>NC_141875.1:277834328-278459328 GCF_056163025.1 Triticum urartu | reverse complement strand
TCAACAGCAACTAAAATATGTGTGTATCCATTAGAGGCAGGAAAAGGTCCCATATAATCAAAGCCCCAAGCATCAAATGGTTCAATAACATGTGAATAATTCATAGGCATTTCTTGACGTCTACTAATATTACCAATTCTTTGGCATTCATCACAAGACAAGACAAACTTACGGGCATCCTTGAAGAGAGTAGGCCAATAAAAACCAGATTGCAATACCTTATGTGCAGTTCTATCTCCAGCGTGGTGTCCTCCATAAGCCTCGGAATGACACTTGCGTAGGATATGTTCCTGTTCATGCTCAGGTACACAACGTCTAATAACACCATCTACTCCTTCTTTATAAAGATGTGGGTCATCCCAAACGTAATGTAGTCACAGAAAAACTTTTTGTTTTGCTGGTATGTGAAGCTAGGTGGTATAAACTTAGCAACAATATAATTAGCATAATCAGCATACCATGGAGTACTACGAGAAGTGCTTATAACATTTAATTGTTCATCAGGAAAGCTATCATTAATAGGTAGTGGGTCATCAAGAACATTCTCTAACCTAGACAAGTTGTCTGCAACGGGGTTCTCAGCTCCCTTTCTATCAACACTATGCAAATCAAATTCTTGTAGCAAGAGAACCCATCTAATAAGTCTAGGTTTAGCATCTTTCTTTTCCATAAGGTATTTAATAGCAGCATGATCAGTGTGAATAGTTACTTTAGAATCAACAATATAAGGTCTGAACTTATCACAAGCAAATACAACTGCTAAAAGCTCTTTTTCAGTAGTAGCATAATTTCTTTGGGCATTGTCTAGAGTCTTACTAGCATAATGAATAACATTTAATTTCTTATCAACTCTTTGCCCTAGAACAACACCTACAGCATAATCACTAGCATCACACATAATTTCAAAGGGTAAATTCCAATCGGGTGGCTGAACAACAGGTGCAGAGACTAATGCTTTCTTAAGTATTTCAAATGCTTCTACACATCATCATCAAAGACAAATGGTATATCTTTTTGCAATAAATTAGTCAGAGGCCAAGAAATTTTTGAGAAGTCCTTAATGAACCTCCTGTAAAATCCAGCGTGACCAAGGGAACTTCTTATACCTTTGATGTCCTTGGGACATGGCATCTTTTCAATAGCATCGACCTTGGCTTTATCAACTTCAATACCTCTTTCAGAAACTTTATGCCCTAAGACAATACCTTCATTAACCATAAAGTGGCACTTTTCCCAATTCAAGACAAGATTAGTTTCTTCACATCTCTGCAAAACTCGATCAAGATTGCTCAAGAAATCATCAAAAGAGGAACCATAGACGGAAAAATCGTCCATGAAAACCTCACAAATCTTTTCACATAAGTCAGAGAATATAGCCATCATGCATCTTTGAAAGGTGGCAGGTGCATTACATAAACCAAAAGGCATACGTCTATAAGCAAAAGTACCAAAAGGGCATGTAAAAGTAGTCTTTGATTGATCTCTAGCCGACACAGGTATTTGAGAGAAACCAGAATAACCATCTAGAAAGCAATAGTGTGTATGTTTGCATAATCTTTCTAGCATTTGATCAATAAAAGGTAAGGGGTAATGATCTTTCTTAGTAGCTTTATTTAATTTACGAAAATCAATTACCGTCCTATAACCTGTAATAATTCTTTGTGGAATCAATTCATCTTTATCATTAGGAACAACAGTAATACCTCCCTTCTTAGGGATACAATGGACAGGACTTACCCACTGACTATCAGCAACGGGATAAATTATACCTGTCTCTAGAAGCTTGAGTATTTCTTTTCCTACCACTTCTTTCATTTTGGGATTCAGACGTCGTTGAGGATCACGAACTGGTTTGGCATCTGCTTCCAAATTTATTTTATGTTGACATAGAGTGGGACTAATGCCCTTAAGATCATCAAGAGTATATCCAATAGCAGCACGATGCTTCTTCAGAGTTTTCAATAATCTTTCTTCTTCATGCTCTGAAAGGTTAGCACTAATAATAACAGGATATATCTTCTTTTCATCAAGATAAGCATATTTAAGATTATCAGGCAACGGTTTAAGCTCAAACACGGGATCACCCTTGGGTGGAGGAGGATCCCCTAAAATTTCAACAGGCAAGTTGTGTTGCAGAATAGGTTCCTATTTAAAGAATACTTCATCTATTTCCCTTCTTTCATTCATGAACATATCATTTTCATGGTCTAGCAAATAGTGTTCTAAAGGATTACTAGGAGGTACGGCAATAGAAGCAAGACCAATAATCTCATCCTTACTAGGTAATTCTTCCTCACGATGTTGTTTACTAAATTTAGAGAAATTAAACTCATGAACCATATCATCCAAGCCAATAGTAACAACATTCTTTTCGCAATCTATCCTAGCATTAACAGTGTTCAAGAAGGGTCTACCAAATATAATGGGACAAAAGCTATCTTTCGGAGAAGTAAGAACAACAAAATCAGCAGGATATTTAGTTTTCCCACACAAGACTTCAACATCTCTAACAATTCCAATTGGTGAAATAGTATCTCTATTGGCAAGTTTAATTGTGACATCAATACCTTCTAACTCAGCAGGTGCAATTTCATTCTTAATTTCTTCGTATAAAGTATGCGGTATAACACTAGCACTTGCACCCATATCACATAAGCCATGATAACAATGATCTCCTATTTTAACAGAAATAACAGGCACGCCTACCACAGGTCTATGTTTATCTTTAGCACAAGGTTTAGCAATTCTAGCAGTTTCACCTTCGAACTGAATAACATGCCCATCAATATTATCAGACAAGAGATCTTTAACAATAGCAATATTAGGTTCTACTTTAACTTGCTTAGGGGGTGTATAAGTTCTAATATTGCTTTTACGAACAACAGTTGAAGCTTTAGCATGATCCTTTACTCTAACAGGGAAAGGTGGCTTCTCAACATAAGAAGTAGAAACAATTGGATCATTATAAGTGACAGTCTTTTGTTCAACTTTAATAGGTGCAGCTACTTTTAATTCTATGGGAGGATGATATTTAAACCACTTCTCCTTAGGGAGATCAACATAAGTAGCAAAAGATTCACAGAAAGAAGCTACTATCTCAGAGTCAAGTCCATATTTAGTGCTAAACTTACAGAAAATATCGGTGTCCATAAAAGATTTAACATAATCAAACTTAGGTGTCATACCTGACTCTTACCTTCGTCGAGGTCCCAATCTTCAGAGTTGCGTTTAATTCTATCCAATAAATTCCATCTGAATTCAATAGTCTTCATCATAAAAGAGCCAGCACAAGAAGTATCGAGCATGGTTTGATTATTATGAGAAAGCCGAGCATAAAAACTTTGCATAATTATTTCTCTCGAGAGCTCATGATTAGGGAATCAATATAACATTGATTTAAGGCTCCCCCAAGCTTGAGGGATGCTTTCTCCTTCGCGAGGCCAGAAATTATATATATAATTGCGATCACGATGAACAAGATGCATAGGGTAATACTTTTGATGAAATTCCAATTTCAATCTCTTATAGTTCCATGATCTCATATCATCACATAGCCTATACCATATCAATGCGTCTCCCTTCAAAGATAAAGGGAAGACCTTCTTCTTAGCAACATCATCGGGTATACCTGCAAGCTTAAATAATCCACAAACTTCATCCACATATATTAAGTGCTCATCAGGATGCTTTGTTCCATCTCCTGTAAAAGGGTTAGCTAGCAGTTTTTCCATCATACCCGAAGGAAATTCAAAAGGAGTTTCATTTTCAATAGGTTCAGTAGGTTGAGGAGCAAGTCTTTGCTCTACTGGACGGGGTGAAGATACCCCGAACAAGCCCCTCAGACAATTACTTTCCATAGTAACAAGTGACAGTAAATTTCAGCACACTATATAAATTTTTCGTTACCAAAGGCGCTACACTCCCCGGCAACGGCGCCAGAAAAGAGTCTTGATGACCCACAAGTATAGGGGATCTATCGTAGTCCTTTCGATAAGTAAGAGTGTCGAACCCAACGAGGAGCAGAAGGAAATGATAAGCGGTTTTCAGCAAGGTATTCTCTGCAAGTACTGAAATAAGTGGTAACAGATAGTTTTGTGATAAGATAAATTGTAACGAGCAAAAAATAACAAAAGTAAATAAAGTGCAGCAGGGTGGCCCAATCCTTTTGTAGCAAAGGACAAGCCGGAACAAACTCTTATATAAGGAAAAGCGCTCCCGAGGACACATGGGAATATCGTCAAGCTAGTTTTCATCACGTTCATATGATTCACGTTCGATACTTTGATAATTTGATATGTGGGTGGACCGGTGCTTGGGTGCTATTCTTACTTGAACAAGCATCCCACTTATGATTAACCTCTATTGCAAGCATCCGCAACTACAACAAAAATATTAAGGTAAACCTAACCATAGCATGAAACATGTGGATCCAAATAAGCCCCTTATGAAGCAACGCATAAACTAGGGTTTAAGCTTCTGTCACTCTAGCAACCCATCATCTACTTATTACTTCCCAATGCCTTCCTCTAGGCCCAAATAATGGTGAAGTGTTATAGAGTCGATGTTCACATAACACCACTAGAGGCTAGACAACATACATCTTATCAAAATATCAAACGAATACCAAATTCACATGACTACTAATAGCAAGACTTCTCCCTTGTCCTCAGGAACAAACGTAATTACTCACAAAGCATATTCATGTTCATAATCAGAGGGGTAATAATATGCATATAGGATCTGAACATATGATCTTCCACCAAATAAACCAACTAGCATCAACTATAAGGAGTAATCAACACTACTAGCAACCTACTAGCACCAATCCCGGACTTTGAGACAAGAATTGGATACAAGAGATGAACTAGGGTTTGGAGATGAGATGGTGCTGGTGAAGATGTTGATGGAGATTGCCCTCTCCCGATGAGAGGAGCGTTGGTGATGACGATGGTGATGATTTCCCCCTCCCGGAGGGAAGTATCCCCGGCAGAACAGCTCTGCCGGAGCTCTAGATTGGTTCCGCCAAGGTTCCGCCTCGTGGCGGCGGAGTCTCGTCCTGAAAAGTTCCTTCTGATTTTTTTCTCATCGAAAGACTTCATATAGCAGAAGATGGACGCCGGAGACCCACCAGGGGGCCCACGAGGTAGGGGGCGCGCCCTAGGAGGGGGGGCGCGCCCCCCACCCTCGTGAGCAGGGTGTGGGCCCCCTGGCCTTCATCTTTGGTGAGGATTTTTCTTTATTTATTTTAAGATGTTCCGTGGAGTTTCAGGACTTTTGGAGTTGCGCAGAATAGGTCTCTAATATTTGCTCCTTTTCCAGCCCAGAATTCCAGCTGCCGGCATTCTCCCTCCTTATGTAAACCTTGTAAAATAAGAGAGAATAGCCATAAGTATTGTGACATAAAGTGAAATAACAATCCATAATGCAATAAATATTGATATAAAAGCATGATGCAAAATGGACGTACCACATTCTATACAACCATGACCGCATTTTTCCTCATAAGCGTCTGGATTGTGATTCTATTGTTGGGCTGCAATGCCTTGAGGAGGCTCTGGACTGCTTCAGAGACGTTGGGTTGCTGCCGTTTGTGACTGACAAGGAGCACTGGAATGAAGAACTTATGCTCCAGTTCTATGCCGCATTGCACATTCGAGGCTACAATAGGATCCGAAGACTTGGATCCTTGAGTTGATGACAGGAGATATTCATCACGAAGCCAAAGCTCAGGATATCATTGAGCTTACTTCTCTGCCCACTCCAGGTGAGTTGTACGAACCTGGTTGTCAGCTTCATCAGAACGAACTGCAAAGCATTTTCTAGAAGCCAGAGCCCAACATGAGCCAGATGTTAAGCATGATGAAGCCATTGCCCCATGACGCTGAATATCCCAAGGAATTCTTTGTTCAGGACCTTGAGTACTTGCCACGCACAGTCTATCATATTCTGAGGCGTACTCTTTGGCCAATCAAAGGAAACTCTTCTAAAGCTAAACTTGAAGGCGCCATGAAGACATTGGTTTTCTATATCATCAATGGCATCAGATTCAACACTCAGGATTTCTTCATCCGACAGCTTGCTGCTTCTGGGATCAATCTTTTTGGCCTGAAATTTTATGGTCCATGGGTGATACGCTTGATCAAGCTTCATTCAACCATCGACTATCAACCTTCAGCGCGCAACCATATTGTATTTCTGACTGATGTTGATATGTCTATTGAAGCCATCTACCCTGAGCCAGCAAAGAAGCCACTCCACCTTCAGAATGCAGAATTCCAAAGCTTCACACAGCCTATTGAAGGGATTCATGTGCCAAATGCAACAACTCCTGCTTATCCTCTGGTTGGCAACTTGCGTGTGCCACACCGTGCCAACACCGGAGCCACTGCCAACACCATTGCTCAAAGGCCTCAGATGCGTCCTCGTGTCCACAATGACCATGAGCTTCTGGTGTCTTTACATCAAAAGCAGGACAAGCATCATGACTGGTTGAAGCGTTAGATGCAGAGTATCTTGGTGGATGTTAATCGCATTCTCAACTTAGCCACCAAGAACTCTTTCGTTGTGCATGAAGCCTGTCGGCGGTCCTGGAAGAGCCTGTTGGGGAACGTAGTAATTTCAAAAAATTTCCTACGCACACGCAAGATCATGGTGATGCATAGCAACGAGGGGAGAGTATGATCTACGTACCCTTGTAGATCGCAACAGAAGCGTTGACTCAACGTAGAGGAAGTAGTCGTACGTCTTCTTCCCGATCCGACCGATCCAAGCACCATTACTCCGGCACCTCCGAGTTCTTAGCACACGTACAGCTCGATGACGATCCCCGGGCTCCGATCCAGCAAAGCGTCGGGGAAGAGTTCCGTCAGCACGACGGCGTGGTGACAATCTTGATGTTCTACCGACGCAGGGCTTCGCCTAAGCACTACAACGATATGATCGAGGTGGAATATGGTGGCAGGAGGCACCGCACACGGCTAAGGAACGATCTCAATGATCAACTTGTGTGTCTAGAGGTGCCCCCTGCCTCCGTATATAAAGGAGCCAAGGGGGAGGGGGCCACCGGCCAGGAGGAGGGCGCAAGAGGAGTCCTACTCCTACCGGGAGTAGGACTCCCCCCTCAATCCTAGTTGGACTAGGATTCCCCAAGGGGGAAAGAGAGAGAGGGGGGCGGCCACCTCTCCTAGTCCTAATAGGACTAGGGGAGGGGGGAGGCGCGCGGCCACCTTGGGCTGCCCCTTTCTCCTTTCCACTAAGGCCCATATGGCTCCCGGGGGGTTCCAGTAACCTCCCGGTACTCCGGTAAAATCCCGATTTCACCCGGAACACTTCCGATATCCAAATATAGGCTTCCAATATATCAATCTTTATGTCTCGACCATTTCGAGACTCCTCGTCATGTCCGTGATCACATCCGGGACTCCGAACTAACTTCGGTACATCAAAATTCATAAACTCATAATAACTGTCATCGTAACGTTAAGCGTGCGGACCCTACGGTTCGAGAACAATGTAGACATGACCGAGACACGTCTCTGATCAATAACCAATAGCGGGACCTGGATGCCCATATTGGCTCCTACATATTCTACGAAGATCTTTATCGGTCAGACCGCATAACAACATACGTCGTTCCCTTTGTCATCGGTATGTTACTTGCCCGAGATTCGATCGTCGGTATCTCAATACCTAGTTCAATCTCGTTACCGGCAAGTCTCTTTACTCGTTCTGTAATACATCATCCCACAACTAACTCATTAGTTGCAATGCTTGCAAGGCTTAAGTGATGTGCATTACCGAGAGGGCCCAGAGATACCTCTCCGACAATCGGAGTGACAAATCCTAACCTCGAAATACGCCAACCCAACATGTACCTTTGGAGACACCTGTAGAGCTCCTTTATAATCACCCAGTTACATTGTGACGTTTGGTAGCACACAAAGTGTTCCTCTGGCAAACGGGAGTTGCATAATCTCATAGTCATAGGAACATGTATAAGTCATGAAGAAAGCAATAGCAACATACTAAACGATCGGGTGCTAAGCTAATGGAATGGGTCATGTCAATCAGATCATTCAACTAATGATGTGACCTCGTTAATCAAATAACAACTCTTTGTTCATGGTTAGGAAACATAACCATCTTTGATTAACGAGCTAGTCAAGTAGAGGCATACTAGTGACACTCTGTTTGTTTATGTATTCACACATGTATTATGTTTCCGGTTAATACAATTCTAGCATGAATAATAAACATTTATCATGATATAAGGAAATAAATAATAACTTTATTATTGCCTCTAGGGCATATTTCCTTCAGTCTCCCACTTGCACTAGAGTCAATAATCTAGATCACATCAGCATGTGATTAACATCGATAGTTCACATCATCATGTGATTAACACCCATAGTTCACATCGCCATGTGACCAACACCCAAAGGGTTTATTAGATTCGGTAATCTAGTTCACATCGCTATGTGATTAACACCCAAAGAGTACTAAGGTGTGATCACGTTTTTCTTGTGAGAGAATCTTAGTCAACGGTCTTTCACATTCAGATCTGTTATGTATTTTGCAATTTTCTATGTCTACAATGCTCTGCACGGAGCTACTCTAGCTAATTGCTCCCACTTTCAATATGTATCTAGATCGAGACTTAGAGTCATCCAGATCAGTGTCAAAACTTGTATCGACGTAACCCTTCACGGCGAATCTTTTTGTCACCTCCATAATCGAGAAACATACCCTTATTCCAGTAAGGATAATTTTGACCGCTGTCCGTTGATCTACTCCTAGATCACTATTGTACTCCCTTGCTTAACATAGGGTATACAATAGATCTGGTGCAGAGCATGACATACTTTATAGAACCTATGGCCAAGGCATAGGGAATGACTTTCATTCTCTTTCTATCTTCTGCCGTGGTCGGGCTTTGAGTCTTACTCAACTTCACACCTTGTAATACAGGCAAGAACTCTTTCTTTGACTGCTCCATTTTGAACTACTTCAAAATCTTGTCAAGGTATGTACTCATTGAAAAAAAACTTATCAAGCGTCTTGATCTATCTCTATAGATCTTGAAGCTCAATATGTAAGCAGCTTTACCGAAGTCTTTCTTTGAAAAACTCCTTTCAAACACTCCTTTATGCTTTACAGAATAATTCTACATTATTTCCGATCAACAATATGTCATTCACATATACTTATCAGAAATGTTGTAGTGCTCCCACTCACTTTATTGTAAATACAGGCTTCACTGCAAGTCTGTATAAAACTATATGCTTTGATCAACTTATCAAAACGTATATTCCAACTCCGAGATTCTTGCACCAGTCCATAGATGGATCGCTGGAGCTTGCAAATTTTGTTAGCACCTTTAGGATTGACAAAACCTTCTGGTTGTATCATATACAACTCTTCTTTAATAAATCTATTAAGGAATACAGTTTTGTTTATCCATATGCCAGATTTCATAAAATGCGACAATTGCTAACATGATTCGGACAGACTTAAGCATAGATACGAGTGAGAAACTCTCATCGTAGTCAACACCTTGAACTTGTCGAAAACCTTTTGCGACAATTCTAGCTTTATAGATAGTAACACTACTATCAGCGTCCGTCTTCCTCTTGAAGATCCATTTATTCTCAATTGCTTGCCGATCTTCGGGCAAGTCAACCAAAGTCCAAACTTTGTTCTCATACATGGATCATATCTCAGATTTCATGGCCTCAAACCATTTCGCGGAATCTGGGCTCATCATCGCTTCCTCATAGTTCGCAAGTTCGTCATGGTCTAGTAACATGGCTTCCAGAACAGGATTACTGTACCATGCTGGTGCAGATCTCACTCTGGTTTACCTACGAGATTCGGTAGTAACTTGATCTGAAGTTACATGATCATCATCATTAGCTTCCTCACTAATTGGTGTAGTGGTCACAAGAACAGATTTTTGTGATGAACTACTTTCCAATAAGGGAGAAGGTACAATTACCTTATCAAGTTTTCTACTTTCCTTCCACTCACTTCTTTCGAGAGAATCTCCTTCTCTAGAAAGTATCCATTCTCAGCAACGAATGTCTTGCCTTTGGATCTGTGATAGAAGGTGTACCCAACTGTTTCCTTTGGGTATCCTATGAAGACGCACTTCTCCGATTTGGGTTTTGAGCTTATCAGGTTGAAACTTTTTCACATAAGCATTGCAACCTCAAACTTTTAAGAAACGACAACTTTGGTTTCTTGCCAAACCACAGTTCATAAGGCGTCGTCTCAACGGATTTAGATGGTGCCCTATTTAATGTGAATGCAGCTGTCTCTAATGCATAACCCCAAAATGATAGTGGTAGATCGGTAAGATACATCATAGATTGCACTATATCCAATAAAGTATGGTTATGACGTTCGGACACACCATTATGCTGTGGTGTTTCAGGTGGCGTGAGTAGTGAAACTATTTCATATTGTTTTAACTGAAGACCAAACTCGTAACTCAAATATTTTACCTCTGCGATCATATCGTAGAAACTTTTATTTTCTTGTCACGATGATTTTCCACTTCACTCTGAAATTCTTTGAACTGTTCAAATGTTTCAGACTTATGTTTCATCAAGTAGATATCCCCATATCTGCTCAAATCATCTTGTGAAGGTCAGAAAATAATGATACCTGTTGTAAGCCTTAATATTCATCGGACCACATACATCAGTATGTATGATTTCCAACAAATCTGTTGCTTGCTTCATTGTTCCGGAGAACGGCGTTTTAGTCATCTTGCCCATAAGGCATGGTTCGCAAGCATCAAGTGATTCATAATCAAGTGATTCCAAAATCCCATCAGCATGGAGTTTCTTCATGCGCTTTACACCAATATGACCTAAACGGCAGTGCCACAAATAAGTTGCACTATCATTATTAACTTCACATCTTTTGGTTTCAATATTATGAATATGTGTATCACTAAGATCGAGATCCAATGAACTATTTTCATTGGGTGTGTAACCATATAAGGTTTTATTCATGTAAACAGAACAACAATTTATTATTTTACTTAAATGAATAACCGTATTACAATAAACATGATCAAATCATATTCATGCTCAACGCAAACACCAAATAACACTTATTTAGGTTCAACACTAATCCCGAAATTATAGGGAGTGTGCGATGATGATCATATCAATCTTGGAACCACTTCCAACACACATCGTCACCTCACCCTTAACTAGTCTCTGTTTATTCTGCAACTCCCGTTTCGAGTTACTAATCTTAGCAACTGAACTAGTATCAAATACTAAGGGTTTGCTATAAACACTAGTAAAGTACACATCAATAACATGTATATCAAATATACTTATGTTCACTTTGCCGTCCTTCTTATCCGCCAATCACTTGGGGTGGTTCCGCTTCCAGTGACCAGTCCCTTTGCAGTAGAAGCACTTAGTCTCAGGCTTAGGACCAGACTTGGGCTTCTTCACCTGAGCAGCAACTTGCTTGCCGTTCTTCTTGAAGTTCCCCTTCTTCCCTTTGCCCTTTTCTTGAAACTAGTGGTCTTGTCAACCATCAACACTTGATGTTTTTTCTTGATTTCTACCTTCGTTGATTTCAGCATCACGAAGAGCTTGGGAGTTGTTTCCGTTATCCCTTGCATATTATAGTTCATCATGAAGTTCTACTAACTTGGTGATGGTGACTAGAGAATTCTGTCAATCACTATCTTATCTGGAAGATTAACTCCCACTTGATTCAAGCGATTGTAGTACTCAGACAATCTGAGCACATGCTCACTAGTTGAGCGATTCTCCTCCATCTTTTAGCTATAGAAATTGTTGGAGACTTCATATCTCTCAACTCGGGTATTTGCTTGAAATATTAACTTCAACTCCTGGAACATCTCATATGCTCCATGACGTTCAAAAATGTCTTTGAAGTCCCGATTCTAAGCCATTAAGCATGGTGCACTAAACTATCAAGTAGTCATCATATTGAGCTAGCCAAACGTTCATAACGTCTGCATCTGCTCCTGCAATAGGTCCGTCACCTAGCGGTGCATCAAGGACATAATTCTTCTGTGCAGCAATGAGGATAAACCTTAGATCACGGATCCAATCCGCATCATTGCTACCAACATCTTTCAACACAATTTTCTCTAGGAACATATCAAAATAAACACAGGGAAGCAACAACGTGAGCTATTGATCTACAACATAATTTGCAAAATACTACCAGGACTAAGTTCATGATAAATTTAAGTTCAATTAATCATATTACTTAAGAACTCCCACTTAGATAGACATCCCTCTAATCCTCTAAGTGATCACGTGATCCAAATCAACTAAACCATGTCCAATCATCACGTGAGATGGAGCAGTTTCATTGGTGAACATCACTATGTTGATCATATCTACTATATGATTCACGCTCGACCTTTCGGTCTCCGTGTTCCGAGGCCATATCTGTATATGCTTGGCTCGTCAAGTATAACCTGAGTATTCCGCGTGTGCAACTGTTTTGCACCCGTTGTATTTGAACGTAGAGCCTATCACACCCGATCATCACGTGGTGTCTCGGCACGAAGAACTTTCGCAACGGTGCATACTCAGGGAGAACACTTCTTGATAATTAGTGAGAGATCATCTTAAAATGCTACCGTCAAACTAAGCAAAATAAGATGTATAAAAGATAAACATCATATGCAATCAAAATATGTGACATGGTATGGCCATCATCATCTTGCTTCTTTGATCTCCATCTCTAAAGTACTGTCATGATCTATATCGTCACCGGCATGACACCATGATCTCCATCATCTTGATCTATATCAATGTGTCGTCACGTGGTCGTCTTGCCAACAATTGCTCTTGCAACTATTGCTATCGCATAGCGATAAAGTAAAGCAATCATTGGACGCTTGCATCTCATGCAATAGAGAGACGACCATAAGGCGTTTGCCAGTTGCCGATAACTTCCACAAAACATGATCATCTCATACAACAACTTATATCTCATCACGTCTTGACCATATCACATCACAACATGCCCTGCAAAAACAAGTTAGACGTCCTCTACATTGTTGTTGCAAGTTTTACGTGGCTGCTACGGGCTTAAGCAAGAACCAATCTCACCTACGCATCAAAACCACAATGATAGTTTGTCAAATAGACTCCGTTTTAACCTTCGCAAGGACCGGGCGTAGTCACACTCGGTTCAACTAAAGTTGGAGAAACAGTCACCCGCAAGTCACCTTTGTGCAAAGCACGTCGGGGAAACCGGTCTCGCGTAAGTGTACGCATAATGTCGGTCCGGGCCGCTTCATCCAACAATACCGCCGAACCAAAGTATGACATGCTGGTAGGCAGTATGACTTATATCGCCCACAACTCACTTGTGTTCTACTCGTGCATATAACATCAAACCATAAAACCTAGGCTCTGATACCACTGTTGGGGAACGTAGTAATTTCAAAAAATTTCCTACGCACACGCAAGATCATGGTGATGCATAGCAACGAGGGGAGAGTATGATCTACGTACCCTTGTAGATCGCAACGGAAGCGTTGACTCAACGTAGAGGAAGTAGTCGTACGTCTTCTTCCCGATCCGACCGATCCAAGCACCGTTACTCCGGCACCTCCGAGTTCTTAGCACACGTACAGCTCGATGACGATCCCCGGGCTCTGATCCAGCAAAGCATCGGGGAAGAGTTCCGTCAGCACGACAGCGTGGTGACGATCTTGATGTTCTATCGACGCAGGGCTTCGCCTAAGCACTACCACGATATGATCGAGGTGGAATATGGTGGCAGGAGGCACCGCACACGGCTAAGGAACGATCTCAATGATCAACTTGTGTGTCTAGAGGTGCCCCCTGCCTCCGTATATAAAGGAGCCAAGGGGGAGGGGGCCGCCGGCCAGGAGGAGGGCGCAGGAGGAGTCCTACTCCTACAGGGAGTAGGACTCCCCCCTCAATCCTAGTTGGACTAGGATTCCCCGAGGGGGAAAGAGAGAGAGGGGGGCCGGCCACCTCTCCTAGTCCTAATAGGACTAGGGGAGGGGGGAGGCGCGTGGCCACCTTGGGCTGCCCCTTTCTCCTTTCCACTAAAGCCCATTAAGTCCCATATGGCTCCCGGGGGGTCCGGTAACCTCCCGGTACTCCGGTAAAATCCCGATTTCACCCGGAACACTTCCGATATCCAAATATAGGCTTCCAATATATCAATCTTTATGTCTCGACCATTTCGAGACTCCTCGTCATGTCCGTGATCACATCCCGGACTCCGAACTAACTTCGGTACATCAAAATTCATAAACTCATAATAACTGTCATCGTAACGTTAAGCGTGCGGACCCTACGGTTCGAGAACAATGTAGACATGACCGAGACACGTCTCTGGTCAATAACCAATAGCGGGACCTGGATGCCCATATTGGCTCCTACATATTCTACGAAGATCTTTATCGGTCAGACCGCATGACAACATACGTTGTTCCTTTTGTCATCGGTATGTTACTTGCCCGAGATTCGATCGTCGGTATCCAATACCTAGTTCAATCTCGTTACCGGCAAGTCTCTTTACTCGTTCCATAATACATCATCTCACAACTAACATATTAGTTGCAGTGCTTGCAAGGCTTATGTGATGTGCATTACCGAGAGGGCCCAGAGATACCTCTCCGACAATCGGAGTGACAAATCCTAATCTCGAAATACGCCAACCCAACATCTAACTTTGGAGACACCTGTAGTACTCCTTTATAATCACCCAGTTACGTTGTGACGTTTGGTAGCACCCAAAGTGTTCCTCCGGCAGACGGGAGTTGCATAATCTCATAGTTATAGGAACATGTATAAGTCATGAAGAAAGCAATAACAACATACTAAACGATCGGGTGCTAAGCTAATGGAATGGGTCATGTCAATCAGATCATTCAACTAATGATGTGACCTCGTTAATCAAATAACAACTCTTTGTTCATGGTTAGGAAACATAACCATCTTTGATTAACGAGCTAGTCAAGTAGAGGCATACTAGTGACACTCTGTTTGTTTATGTATTCACACATGTATTATGTTTCCGGTTAATACAATTCTAGCATGAATAATAAACATTTATCATGATATAAGGAAATAAATAATAACTTTATTATTGCCTCTAGGGCATATTTCCTTCAGAGCCTCACATTGATCTGCTCTAAAGATGATCTTCGCGAAGATGGCTTCACAGAGAGCTTCAAGTTTGACTCCATGCCTCCACAAAATGCAAGCTGGCGTCGCACACCATCCATTGAAGATTCTGAACATTCGTCTTCGGCTGCAACTGCTGTTTCGAGAGTCGTCGATGAAGAAGATGATGCCACTTCACCAACTCTGGCTGCACTGCACCACGATTCAACTTTAGGCCCTTCTGCACCACCGAACTCCAACGTCGACCCTGCTCCATCTTCTACTCCAACTGGGAACAAGTAGATCCTCTATGTCTTCAAACCTTTTTGGTCATTACTGACAAAAGGGGGAGAAGCATATGAGGTTGATAGTCTTCAAGCGGGTCCATATGGGGTGGTTGCATTATTTTTGCTAAGTTCTTACAACTCTCGTTTTGAAACTATTTGGCTATTGAGTTGTAAGACTTAAACTTGATGGTCGTTTGCTACTTTTGCTGCTACTTTGTGACGCGATGATAAATTCCGCATGGAGTCATTTTGCAGATGCCCACTTTTCATTGTGCATGTCATTATCTTCATTATGTTTATATATGCATGATGAATTGTCTTCGTAAGTTAGAGAGGATCTCCACAAAGTAAAACCTGCCATGTGCATTTGCATTCAAAAGAAAACTACTTACATGCACATATTTAGGGGGAGCCTTTTGCAACTTATGAAGACAATGACTTTGAACTTTAACTTTCACATACTTTTATCCCCATTGAAAACTTCAACCAGTTTGTCATCAATCACCAAAAAGGGGGAGATTGTAAGTGCATCTAGTGCCACCTGGTTTTGGAGTATTGACGACAAACTTGGTTGAGGGACTAATGTGTTTGTGAGAATTGCAGGATAACACAGGTAGTAGTCCCTTATTGATTCGGTTTACCTACCAAATATGACCCCTAAAAATGTGTGAAGACATTGAAGACAATGGTGGTTCGTGAAGACATTCACGATGAAGATTATGACATGTGAAGACATTCACTTGAAGACTATGGAGTGCGAAGACATAGTTGTTTTATAGTTTCCTTTTCTTCTTTGTTGAGTCATAGGAACCACTGTACTGTTAAGTGGGGTCCAAGTGAACAAAGTCGGAGTGACTAATGTGATACTCAACCAAAATCCTATGTCTTCGAGCGAAGACAATGAGAGCAAATCTTATCCAGAGCTGGATGAGTCAGCTTTGCTTGTAGCCCAAGTCAAGCTGCCGCGTGTGTTTGAAATCCGACCATTGGACACGTGTCAGTTCCTTAGTAACCCAGGGTTGGCTGCTCAGATTTAGTGCACGACTTTTGTCGTTTGAGAGCAACCCACCTCCGAAGCATTTGAGAGAGAGATCCTTGTGAGGACAAAGCCCAAAACAACCAGAGCCAAAGAGTGTTAGGCATCACTGGAGTCTTTCTGTCCGCGTGACCTGAAGACTTGTTACACTTGAGGACTGTGAATCCTCCAGCCGGTTAGGCGTCGTGTTATGAGCATCCAAGATTCATTGTGGATCGCCAGTGAACGAAGTCTGTGAAGGTTTGGAAGTCTACCTTGAAGACTTACTAGAGTGATTGGGCGAGGACTGGGTGTCCTTAGCTCAAGGGGGATAAGGTGAAGACGTGGTCTTCTAAGTTAAATCTCAGCCTCCCTAACCAGACGTACAGTTGTCACAACAACTGGAACCGGTCTACCAAATCCTTGTCTTCACCGAGCAACTGGTTCTATCCCCCACTTCCCTTTACTTTATAGTTTGTCTTCGTGAAGTCATTTCTTGCTTGTCGGATCTGTTTGACTTCACTAAGTGAAGACAATTTACTGTTTGGCTTCATACTGTCTTCCATCCTGATCCATACTACCTAGTTATTGATAGTATCCGTACTTTCACTACATTTCTCACTTGACTATGGCTTGTCTAGTGTAGTCTATCTTCCGCTGCATATCAATAGGTTCATTTCTACTGTTTGTCTTCAAAGACCTTGTGTTTTGAAGACTTCCATAAAAAACGCCTATTCAACCCCCCCCTCTAGTCGATAACTAGCACTTTCACATGTATAAAAATGATGAATGGTGGCTTTGCCACAAATACGATGTCATCTACATGATCATACAAAGCAATATAACAATGATGATGTATGTCATAATAAACGAAACGATGGAAAGTTGCATGGCAATATATCTCGGAATGGCTATGGAAATGCCATAATAGGTATGTATGGTGGCTATTTTGAGGAAGGATATGTGGTGGGTTTATGGTACCGACGAAAGTTGTGCGGTACTAGAGAGGCTAGCAATGGCGGAAAGGTGAGAGTGCGTATAATCCATGGACACAACATTAGTCATAAAGAACTCACATACTTATTGCAAAAATCTATTAGTCACCGAAACAAAGTACTACGCGCATGCTCCTAGGGGATAGATTGGTAGGAAAAGACCATCGCTCATCCCCGACCGCCACTCATAAGGAAGACAATCAAAAAACATCTCATGCTCCAACTTAGTTACATAACGGTTCACCATGCGTGCATGCTACGGGAGTCACAAACCTTAACACAAGCATTTCTCAAATTCACAACTACTTACTAGCATGACTCTAATATCACCATCTTCATATCTCAAAACAATCATAAGGAATCAAACTTCTCATAGTATTCAATGCACTTTATACAAAAGTTTTTATTATATCCCTCTTGGATGCCTATCATATTAGGACTAATTTTATAACCAAAGCAAATTACCATGCTGTTCTAAAGACTCTCAAAATAATATAAGTGAAGTACGAGAGTTCAAAAATTTCTATAAAATAAAACCACTGTCGTTCTCTAAAAAGATATAAGTGAAGCACTAGAGGAAAATTGCCTAGCTCGAAAGATATACGTGAAGCACATAGAGTATTCTAATAAATCACGATTCATGCGTGTCTCTCTCAAAAGGTGTGAACAGCAAGGATGATTGTGGAAAACTAAAAAGCAAAGACTCAAATCATACAAGACGCTCCAAGCAAAACACATATCATGTGGTGAATAAAAATATAGCCTCAAGTAAAATTACCGATAGACGAAGACGAAAGAGGGGATGCCTTCCCAGGGCATCCCCAAGCTTAGGCCTTTTGACATCCTTGAATATTATCTTGGGGTGCCTTGCGCATCCCCAAGCTTAGGTTCTTGCCACTCCTTATTCCATAGTCCATCAAAACCTTACCCAAAACTTGAAAACTTCACAACACAAAACTTCAAGAGAAAATCTCGTAAGCTCCGTTAGTATAAGAAAATAAATCACCACTTTTGGTACTATTGTGAACTCATTATTTATTTATATTGGTGTAATATCTACTGTATTCCAACTTTTCCATGGTTCATACCCCCCGATACTAGCCATAGATTCATCAAAA
The DNA here is from genome assembly GCF_056163025.1 of Triticum urartu. Taxonomy (NCBI): domain Eukaryota; kingdom Viridiplantae; phylum Streptophyta; class Magnoliopsida; order Poales; family Poaceae; genus Triticum; species Triticum urartu. Next base: position 278,440,755 of record NC_141875.1, on the reverse strand, counting down.
TAAGCAAACAACATGCAAAAAACAGAATCTATCAAAAAACAGAACAGTCTGTAGCAATCTGGATATTTCGAATACTTCTGTAACTCCAAAAATCTTGATAAATTAGGAAGTCCTAGGAAATTTGTTTATTAATCCTCTTCAAAAAGAATCAGTATTTTATCGCGCTTCTGTTAAAAATGAAAACTAATCTCTTGGGCGTAGAAGTTTCTGTTTTTCAGCAGGATCAAATCAATTATCACCGTAAGCTATCCCAAAGGTCTTACTTGGCATAGACACTAATTAAAACATAAAACCACATCTAACCAGAGGCTGGATGAATTATTTAATTCAAAAAGCAAGGAAAAATATTGGGTTGCCTCCCAACAAGTGCTTTTCTTTAAAGCCTTTTAGCTAGGAATTGGAATTTCGATGATGCTCACATGAAAGACAAGAATTGAAGCACAATGGGAGCATCATAAAACATGTGACAAACAAGTTTAATCCTAACATGCTTCCTATGCATAGGGATTTTATAAGCAACAAATTATCAATACAAGCAAAAACCACCATATGCAAGGAAGAAGAAAGAAACATTAGCAATTTCAACATAGCGAGAGGTGATTTAGTGACATGAAAATTTCTACAACCACACTTTCCTCTATCATAATAATTACATGTAGGATCATAAGAAAATTCAACAATATAGCTATCACATAACATATTCTCAACACGATTCACACGCATGCGAAGTTGACACTCTTCCAAAATAGTGGGATTAACATTAACTAAAGTCATGACCTCTCCAAACCCATTTTTATCGAAAATTTCATAAGATTGAACATACTCCAAACATGTGGGATCTAAATTTAACACTCTTCCAAACCCACTTTCAATATTATTGCAAACATTTTCATCATAAGGCTTAAACAAATCTTCAAGATTATAAGAAGAATCACCCCAATCATGATCATTGCAACAAGTAGTGGACATGGCAAAACTAGCATCTCCAAGCTTAAGGTTTTGCATATCATTAACACAATTGACATTAATAGAATTTATAATAATATCATTGCAATCATGCTTTTGATTCAAGGAACTATCAAGTATGGGTGCAATAGCAATACTCTCATGTTTAACATAAGGAACTATAGCCAAATTCATCTCCAGAAATATTGACATCATGGCCACAAGAATAGCAAGAATCATGTTCATCAAGGGATATTTCAATCAAATCATAGGAATCATAACTATCTATAGATTCATTCATATCATTATTTTCTTCCAAAGCAACGGTCATTCTCTTAATAAATTCGTTGACATAGGCATTGTGAGCATAGTTTTCATAGCAATATTTAAGTATGTCAAAATTTTCAGATTTGTAGAGAGTAATATCATACTTTTCAATCAAAGAAGCAACTTCATAAGAACCCTTAAAAGCAACAAATTCTTCAATTTGTTCAATATCATAGTAACTGTAAACACCCTTCTCATAAGAAGATAAGATTTCATTATCATTAAACTCACATAGGTAGGGAAGGTGTTTTTAGGGTTCTTAGAGCAACAAGTAAAATCATAAATTTCACAAATATTCCAAGCAAAGCATAGCAAACAATTTATTTCATTCCATAAGAGCTTCCCCTTTTCAATCAAACGATGACGCACAAAATGAGCATGCTCATCTAAAGATTTTCCCTCAACTAAACTAGTTGGGGTTTCAGCACAAGCACATATAGATCGAAGATGATAGAAGTAGAAAACTTTAAGTGGATCCATATCAATAAATTTTTAGCAAGCAAAGATGCAGGCAAAAAGAAGGCACATGGAAACACAAATGAAATTTCGAAAATCATTTTAGAAGTGGGAGAGAGGAAAACGAGAGGCAAATGGCGAACAATGTAATGCGAGGGATGAGAGTTTATGATGGGTACTTGGTATGTCCCGGCTTGGCGTAGATCTCCCCGGCAACGGCGCCAGAAATCCTTCTTGCTACCTCTTGAGCCTGCGTTGGTTTTTCCCTTGAAGAGGAAAGAGTGATGCAACAAAGTAGCATAAGTATTTCCCTTAGTTTTGAGAACCAAGGTATCAATCCAGTAGGAGATAATGCGCAAGCCACCGAATACCTACACAAACAACCACCAACCTTGCACCCAACGTCAATAAAGGGGTTGTCAATCCCTTCACGGTTATTTGCAACGTGAGATCTGATAGAGATGGATAAACGGTAAAGTAATATTTTTGGTATTTTTGGTTTATGGAACTGAAAGTAAAAGATTGTAAAATAAAGTAAATAGGAAACTAGAATTGTAGATCGGAAACTTATATGATGGAAAATAGATCTCGGGGCCATAGGTTTCACTAGAGGCTTCTCTCAAGATAGAAATTATTACGGTGGGTGAACAAATTACTGCCGAGCAATTGATAGAAAAGCGCAAACTTATGATGATATCTAAGGCAATGGTCATGAATATAGGCATCACGTCCGTGTCAAGTAGACCGAAACATTTCTGCATCTACTACTATTACTCCACACATCGACCGCTATCTAGCATGCATCTAGAGTATTAAGTTCATAAAGAACGGAGTAACGCCTTAAGCAAGATAACATGATGTAGAGGAATTAACTCAAACAATATGATGAAAACCCCATCTTTTTATCCTCGATGGCAACAATAGAATACGTGTCAGTTCCCCTTCTGTCACTAGGATCGAGCACCGCAAGATTGAGCCCAAAGCTAAGCACTTCTCCCATTGCAGGAAAAACCAATCTAGTTGGCCAAACCAAATTGATAGTTCGAAGAGACTTGCAAAGATATCAAATCATGCATAAAAGAATTCAAAGGAGATTCAAATAATATTCATAGATAAGCTGATCATAAATCCACAATTCATCGGATCTCGGCAAACACACCGCAAAAGAGTATTACATCGAATAGATCTCCAAGAACATCGAGGAGAACTTTGTATTGAGAATCAAAGAGAGAGAATAAGCCATCTAGCTACTAGCTATGGATCCGTAGGTCTGAGGTAAACTACTCACGCTTCATCTAAGAGGCAATGGTGTTGATGTAGAAGCCCTCCGTGATCGAATCGCCCTCCGGCAGGATGCCGGAAAAGGCCCCTAGATGGGATCTCACAGGTACAGAAGGTTGTAGCATTGTAAAAGTGGTTTCGTGGCTCCCGTGGAAGTTTTCGGGGCATATGAGAATATATAGAAGGAAGATCTAGGTCAGGGGGTCACCGAGGGGCCCACAAGGTTGGGGGGGCGTGCCCTCCACCCTTGTGGCCGCCTCGTGGCTCTTTTGACTTGCACTCCAAGTCTCTTAGGTGGCTTCTGGTCCAAGAAAAATCACCGCGAAAGTTTATTTCGTTTGGACTCCGTTTGGTATTCCTTTTTTGCGAAACTCTAAAACAAGGTAAAAAACAAAAACTGACACTGGGCTCTAGGTTAATAGGTTAGTCCCAAAAATCATATAAAATAGCATATTAATGCATATAAAACATCCAAAATAGATAATATAATAGCATGGAACAATAAAAAATTATAGATACATTGGAGACGTATCAGTGATCAATTCGCATACATTCTAAATGCCTAATATAGATAGTTCTTGCTTTGGCGTAAGAAGTAAGAACTCAAAAACTGCCTCTTCCGCACGATCGATAGCACATGCTTGGCCTCGTGCAATCCCAGCTTCTCCCAAACCTCTTTCACCTTCTGACACAGAAACAACACGTGTTTTATATATTATGGCCCATTCAAACATGATGGGCAGATGGGCGAAACTTTCATATGTTTATTAGCAAGCGTAACATGGCACGGGAGGGTTCCATGCAATTCACACCAAATGAAAATTTTCACCTTTGCTGGACAAGATAATTGCCAAATCTTACCCCAAATAGTATTGACATTTGTTCTACCCATACCCATTTGTGTGTGTGCAATTTCCTCCCATGTTGTTTGTTCCATTCCTCCAAATAAGTCGAACAAACCGTGAACAATCCATTTTTTGTATAGCTCCGAGCAATGAAATTCATCATATTATGCATAGGGAGAGGAAAAACAAGCACCCTTTGAGTGTCAATTGGCCACAACATTTGTCTCACTAAATCTTCATCCCAAAAACTGGTGACTGGACTGATAAGATCAACAACTTTTGACAGAAGATGCTCTTTTCTAGGAGTAATAATTTTCCTATTCACACAGTTCGAGATCCATGCATCTCTCCAAATATCAATATTTTGTCCATTTCCAACTCTCCAAATATAACCATTTTTGAGAGAATCAACTACCACCATAATGCTTTGCCAAGTAAAAGAGAAACCCTTTTTAGACTTGCATTCATTAAGTCACCATCTGGAAAATATTTGGTTCTCAAAATGATGGCACATAGGGAATCAGGATTATCAAGCAGACGCCACACTTATTTGGCTAACAAAGCCAGATTGAAACATTGTATATTTCGGAACTCCATCCTCGTTGGTCTTTTGAGACACACATCTTCCACCACGTCATTGAATGCATTCTCTACTGATTGTGTTCGTCACCCCACCAAGATTGCGGCATCGTGTCAATGGTTCCCTTGCAATTTTTTTAGGAATTTTAAAGGACATGACATAAGTTGGGATAGCTTGTATAACCGATTTGAGCAAAATTTCCTTTCCTCCCGCGAATAGTTTTCTTTCCATCCACTAATTTTCACAATAATTCAATCAATTAAGAATTGGAAACAATCATTTTTATCCATACCCACATTTGCAGGCAAACCCAAATATTTGTCAATGAGGGCTTCAGTCATAATATTCAGGATAGTACAAATTTGTGCCTTAGTCTCCCACTTTTGTGTTGGGACTAAAAATATATGATCCTGATAAATGACATACGTGTGGAACGAAACAATTCCATCCTGACGTTTTTGGATGGCAACTTTAGTTGTGAAGCATGTCAACTTTCTGTTTGCTTGCAAGTTTTAGTTTTTTTTTTGGATTTTTTTCCTAAATGACAATTTTAGTTGTAAAAACGTAAGAATAGTGTTACTTCGTGCCACATGTACACCTGTGGTGCTTATCATTTGGAAAAATATACTAGATCTTTCAACGCCCATCATTTATCCCGAGGCGGCACAAGAAGAATCCAAAACTGAATTCGGTGCATCCGCATTCATCGAATTAGCTTGCATAAGGATCAGCCAGTGGCCTACTTTACACTGGAGATGACCCATGTTCCCCAACGGAGTTGCCATTGTGGAAGGGCGCCAGCCAATAGGAAGCCGCGATCCAGCCAATATGACATCGACAAAAAAACTGTTGGCACATCCCTGATAAACACACAGATTAGTGTGTGCTGCCGTACTTCTCAGTATTTCTCCCAGTTTAGATCCGCGTTTCCCTTTCGCTGCTCCCCTCCGATCCCCAATAAGGCCGGCAGCATGGAGGAGACGCCGCCGCAGCCTCAGGCGGCGCACGCATCTCCTCCGTTCCCGGCGATCTTCACCCCTCCGAGCGCTCTCTCCTCGACGTCCTTGCGGGGCAGCCCCACCGTCCCCAGCCCCGCGCACTTCAGCACGCCACCGGGCCCGCCCGTCTTCTCCTCGCCGCTGCGCCCCGCCGCCGTGCCATTCCGCACCACCCCGATCTCCCCTCAGGCGGTACCCTTGGCCTCCCGCACCGCCTCCTCATCGTCCTCCGTCTCCCTCCCCACATCCTCCGCGCCGCACACCATGAACGGCGCGGCCACCCCTCACAGCCACGCGCCCTCCGTGGCGCCGTCTCTGGAGGACTCCAGCATCGACTCCCCATACGTCCTCTTCTCTGCCCGCAAGGTACGCGTCGCTCTTTCCTTACCGCAGTAATGTCCTCACATCTCCTATAACTCAATTATGCATGCGCATAAGTACATTACCATTTGGATCTTACACGATTACACTACTAGTCGAGTTGTGAATTACGCTTGTTTTTTAGATGCGAATCGTGTTTAGTGCATAGGCATGTGCAAATTCTCCAGCTTGTCATTTAGTTGGTGTTTTTCACTTGTAGGTCCTGAAGCAGAAGAAACTGCTGAATGCCCCTAGCTTGGGGTTCGGAGCTCTTGTTTCACCAGGGAGGGAGGTATCGCCAGGTCCCGAAGCCTTGGAGCGTGATCCCCGCAGGTGCCTGAACTGTGGGGCTTATGTGAATTTGTACTGTGATGTGTTGATTGGCTCTGGGCAATGGCAGTGTGTCATTTGCAAAAAGCTGAACAGCAGTGAGGGGGAATTTGTGGTCTCCAGCAAGCAGGACCTGGTTCAGTGGCCAGAGCTCATGTCCTCGACTGTCGATTATGTGCATCCAGGGAATAGGCGGCCAGGCTTGATCCCGGTGCCTGTCTTGAGGGTCTCTGGTCCCATTTTTATTCTCATAGATGAGTGTCTTGATGAGGCGCACCTGCAGCATCTACAGGGCTCCTTGCATGCATTTGTGGATTCGCTCCCTCCTACAGCAAGGATTGGAATCATCTCCTATGGTAGAACTGTCTCTGTGTATGATTTTTCGGAAGGGGCGGCGGTGTCAGCGGATGTGTTACCCGGTAGTAAGTCGCTTGCCCAAGAGTCATTGAAGGTGCTAATCTACGGGACAGGGGTGTATTTGTCTCCTATACATGCTTCGCTGCCTGTTGCACACACAATATTCTCATCCCTGAGACCCTATCAGTTTAGTGTGGCGGAAGTATCGAGGGACCGATGCCTTGGTGCAGCGGTGGAGGTTGCCCTTGGTATTATTCAAGGGCCGTCAGTGGAGTTGTCTCGTGGAATCATCAAGAGATCAGGAGGCAACTGCAGGATCTTGGTGTGTGCTGGTGGCCCCAACACGTTTGGACCAGGATCAACACCTCATTCTGTTCAGCACCCAAACTATGCTTACCTGGAGAAGACAGCTATGAAGTACATGGAGAATCTTGGTCATGAAGCACGGAGACACAGTACCATCGTTGACATTCTTTGTGCTGGAACATGCCCTGTGAGGGTTCCTGTCCTACAGTCACTGGCGAAGTGTTCTGGTGGTGTGCTTTTACTTCATGATGATTTTGGAGAGGCCTTTGGGGTCAACTTGCAGAGGGCGTCAACTAAAGCAGCTGGCTCTCATGGCTTATTTGAGATTAGATGTTCAGATGGCATGCTTGTCACTCAAGTAATTGGTCCTGGTGAAGAGGCTTCTCCTGATTCTCATGAAACATTCAAGCATGACACTTCATTTTGTATCCAGATGCATAGTGTTGAGGGGACACAGAGTTTTTCTGTGTCTTTGGAGACAAAGGCGGATATCAGGAATGATTTCATTTGCTTCCAGTTTGCAGTCCGTTACTCTAATATGTATCAAACAGAAAGCACAAGGGTGATCACTAGCAGGCTGCAAACGGTTGATAGTTTGTCTGCATATCTTTCAAGTGTGCAAGAAGATGTAGCTTCAGTAATCATTGGTAAGAGAACTGTCTTGCGCGCCAGGACTGCCTCCGATGCTCTTGATATGAGGCTCACAATTGACGAAAGAATTAAGGACATAGCTCTCAAATTTGGTACCCAGGTTCCAAAATCAAAGCTTTATCGGTTCCCAAAAGAGCTGTCATCACTCCCTGAGTGTTTGTTTCATTTGAGAAGGGGGCCACTCTTAGGTAGCATAATAGGACATGAAGATGAAAGATCAGTTCTGAGGAGTTTGTTCTTGAATGCATCATTTGACCTCTCGCTCCGTATGCTTGCACCTCGTTGTATAATGCATCGAGAAGGTGGCACATTTGAGGAGCTGCCAGCATATGATCTGACCATGCAATCTAATTGTGCAGTGGTACTGGATCATGGAACAGATATTTTCATCTGGTTGGTAAGTCACCTCCTATCTTCCCTCTCTCCCTCCCCACTCCCAATAAGGGAGTCACCTGTATGGTCTGTCTCTTTACCACATTATCTCAGTGCTGTAGCTGCATATTAAACTTACTCCATTCACCTTTGTTTTCAACATTCTTGACATAATATTTTTTTCACTGGTGGTCTTTTGGATTAAATGTTTTGGCTTCGGAATTGTAGCTGTTGAACATGACTTTGTTCTTGATTGCTACTGGTCAAAGTGTGTGAGGTTTGACATTTCCAAAAATTATACGCACTACATTATGGAACAGAGGGATATTTGAATAGAACGTGACTTTCTTTTTGCAAGGAAAGAAATGAAGCATGGGATTTTAGCAATATCATGTTTGCAAAAACTAACTTGTTACCAGGATTGTGAGTTTATGTAATAATCATAAGATTTTGCAAGAAATAGAGTGAATGGAGTTTGAAAGGTGAATTCGTTGGAACTATTAAATTTTCAATAGAAGCCAGTTGGTGGTTAGAACGAATATAGAGATCTCATGAATGTATGTGTGTAAATGATGCTAATACTCCCTCTGTATCAAAACTATAAGACGTGTTTGTAAGCTAGTTTAACCTACAAAAACGTCTTATATTTTGGTACAGAGGTAGTACTTGATATACTAGGGCTGCAGGAAGATGTCATATTTTGCTGATTTACTTAACGTATTAATGATGTTGAATTATCATTATGCAATGGCTATTTTGGTTATTCATCATAATGCTAGCAAAGAGTAATATTTCCTGAGTTGCATTTTCTTACTGTGTGTCTTCAGGGTGCTGAACTAGCAACCCAAGAAGGACAAACTGCAGCAGCTTTGGCAGCATGCCGTACGCTGGCAGAAGAGCTAAGTGAACTCCGTTTTCCAGCTCCCAGGATACTTTCATTCAGAGTCAGTTTCCCTGTTCCCAACCTTGACTTTGATTTCCAAGATTTAAACTGCTTTCCTTCCTTTTCTCTTATCAACTCTTCTGCTCATCACTTTGCTATCATCATAGTATCATATCTTATTATAGCCCATGTGTTGTTAGATTTCAAATCAGTCTGACAATACTTCCAAATTCATTAACTGTGCAACTATCATGAAACACGACTTGCACAAGGTAAATGCTTTGTTCTGGCGCAGGAAGGGAGCTCTCAGGCTAGATACTTTGTCTCACGCCTGATCCCAGCTCACAAGGACCCTACTTATGAGCAGGTAATGATTCTCTTAACCTTAGCAGTGACATTCTGGTTCGCCTGCATTCATCCCTGCTGGGTTATTTCGCTGATGGTTCTTAGGGCAGCTAGATTCATGGTCACTGATAAACAAAATCGTGAGCAAGGCTGTAATTGTTAACATGAGCACATTTGCATGTTTCAGGAGTCGAGATTTCCTCAGCTACGGACCCTTGCTCCTGAACTGAGGGCCAGGCTAAAGAGCAGCTTCATCCACTTTGATGACCCTAGCTTTTGCGAGTGGATGCGCAGCCTCAAATTGGTCCCGCCGGAACCAAGCTAATGCAAATAATTGGACGAGTGCAATCAGAAACGATATTTGATAGCCGAGGTTTGGTTTCAAACAGAGTTGCCAAACGAAATCTGAAAACTTTGCGAGGTAACGCCTAAGGCCCAAACACTTGTTTGGGTTGATGAAGCGGCAATTTGTGTGAAGTGAAGCTGTATAATTTTGCCTGATTATTTTCTCTGATGTGGTCGCGTAAATGCATTATCTCTTGCCACACAGGCGCGCAAAATTTTAGACAATTAGAGCATCGCTTGTGTTCTCCTGCCTTTGAAGAGTTTGTTGTATGTCACATAATAGAAGTCTGTCCTGGCCATTCATTTGATTCCTTTTACTCCTCGAGGCGAATCTCAATTCTCCATTTGTACAACTTTTTTGTTTTGTTTTGAGAAAGTCCATTTATACAATCAGAGATACTGCATTTCAACAGTGTTGCTTAGTGTTTACAGCATTGCATTTGTTCTTGATTTGTGGTTGTAAGTGATATATCGTGAAAAATGAATTAGTGATTTCACGCGCAGCTGACACTGGTCGCTGGTCTCCATGGGGATCAATGCCACAGAAGTATGTGCACGTGTATGAGCCATTTTGCAGTCATTTATGAATAGGTATTCGTTAGTCACAGCTGGCACACGGGCCCAGGAGCCTTTTTAGTCTCACAGATGCCATGGCCCAGCAGTACATGGGCGGGGGTCTTAGGGCATGTACAATGGAGGCAGCACTTTAGTGCTGCCCCGGCCATCGACATAGATAAATTTCAATGAAGCTACTCGTGTGTGCCATAGTCACCCAGTGAAGCTACTCTATGTGATGTCATCATCTTACTTTTTCTCTCACACATACTTTCAAACACATGAAACCTTCACTACAATTTAACAATACCAGCAGACATTTGAATCAACGATATCAACAAGCTTGCATATTGAAAGTTATCGAAAAACTTGATTTCTATACAAAAATAAGCAATGTTGATATCCAACAGTAGCAAGTATGTCTTGTCCATGACACTAAAAGTTCCACAATAATAAAATAATGTAAAGGTTTCCAAATACTCATAAAGGCACTAGTACAGAATTGGTATTTAGCATCGGTTCGTGAGGCCCTTTAGTGCCGGTTCTGGAACCGACACTAAAGGGTGGGGACTAAAAGTCCTCCCCCCCCCCCCTTCTTAGTTCCGGTTCAACACGAACCGCCAGTAAAGGGCCACCATGTGGCACGAGCACGCGTCGGGGGCTGGGAGACCTTTAGTACCGGTTGGTGTAAAAGGTTTAGGGGTTTTGGTTTTATGATTTATTTTTCCTTTAATTTTGTGTCTTTCATTTAATTTTTTCTATTTGCTGGTATTTTACGATACTACATAATGTACATGTTATGCACATATATAAATAGAATTTCTCGTAGAATCGATCATATATATATATATATATATATATATATATATATATATATATATAGTGATACTATTCATCACCCAGGGTGCAGAAAAAGTTATTCTTCACCCGAGGTAATCTTATGATCATTTCATAATTAAATTACATTTGGAATTCAAATAATTACATTCCTATTGATTCGCTACGTAAAATTTAGTATAAGGAAATAAGAATATAGGTCATAAGATAAGAAAATTTACAGTTTATGTGTATTTTCCACTATGTTTTTACGTTTGTAATTTTACATAACATGAAATATATTTTTCGGCGATTATATATTTTCTTACGGTCTCTTTTTACATTGGAAATAAGACAAAACTTATGGAACGTAAAATTACGGTGTATTGATGGTAAAATAGAGGGGGTGAAGAATAACTATTCCTCACCCAGGATGACGAATAGCGCGACCCTATATATATATATATATATATATATATATATATATATATATATATACACATAAACACTATTCTGATCACAGGGTCAGAATAATATTCTGATCACAACTTGAACTGCCTGAGTAACGCGCCTGAACTTCCCTCTGTACGAACCCGACCTTCGTGCTATCTTCGCAACTGTGCCATCTACCGCGAGTTTTCTGATCATTCGTGTTGTTTGTTATGTAAGTGTAATTTGCAATCAGTTTTTAGCAACCAAATGCCCGTTTTAAATAGGAATTCCGGTCATTGGCGGATTTGCTCTCGGGGTGGCGATGAACTTGTGTATGTAACAAGTTTAATGCATGCTGTGGATGTTGTCGAAGCTCTGGCACGATGGGAATTAGGTTTTGGTACGAGTTTGGTGCACAAATTCTTGTTATTTCAAACAAATTTGAAATCGCCCGTGTTCTTCATCCGCCCGAGCTGCAGCCCGCGCTTCTGTTGATTTCTCGTTTTTCTATAAAGTTTGCTGGCTGATTTGCATACTTTAGTGAAATTCAAGGCTTACTAAGTCGTCAATTTTAATCGGGAGGGTCCATACGGTTTGATTTCTAGCGATTTGATGTTAGCACTCCCACGGGTTTTTGCACAGGTTATTTTTGCGGTTTTGAAATTTGCCCTCTCGTCATTTTGGTTGTGGAAAGGGAGTTGCTAGATCATTTCCAAGGGGGTGCGGACGTGTTGTAATCTTGTGCAGATGATTTTATGCTTCGGACGAATTCGTTCGTTCATTATTTCTAGATCATCTAATGGTCGTTGTACAAGCTGGACTTCTGCGTTGTCATACCTGAACTTCTGCTTTTCCTTCGTTGGATCCTGTCGGGGCTGGGGCGGATCAGGATCGGGATCGGGGGAGGATCAGGTGGATCCTGTGGGTCTGGCCGGGTTTCTGTGCTGGACTTCTGCATTGTCATACCTGAACTTCTTCTTTTCCTTCGTTGCAAGGTAATCCAGCAAGTCCTTTGTATTTCTTTCCTTTTTTCTGTCAGTTTTCATTCTTGCATTGTTTTGATTTTTTTTGACTAAGCCCATGAGTGACCATGGAATTAATTGGTCGATGGATATGCATTTTTTTCTGTTTTTTCTAGTTTGTTTTCGTACTTCTGATAGTTTGCTGGACTTCACTTATGCCTCGCGGAGTCACAAGAGAAGCACATATTTATATAAATTTACTGATTTACGAAGCTAATTATTGAACTTGCCTTGTTTAGAACATTTGATTAGTTAACTTACGCCTCGTGCATTTTGTTTCTTCGACACTAAAAATTATTATTCCTAAGGTGTTTCTTTCTTGGTTTTTTATGTCACATCAATGAAACTTTTCATGAATGCAGGTCCATCTTTTTTGACATTGATATTCCAGGACAGATTACATTCCAGGAATCAAAAACCCTTACTAGATTTCTTCTGCAATTTGTTGTAGCTAGTGTGTAAGTGTGGAGCTGGACCACAGACACATGCATCCTCTTTTACTTTAGTCTATGTTTTGGTATAGTTTTTTGATCATCCACTATCTTCAGTAGGATCTGGACCTTTTTTTATTAATGGTTGAACTTCTGGTTTTCCAGATTGCATTCCACATTTTGCAAGGCGAAGATGCATGGTGCTCTATATTTTCTTTGTTTGGTTTTCTTTGTAATTTTAATTCTTCAGATGTTGTTTTTATACTTTTATCTCATGAGCAATCATGGGATTAGCCCAAGTATGCATGCACTTTTTCCAGATCATCTAAGGGTCATTGTAGAAGCTGGACTTCTATGTTGTTCGTACATGAACTTCTGCTTTTCCTTCTTTGCAAAGTAATGCAGCAAGTCCTCTGTATTTCTTTCTTTTTTATGTTATTTTTCATTCTTTGCGTTGGTTTGGATTTTTTTGACTTAGTCCCATGAGCAGCCATGGAATTGGCCGACGGATATGCATATTATTTTTTTTCTAGTATGTTTTTGTACTTATAATAGTTGTTGGTCTTCACTCAATAACTATCCTGAACTTCTGTATGATAATCGTTTTTAACATGTTAATTTGAGGTTTTAGAAAATATAGAGTGCGTGCGGTGGGGGTGGAAACAGAATAACCGCATTACGTCCTGTCAAATCCTAGCGCGCAGCAATGCGGTAGCGCGAGCCTGAGCAGGGGGGAGGGGGGTCGGGACCCCCCTCTCCCCTCCCCCTGCGAGGCCGAGACAGGAACGAGCCCGAGCAGGGGGGGAGGGGGGTCAGGACCCCCCTCTCCCCTCCCCCTGCGAGGCCGAGACAGGAACGAGCCGGAGCAGGCGACGACATGGCGTGCCGCGTCATCGCATGCGGAGGCGAGTCCGTCACATCCGTGACCCCACTATCTATCTTAGGGTTTTTAGGGTTTAGGGTGCGTGCGGTGGGGGTGGAAACAGAATAACCGCATTGCGTCCTGTCAAATCCTAGCGCGCAGCAATGCGGTAGCGCGAGGCCGAGCAGGGGGGGGGGGTCGGGACTCCTCATCCCCTCCCCCTGCGAGGCCGAGACAGGAACGAGCCGGAGCAGGCGACGACGCGGCGTGCCGCGTCGTCGCATGCGGAGGCGAGTCCGTCACATCCGTGACCCCACTATCTATCTTAGGGTTTTTAGGGTTTAGGGTGCATGCGGTGGGGGTGGAAACAGAATAACCACATTGCGTCCTATCAAATCCTAGCGCGCAGCAATGCGGTAGCGCGAGGCCGAGCAGGGGGAGGGGGGTCGGGACCCCCCTCCCCTCCCCCTGCGAGGCCGAGACAGGAACGAGTCGGAGCAGGCGACGACGCGGCGTGCCGCGTCGTCGCATGCGGAGGCGAGTCCGTCACACCCCTGACCCCACTATCTATCTTAGGGTTTTTAGGGTTTAGGGTGAACTTCATCTGTTTTTGTAGTTGAACTTCTTCTTTTTGTTTCTTTATGGTTTATTTATTCTTATTCCTTTACTTCTTTTATTAGTGTACTTGAACTTTTGTTCTTTATTTTTTGAACTTCTTTTCTCTTGTTTTTTAGGGGCATATTTATGTATGTATGTTTCTTCCTTTAGTACTGTATTTGCCATCTATTTTTGGTCTTGAGGATATCAGCCGTGCTGTTTTGTGATCTTATCTCATTATAATAGATGCATTCAAATGGTGCATTTATTTATCTACACATGTATTTACTATTTTAGCTGTTGGGGGGTAAAAGTGTAAATTCAGTGGCGCTGCAAGTCCCACGACAGAGAGGCATTAAGTGACCATCTCCCTCGCGACCACCTGTCAGAAAAATCCTCTCCCCTTGTCGCTCGCTCTCTCCCCCCTCTCCGTCGCTCCGCTGCCTTCCTCTCCTCCAACTCCCCCCGATTTCTCCGCCCCTGTCCCCTGCCCTCGTGCTGGAGTAACCGGCACATGCCCCCGCTCCTATTTCTCCCCCACGCCCCGCTCTCTCTCGCCCAGCCCGCTCTCTCCTGCTCTGAAGCGAGGGTGGCAACTGCCTACGCGGTTGCAAGGTGCGCGTGGCGTTGTGGGGAGTGGAAGAACCGACGCGGATTCATGCGTGCGGGAGTCGACTGGAGAGGTACAAGTGCTGCCCCCCTCCTAATGCTTGCTTCTAGTTTCACCAGATCTGTCGAGGCCTGCCTGTTTCTTCTGTGTGCTCTCGCGTCCGCCTCCCTCCCCCTTCTTCTGGTGGTTTGGTGGTAGATTAGGTAGGGTTCTTGTGCGTGTGGTGGTTGGATTTCAATTCCCCGTGGTCAGATTTGTTTGTGAGATGCTTGTGTGTGCTATTTGTCCCTTCATACTTGTGTGGATTTCATTTCCCCTTTGTTGATTTTAGCAGTCAGATGAATGTAAGAGAGGGTGTGGTGTGGTGTGATGGATGGTTGATGCTGGATCTGATGTATTTAATTGCATTAGTGCTGTGGATTTCGAAGTCTAGATTATGTCTGTGACATTGTATTTAGTTTATGGATACATTTTTTTGTTGTGCTTGCCTAGATGTGCTGCTGTTCATCCTTTGTTGGTATGTTGTAGTTGTTTCATCCTAGGGTTTGATTCAGTTTCTTTTTGTATTTTGTTGTGTGATTTTGTACTTTCTAACTATATGCAATCAATCCCCTGTTTTTAGCAGGTTGTTCTAGTGTTTGGAGTTGCATTCATCAAGGCGGTTGTGTTGTCATGGCTTCAAAACCTTCTCCAGGTATGTTAATGTAGTTGTATCTTGTATTTTAAATAGCATTATTCTCATATATGTCTGCCCATATCTTCACTTAGTATTCATGTTGGACTGCCATTCTTAATAGTGTGAACTTCTAGTAATGGTTATGTGTATGCTTTTTACCATTAGTTTGAGTTAGTAGAGTGTTTGCTTACTTTCTAGTTGATGATTTTGCAGGTGAAACTTTGTCACCAAGTGTTGTTGGACTTCCCAGATGTTTCATTTTTGTAGTTTATATCTTTGTTTTTTTGTTATCATGTTGATGGCATTGATATTTAGTTTGCCTGTGAAATACTGTTTGTGGTCATGCTACATCTTTTTTATGTGCTACTTGCTTGGGTCACATAGTTGAACTTCTGGTTTTAATTATTGTTTGATTGTAATGAAATTTGGTTGAACTTCTGTTATGCACATTTTGTTTTACTGCTTTGTTATGTATCGTTGAACTTCTGGACATTCATGATATATGTAGTAGCCCCTCTGGTGTAGATTGTTTTTATATTTAGTTTTTAGATTTTTAGTTTGTTTTTTTGTGTTTACTGCTTTGTTAGGTATTGTTGAACTTCTGGGTATTGGACATTGTTGTAAAAGTAGAAGTCCCTTTGGTGTAGGATTGCGGATTAGAACTCAGCTGTCTTTTTACTTGCATTTTTTGTAGTTGGTGATGAGTTGAATAGTTCTGGAAAAAATGCCTGCGATCAAGATGGAGCTTCAGAGGTTAATACTGATGCTCCAATATCTGATGCGGCTAAATCACCCATTATCCCTTTGACTGTGATTGCCGAGGTTGCTTCGAGCCTTGAGAATTTTTCAAGCCTTGAGGATCTTGCTTCTGCAGCTCTTGCTTCACCTAGTATGTGAAACCCCTTTTTTTCATTTGAAAGTTTTGATCCATGTTTTTTTAGCTTGTTCTTGTCGTTTGTTTTTGTTTTTGTTCCTGACTTTTTTTATTTTTTTGCTTCGATTTTTTGTGTTCTTTGCAGATGTGTCCAGAGAGGAGGAAGCTGTGAACACCATCAATGATGTTTTATCTGAGTTGGGTTTATTAGAAACCCCTGCTGCTACTGAGGAGGTGGCTTCGTCAATCAAAGGTTGTGATTCCGTTTCGGATCCTTTGTGCTCTCTTCAGATGTCAGAGACACAGTCGCAGTCTGTTGATGGCACTGAACCTGTCACGCAACCCGAGGATGTGCCTCTTCAGCTTCTCCTGGAGGACCAACGTAAGAGGAAGAAGCAAGAAGATTTTGACAAGAAGATGGCGGCCCAACTTGAGAAAGGTTCTGATGTTCCTGGATCTGTTCATGCGGCTGAGCTCACTGTTGAGGAAGACGTGTCGTGTGGTAGTGATGGCAAGGTTGTCCCTGTTAAGAAGAAAATCAAGAAGACTACTGTGAGGAAGCTAGTAGTTGGTGAAGTTACTCCTCGGAGGAGCCCATGTGTTTCAAGGCCTGCAGAAGTTGTTTAAGATGAAGGGTTAGGCCTTGGTGGTACGCCACGCCGTAGTCCTCGTGTGCTTGCCACTGCCGCGCCTACACCTTCTCCGCTTGGTGCTGGTGCATCTGGTAAGGGTAAGAAATGCGGCGTGAAGCGCAAGGTTCCACCTGCAAAGGTCAACAAGGGTGTGAAGAAGCGTTCTCGTGTTAATCCAGAGGACAAGGATGATGCTGATTTTAATTCTGATGAGGAGGACGACGTCGATGATGATGCTGCCGCTAATCAGGTATGAATGTCTCATGTTTACTGTTTTTAGAGCATTTGTCGCTGTTGCTGTAGTTTTATTGTTTTTAGCACTGCCTTGGCGTACATAGCTGGCCTTCTGCTCCATCTCAATATAGACGAATAAATTAGCCGACGTGCTTTGCTTTTATGGTATTACTGCCTTTGTGTACATAGTTGGACTTCTGGGTATACACATGAAGAAATTAGCTCAACTTGTTTGTATACATGTTTGATTACTGCCTTAGTGTATATGGTTGAACTTCTGCTTTTTAAATTTCCAACATTTTTGAAAGCATGTTAACTAGTGTTCATACATGGTTGTACTGCCTATGTAGACATAGTTGGACTTCTGAGATACATGTTTGATTACTGCCTTGGTATACATGGTTGAACTTCTGCTTTTGTAAATTTCCAACATTTTTGAAAGCATGTTAACTTCTGGTCATACATGGTTGTACTGCCTATGTAGACATAGTTGGACTTCTGAGATGTGGTGCGTATGTAGGCATTAGTGGAATTTTGGTGAAGCTTGTGTGTCTCATTATTCTGCCTTTTTTCCTTGTCAATGTATTTTTTTCAGTATCAGCTTGTCCTGCGGCCTGAGAGGAGGAAGAGAGGAGGCAAAGCGCCCAAAGAAGGTGGCCAAGGAGGAGGTAAGGCGAAACATTTTAACAAGACGGTTCGCTGCTCACTAGGAGAGGTCAAGATGTGTGCGAAAATGCTACAACATAGGCACAAGACGAGGGCTATCAAGGCTGGTTTTTGTTGTGTGTTTGACTTGAAGGTTGATTCCAACATTTCTCGTCCTTTGATGGGCAACATCTACACGAGGATTGACCCTTCAACCATGATTTTGGACATGGGTGAGGCGAACAAGGTTATACGTATTACAAGTGATGCTATTCACCATCTCTTTGGGTTCCCTCAAGGTAATCGTACCCCCCCTAGGCCCTCGAATGATGGTTTCGATGATGCTGTTCTGAGGTTGAAGGGCAAGCTTGGGTATGGTAGGAGTGACGACATCAAGACAAAGGATTTGCGGAATATCCTCGCTGAACTTGTGAAGGATGAGACGAAGGATGATCTTGCTCTGTAGGTGTTTTACCTTATTGTTTTCATGAAGGTGGTTATCCCTGGAACGTCTACACGAGTGTCCAGGGAGGCAACAATGGCCGAGAACCTTGTGTTTGAGGACATGGCAGACATGGACTACTGCCAGTTGGTTGTTGACGATATTCGGAGTGCTGTTGTTAGGTATCAGCAAGGTACTAGCAGAGGAAAAGCTGTCACAGGCTGTGCCATCGCGTCGCTGCTTATGTATCTGGACTGCCTTATCATCGGCAAGACGCCTAATATTGACTTGAGGACCCCTCGCATCAATTTCATGGATCAGGCCAAGCTTCTTGAGCTTGCTGCGGCTGACTTGGTTACGAAGGGTGATGATGACCCAGCCAACTGGGTGTTTGGGAGACTGCCTGTGAGTGTTTCTATGCATTATTCTTTCCTGTGTAGTTTAACTTGAACTTCTGGTATTGTCTTGTATATTTTTTGTTCCCATGTTCCTTCATTTGTTTTCTGACGCGTTGACTTTTGTTTTTGTATGCAGTGGAAGAACGGGCTAAGGTTGTGTTCTTTAGGGTTATTGAACGTCATGTTCTAACCATGCCTCGTTCTGCCGGCCTAGGGAGTGGAACTTCCCCAAGATTTGAATTCTCCGGGGATGTTAATACCGGTGCCCCCTGTAGATCCAGGAGGTTCTTCTGCTCGTGTGAGTGCTGCAGGTGGCGTTTCTTCCGAAAATTTGTTTGAAGCTGCCAATGTTTCTCTGGTTAGGATTGACAGTCTTCTTGAAACTGTTTGTGGGGAGTTGGCTTGTGTTCCTTCAACTGCTGAGCGTCTTAGTCGCATTGATGGGATTCTTCCTCCCGGACACAGATTTGATGCTGAGTCCTCGAAGGGGGTCTTATCTATTGAGGCTAAATTTCTTGAAGAGCTTCGTCAGAGCACTTCCCACCTCCGGACTAGCGTTGGGCTGTTCAAGGAAATGCAGGATGCTCGTTGCAAGCCTTTTGAAGATGAGGCAAGTGTTGTTGTGAGACAGATTCAGAGGCAGGATTCTGTTCGTTCGGGTCGTGAAGGAGGCCACGTGGAGCGTACCAAAGAGGTTTGTTTATGTTGGTTTTTGATATTTCTTTGCAATAATGTTCAATGTTAGCTTTCAGTTATTACTGTTTGTAGTCATAGGCGCCCGTTATTGATTTCATGTGTCGTAAACCATTTTTTTAGCACAAGTGTTCCTATGTGACCTTCTCTATTTATAGAACCTGAACTTCAACTGCTACAGCACCTGAACTTCCATGACTGGCCCTTTTTTGTTCCCTTTTGTATCTTAGAGGAGTTTGATATCTGACCTGCTATGTTTACTGTATTTGGACTTCCATTATATGTCAGTTGTGATAGCTGACCTTCACAGATTATGCAATCTGAACTTCTGCTGATTAGGTATTTTGTTTTCTACATGATTTCTTTTTGTAGGCTGTTGATGATGATGCTAGGGTTGAGGAGGATGTTTTACCTGCGCATGAAGCTGCTCCTGTGCATGAGGCTGCCCCTGTGCATGAACCTGCTCCCGCTAGTGGCGTAATAGTTGATGAGGTTCATGCAGTGAAAATAAGGTAGCATTTTTTCTTGTCCATTTGTCTTGTTTGCCCCTGAGACGGACTTGCTGCCCCTGTGCATGAGGTTCAGTCAGCCCTTTGTAATGACTTTTTGTTTCTTTTTTGCAGCAGCAGAATGATGATGTTAGTGTTGCTCCAGAGAAGGTTGCAGACATGTCCGTCTCAGGCACCGGCCGCTCCGACGGGGTGGTCCTGACTGAACCTTTTTTGTCCATTGGTGCTGAGGTTTCTGATGCTGAGCAGGGCAAGACAAATGGAGACATCATTTTGGAGAAAGATCATGTTGAGTCTGCTGTGCAAACTGGTGGTAGTGCTGCTGCAAGCCCGGAGAAGTCTCCTGCAGCAGAGCCATCAATTGATGTTGATGTTGTACAGGCACAACCAAATGTTTTTCTTGTTTCAGATTCTCCAGTTGCTCCAGCTGCTGTTGGTGTCCTTCCCGACGACGCTGCAACGTCTACTAGAGACGATGATGAAGATACCGAAAACGATAGTTATGGAGAGGAGGTTGATCATTCCAGTGCTGCCACTGGTCTAGGCAAGGATCCACGAAGAGAGGAGCATGCTTCTCTCTTCTTTCCCCATCCCCTTCCCTCTTTGTTGTTTCATTTAGTCCATGATATCCCCTGTGAACTGTTTGTGTGGTCTAAGTTGAACTTCTGGTTTTGTTGTTTGTCGTGTGGGTTGTAATGAATGTTAAGTGAACCTGTTTTGTATGTGGGTGGAGGTTTGTAATGCATGGGTTGTGATGTCTATGATGCTGTGGTTTTATCTTTTCTGATGTAGCAGCTGAGATGTGCTTATGTTTTGAATGTTTGTGCTTGAATGTTGGTCTTAATTGAAACTGTCATGAATCTATGTGCTTTGAGTGTTGCTGTTAATTGCTATTTTCTTTTTGGTGAGCAGATAGCGACCTTGCTGTCGTCCGAAAGAAGGTTGATGACTTTTATTACAGTGTAACTAGGCTTAAGAATGATCGTTCCAAGAGGTGAGTGCGGCTGCTCAATATTTACATCATCCGTGTATCCCCTGTGAACTGCCTGTGGTTTCTTACCTAAACTTCCCGACTCTATGTACCTGAACTTCTTGTTTTTTTGCTTCTCTGGTGCTGATCTTCTGTCCTCTTTTGCACTGTACTGCCTGTTGTGATATAGCCGAACTTCTGTGCTAACATGTGTTATGAACTTCCTGAGTTCCTGCTGCTGAACTTGTTTTACTTCCTATTCGCTCATTTTAGAGAAATGATTATGTTGCAAACAAGGAGTGTGAAGCTTCTGTTCAAGAAGTCGCAATATCTTTTGGTCCTCGTGGAATGCTTACATCTAATGTGGCTGAGTGTGCACTCTACTGTCTACGTGCGAAGTATCAGGGATCAGATAAACTCATCCTGCCGTATTGGGTTTGTGTAAGTCAACCAGACAGTGATTTCTTTTCTGTTCTGTTCCTTACCATTTTAGTTAAAACTTGTTTGTCTCATTTTTGTATTTTTTCATATGTTGGTGTTGTCTGCATTATTTTAGGACAAGATTTTCAGAGGTCAATTTGATTCCCGTGTGAGGAAGTACTTCATGGCGAGTGGTCCAGATAGCATGGATGCACATGATTTGGTATGCAATATCTTATTCTTTGCCTCTGTATTAGTTTTGCAGTGCGATCCACTGTGTTAATATTTGTTTTATTTTTCTTTTGTACCGTTCTGATATTAATTCTCAGTTTTTAATGATTCGTGTGTTTATGATGCTTCAGGTTGTTTTCCCTACTTTTGACCCGCCTGAGATTCCTGCTTCCATGGGTGGTGTCGGTCATTGGGTGTCGGTATTCCTTAACCTGAAGAATTCAAGGTTCCAGCTTCTCGATTCCTACTATGGACCAAAAGATGAATGTGCGGTACGCCTGTTTCGGCGGATGACCGACAACATCAAGAGGCTTTGGAAGGATGCCAGCAACGACAAGGAGACACCCTTCAGTCCTCTTAGCATCGACCATTTCCCTCTGGATTGGATTGATGTCCCCCAGCAGCAAAACAAGTATGAGTTTGACTTTTTCTCTTTATCACATCTGTTTAACTGTAGTTGTACTTAAGCTGCGACATGTTTAATTCGTTGGCTTTCTTTTTCTGTCCTAACACTATTTCTTTTACTTCTTTGATGGCAGTATCGACTGCGAATTCTTCATGCTTACGAATGTTAATTCGTATCATGACGGGGTTCTTGCAAATTACTCCCATGAGAATATCGGGGATATCAGGAAGACATGGTTGTACTCAATTGCTTCTTCTAACCTGTTTGAGACAGACTTCCAACCTCTGTTTGGCTACTACACATGTAAGTATTTTTGGAACTTGTACTGCTTACCTGCACTACATCTTTTATTCTACCTGAACTTCATATTTTTCTCAGAACTTGGACTTCTGCTTGAGGTTTGGCTAGGCTGCTGGTTTTGGAAGGAGAGGAGCATTTTCTTTGTACATGAACTTCATTTCTATCTTTTTTAATTTTGCTTGTGTGTTTTGTTTCAGTAATTTCTGTCCTTCCATTGCTTAAATGGACATGAGCATTTTATTTTCTAATTGAACTTCAGAGATGATGATTTCCAGTTCATCGGTTTATCTTGAACTGTGCCTCTGGTTGTGCCTAAACTTCATTTAGTTTTTTACTGCAACTAATTTTTTTAGGTCAGCTTGAGTAGTAACCATGTCATCTTTATTAGTTGGACTGCACATTGTGATGTTCCTGAACTTTAGTTGTATTTTAATGGTGATGTTTTCTCTTCCTTTGTTCTTTGACAGTGGATCCGTTGGAGTTGACCGATTACCACTACTCATTCCTCGGGTCATAGGAATACCAGCCTAGGGAGGAACCGATGAGTACAGCTCCGATAGAAGATGATAGACCTCGGACTCTCATTCCTTCCAAGTTGGGGAAGCAGGCTGGTGGTATTCGTGGTACTCCAAAAATCCCTTGCTACAGGAAGGCTGATGCAGTCGAAGCAGAAGTGATTTCGTCCGATGATGATTTTGAGAAGATTGCTTACCCGAAGAATGTTAAATGTGCTGCTGGTACTGTTGCTGGTAGAGGTGGGAAGAATGCTGTGATTACCAGGAGGAAACCGGCAGTTGAGTCTGGGAACATAACTTCCTCCAAGAGAGCATCAAGATTGCCTTTGAAGTGGCGTTCTCCTGTCGCTCCCTTGAAAAAATACAGTTACCCTCATCTATCCGAGGCCCGGAAGTTGAAACAGTGTGTGTGCTGAGTAAAGATGGTCTGGAGAAGTATTCTGAGTGAGTTTTCTTCTGCTTTAACTTTGTTGCTGCCAGAGATGCTACTCTGTGTCTGAAACTTCTGTTGTTGTAGTATGTGGGCTTCTGTTCATTTCTCCCTTGCCTTGGAGTTATAGTGTCTGAACTTCTGTTTGTTGTATTGTCTGAACTGTCGTTGTTGTAGTATCTGAACTTCTATTTTATGTCTCCTCTTGCCTTTTGAGTTATAGTGTCTGAACTTCTGTTTATTGTTGTATCTGAACTTCTAATATTTTTTTTACCATCCTTTTGTATTCTGCAGGACAAGCTACTGCATGTTTACCATCCCTGGGAATGTGATTGACCTCACATGACGTGTCCTTTATACGCTTTTCGGTGAAGGGCAGCAGATGGAAGGAGACATAATTGATTATCTCATAAATTTGTGGAAGGATAAGCCGGAGACCTCTGAGATTTTCACTAGTGCTGACAGGGTTGTACTTAGTCCCTACTTCATACAGGTTTTAGTTCTTTGCACCCCTATCTCCTTTTTTTGCCTTAGTTTTGTTGTAGTGGCATCTGGGAGGTGTTTTAATTGTGTTTTGGTGAATTCTCAGTACTTCCTGGAGTATGATTTCTACGCCGCAACAGTTCCAAAGTTTGATGCAGAAAAATCTGCTGGTCTCCTCCCAATGTTTGTTCGCAAGGAAGAAGACCTTCTTAACGCAAAGCTGGTTAGTTTTTCATAACTCTTGCTTTTTTTAATTTCATGTGCATCCTTTTGCTGAGTTTGTCAAGAAGTTTTTGTTCATGCCGGTTCTTGAGTACATATGCTTTATAGTTTGTGTTCACCGGTCCTTTCATTCTTTTACAGGTTTTCTTGATTCTATTCAAGCCAATTGGCACAACGGCGCACTACAGTGTGTACGTGGTGAATAGATATCGTGGGAGCATTGACATCCTTGATTCACTTTCTTACGCTAATATGGAAACGTCGCGAACGAGTTTCCACGGGGGCTGCCAAAATATCGTGAGTGTTTCTTAGCCTGAACCTCCTTTCACATTCTCTTGTTTGACACGAAGTTTATTATGCCTTGTGTTGACAAAAGATGTTGCTGTCTCTGTTTTGGTAATACTGCTTGAACTGACTGTCATTTAGAAGTTGAACTTCTGCTATTTTGTTTAGGTGGATCTTATGCAAGTGTCGCTTTTTTATGTACCTGAACTTAACTATTTTGGTTAACATGTTTTTGACTTCATCTAATTTTGTTATTTCTGGTAGATGAAGAGATATGTTGGGTTGCTCGAGGAGGTGTACGGCAAGGCTGCGTACAAGGCGAGCAAGCAGCCTAACTGGGTGACTATTGCAAAGAGGCCGACTTTCATCGATGTTCCGAAGCAGAAGAGTAATGATTGTGGTTTCTTTGCCGTTAAGTTCTGCTCTTCGTATGATGGTGATGAGGTTGTTGAAGATTTTGGTGATGTGGAAGTATGTTCTGTCTTTGTTCTTGTCTCATCATCCTTTGATTATTCTTGTGTGTTTTTGCTGAGACGCTCCTGCTGTGGTTTTAGATATCCGTTACTAAACCATCGTTTTCACCTTTCTTTGTTTGCAGGCTGCTGTAGATGACTGGAAGGCTGAGTTCATGCACACTCTGATTTTTAGCGAGAAGAATGAAGTCGTGCGTTCAGAGCTCCCTAAAGAGATCCAGTCCTTTGGCCCGTGAATTCAAAGCATTTGTTTCATTCTAGATTTGATTTCGTACAGATTTTTAGGTTTGATAATGATTGGAACAATTCCGTAAAGATTTGGTTGTAAGAATGTTTTTAGTGATTTGTGTATCTATAGGTGCAGCACTATTACTTATGATATTGTGGACAAATGCATTTGGTGTGAAGAATGATTTGGCTTTGTGAATTTCAATGTACTACGTTGTTTTTTAGTATCCATGTGTTGAATGTTTTTGCCCCAACAGATGTACCTGAACTTCTGCCTCGGTTTTGGTTGAACCGCTTGATTTTTTTGTGTTGTTTATTTTTGGGCTCCCGACATATGATCGTAGACTTGAACTTCTGCTTTGAGATGTGGCTGGGCTGCTGGTTTCAGATGGAGAGGATATTCTGTGTTGTGTAATGTATTGGTAATGTTCAACCCAACCAATATGCATGCTTTTGCGTAGAATCTATATTTGTTTTTTTTGTGTTTTTTCAAGTGCGAACGTATTTCATATGTAAATCTGTGCAGAAATATTGTTGACGTTTCTTTATCTTTGTTGCATTGTACATGAACTTCTGCAAGTATCCAAGCAGAACTTCACATTTGAACGCGTTGTCTTAGGCTTGCTAACCTTAGTTTATGCGGCGAAACTTTATTTTTAAGCATATTCTTTTCCTACATCGATTTTACATACCAGAACTTCTTTTGTAAGCTGACATGAACTTCAAAACTGTATGATTATTTTGCTGGTTGCTCTTTCATGCAATACAACACCAACACATCACTTCCTGCCATAACATACCAGGACTTCTGCAGTAATATTACTTGAACTTCACAGTGTATGTTTTTCAATTTATTACTGCTTGCTCTTTCATGCAATACAACACCAGCACATCACTTCCTGCCATAACATACCAGGACTTCTGCAGTAATATTACTTGAACTTCACAGTGTATGTTACCAGGGGATGACATAATGTTCTGCACATTGACATGACACAAGTTTTGCATTGTGTTAATTGACCTATTGTAACTGTTCATGAGCCTTGCGCTCCTCCTAGGCTTTGGTGGTAGAGGTTTTTGCTTGACATGTACCTCTTCCTCTTCATCGTCGTCTTCCTCTTCATCGTCGTCTTCCTCTTCATCGTCGCATTCCGCTTCCTCTTCCTCTTCGTCTTCCTCTTCTTCGACATCGTCTTCCTCTTCGTCTTCCTCTTCATCTTCCACCACTTTCTTGTTGTTGGCTCTAGGTCTTGCTTTCTGTTTCTTCTCTGGCATTTTGCTTGTCTTTTCAGCATCTGCGTGCTTCGGGCATGTTCTTGCATTATGTGGTTCATACTCCTTGCATATGCTACAAAGTCTGCTGCTTGCTTTCTTTGGGTGTGGTCCCTTCTTTTGTTCCATAACTTTGGGCTGCTGTTTTTGAGATTTGGTTTGCTTGATCTCCTCAGCATTGTTTCTTTCCAATAGTGTTGGACAGGTCAGCTTGTTGTGTCCCGCAACCTGGTTGCACACACTGCATTTCCTGTGTCCAAGTGGCACTCCGTTCTCATCGTGCACGATGACTCTTCCTGCAGGTGGTGCCTTCATTTGAGCTCTCTTGTCACTTTTCTTTGCTGCAGTAATTTTCTTCCTACCCTTTGTTTCAGAATACAACGGCAATTTCATCGTCTCTTGCTGTCGCTGCTCCATTGATTGGCCATCACCCTGCTTGCATTGGTTGGCTTCAGCGGCGGCGTTGAGCATTTTAGCTGCATAATAATGAAGGTCATCTTCAATTTCAGCATCCTCTTCAGCCATCCTTTCGTCAGCATCCGCTTGATTTGCTGAATGTATTGCATCAAGCTCTTCCACAAGCCTCTTGAGAACATAGTAGGCTCTGTCATATTACTGGTCACATCTCATCGCTTTCTTGTTAACCATCAAATTCAGCTGCAGCAAGATGTCTTGCTTCGATAGCCTTGAGCCGCCATCCGATGCGGTTGTGTTGTAGTCCCTTGTATCAAAGGTTGGTTGTGATCTTGCAGTCTTTGTGTACTGTTTGAGGATATACTTGTTTGGAATTTGTCAGGCTTGATGTAGTCCAGTATGTTCATGATGTGAAGGCAGAACAGGCCTGCATTTTTGTGATGAATGCAGAATACATAGTTTGTGAGCCAGCAATGAGTTTCATAAATTTTGATATGATACTACTAGTCTAGCTATTTAATGATCTTGTTTTTTCGCTCACCTGTGTGTGTCCAGAGCTTGCATTCACACTCGTATATTTCCTTCTCTGGGTCAGCTACAACCTGGAATTCATGCTTTGACCAGGAAAATCTTTCTTCGTCATCATTGCCAGGCTTGTTGTGGTAGTACACAAGGTACTTAGTGGGCTCTGTTGTACACTTTGCGCGAAATAGCGTGGCCTTTCTCATCCTATTCCTCATCTCAGTGTACACGGCTCTCTTGTACTTGATAGACATGTCTTCCTCGTAGCCGTAAGTTGTTTTTGTCACAGGATTGGTCTGCACATGTCAAAAAGTGAGATATTAGTCGAAGCAGAGTCATGGGTTTCATTTTTTTAAATTCAAAGTGCACATGTTGAAGGTAAAACAAAACATGATGGGGGTGTTTTGTACTTGTCATCATACCATGCCGGTCATTGTTTGCTCGTTCTCCTTCTACATCCAAGTTTGTATGCAAGCATTGACCCGCCTAGCAAACTTGTGTAGGTTCTGGGTCCCCTTGACAAACCCTTTCTTTAGCACGTGGTTCATGCTCTCGCTTCGTTGTGTGGAAGTCATTCTAGCACAGAAAATGTTCTTGTAATATCTCCACATCTTCCTATCACTCCAGAGCTGCATCATGATCTGGTCGTTCTCCAGGTTGTAGTTGTGCACGAGTTTAGCCCAGGCATCTTCAAACTCCGTTGGCATCAGCGGCCAGTTTAATATAGCTGTGAACTCCTCTTTGAATGTTTTATACTTTTTGTACAGCAATGCGAGGTATTCCCTGTACTTCTTCATGATGTGCCAATGGCATAGCTTGTGGACGGTGTTTGGAAATGATTGTGGTATAGCTTTCGCCATCGATGGGCATTGGTCTGCATGAATTAAAAAAATGAAACATGATTCTTTTTTTGTATTGATGGTGAACTTATGTTGTACAAGTACTTGAACTACACATGTTGGCAGTATGGTATCTAAGAATGTCACATGTATTTTTTCTTTACAGCAGCGTTGCTGAACTTCTTTGGTATCAGTGCTTGAACTTCACAGTTAGTAGTAGGACAAACTAGTAGTGTCGCAATCAAAATTTTCTTAAAGCATTGTTGTTGAACTTCTGTGGTGGCAGTGCTTGAACTTCACGTAATTAACTATATTTTTCTGAACCTGCTACATATATTTATCTTACAGATTTGTCCTTGAACTTCTATGATTCATGTATTTGAACTTCACATTCATAACTATTTTTTTTCTAAACATGTGACATATAATTTTGCTTTCTTGTACTGCTAGTTGGACTTCTGTGCTTACAGTGGTTGAACTGCATTCTTTTCATTATTTTCAGACAAAACCAATGTACCCAACCAACACAGACCCATATTTACAGAGGCACCGGATTCGGCCGGCCAGGAGCTGGGGAAGGAGGGGAGGTGGCGGATCCGGCGAAGATGGGCGGCGAGGAGGGGAGGAGGTCGGGGATCGAGGGGAGGAGCGGCGAGGAGGGGGTGGGTCGGCTCGGGATCGGGATCGGGGATCAGGTGGATCCTGTCGGGGCGGCTCGGGATCGGGTGGGATGCTGTGTGGTTGGGCCAGCAGTTCAGGGAAGTTCGGGAGGGGTCCATCAGGCCCTATATAGGGGCTGCTGTGATCCAAATAACTATTCTAATCCTGGGATTAGAATAGTGCTGTCCTATATATATATATATATATATATATATATATATATATATATATATATATATATATATATATATACCTACTAATAAACAAGTTATTGCTTCTGGTCGTCCGTCGTGGTTATCTTGCAAAAAAGTTCCTCGGTTTACAGGAAATCAACCCGTAGTCCAATCCAATTTTAAACGAAAATATGAGAAAACGCTTCGTTGTTGCAAAACACCCTTGCGTTAGTTAGAATTCAAGTCGCTCTTTATTTGTGCATCTTACCTAGATGCGCACGCGCCCATTCTGTCATGTGCCGCCGGCAGCCGTCTCCGGCCTCCGCCAGCCCTAGCCCTTGTCGTCCGCCCGACACGGATGCGCTCTTGTCGGCGTCGGAGACGGGTACAACCATGGCTGAGGATGAGAAGGCAGCCGCTGTTCCTCGCGCGGGAGGATTGAGGATGCCTCGCCGGGAGGACAGCGGCTCCCTGGAGAAACCGAGAGAGAGAAGCAAGGATGAACCGAGAGAGAGATTCCTAGTCCGACCCGAGGCGGCTGCTGGCGCGGGAGGATGGCAGCTCCCTGCAGAAACCGAGAGAGAAGGGAGGAAGATGTGTGAGCAGAGGAAGCAGCGGGGGATGAGCGGTGCGGGATCAGCCAAACGGGAAGGGGGGCATGCATGGCGCAGGTGGCCGCGGCTGGAGGAGGCACTGGCCTCCTCGCGGTCAACGCGAGCCGTGAGCAGAGGAAGAAGTAAGGATGATTGGCGCAGGTGACCGCGGCTAGACGAGGTGCTGGCCTCCTCGCGGTCAACGCGCGCCGTGAGCAGAGGAAGAAGTGAGGATGACCGGTGCGGGATCGGTCGGACTTGGGGGCCATGGCGCACAAGTGGTGGAGGTTGTGGGCATCCGAATCGGATTGATGGCAAGGCTTCTGGCCGGATCTGGGGCGGCTGCTGGTCGAAGGCGAGGCCGCTAGCCGATCCGGAGAAGTGGCCGGGCGGGCGGCCAGATCAGGCGACGACAGAGGAGCTCCAATGCGCCATCCATGGCGTTCTCTGGTTCATCACCGACAAGGGGGGTGGGGAGGTTGCTGCCTGGCTTTGGCCAGCCACCACGGCCGTGCACTCGAGTGGCGGGGTGACGCCAAGCCGTTTCTGGGCACTCTGGTTAGAGAAGGGAGAGCAGAGCGTCGGGTAGAATGGAGAAGAGAAGGAGTAATGTGCAGTGGGTGTTGCTAGATGCTGTGTGGATAAGGGGCACGTGGTGGACAATGGGTGTTGTGCTAGATGTTGTGCTGGACTGACCGAAGCTGCTAGATCATGCATGGATCTCCATTCATTTTCAGGATGAGCACCTACTTGTTGTTGTTTGTTTGTTTGTTTAATATATATTCATGCCAACCACATTATCTGATTTACATCCTCCGTTTTTAAATATAAGTCTTTTTTATATATTCTAATATGGATTAAATACGGAGTGAAATAAGTGAATTTACACTCTAAAATACGTCTATATTCATCTGTATGTAGTCCAAATTCAAATCTCTAAAAAGACTTATATTTAGAAACAGACGGAGTAATAATTAAAAGTGAGTGAAATATTGAAAATAATTCTTAAGGGAGAAGATATTTAGCGCTCATGGGTATTTGCTGAACATCAAGATATTCCTTAACTCTAGGTGTCATCGATGTCTTGGTGAGATTGGGAGAAGAGAGGGAGGGATGAAGAGTAGAGAGAGTGCGATAACGGTGCATCTTGCCCGTATCCTGTTTCGCCCGCACGTCAGCTGGAAGGGGGGAGCACTCCCTTCTGTTGTGTCATCTATCCCGTGGCTCTTTGTACCCTAATCCCGATCCCCGTCGAGGCCCATTGATAATGTCTAGGGAAGTGGACATGTTAGCGACTACTGGCGGCAACGTTTCAATAAAAGAGCACCAACCATCATAAACTCTTTACTTTTTGGCCCTCATATTTTTGGAGTGGGAATGTATAAATATTAATGTTAATAGGGATTGGGAGATTGCAAATAATGCACAATTACTTACGCGTTGAAGGATTGATAAATGCTTAGATTTATGTAATTACTTTAACGCAGGGTTGTTGAATATCAACAACTTATTACACGCAATCCAATTTCTTTAGAGCGAGTCGAATGAGTGGGTTTTATTAGCAGAAGAGGAGAAGATGAATACAACGGGATCTTCATAAAGTCGATCCTTATGAGTCTTGCAATTGAAAATCATATTATTCGCATTGACAGGTAAACCCTCGAATACCACGAACTCTCGGATTTATTTTATACCCATTGCAATGCACGGGCCTTTTTGCTAGGTTGAACTTCCGGCAGTAGTATGTTGATCACGGCATGAGAATAATATTCTGATCACAACCTAACCTGCCCCGATAGTAGTATGTTGAATTTCCGTAGTGCTAGGTTGAACTTCTGCGAACAATGCCCAAATCAGGCTTGCGATATACTTTTGGAAAGCTATGGACACGAGTATCATGACCCAAGTTAAATTTTTGGCAAAATGTGAGCGGTTTAAGAGCAGTTTTGAAAACTGTTTTTTCTTTATAAAAAAAACGTGAATCGTATTTTTGATTGCATTTCTAAACTGTTTATCGAAATGAGGCAAATAATATGGCGTTGGAAAGCTGTTGCAAAACCGCTCCTTCCACATGTTGAATGTTTTCTCTAATTCCCTATGGTTAAAGAGTAAATTGGAAAATCATAAAATTTTGCAAACCGAACAGCCGAGTTCGTATTTTCGATGTCATTTCTAAACGGCTAATCCAATTGAGGCAAATGATATGGCATTGGAAATCTTATGAAAATGCGCTACTTTCTCATGTTGAAAGTTTTTCCTAATTTTGAACGGTTTAAAAGAAATTTAGAAAACGATACAAGTTCCACAAAGTTCGTATTTTCGAGCTAATGTTTTAACCTAACGTCCGAATGTAGCAAATGATATGGCATTGGAAAGATTGAGGAAATGCGAAACTTTTTGGTATATATTGTTTCTCCCAATTCCATACTGTTTTAAGTCAATTTTCTAAATGGCTAAAAACATATTTTCGTCGTAATTTCTACAAACTTTATCGGAATGGGGCAAATAATATACCGTTGAAAAGCTACGGAAAATGCAAAACTTTTTCATATTGATGGTTTTCTCTGATTCCTAGTCGTTTTCAAGTTATCTCAAAAACGGCGGGATCATTCGCTAAACAGATTCTTCGAAAATGCACCGCGTGAAGAACTTGAACTTCTCAGCATGTCTACTTGAACTTCACTCTATTTTTCATGTGCTTTTTTTGCCCGTAGCTCTTCATCCACTCACTGGAATTGAGCAAGTGATATACTGGTGGAAAGCTGCTGTAAACACGCAACTTTCCAGTGTTGATCATTTTTTCATCCTCACGACGATTTTAAAAGTTTTTCATCTGAAATCCCTTCACTGTAGTAGTTGAACTTCCTGCTGTTTTCACCTTGAATTTCTGTGACGTATTTTTGTTTGTAATTTTCTCATCCATTCGCCAGTGTTACACAAGTGATATTTCTTTTGTACAAACCTCTGTCACAATGATTTTTTTAATTTTCTCCGACGGAGGACTTGAACTTATAAGAACAAAAAATTTAGCTTTTGCTTTTTTATTCTTTTTAATACAAAATGCACACTGTGTAGTACGTGAACTTCTGACAGTTATCAATCTGAACTTCTCTCGGTTACGTGAAAATATCTGAGTTTTTTTTATGAATTTTTAATCTGATTTTCTTAATCCTTTTTTATGAATTCTGAAGCGCTCTATTTTTAAAAGTTGAACTTTTTGTTATTTTATTTTTGAACTTCTTGTTTCCATTCTTTAATAACGAGGAAAATCTGAGTTTTCTATAATCATCGAACTTCTCCATATTTTTAATATGGACTTCCTGGTTTTATTTCTTAATCATTTTTATGAAATTTTAAAGCGCTCTATTTTTAAAAGTTGAACTTCTTGTTATTTAATTTTTGAACTTCTTTTTTCCATTCTTTAATAACGAGGAAAATCTAAGTTTTCTATAATCATCAAACTTCTCCATCTTTTTAATATGGGCTTCCTGGTTTTATTTCCTAATCTTTAAAAAAATTTGAAGCACTCTATTTTTAAAAGTTAAACTTCTTGTTATTTAATTTTTGAACTTCTTGTTTCCATTTCTTTTATAACGAGGAAAATATGAGTTTTCTATAATCTTCAAAGTTCTCCATCTTTTTAATATGGACTTCCTGATTTTATTTTCTTAATATTTTTTATGAAATTTTCAAGCGCTCTATTATTTAAAAGTTGAACTTCTTGTTATTTAATTTTTGAATTTCTTATTATTTAGTTTTTGAATTTCTTGTTTCCATTCTTTAATAATGAGGAAAATCTGAGTTTCAAAATGCACACCGTGTAGTACGCTCTGCTATTTAAACATGAACTTTTTTATTTTATTTTTATGAAATGGTGATAGGTTGTTTTTATTTCTTTAATAAACTTCAGACTTACCTATTTTAAAATTTGAACTTCATAGTTTTTTTGTGTGTTCTCCTATTTTTTTATGGATACCCAATGTGTGTGTTTTGCCATAAGCGAACATTTTGAACTATCAGAGACAGATAATATGAACTTCCGATCAACATTTTTTTGTCTTCAAGAAATGCTCTCTTTTTTGCTTTTTAATTTTGAACTTCTATGTGCTATTTTTTTGGTAACAATTCATGATGGAAAGCACCAACATAATTTGTGTGTGAGAGAAACTAGTTGGGGAAACCAACCAACCCATGATACCTTTTTTATTGTAAGGAGCAGAAAATACCTTTTTATCATGTCTTTCCAATTTGAACCTCACTAAAAAAATATTGTATTCAATGTATTTTTTAGTGTATCCATATTGGTTGAACTCGCTGCTTTCTCAAAATTGAACTTCCTATTTTTTTACTCCATGAACACAAAAAACTAACACTACAAAACTAATATGGAAAAACATGACAAAAAGTAGTTTTTTTAATTCAGTGTAACCTGCGCGCATACGCACACGCACAACACATCCACAATTTCTTTTTTGGCTGACATGAAATGCGAACCGTTTTTAGTCTCACGGGCATATGGCCAACACACATGGCCAACTTTTTTGTGTTTTTGCAGCAAACAGAAAACATGTGCTCCGAAAACTCTCTCACGTTTAGACTTTCAATTATCACCATGCATTTTTAGCCACGTGTGGCTGTGTTGTCGCTGCCACTATTACTCGACCTGCGATGACAATTTTAGTCGACCTTCCATGGATGCTCTATAGCCACGCGATGGTGATCAACAGTAGCATCAGCGGCAATAGGACTCACTGGTCGACAAGCTCGCCGGAATTGTGCTTGGCAGATGGAAGAGGGAACGAGAGGAAGGAGGCCATTGTCTACGCGCTTTGCTCGGGGATGAAGGAGCTCGTCGGAGTAACATCACTCCCACGCATGAGCATCTGTCGGATCTGGCGGGTTGCGGCTGTTGGAGGTGGCTGGAGACTGGCTATGCTCGAGGAAGGAGTTGTCAGAGCAGCACCACCTCCCCGCATGAGCTAGCGGTGGACTGCAGCGAAGCTAGCAGCGGACTACAGCGGCAGCTAGCAGCGGACCGCAGAGGCAACGGTAGCTAGCAGCAGACGATGGCAGCCATACCATGCACCTGCAGCAAAAATATAGAAGTTCAGAGGCTGTTCTATTCCCTGTCAGTAGTAGCAAAAATTCACAAACCAAACAGACAATAAGAAAGGAATGCCTCATCGAGAAAAAATAAGCTAACTTCTAGCACCGCATCTCATGGCTGAGGTCGTCGCAATCCCAGGGTTGCTTGTAGCGGCGGCGGATGGGGCGGCTCGTTTGGGGGATGCCACGAAGAAAAAGTAATGATGTTAGCAAAGAAAGATTGGATAAATTAAGGTATGTCATTTAGGAACATGAATGAAAGTTTGCTTTTGCATAATTGCTCTAACAAAATCAATTTCATCATTTCTGGTACCTAATTTTTGTAATGCAGGTTGAGTTTTTAGTAACCATCCAAGAAACAAAGTAGTACCTCAATTCTCTATAGCTCAAGTTCCACAAATCACCAGTCTCCTATATTTCCAGTGCAAGTGCACATTTTTCGATGGAGCCATCAAAAACTCATTTTTTAACCTGAAAGTGGAGAGGGAAACAAGACAGACGGTTGTATATGAAGTCCAAACATAACTGGACCACTACAGGCTAGTGACCAAGCATATGGCCATGAAGAATTAAAGTTGATCAAACAACCACATGCTCTACCTTGCTATGTTTTCACTCCTTTGATAGAAAGTAAGCAACAGTTCAAGATGAATACAGTGAAGCTTCATTCACATATATACATGAACAAAGTGGGATTCAGAGGAGACGGAAAAGCACCAGAGGCAGTGGCGCTGCACTCCAGTCCTCGGCAGAGTCAGAGAAGAGGGACGTCATGGGAGTTTAATGGCATTGGGTTGTGACGTTGAACGACCTTGGGTTGCCGTGTTGAACGGCCTTGACACTGCAGTTGGGGAGGCGCGCGAGCCATCCAGTAGGCTCCCTACCACGACCAAGCAGGGAGACCGCACCACCACCCAGGAGCAGCAGCAGGTGACGACGAGTGGTTTGCCAGCAACTCGCGGGAGGGAGGGCGTCACCATGTTGGAAGCAGAGGAGGCTGTGTCCGCCGTGGATCCAGTGGGAATGAGGCCGCCGCTGTGGATCCAGGGGACGGGGAGGCCGCCGCCGCCGCCGCCCTGTGGAAGCTGGCGGATGGAGGCCGGCGGCGCGCTGGATTGGAGGGAGCCGGGGGACGAATCGTGGGGAGGAATGAGAGGGTGCTGGTACTGGCGGCGGCGCACGAGGTTCTTGGTGGGCGGCAGCGCGCAGGATTCCAGTCGGCGGCGTGCAGGTGGTCCCCGGTGACGGGTGGCTCCGGGATCTTCGATGGGTAGGTGGGTCGGGGTAGAGTGGGAGGTGAGGGACGGACGATAGGTGGGTCGGGGCTGGGGATCGAGTTCCTGTTCGTGGGCTTTTTGTTTTTAGAATCTCAGGAACACCTCTGCGGCTCCTATATAGGGCCATCGTGATCCAAATAACTATTCTAATCTTAAGATTAAAATAGTGCTACTTTCTCTTTCTATATATATATATATATATAAGATCGCGCTATTTGTCATCCTGGATGAGGAATTCTTATTCCTCACCCCAGCCTATCCCACGTCCAGAATTTTGAAACGTAAGAAACAAAAACACTTGAGGTAAGATTACTATAGGGAGGAAGGAAACCATTCGTTAGCCGCATAAAAGGGAGAGAGGTAGTCTTACATTATGCATGCCACTAAGTTACGTCCTATGAGAAACTATCCTTCAAAAAAAAGTTATGGCGCTTACTAAGTCTGCGCACCCGAACCACTGCCGTCAGACACAATAGGCTCGCACGGTAACTTTACCTCAGCATCAAACTACCATGGCGCTTACCTCAGCATCTATGTGCACGAGCTGCATCACACGATACTCGGTTCCTTAAAAGATCTTTTCTGCTCCTAGAGAAACAACAGATAGTGATGCATTCAATTTTTTCTCTCCTTTTCACTCTATATTTTTATCTAGATTTGATGTGATGGAATTTCACAAAAAAAGATGATGTAATGGAAATCTCAGTTGGAATCTTTTTGGTGGTACAATTTCTAGAATTTTTTCCTCAATTATACACTATATTTTTATTTGAATGACATTCCTAAGAGAACCTTATTCTTATCATATAAACACAACATCACCTTTTAGTCTAGGGAGTGGTGTTATATTGAAGGGCCTGAGGCTGAACTTTATTTAAACATTGAAGAATTTACATGTCAGCTCTAAGAAAACAGAGCTAGAATTTACAGGGTCAGCTCTCAAGAAAAACAGAACTATAACTCTATACATGGCCTCAGATAGCACACTGATTACATGACCCTCCAGGGAGAACCCTTTGTTTCTTAAGAAAAGCAGAATGCCCCATGCTGAATTATGCTCGCTGGCATGTACCAATTGCTATAGTAGTGTAGATGGTAGAAAATGAGCATATAGTTCATTTCTTCTTAATTTTTTTTCCAGACCAACACTTCAATTTTGTTGCAGAAGAACAGTTTGATCTAAAACACAAAGCATGCCTAGGAGCTCACTGAATAGGGGGTGCTGTATCTAGATGAGGTGGCAACAACTGGAAATAAAATGGACCGTGTGGTACAATAGAAATTAGTGAATCTTTACTGTCATAATAAAGGAGCTACATAATTCTCATATATAGGTCAGAATGTTACAGAAATAAGATACTCCCTCCATCCCACAATATAAGAGCGTTTTTGACACTAATAGTAGATTTAAAGGAAATGTAAGACATTTGACTGAACCAAACACAGATCTTCTCCCATGAGATGGATTGATAAATTGCTTAAATTAGAATTTAAGAGGGTTGAATCAAAAATACTGGAAGAACTGATGATAGAGAGACTAATCCCATAAAGCCTATATGCACACGAAAAGAAGTATGCTGTCTCAAAATTATCTACATCCAGACCATGGTTATCAACAAATTGTAGTAGTCCAGACTGCAATATAGCAATTCAATCTGCATACCCTCCAAGAACTAATTACATGTACTACTTGCCAGAATAGAGCTCTGTAGGATTAGGAATCAAGGTTCTGGAGATGGACATCTGGTCAAAGCCTGACTGATTTGCTCTGTGCCTTTGAGAGCTGTTGAACAACAACATCGGATGGAAGAGTAGCCTATATGCACACGGAAAGAAGTATGCTGTCTCAAAATTATCTACATCCAGACCATGGTTATCAACAAATTGTAGTAGTCCAGACTGCAATATAGCAATTCAATCTGCATACCCTCCAAGAACTAATTACATGTACTACTTGCCAGAATAGAGCTCTGTAGGATTAGGAATCAAGGTTCTGGAGATGGACATCTGGTCAAAGCCTGACTGATTTGCTCTGTGCCTTTGAGAGCTGTTGAACAACAACATCGGATGGAAGAGTAGCCTATATGCACACGGAAAGAAGTATGCTGTCTCAAAATTATCTACATCCAGACCATGGTTATCAACAAATTGTAGTAGTCCAGACTGCAATATAGCAATTCAATCTGCATACCCTCCAAGAACTAATTACATGTACTACTTGCCAGAATAGAGCTCTGTAGGATTAGGAATCAAGGTTCTGGAGATGGACATCTGGTCAAAGCCTGACTGATTTGCTCTGTGCCTTTGAGAGCTGTTGAACAACAACATCGGATGGAAGAGTAGCCTATATGCACACGGAAAGAAGTATGCTGTCTCAAAATTATCTACATCCAGACCATGGTTATCAACAAATTGTAGTAGTCCAGACTGCAATATAGCAATTCAATCTGCATACCCTCCAAGAACTAATTACATGTACTACTTGCCAGAATAGAGCTCTGTAGGATTAGGAATCAAGGTTCTGGAGATGGACATCTGGTTAAAGCCTGACTGATTTGCTCTGTGCCTTTGAGAGCTGTTGAACAACAACATCGGATGGAAGAGTAGCCTATATGCACACGGAAAGAAGTATGCTGTCTCAAAATTATCTACATCCAGACCATGGTTATCAACAAATTGTAGTAGTCCAGACTGCAATATAGCAATTCAATCTGCATACCCTCCAAGAACTAATTACATGTACTACTTGCCAGAATAGAGCTCTGTAGGATTAGGAATCAAGGTTCTGGAGATGGACATCTGGTCAAAGCCCGACTGATTTGCTCTGTGCCTTTGAGAGCTGTTGAACAACATCGGATGGAAGAGTAGCCTCCGGAAGTCACACGTTCCAACTCAAATAGGAACAAAACATTATTCCTGGGATAAGCTCGCAGAAAGAATTTGGAAGCAAAATCATATTTCCTTTACTCGCTAATTTTGGTCTACACAAGAGAACAATTAAACCAATATACTGTATTTTTTCTGTTTTTCTTTACCAGGCCTTCATTGGCATGTCTACATGAACCAACAAGAAGCACATCTGAAAACGGGCTGCTAGTGCTTGTTTGCTAAAGAAATGTTAAGCATGATTGAGGAACAAAATCACCTTTTTCATTGCTATAAACCTGAATTTTAGAGCGTGGAATAGTTGCCCACTCCGCCATGCCCCACTGCGGTCGGCGAGTCACCTCCTCTCCGCCTGCCCGTTGGTGGTTGATTTTGGGGCCATGTTGGGGTTCCAGCCACCTTCCGTGGCCTCTGTTCACAATCTGCCAGATGTCGCTCACCTTGCCATCGATATTCTTCCTGCTCTGTTGCTGTTGCATTTGGAGGCATCGAAACAACGTCGTGTTCCTAAGAAAATGGAGAGTATTCCTAAGAAAATCGAATTACAGATAGGAAAAGGAAGATTGCTACAAAGCTTCACAAAAGGAAGACTAAGAAGAATCAACCATATGAAGGTAAGTTATATCTTTTGTGTTCCATGGCAGAGTTTGACATTTTCAGACCAACTTCAATTCAGAATGGAAAGGCCATGACACCCACCAAAGCCATCCATGTGCTGCCCAAATAGACAAATAATTATGAAGCAACATTTTGGAACTATTGACTCAATTATAGCTATCGGCATACTGCTGGGGTGAAAAATGGAAATGATCAATAGCCGACTGGATAAGCTATCAGCGTACTGCCGGGATGAAAAATGGAGATGATCAATAGCAGACTGGATAAGTAATGTATGCAAAGGCATGCATATAACCATGTAGATGAATCAATATTAAACGGGACGAAAAAGAAAAGCATGTCAATGGCACTATGCCAGTGTTACAAATGTATTAAGTCACAGAGTAGAAATTGATCATACTTGAATGGACATCTTTGCAAGATAGGAAAATGGAATGAAGATGAACAAAATCAATTCCTTACAGTATACATGAATCTAATGTAAAGATGATATGTCGATCTTCCATATAAAATCCATGGTTACGGTTTCTTTCAATAAATGTGCCAACTTAGATGGTAAATCTGCAAGCTTCGACGGAATGTAGAAACTTGGCAGATATGATTTTGTTTCAATGACAAAAGGCTGATGTATGTGTTAAATTTTCATAGCAACTAGCCGCATGATAAGAAAGAAGAAGAAATAATCATTATCTCATGATAGATCAGAAATTATGCCTTGGAGACATGCAGAAGAAGAGCGAAGCTATTTTTTTAATTTGTGCATGATAATTTGCATAGCTATTCATCCTACATGCCAACGCTGTATTGAAGTGAAGGAGCATCATTAGAATATGAAACTTGGGCGACAAATCAAGCAAACACTTCTAACTGGACCTGAAAAATGTGTACCTCACAAGCATGCTGAATGTATCCCTGAATAAAATAGAAAGTATTCATCTGACTAGTAAGCCCATAACATCGATTTGTTGGCAGGATTTCCTTACATATCAAAATTTGATGTTGGGACATGAATTTCTGAAACAAACAGCTGCAAATGCTAGGTTTGGCAACCACAAAATCCCGAATGGAAAACAGTAACAAAACCTGAACCAAAAAAAGCCTAGCTGGACTCAGGATTTAGCTCGCCACTGTACCCCGACGTTGAAGCCCACTGGTGTGCTCCGCGCACCATATAACCACCCGCAGTAGTGCCAAGGCCGGCCGGCGCTTGCTGATGCCACCTGTTGAGCCGGCCGCAGGCACCCAAAGCTTCAAAACCTTTGGGTAAAAGGAAAACAGTCTTAGAAATTGTCCTAGAAAGGAACGGCTTAAAGATTCACGTACACCTAAAGCATGTACTTGTATGAGCACACAACTTGTAAACACTCCTTAATCTGAATCGCGTTATTCATTTTCTGTCGATGGCTTAATAAACTCCAAAATACAACAATGTTTGCTAACAAGAAAATTTGTTTGCTTTATACTGAATCCCAGATTTGTTGGAATTGCCGAAGGAACTAGTTGTGAATTCCAATTAGGTAACTGCATAGTCCAGCTAGCTACGCTTCATTGTAGTATCTCCAAATCAAGCTAATTTCCTAGCGCACATGACCATCTCCTGAAGTGACTGATGCAACCAACTTTGATATAATAAACTCAATAGCAGTCGAACTCCAATCCTAACCAATTAGAACAATAATTTTCCCGCCTGCGCACCATTGCCTTGTCTCCAAGTCCCTTGCATACATCTTCTTCTGCTCCTAGATTTCTTGGCAGAATTTCAATTATTGGTTTGCCTAATAAATTCAAAAAACATAAAGCTAGCATCACCAATACAAATCATATCTTAAGAATAGCATACAACAAAAATCCTCGTAAGGTGAATATTCTTATAGTGAAGAAATATTGCTCGTATGTATGTGAAAATTTCGATTAACACAAATTTACAGAGAATTAGCATTGTCAGCTAGGTACAGGCTGATTCTTTATGTACATAACCACTAACATTCCATTAAGTCAGAACCATCATTTTTTTACTTCAGGATTAAAATTCGTGAAATTTAGACAAAAGAAAAATCAGAGAGAGGTCCACATGTCCCGTGAAAACAAAAGTTGACCTCAGCTAGATCGAAGTCTGATACTCTGCTGTTGTTCCTTTTTCTCCGCAGCCTTAAGCTCCTCCTCTTCTTCTATGTCATCGACACGCCCTTCATCTCCTCCGCTATGATATCCACCTCCTCCCTGAATTGATCCCACCACCAGGAGCTCTTCTCCAGAATTACCTCCATCACCCGAGCTTCTCATTTTCCTTTCCTTTCTTGGTCTTCTTCCTCTTTCCCCACACTGCTCCCAAAAACCAATAACCCTAACCCCAGAAATTCAGAAGTTTATGGAGGAGGATAGGGGAAGAATAGGAGGAGGCTGGTCTTACTGGCGATAATACCGTCGACACTGGAGAGGGACGCCGGAGAACGCCGTTGTCCTACCGAGCTCGCCCGGATCTTGCACCGCCCATAGCGCCTCAGTTGCTACCGCATGAGAGAGGAAAGGGAGCTACTCCACGCGCGAGAGAGGTAGTCCTCGCCGCCGGGTCGTCCGTGCGGTGCCGTCGCTGCCGCTGCCTCTGCCGCAATGACGAGATGTGAAGCACCGGAGCCGGAGGGAGAGAGGAACGGACCGGGAGAGTGGGCTAGTTTTTTTTCCCTTTGACATCTGGGGGGTGGGCGACCAGCTAACGTTTGTGTTGAAGTAAAATTACATTGGCTACCTAGACACACCCGGCCACCCCCACTCCTCCATCTCCCTCGCACCCACCCACCCACCTTCGTCTCCCCACACTGTCATGATTCCTCCCACCAAACCCTACCTGCCTACTCCGGCGCATCCCACTGCCACGATTCTCGTCCCCCCGATCCACCTTGTGCCCTGCCATGCCGCGTCGTCCCACACCACCCGGCTTCTTCCTCCGCCGGCACCGTCCCACCAGCATCCGGTTTCTTCCACCGCCGACGCCCTGCACTAGTCGTCCCCCTCCCCACCTTCTTCCACCTCAAGGCGACGGATCCGGGCCGGCAAAACATACCCCTACGCGTGCTAAGGGCTGGATCTCGACTGGGCGGTGGATGTACATGGCGCGGCGACGCGGGGTCGTGCTCCTCCTGGAAATCAGCACGGCCGGTGGCGCCGGCCAAACCTCGCCTAACCCCGGATCCACACCGCCCCCGCGGGAATCAGATGGAAGGAGGCCAGGTTGATGCGGCGGTGGCTGCTTTCCACTGCAGATCCCATGGCGGTCCCTCCACACGTTGACGAGCATCATGACGGCAAGATCTCGCCTGGCCCTCCCTTCCCATGACTTCCAGCGGCAGCGTGCCATTGCAGTCCGCCTACGACGCGCTTACAGTTCGCCGCCCTTAGACAGTCCCGCGGAGGAGCTGTGCTTATCCACGTCGTCCCGCTCCCCTCTCTTCTCACTACCTTCAGCTATGCAGCTCACTTCGTCCGTACTGGTGATTTTTTATTCAAACTGCAGCTCACTTCATCCGCAGCGTATCGGAACAGTGATAGGGTATGGGCGCCCCTTCCCTGCAGCCCGGCGACCGCACCCGTGCAGTCCACGAACGAGGTCATCAAGTTGAAGAGCGGCTGGTGTGGCGTCCCTTTCCAACGAGCACATCATGCAGTGCTATTGAGCATGGCGTGCAGTGCAGCTCGACCGCGGCACATGCGGGTGCAGTTAGCCCCACTTCTCGTCGGGGTTTGGCTCACCCGATGTTGCAGTGCGCCTGGGAGGTTTTCTTCTCCTCAGGAGCCTGGAGTTCTGTCGTCTTGCCTCACCCTGCTCACCTTCTACCTCTTCAGAAGTGGGCATTGTGGGCTGGTCTACAGCGCAACCATTTCCATCCCCATCGTGCCCCATGTGTGCTCATCCTCTCTTTGACGGGGATGTCGTGTAGTTCACCGGCAGCCAACAGCCTCCTAGACCACTCCTCTGCTCCCCCGTGCGGTTCGCTTGGCACGGCAGCGCGATTTCTTCACTCTGCATTTGGTTTCGGTCGTGCTCTATGTGCAATTTGGTGCATGCGCACTTGCGGTTCGCCCCGGCACGATAGGTAATTATCCACCACTTCCATCAAGCTCCCCCTCACTCTGAATCCGTCTGCCAGCGGGATCCTTAGGTGGGCACTCCTAATCTTCTCTGTTGTAGGAGCTACACCGGTGTTGAGGCATATCTCTCTCGATGTGGTTTTGGTGATTGATGACAACGTGTTTGCGGACTAATCGTGTGCTTTGAGCATTTCAGAGATTCATCCTTGGCACGAGACGATTTCTTTCCCTTGGAGTGTCACTCAAGACGGCGTAGCTCTTTCGTTTCTTTCTCGGTGGACTAGTTGCATAGAGGGCACCGTACTATCAAGAGGGGGTCCGCTTTGGTATTGCTTGGGTGAAATCATCACGTACACATCCGCTTCTCACCCTCCGAGCCCTTCCGCTTCTATGGAGAGATGTTCTCTCTTCTTGTGGGTTTTGTCTGGGTCCCAGCAGTAGTACCGTGGTACCCAGCGGTAGTACCGCTGAGGGGTCACAAGCGGCAGTACCGCTCCGCAGCGGTAGTACCGCCGGTGCCTCCGCAACAGTACTACCGCTGGCTTGCCAGGTCCCTACCGCGTCGATTCGAGGGGTCTTTTTTTGTGTCGGATTGTGCGGTACCTCGCTGCGGCAGTAGTGCGGCAGTACCGCTCATTTGCGGCAGTACCGCCCTTCCTTCGCGGCAGTATCGTCCGGTTCCCTCGTTCCCTTCTCCTTTCGTTCTGCACGGCAGTACCGCCGAAGGGAGCGGTAGTACCACTTAACCCAGCGGCAGTACCGCTGTCTCCCGCGGTAGTACCGCCCTCCGCGGGGTTGTTTAGTGGGGAAACGGTTGGATTATTGCCCCCACTATAAAAGGGGGTCCCCTTCTTCCCCGTTGACTTACCTCTTCCCCCTCAAGCTCCATTAATGCTCCAAGCTCCATTTTCTCCCGATTTATCTCTCTAGCCAATCAAACTTGTTGATTTCCTCGGGAGTGGTTGAGAAGGCCCCGATCTACACTTCCACCAAGAGATTTTTGATTCCCCCACCTATCCCTAGTGGATCTTGTTACTCTTGGGTGTTTGAGCACCCTAGACAGTTGAGGTCACCACGGAGCCATAGTCCATTGTGGTGAAGCTTCGTGGTATTGTTGGGAGCCTCCGATTAAGTTGTGGAGATTGCCCCAACCTTGTTTGTAAAGGTCCGGTCGCCGCCTTCAAGGGCACCAATAGTGGAATCACGACATCTCACATTGTGTGAGGGCGTGAGGAGAATACAGTGGCCCTAGTGGCTTCTTGGGGAGCATTGTGCCTCCACGACGCTCTAACGGAGACGTACTTCCCCTCAAAAGGAAGGAACTTCGGTAACACATCCTCGTCTTCACCGGATCCACTCTTGGTTATCTCTTACCTTTACTTGTGCAAGCTCTTTAGTGTTACTTCTCTTGCTTGTTTGTTTGTTTGTTTGTTGTTGTTGCATCATATAGGTTGCTCACCGAGTTGCACATCTAGACAACCTACTTTGATGCAAAGTTTAATTTGGTAAAGAAAAGTTAAAAATTGTTAGTTGCCTATTCACCCCCCTCTAGTCAACCATATCGATCCTTTCAATTGGTATCAGAGCCTCGTCTCTTTACTAAGGACTTTGTCGTCCGAAGAGTAT
The DNA here is from genome assembly GCF_056163025.1 of Triticum urartu. Lineage (NCBI taxonomy): Eukaryota > Viridiplantae > Streptophyta > Magnoliopsida > Poales > Poaceae > Triticum > Triticum urartu. Next base: position 278,395,911 of record NC_141875.1, on the reverse strand, counting down.
GGTTGATACCGTAGACGGTGTGGAGGAACACTCTGGTGTGAATCCGATCTCGTCTACGGGCGATGGGGGAACCTCGGTCTCTCGTGAGGAGTTCAATGTGGCCTTGGAGACATTGAAAACCTCCATGACGACCGAGGTTGAAAGCATGTTTACCAAATTCATTGAAGGGCTTAAACTATCCACCGCACCGTTGAAAGTGGGTGTTCCCACTGACAAGGTGACGGATGCTTTCTCCGGCAAGGGGGAAGCTAGTAGTGAAAAGGCTCCTTCTTCTAGTGGTAAGAATGGCACCGGCATCTTTGCTCATGTGGAACCACCACTTGTTTATGGTGGACTGGTTCCTTCCACCCATTTGAATCATGCCGGTCCTCCCCCTAAGATTGTGAAAAATGAGGACTTCAATTCTTGGGTTTATCACTTTAAGTGTCATTTAAATCATGTGAACGCTAATCTTTGGAGAATCATTTAAGAAGGTTTCCATCCGCATGATCCAAGCAACTTCACTCCTCGAGAAGCCGCGGATAATCAATTCAATGAGAAGGCTCTCTTTATCATTCAAGATGTAATTCCACCCGAAGATCTACCTCACCTTCGGCCCTTCGCCTTGGCCAAAGATGCATGGCTTTGTGTTATCTCTCTCTACCGGGGAAGCGCAAGCATTCAATGCTCCAACTATGAAGTAGTGCAAGATGAAGCCGATGAGTTTGCAATGAAAGAAGATGAAGAACCTCGTGATCTTTATCGGAGAGTAACCAAGCTCGCGGTCTCACTCCGAGATCACGGGAGAAAGGACACAGATGACAATTGGATCAAGCGCAAATTCCTCAAGGCAATGATGCCTTACCACAAGGCCATGTCCTCCGTCATTCGTCAAAGGCCAGACTTCCACACTTTGACCTCAATTGAAGTGTTGGATGAGTTTGTGGCTATGAACATCTTGGACAAGACCTCCGACAATGCGGTGCTTCGTTCTCAAAGGGCAAAGAAGCCCAACCTTGCATTGAAGGCCAAGGTTTGCGTTGAAGAAGAAGAAGAGGAAGAAGAGGAAAGCAACCCCGAAGATACAAAGTATGCCTATCATGAACACATGGCACTTGCTTCAAGGCAATTTTGGAGTAAGAAAAACTCAAGGCCAAACTTCAACAAGAACAACTCAAGTGGCACGAAGAGCAAGCAACGTGTAAGGACTTGCTACAATTGTGGCAATGTGAGTCATTTTGTTGCGGAGTGCCCGTATGAGAAGAGGGAAGACAATGGTGGCAAGCTCATTCGAAAGGACAAATCCAAGTCTTTCCCCAACAAGAGCAACTTCATCAAGAAAACCCCTCACAAGGCATTGGTGGTTCAAGAAGAGTACCATGAGGATGATGATGATGATGATGAAGATGGTGAGTCGGTTGCCATGGCCTCTGTTGCCATTGCAAAAACTCCATGACTATCTCTCTTTGACTCACCCAATGAGAACATCACCGCCAAGTGCCTCATGGCTAAAGCCACCAACAAGGTAACTCCCAACATCAAAACCACCATCATTAATAATCCTTCCTTGACGGATTGCATTGATGAATGTGAGGGATCTAATGTGGAGGAAAATGAGTTTGAGTCCTTTATGGGTAAACTCAAGGGTAAATCCAAGAAGCATTTTGTTGCTCTCTTGGAACAACTTGGTGAAGCCAATGACGTGATCGAGTCTCATGAAGATACCATCTCCAAGATGGAGGGGCATAGTCGTGACTATGCCGATGAGATTTCGGATCTTTCCAATGCTCTTGAGGAAGAGTGTGGTCTTCGTTTGGCTCTTGAGGAGTCATACAACGATGATCGTGCTAAGTTAAAGAAAGATTTTGATCATGCTCTCATGGTTTCTCGTGTGCTAAACTCTGAGAAGGCCAAACTTGGGGTTGATCTTGCTAGACTCAAAGAGGAGTTTGATCTACTTGACAAGGCTCACAAGGTCTTGAAGGGTGCTCATGCTACCCTCAAAGAGTCTCATGATCAACTCCAAGTAAAGCTAACCAAGGAGAAAGCCACCTTTCCTCATATGATGTTAGTTGATAATGCAAATGCTACTAACCCGTGTTGTGAGCATATGCATCTTGTTGAGGAGAACTCTAAGCTAAAGGTGCAACTTGAGAAAGGTCTTATGTCTTGCATACAAGGCGAGAAGAGCCTCAACGACCTCTTGACCAACCAAAAGGGAGTTGTGGCCAAGGAAGGGATTGGGTACGTGTCCAAGTCCAAGAACGAGAAGAAGAATGACAAGGCCAAATGACCTCCTCCTCTCAAGCAAACCTTTGTGAGGGAGGGTGAGGGTGCTACTAAGGAGAAGGAGAAAAACTCCATGAAGGGTAGTGGTGCCAAGAAGGGAAACGCTCCCCTTCCCAACAAGGCCAGCGACTTTAACCCTTCTTATGTGTTGTGCCACGCTAGAGATGGGCATGTTTATGCCAAATTTGTTGGTTCTCCTTATGAGTACATTGAATGGTATATTTTGGTTCCTAAGACCCTTGTTACTAACATCAAAGGACCCATTACAAAATGGGTACCTAAAACCAAGCATTGATCTCTTGTAGGTGTTTGCTTCCAGTGGGGGATCATGGTTGCTCGATAGTGGAGCTACTAATCATATGACCGGAAGCAAGGACTTGGTGGTGGACGTGCAAAAGATTCCATCCATGCCCACCAATGTTGAGTGGGGTGATGCCTCGTCTTCTAAGGTATCGGGACTCGGCAAAGTTGTCATTTCTCATGATCTTACGATCGAGAAGGTCATGCTTGTTGAGTCCCTTGCATACAATTTACTTTTCGTTCGTCAACTAGCACTCATGGGCTTTGCCACTTTCTTTGATATTGATTCCGTGGCCCTCTTGTGGAGCAAGACTCTTAAAGTAGCCTTTGTTGGGCATGTCGAGAACGGTCTCTATGTGATTAACTTTTCGAAGCGACCCACTAAGACCGCGACATGCCTAATGGCTAAAGTTGACGTGGGATGGCTTTGGCATCGCCGTTTAGCCCACGTCAATATGAGATATTTGCAAAGTCTTCTCAAGGGGGACCATGTCTGTGGACTAACAAATGTTAGTTTTGCCAAAGATCGTGCTTGCAGTGCTTGCATTGAAGGAAAGCTACATGAGAAGGCTCACCCTCCCACGACTATCATCTACTCGAAGAGGCCTTTGGAGCTCCTTCACTTGGATCTCTTTGGACCTCCATCCTTTGATAGTCTTGGGGGTAGAAAGTATTGCTTGGTGATTGTGGATGACTATTCAAGATACACTTGGGTATATTTCTTCAAGAGGAAGAGCGAGACCCAACAAACTGTCATCGACTTTACAAATGAAGCTCAACGACAACACAATGCAAAGATTTTGACAATAAGAAGTGACAACGGCTCCGAGTTCAAGAACTACACCTTGGATGAGTTTTTAAGTGATGAGGGAATCAAGCATCAATATTCCGCACCCTATACCCCTCAACAAAATGGTGTAGCGGAGAGGAAGAACCGGACGTTGATGGATGCGGCAAGGACCATGATGGCGGAGTTCAAGTCTCCATACAACTTTTGGGCCGAAGCCATCAACACCGCATGCCATGCATCTAATTGGCTCTACCTCCACAAGGGCATGAACAAGACTCCATATGAGACTCACCGGTGACAAGCCCAACCTCAAGTACTTCCGAGTGTTCGGGTGTAAGTGCTTCATTCTCAAGAAAGGTGTCCGTTTGTCTAAATTTGAGGCTAGAGCGTATGAGGGCATATTTGTTGGTCATGCTACAAACTCCCATGCTTACCGTGTTCTCAATAAGTCCACGGGACTTATTGAGGAAACGTGTAACGTGGAGTTTGATGAGAATAACGGCTCCCAAGTGGAGCAAAGTGGTACTTGTGATGTAGGTGATGAAATTCCTCCCCAAGCCATAAGAAGAATGGGTATTGGTCATATCCTACCCATTGAGGAACCCCTTGTGGCCGAAGGATAAGGACAATGTTCTACTCAAGTGGAACCTTCACCAACCCAAGACCCACACGCTTCCGAAGAACAAAGTGAGGGCCCTCAACCTCAAGAACAAGACCAAGGGCAAGATCAATCTCAAGATGGTGTTGTAACATCAAGTGATGCCCAAGGTCAAGCTCCCTCCTCCGAGCAAGTTCAAAATCAAGTCCCACGTGATCAAGAACAAGCTCAAGACGACGCTCAAGATGATCAAGTGACCACTCCTCGTCTCACCCCCGAGGAGGAATTGGAGCGTCGTGCCGCCAAGGTTGCTTCCAAGCTCTCCACCAAGGATCATCTCATGACGAATGTGCTTGGAAGCTTAAGAAAGGGGGTAAGCACTCGTAGACAATTAGCAAACTTGTGAACATCACGCATTTGTCTCTTGTGTCGAACCCCACAAGGTCTATGAGGCACTCGAAGATCCGGATTGGCTCAATGCCATGCATGAAGAACTCAACAACTTCGAGCGCAACAAAGTGTGGAGATTGGTGCCAAGACCGACGGGGAACCACAATGTCATTGGAACCAAGTGGATATTTAAGAACAAGCAAGATGCCCATGGGATTATCATTCGCAACAAGGCTCGTTTGGTAGCACAAGGCTACTCCCAAGTCGAGGGTATCGACTACGTTTGAGATGTCTTCCATGGGAGAGTTGAAGTTCTTTCTCGGGTTCGAAGTGAAGCAAAGGAGAGAAGGAACTTTCATCAACCAAGCCAAATACACTCAAGACATGCTTAAGAGATTCAAGCTAAGTGATGTCAAGCCGGCGTCCACTCCCATGCCCACCAAGTGCCAACTTGACATTGATCCCAATGGTAAAGCGGTGGATCAAAAGGTATATCGCTCCATGATTGGCTCCTTGCTTTACCTTTGTGCATCTAGACCAGATATCATGTTGAGTGTGGGAATTTGTGCACGGTTTCAAGCCGCACCTAAGGAAAGTCACTATGTGGCGGTCAAACGAATCTTTCGATATTTGGCTCATACCCCAAACTTTGGCTTGTGGTACCCAAGAGGAGAAAATTTCAAGCTTGTAGGTTATTCGGACTTGGATTGGGCGGGAGACAAAGTGGATAGGAAGTCCACTTCCGGAGGGTACCAGTTTCTTGGTTGCTCTTTGGTAAGTTGGTCTTCCAAGAAGCAAAGTTGTGTGTCTCTCTCGTCCACGGAAGCGGAGTATGTGGCTGCCGGTAGTTGTTGTGCAGAACTTTTATGGATGAGGCAAACTTTAAAGGATTACGGTGTCACTTGTGACAAAGTGCCTCTTTGGTGTGACAATGAAAGTGCCATCAAGATTTCCCTCAACCCGGTGCAACACTTCAAGACAAAGCATATTGAGATTAGGTATCACTTCATCCGGGATCACATTAGGCGAGGGGAGATCGAGCTCAACTATGTCAACACTCATGATAACCTTGCAGATATCTTCACGAAGCCTTTGGATGAAGCAAGATTTCATGAGTTAAGGCATGAGCTAAATATCATTGATTCGAGCAATGTGACTTGACCCCCTGCACACCCCACCTCACTCAACGTGTTGTCTAGTTTAGGTGTAGGCATGGACATAGGGGGAGTGTTGTTCTCCAATGAACTTTCCCTCCCCTCATAATGCATAAACTAATCAAACTCTTTCACATTAGCCATTTCTTTATGGCACTTGTGCTTCAAAGATGAGTGATGGTCATGGGCCCAAGGTTAAAATCTTCGCGGCGCCATACCTCTAAACTCAAACATAGGTGGCCTCGGCCACCGCCCTCTCTTAGAGAGGTGTGTGTTTCTCGTTCTCTTTGTCGTTTTGTGACTGTGTTTTGTTCCCGTTTTCTTTTCATTCTTTTTCGAGAGTTAAGCCCTTTTTGCCTAGTCCTCTTTGCGGCTGAGCGGTACTACCGCTGCGGTTGCGGTACTACCGCTTATGAGGGTTAAGCGGTACTACCGCCCTCACCAGCGGTACTGCCGCTGAGGGGCGGGTGCTGGGGGTTATATCGGGGTGGGGGAGTTATTTTCCCCCCATACCCATTCGCCCCCACTCGCTCGTCTTCCTCGTCGCTCCAGCGACGCCTCGCTGCAGGAGGGCACCGGCTGGCCGCCGTTTTCCGGCCGCTTCTCTCCATTTCCTCCGGTGGAGTCGTTCTCCATCTCGTCCTCCAGCCATGGATGCCGGTATTGCCTCCGTTCTCGGTTTCTCTTTGCCTAGATCTTGCATCTAGTTCTTAGGGGCAATAGGCATTGTTTTCTAGTTTTTTGGCAATGAAGAGGCTTGTGGTGGATGGAGATTTCTTCTAGGCTCTTTGGATTGTTGTTTGGTAGGATAAATTTTTGAATTTGGCATCCCAGTAGTGCCGGATCTGACCATGGCAGTAGAAAACCGTTGTTCCCCATTCTAAGCAGTACTACCGCTCACCTTGAGCGGTACTGCCGCTCACCATGAGCGGTACTGCCGCACGAGCGGTACTACCGTCGGATGCCCAGTTCCAATATTTCCTACCTCACCTTGATCCTCTTTGTCTCATTTGGTGGCTTATGCTCTCTTCTTTCGTGTGTTTCTTCTAGTCGTGTGTTTGGTTCCAGGTGATGATCATCCTGAGCAGCAGGTCCGCCGTGTCAACCCCGGGCGTGCAACGTCAAAGCGCTATCGCACCTCAGAGCCAGCATGTGGTTCCTCTAGTACTCAACCCCCACCAGCAGGCGCATCCTCAAGTGCTCCACCACCACCTCAGCAGTCGAAGAGATCCGCCAACAAGCCAAAGGGAAAGACTGTGACTGAGATGACTGCCAAGGAGTTTTGGGCAAAGCGTCGCCGCAACCCCTATGAGGAAGACCAAGATCCCACTTTGGTCAACCGCCCGTTCTGGAACCTCTTTCAGTTTGCCATCTATTTTTATGTGATCAAGGCCAAGAAGAATCTCTATGTTGATGTATGCTCCATCGACACAGATGCTATGGAGAAGGACCCTGAGTACTTTGGCGAAGCCCTTCAGATGCGTTCTCAGCTGAACATTCTCAGGATCATGTAGTTCAACAAGGATTTTTATGCAGATTTGGTGGCTCAATTCTTTGCTACCGTTCATCTTGGAACTAATGCCGACATAACTCTGACTTGGATGACCAATGGCAAATTTCTTTCCGTCAAGTGGCAGGCCTTCATGGAGTTACTTGATGTGGAAGATCACGGGCTTGAGACTCTAGTCGGCTTCCGCCCTCACCGCAATGCTACATACACTCACAAGCAAGCCCTTTGGCCCTACTGTACTTTGAAGGTTAACCCAGTGACTAAGAAGGAAACCTATGAGCTGTCTGCCTATCTGGACATTCTTCATCGTGTCTTCCGTGAGACTCTCTTCCCTCGCATCGGGAATCTGGATATGGTCCACTCCTATCTCGTGGACATGCTTCTTTTCTGCCAGCACGAGAAGGAAGCAAACACTGGAGAGAGCCTAGACATTTCTCATGTGATGTGGTCTGAACTTCTCTCTATCGTTTCTGAGCGCAAGTGCCCGATATATGGTCCATTCATCATGAGGCTCATTGAGAAGGCCTTGTTGGGGAACGTAGCAATAATTCAAAATTTTCCTACGTGTCACCAAGATCAATCTATGGAGTCATCTAGCAACGAGGGAGGAGTGGATCTACATACCCTTGTAGATCGCGCGCAGAAGCGTTCAAGGGAACGGGGTTGATGGAGTCGTACTCGTCGTGATCCAAATCATCGGTGATCCTAGCGCCGAACGGACGGCACCTCCGCGTTCAACACACGTACGGAGCAGCGACATCTCCTCCTTCTTGATCCAGCAAGGGGGGAGGAGAGGTTTATGGAGATCCAGCAGCACGACGGCGTGGTGGTGGAAGTAGCGGGATACCAACAGGGCTTCGCCAAGCGCTGCGGGAGGAGGGAGATGTGTCACGGGAGGGAGAGGGAGGCGCCAGGGCTCAGATGTTGCTGCCCTCCCTTCCCCCATTATATATAGGGCCAAGGGAGAGGGGGGGGCGCAGCCTTGGCCCCTCCTCCAAGGAAGGGTGCGGCCAAGGGAGGAGTCCCTCCTCCCCAAGGCACCTCGGAGGTGCCTTCCCCCTTTAGGACTCTTCCTTTCCCTCTTCTCTTGGCACATGGGCCTCTTGGGGCTGGCGCCCTTGGCCCATATAGGGCAAGGCGCACCCCCTACAGCCCATGTGGCCCCCCAGGGCAGGTGGCCCCACCCGGTGGACCCCCGGGACCCTTCCGGTGGTCCCGGTACAATACCGGTGACCCCGAAACTTGTCCCGATGGCCGAAATAGCACTTCCTATATATAATTCTTTACCTCCGGACCATTCCGGAACTCCTCGTGACGTCCAGGATCTCATCCGGGACTCCGAACAACATTCGGGTTACCGCATACTAATATCTCTATAACCCTAGCGTCACCGAACCTTAAGTGTGTAGACCCTACGGGTTCGGGAAGCATGCAGACATGACCGAGATGTTCTCCGGTCAATAACCAACAGCGGGATCTGGATACCCATGTTGGCTCCCGCATGTTCCACGATGATCTCATCGGATGAACCATGATGTCAAGGACTTAATCAATCCCGTATACAATTCCCTTTGTCTATCGGTACGATACTTGCCCGAGATTCGATCGTCGGTATCCCGATACCTTGTTCAATCTCGTTACCGGTAAGTCTCTTTACTCGTTCCGTAACACATCATCCCGTGATCAACTCCTTGGTCACATTGTGCACATTATGATGATGTCCTACCGAGTGGGCCCAGAGATACCTCTCCGTTTACACGGAGTGACAAATCCCAGTCTCGATTCGTGCCAACCCAACAGACACTTTCGGAGATACCTGTAGTGTACCTTTATAACCACCCAGTTACGTTGTGACGTTTGGCACACCCGAAGTATTCCTACGGTATCCGGGAGTTGCACAATCTCATGGTCTAAGGAAATGATACTTGACATTAGAAAAGCTTTAGCATACGAACTACATGATCTTGTGCTAGGCTTAGGATTGGGTCTTGTCCATCACATCATTCTCCTAATGATGTGATCTCATTATCAACGACATCCAATGTCCATGGTCAGGAAACCGTGACCATCTATTGATCAACGAGCTAGTCAACTAGAGGCTTACTAGGGACATGGTGTTGTCTATGTATCCACACATGTATCTGAGTTTCCTATCAATACAATTATAGCATGGATAATAAACGATTATCATGAACAAGGAAATATAATAATAACTTATTTATTATTGCCTCTAGGGCATATTTCCAACAGTCTCCCACTTGCACTAGAGTCAATAATCTAGTTCACATCGCCATGTGATTAACACTCACAGGTCACATCGCCATGTGACCAACATCCAAAGAGTTTACTAGAGTCAATAATCTAGTTCACATCACTATGTGATTAACACTCAATGAGTTCTGGGTTTGATCATGTTGCTTGTGAGAGAGGTTTTAGTCAACGGGTCTGCAACATTCAGATCCGTATGTACTTCGCAAATCTCCATGTCATCTTGTAGATGCAGCTACTACGCTATATTTGGAGCCATTTCAAATAACTGTTCTACTTGGAGCTATTCTAAATTGTTGCTCCGTTATACGTATCCGGTATCTCTACTCAGAGCTATCTGGATTAGGTGTTAAGCTTGCATCGACGTAACTCTTTACGTCAAACTCTTTATCACCTCCATAACCGAGAAACATATCCTTATTCCTCTAAGGATAATTTTGACCGCTATCTGGTGATCTACTCCTAGATCACCTTTGTACCCTCTTGCCAGACATGTGGCAAGGCACACATTAGGTGCGGTACTTAGCATGGCATACCGTATAGAGCCTATGACAAAAGCATAGGGGACGATCTTCGTCCTTCCTCTTTCTTCTGCCGTGGTCGAGCTTTAAGTCTTAACTTCATACCTTACAACTCAGGCAAGAACTCCTTATTTGACTGATCCATCTTGAACACCTTCAAGATCATGTAAAGGTATGTGCTCATTTGGAAGTACCATTAAGCGTTTTGATCTATCCTTATAGATCTTGATGCTCAATGCTCAAGTAGCTTAATCCAGGTTTTCCATTGAAAAACACTTTTCAAATAACCCTATATGCTTTCCAGAAATTCTACGTCATTTCTGATCAACAATATTTCAACAACATATACTCATCAGAAATTCTATAGTGCTCCCACTCACTTCTTTGGAAATACAAGTTCCTCATAAACTTTGTATACACCCAAAATCTTTGATCATCTCATCAAAGCATACATTCCAACTCCGAGATGCTTACTCCAGTCCTTAGAAGGATTGCTGGAGCTTTGCATACTTATTAGCATCTTTCAGGATTGACAAAACCTTCCGGTTGTATTTCATACAACCTTTCCTCAAGAAAATCGTCGAGGAAACAATGTTTTGACATCCTATCTACAAGATTTCATAAATAATGCAGTAATCGCTAATATAATTCCAACAGACTCTTAGCATCGCTACAAGTGAAAAAGTCTCACCGTAGTCAACTCCTTGAACTTGTCAGAAAACATCTTAACGACAAGTCGAGCTTTCTTAATGGTGACATTTACCATCATTGTCCGTCTTCCTTTTAAAATCCATCTGTACCTAACAGCCTTATGACCATCAAGTAGTTCTTCCAAAGTCTACACTTTGTTTCCATACATGGATCCTCTCTCGGATTTTATGGCCTCGAGCCATTTATCGGAATCCAGGCCCACCATCGCTTCTCCATAGCTCGTAGGTTCATTGTTGTCTAGCAACATGACTTCCAAGACAGGATTACGTACCACTCTGAAGCAGTATGCATTCTTGTCATCCCACGAGGTTTGGGAGTGACTTGATCTGAAGTTTCATGATCACTATCATAAGCTTCCACTTCAATTGGTGTAGGTGCCACAGGAACAACTCTTTGTGCCTTGCTATACACTAGTTGAAGTAATGGTTTAATAACCTCATCAAGTCTCCACCATCCTCCCACTCAATTCTTTCAAGAGAAACTTTTCCTCGAGAAAGGACCCGATTCTAGAAACAATCCCTTATTGCTTTCGAATCTAAGACAGGAGGTATACCCAACTGTTTTTGGGTGTCCTATGAAGATGCATTTATCCGCTTTGGGTTCGAGCTTAGCAGCCTGAAACTTTTTCACATAAGCGTCGCAGCCCCAAACTTTTAAGAAATGACAACTTAGGTTTCTCTAAACCATAGTTCATACGGTGTCATCTCATCGGAATTACGTGGTGCCCTATTTAAAGTGAATGCGGTTGTCTCTAATGCCTAACCCATAAACTATCGTGGTAATTCGACAAGAGACATCATGGTATGCATCATATCCAATAGGGTGCAGTTATGATGTTCGGACACACCATCATACTATGGTGTTCCAGGCTATATCAGTTGTGAAACAATTTCCACAATGTCTTAATTCTGTGCCAAACTTGTAATTCAGATATTCATCTCTATGATCATATCATAGATACTTTATCCTCTTGTCACGACGATCTTTCAACTTCACCCTGAAATTACTTGAACCTTTCAATAATTCAGACTCGTGATTCATCAAGTAAATATACTCAATATCTACTCAAATCATCTGTGAAGTAAGAACATAACGATATCCACTACATGCCTCAGCACTTCATTAGACTGCACACATCAAAATGTATTACTTCCACCAAGTTGCTTTCTAGTTCCATTTTACTGAAAACGAGGCTTTCAGTCATCTTGCCCATGTGGTATGATTTGCATGTCTCAAGTGATTCAAAATCAAGTGAGTCCAAACGGTCCATTTGTATGGAGTTTCTTCATGCATATACACCAATAGACATGGTTCGCATGTCTCAAACTTTTCAAAATGAGTGAGCCCAAAGATCCATCAACATGGAGCTTCTTCATGCGTTTTATACCGATATGACTTAAGTGGCAGTGCCACAAGTAGGTGGTACTATCATTACTATCTTATATCTTTTGGCATGAACATGTGTATCACTACGATCGAGATTCAATAAACCATTCATTTTAGGTGCAAGACCATTGAAGGTATTATTCAAATAAACAGAGTAACCATTATTCTCCTTAAATGAATAACCGTATTGCGATAGACATAATCCAATCACGTCTATGCTCAACGCAAACACCAAATAAAAATTATTTAGGTTTAACACCAATCTCGATGGTGGAGGGAGCGTGCGATGCTTGATCATATCAACATTGGAAACACTTCCAACACATATCGTCAGCTCACCTTTAGCTAGTCTCCGTTTATTCCGCAGCTTTTATTTCGAGTTACTAACACTTAGCAACCGAACCGGTATCTAATACCCTAGTGCTACTAGGAGTACTAGTAAAGTACACATCAACACAATGTATATCCAATATAATTCTATCGACCTTGCCAGCCTTCTCATCTACCAAGTATCTAGGGTAATTCTGCTCCAGTGGTTGTTCCCCTTATTACAGAAGCACTTAGTCTCGGGTTTGGGTTCAACCTTGGGTTTCTTCACTAGAGCAGCAGCTGAATTGCCGTTTCATGAAGTATCCCTTCTTGCCCTTGCCCATCTTGAAACTAGTGGTTTCACCAACCATCAACAATTGATGCTCCTTCTTGATTTCTGCTTTTGTGGTGTCAAACATCGCGAATATCTCAAGGATCATCATATATGTCCCTGATATATTATAGTTCATCACGAAGCTCTAGCAGCTTGGTGGTAATGACTTCGGAGAAACATCACTGTCTCATCTGGAAGATCAACTCCCACTCGATTCAAATGATTGTTGTACTCAGACAATCTGAGCACAAGCTCAACAATTGAGCTTTTCTCCCTTAGTTTGCAGGCTAAGAAAATCGTCGGAGGTCTTATACCTCTTGACGTGGGCACGAGCCTGAAATCCCAATTTCAGCCCTCGAAACATCTCATATGTTTCGCGACGTTTCAAAACGTCTTCGGTGCCTCAACTCTAAACCGTTTAACTGAACTATCACGTAGTTATCAAATCGTGTATGTCAGATGTTCGCAACATCCACAGACGACGTTCGAGGTTCAGCACACTGAGCGGTGCATTAAGGACATAAGCCTTCTATGAAGCAATGAGGACAATCCTCAGTTTACGGACCTAGTCCGCATAATTGCTACTATCAACTTTCAACTAAATTTTCTCTAGGAACATAACTAAACAGTAGAACTGAAGGGCGAGCTACGACATAATTTGCGAAGACCTTTTGACTATGTTCAGGATAATTAAGTTCATCTTATGAACTCCCACTCAGATAGACATCCCTCTAGTCATCTAAGTGATTACATGATCCGAGTCAACTAGGCCGTGTCCGATCATCACGTGAGACGGACTAGTCAACGTCGGTGAACATCTTCATGTTGATCGTATCTACCATACGACTCATGCTCGACCTTTTGGTCTTCTGTGTTCCGAGGCCATGTCTGTACACATGCTAGGCTCGTCAAGTCAACCTAAGTGTTTCGCGTGTGTAAATCTGTCTTACACCCGTTGTATGTGAACATTAGAATCAAACACCCGATCATCACGTGGTGCTTCGAAACAACGAACTGTCGCAACGGTGCACAGTTAGGGGAACACTTTCTTGAAATTTTAATGAGGGATCATCTTATTTACTACCGTCGTTCTAAGCAAATAAGATGTATAAACATGATAAACATCACATGCAATCAAATAGTGACATGATATGGCCAATATCATATTGCTCCTTTTAATCTCCATCTTCAGGGCTCCATGATCATCATCGTCATCGGCATGACACCATGATCTCCATCATCATGATCTCCATCATCGTGTCTTCTTGAAGTTGTCTCATCATCTATTACTTCTACTACTATGGCTAACGCTTTAGCAATAAAGTAAAGTAATTACATGACGTTTAAGTTGACACACAGGTCATAAATAAATAAAGACAACTCCTATGGCTCCTGCCGGTTGTCATACTCATCGACATGCAAGTCGTGATTCCTATTACAAGAACATGATCATCTCATACATCACATATGTCATTCATCACATCCTTTGGCCATATCACATCACATAGCATACCCTACAAAAACAAGTTAGACGTCCTCTAATTGTTGTTTGCATGTTTTACGTGGCTGCTATGGGTTTCTAGCAAGAACGTTTCTTACCTACGCAAAACCACAACGTGATATGCCAATTGCTATTTACCCTTCATAAGGACCCTTTTCATCGAATCCGATCCGACTAAAATGGGAGAGACAGACACCCGCCAGCCACCTTATGCAACTAGTGCATGTTAGTCGGTGGAACCGGTCTCACGTAAGCGTACGTGTAAGGTTGGTCTGGGCCGCTTCATCCCACAATGCCGCCGAATCAAGATTGGACTAGTAACGGTAAGCATATTGAACAAAATCAACGCCCACAACTACTTTGTGTTCTACTCGTGCATAGAATCTACGCAATAGACCTAGCTCATGATGCCACTGTTGGGGAACGTAGCAATAATTCAAAATTTTCCTACGTGTCACCAAGATCAATCTATGGAGTCATCTAGCAACGAGGGATGAGTGGATCTACATACCCTTGTAGATCGCGCGCGGAAGCGTTCAAGAGAACGGGGTTGATGGAGTCGTACTCGTCGTGATCCAAATCACCGATGATCCTAGCGCCGAACGGACGGCACCTCCGCGTTCAACACACATACGGAGCAGCAACGTCTCCTCCTTCTTGATCCAGCAAGGGGGGAGGAGAGGTTGATGGAGATCCAGCAGCATGACGGCGTGGTGGTGGAAGTAGCGGGATACCAACAGGGCTTCGCCAAGCGCTGCGGGAGGAGGGAGATGTGTCACGGGAGGGAGAGGGAGGCGCCAGGGCTCAGATGTTGCTGCCCTCCCTTCCCCCACTATATATAGGGCCAAGGGAGAGGGGGGCGCAGCCTTGGCCCCTCCTCCAAGGAAGGGTGCGGCCAAGGGAGGAGTCCCTCCTCCCCAAGGCACCTCGGAGGTGCCTTCCCCCTTTAGGACTCTTCCTTTCCCTCTTCTCTTGGCGCATGGGCCTCTTGGGGCTGGTGCCCTTAGCCCATATAGGCCAAGGCGCACCCCCCACAGCCCATGTGGCCCCCCAGGGCAGGTGGCCCCACCCGGTGGACCCCCGGGACCCTTTCGGTGGTCCCGGTACAATACCGGTGACCCCGAAACTTGTCCCGATGGCCGAAATAGCACTTCCTATATATAATTCTTTACCTCCGGACCATTCCGGAATTCCTCGTGACATCCGGGATCTCATCCGGGACTCCGAACAACATTCAGGTTACCGCATACTAATATCTCTATAACCCTAGCGTCACCGAACCTTAAGTGTGTAGACCCTACGGGTTCGGGAAGCATGCAGACATGACCGAGACGTTCTCCGGTCAATAACCAACAGCGGGATCTGGATACCCATGTTGGCTCCCACATGTTCCACGATGATCTCATCGGATGAACCACGATGTCAAGGACTTAATCAATCCCGTATACAATTCCCTTTGTCTATCGGTATGATACTTGCCCGAGATTCGATCGTCGGTATCCCGATACCTTGTTCAATCTCGTTACCGGCAAGTCTCTTTACTCTTTCCGTAACACATCATCCCGTGATCAACTCCTTGGTCACATTGTGCACATTATGATGATGTCCTACCGAGTGGGCCCAGAGATACCTCTCCGTTTACACGGAGTGACAAATCCCAGTCTCGATTCGTGCCAACCCAACAGACACTTTCGGAGATACCTGTAGTGTACCTTTATAGCCACCCAGTTACGTTGTGACGTTTGGCATACCCAAAGTATTCCTACGGTATCCGGGAGTTGCACAATCTCATGGTCTAAGGAAATGATACTTGACATTAGAAAAGCTTTAGCATACGAACTACATGATCTTGTGCTAGGCTTAGAATTGGGTCTTGTCCATCACATCATTCTCCTAATGATGTGATCTCGTTATCAACAACATCCAATGTCCATGGTCAGGAAACCGTGACCATCTATTGATCAACGAGCTAGTCAACTAGAGGCTTACTAGGGACATGGTGTTGTCTATGTATCCACACATGTATCTGAGTTTCCTATCAATACAATTATAGCATGGATAATAAACGATTATCATGAACAAGGAAATATAATAATAACTTATTTATTATTGCCTCTAGGGCATATTTCCAACAGGCCTGGGCACGTGTCTATCCCAGAGTGATGTTAGAAACTGGAGACTTGGTTTCTCATGAGATCAAGCGTCTACGGAAGAAGGACAATTGGGGCACCCCAGTGCCTAAACCCAGGGGCCCATCTACTGCTGCCGCTGCCGTGGAGACTGAGACTGAGGCTGAGGCTGATGCTGACGATGAGGACTATGAGCCGTCTGGGACAGAGCCCTCTTGGGCAAAGAAGCTCAAGCACAAGATGAGGAAGCTCTTCTGCATGGAGTCACACGGCCAGTACATGACTCATGTGGCAGAGAAGAAGGCCAGAGGGCGTCACAAGGAGCTCATGCGTCAGTTGGGTGCAACCGTTGTTAGTGGTTCTGAGGGACAGATCACTGAAGAGGAGGAATGGATTCACCAGCATTGCCCTTGGACCGATTCAGACGCCGAGCAGTTTCCGACCAACGATGAAGATGTAGACGATCACGCTGAGATGTGATGTTCGAGATCCTCAGCTTGCCATCACCTGGAGCCGTAGCATCGCTCTTTGCCCTTTTGGTGTCTCGATGCCAAAGGGGGAGATAGTTTAGGGATTTGTGTCGTTGCCGTGTTGCGAGTGTGTCTTTGTGTATTTTGTTTTCTCGTGTGTCTTCTCGTTGTCTTTGTTTGGTTTGGTTTGGTGCCAGTAAGACCTAAGTTCTAGACATATGGTGTGAGACATATGCTACCCTATCGCTACCTTATTACTTATGTCTATTCAGTACTATAGTATCTTATGAGTTGCATGTTTATCCTGTTTTATACCCTGCTCTCATATATCCTGTGCTTAGAATTGTTGGACTATAAAATATAGGGGGAGTGTTGATCCGAATGTGTGTGTCTTGCATTCCAAAGGCTCCACTACTAGGTGCACATATTTAGGGGGAGCCCGTCTATATTTTGTAGTTCTAAGTATCCTTTCTTTTATATCTTTTCCTTGTGCAAATCCCTAGTTGTCATCAATCCACCAAAAAGGGGGAGATTGTTGAGGCATATCTCTCTTGATGTGGTTTTGGTGATTGATGACAACGTGTTTGCAGACTGATCGTGTGCTTTGAGCATTTCAGAGATTCATCCTTGGCATGAGACGATTTCCTTCCCTCGGAGTGTCACTCAAGACGGCGTAGCTCTTTCGTTTCTTTCTCGGTGGACTAGTTGCATAGAGGGCACCGTACTATCAAGAGGGGGTCCGCTTTGGTATTGTTTGGGTGGAATCATCACGTACACATCCGCTTCTCACCCTTCGAGCCCTTCCGCTTCTATGGAGAGATCCTCTCTCTTCTTGTGGGTTTTGTCTGGGTCCCAGTGGTAGTACCGTGGTACCCAGCGGTAGTACCGCTGAGGGGTCACAAGCGGCAGTACCGCTCCGCAGCGGTAGTACCGCCGGTGCCTCCGCAGCAGTACTGCCGCTGGCTTGCCATGTCCCTACCGCGTCGATTCGAGGGTTCTTTTTCTATGTCGGATTGTGCGGTACCTCGCTGCGGCAGTAGTGCGGCAGTACCGCTCATTTGCGGCAGTACCGCCCTTCCTCCGCGGCAGTACCGTCCGGTTCCCTCGTTCCCTTCGCCTTTCGTTCTGCGCGGCAGTACCGCTGAAGGGAGCGGTAGTACCGCTTAACCCAGCGGCAGTACCCCTGTCTCCCGCGGTAGTACCGCCCTCTGCGGGTCTGTTTAGTGGGGCAATGGTTGGATTGTTGCCCCCACTATAAAAGGGGGTCCCCTTCTTCCCCGTTGACTTACCTCTTCCCCCTCATGCTCCATTAATGCTCCAAGCTCCATTTTCGCCCGATCTATCTCTCTAGCCAATCAAACTTGTTGATTTGCTCGGGAGTGGTTGAGAAGGCCCCGATCTACACTTCCACCAAGAGATTTTTGATTCCCCCACCTATCCCTATCAGATCTTGTTACTCTTGGGTGTTTGAGCACCCTAGACGGTTGAGGTCACCACGGAGCCATAGTCCATTGTGGTGAAGCTTCGTGTATTGTTGGGAGCCTCCGATTAAGTTGTGGAGATTGCCCCAACCTTGTTTGTAAAGGTCCGGTCGCCGCCTTCAAGGGCACCAATAGTGGAATCACGGCATCTCGCATTGTGTGAGGGCGTGAGGAGAATACGGTGGCCCTAGTGGCTTCTTGGGGAGCATTGTGCCTCCACACCGCTCTAACGGAGACGTACATCCCCTCAAAAGGAAGGAACTTCGGTAACACATCCTCGTCTTCACCGGATCCACTCTTGGTTATCTCTTACTTTACTTGTGCAAGGTCTTTAGTGTTACTTCTCTTGCTTGCTTGCTTGTTTGTTGTTGTTGCATCATATAGGTTGCTCACCTAGTTGCACATCTAGACAACCTACTTTGATGCAAAGTTTAATTTGGTAAAGAAAAGTTAAAAATTGTTAGTTGCCTATTCACCCCCCTCTAGTCAACCATATCGATCCTTTCAACCGGCAAGGGCGCGCCTGCATCAAGGCGTTTGTGCTCGTGCAGTTTCAGGTAGTGTACCATATCCTGCTGCGAGTCACTGCAGTCCGCTGCATGATCCCGTGCAGTGCGCAGGTGCACAGGAAGCATCCCGTAATCAAAAATAGAAAAAATATTAATGGAGGATGTTTTTGACTTTATTGTTTAATATGGAAGAAGACTAACAAACAAAAAAATAAGGAAAGAAGTGCACTGCAGCCCCTTAGTGGTTCAGCTTGTAGAAAAAGTGAAGAAATCCCCACGAATAGTTTACTTTCTTTCGCGAATTCAATTTTTTGGTATTGGGACGATTGGAAAAAGTAGTTCACTCCAATTTGTGTAGCAGCTCACTACACCTATGTATGAAGTGCAATTTGTTTGTGTGTCTCAAAAATCAGTCGACTACATCAACACGTGCAGTGCGTTTGGTTCTCAGGTGTTGTTCACTTTTGAGAGTGATGGTGTTCACTTGTGCTCAACATGAAAGTGTGAAAAATTTAGCGAAACAACAAAATGGTAATGCGGTTCACTTCGATATATGATGTGGTTCACTTACCCCTAGTCTCTGCGGTCCACTCTCGTTCATAAAAAAACTTAAAAAAAGATAAAAACTCGTATAAGATAAATAACGTCCAACAAAAGAAATTATGCAGATCGCTTGCCCGTCCGATGCAGTGCAGTTTTCATTCTGAAGTAGTGCGGTCGGCCGTATGATGTTGTTCATCCCATAAGTGCAAAAATTTTGTTACGGAAGCGAAAAAAGTAATGCGGTTCACTTCTTGATAGTGTTGTGGTTCATTTACACCCGTTGTGAAGTGCACTCTACTTTCTCGTCCTTGAAAAAATTACGTTTGAATAAAAGAAACCATGTAGTTATCTTACCCATCTGATGCAGTGCGGTTTTCAGTCGGATGAAGTACCCACGTAGATTTGGGTATCGCGAAAAACAGAGTGTTCGCATTTTGGTAAATTCGGAATTCCTTTGAAACTGTAAAGAATTAGAGAGAGAGCTCTACATGAAAAAGTTGTGCCTCATCGATATCTTTCCAATGTCATATCGTTTGAATCATTCCGACCAGCGGTTTGTAAAAAATTCATGAAAAACGGCCACTTCCACTCGTCATTCACCACATGATTTTCAAAATTAACTTAAAACCATAAGGAATCTCAAAAACATTTCAACATATGAAAGTTGCGCCTCGTCCATAGCTTTTCCACGCTATATTAAACGCCTTGTTTCGATAAACGGTTAAAAAACTAGAGCGAAAACAGTACCGAAAATTTGAAAAAAATTGAAAAACAGAATTTCGCGATTTAGTAAATTTGAAACTGATCTTAAAACTGTAACGAATTAGAGAAAAAATAGTTATAAAAAAGATGTGCCTCGACGATATCTATCCAACAGTGTATCATTTGCTTCATTCCGACGAGCGGTTTAGAAAAAAGCGAAAAAACACTCGCTGCCACTAGTTGTGGGCCGCACCATTTTCAAAACTGCTCTTAAACTATGAGGAATCTCGAAAAGTGTTCAACATGGCGAAGTTGCACCTAATCCATAGCTTTTCAATGGTATATTACATGTCACATTTCGAAAAACGGTTAAAAAATGAGAGCAAAAAGGCACCGAAAAAACACAGGGTGCAGTTTTTTGCGACGGGGAAGTTCACTCGCCTGAGTACTGTAACACGCTTGGTTCAGACAATGACGTGCACTTCCATTGAGCGTGCTGTGCGGAAGTGTTATCAGAATAGTTATTCTGCTAATATTAGCAGAATAGACCGGCTGGGTCAGTTGGACAAAAAAGGACCTGTGCATTGTAACGGGAGAAAAAATTCTCTCATATTTCTAGCTGAGTCAGTTGGACAAACTGTGTGTGGTCAGTTTGCAGGTTATGAGATCAAACCCTCACATCAGCAATTTTATTTTTTCCAGCTCTCCGGATCTGGGCCTCAATGCGCCGCCAGGTGGGCTTTCTCCGTTGGGCCGAAATGGGCGGCAAGTAATGAAACCAAATAGCGTACGTGAAATTAATTGAAGCGGGACGAAACCAAGATTATCACCTATCATCGAATGTCTCGCACCACCATTCACACATACACATGTATATATACAATTTGGTATATACAATCTCTCCTACAATTTGTAGATCATTACATGGAGGCGTTACTGCGGTATCTGGTAATGGAATTCTCCTTTGGGATCTATGACCTGGTCGAGCAAAAATCCTGCTATTTCCTCTTGAAGTGCTCGTACGTGAGCCTCCGATAGGAGCCGATCCCGCATCTCCTTCATCTTTAAAGAAGAGATCAAAATTTACATGTATTATTAGTTGTGTGTATATATATTAGATAATGATGTAAAAATTATGAATAGTGTTCTGGCAAACGTACCCATTGGTCTCTATCAGTTCTGCTCCTTTCGGTAGTCATCTTGCGAATGTTCTCACAAACATAGAATGCACATAAATCAGTCCCCGGCACCTGCTTCAGGGCCTTTACGAGAATAAAATTCAATCAGATAATAATTAGTCAAGCATGAAATTAGTGGTATTGAAACTAGAATTAAAGAGATGGTAGCTAGATGGTACTAGCGATTTAATTAATTACCTTGGGTCAAATCCATTTAAGCTCTTTTTTCCATGGGCCATCAACCCGTTTGATGAACTTTTGCCAAGCCCTGCCCGCCGACAAAGAAAATGAATAAAGAAGTTATTAATTAGTTGATATCAGGAAATGACGAACTAAAGAGGCTGACATATAGTTCGATAATGATTGAAATTACCTGTTGACCAACCCCTTCATGATTTCGTAGTCAGTATCATTTTTAAGTTGTGAGTCCAGTACTTGAACTTTCCCCTCGTCAACTTCAATGATTAACAAGATCCAGTGGTAACTTCATGCGCACACATTTGCATGTATAATTAAGCGGGCATGTGCATAACTCATCAACTACCCTAAACCCTATACACTTATTAACATCCAACTAGTAAGCAAAAACAGAATTTGTAGTACAAGATAGTGTGACTCACCCGAAGTTGGAAGGAACTAGTATTTCTGCTTCAAGAACTCTAGCAAGCTTTTCTCTCTGTATGGTCGTTCATATTCTTGTGACCATGTCTTTTCATTAATGATATTTGGGTCAATGAACCCAATGCCATAGCATCCAACTTTTTTCATTTCAAACATCTTCATTCTGCATAATACCACAGAAGATAATATAGTGAGGATAATTACAGGTAATGAATAGAACGAGGAATGAGCGGGGGGATCGATTGCACCGCCTATTCTCCCAGCCGGGGAACAGTTTCCCCGCTTTTTTGGCAGCTGCTTGGCTGGAGCTCGAGCTCGACTCATTCTTTTGTGCGCTATATGCCTTCCAGATTTGGCGCTCATAGTCCGAGTCCCTAGGCTTGGGAGCTGGTGCTCGAGCCATACAAATGAAGTGGTCAACGACATGCTCAGGCAATTTCTCCTTTGGCGGCGGTGGTGGTTTCGGTCCAAAACGGGCCCTCACTTGGGCTTGCACTTCATCTTCGTTTTCCTCCACAGTCATGTCATAAGGCCTATTCAGAAGAGGTGCAAGGCTTGGGCCAAATTGGTATCTCTTGCCTCTTGTACCTTTACTTGTACCGCTAGCCACCATAGCTCTGACGACTCTCTTCCGCTGTTGCTTAGGCGGCGGAGACGGCTAACGCGGTGCCTGACTTGGAGGAGGAGGAGTGACCTGACGCGGTGCCAGACTTGGAGGAGAAGGAGTGGCATGACACGTTGGCGGACTTGAAGGAGCAGGACTCTGCTGACGCGGTGGCTAATGACTTGGAGGAGCAGGAGTCTGCTGACGCGGTGGCAGACTTCGAGGAGGAGTCAGCTGGCATGGTATCGGTAGCCTTGGAAAGATGATGCAATCCTTTCTCCATAGAATGATATGATGTATGGCCTCTCCTAGTGTGTGTTGGAAATATGCTCTAGAGGCAATAACAAATTAGTTATTATTATATTTCCTTGTTCATGATAATCGTTTATTATCCATGCTATAATTGTATTGATAGGAAACTCAGATACATGTGTGGATACATAGACAACACCATGTCCCTAGTAAGCCTCTAGTTGACTAGCTCGTTGATCAATAGATGGTCACGGTTTCCTGACCATGGACATTGGATGTCGTTGATAACGAGATCACATCATTAGGAGAATGATGTGATGGACAAGACCCAATCCTAAGCATAGCACAAGATCATGTAGTTCGTATGCTAAAGCTTTTCTAATGTCAAGTATCATTTCCTTAGACCATGAGATTGTGCAACTCCCGGATACCGTAGGAGTGCTTTGGCTGTGCCAAACGTCACAACGTAACTGGGTGGCTATAAAGGTACACTACAGGTATCTCTGAAAGTGTCTGTTGGGTTGGCACGAATCGAGACTGGGATTTGTCACTCCGTGTGACGGAAAGGTATCTCTGGGCCCACTCGGTAGGACATCATCATAATGTGCACAATATGACCAAGGAGTTGATCACGGGATGATGTGTTACGGAAAGAGTAAAGAGACTTGCCGGTAATGAGATTGAACAAGGTATCGGGATACCGACGATCGAATCTCGGGCAAGTATCATACCGCTAGACAAAGGGAATTGTATACGGGATTGATTAAGTCCTTGACATCGTGGTTCATCCGATGAGATCATCGTGGAACATGTGGGAGCCAACATGGGTATCCAGATCCCGCTGTTGGTTATTGACCGGAGAACGTCTCGGTCATGTCTGCATGGTTCCCGAACCCGTAGGGTCTACACACTTAAGGTTCGATGACGCTAGGGTTATAAAGGAAGTTTGTATGTGGTTACCGAATGTTGTTCAGAGTCCCGGATGAGATCCCGGACATCACGAGGAGTTCCGGAATGGTCCGGAGGTAAAGATTTATATATAGGAAATCCTGTTTCGGCCACCGGGACAAGTTTCGGGGTCATCGGTCCCGGGGGTCCATCGGGTGGGGCCACCTGCCCCGGGGGGCCACATGGGCTGTAGGGGGTGCGCCTTGGCCTACATGGGCCAAGGGCACCATCCCCAAGAGGCCCATGCGCCTAGGGTTTCAAGAAGGAAGAGTCCCACAAGGGGAAAGCACCCCCTAGGTGCCTTGGGGGGGAGGGAATCCTCCGTTGGCCGCCGCCCCCCTAGGACATTGGATCTCCTAGGGCCGGCGCCCCCCCCCCTTGGGCCCCCTATATATAGTGGGGGAGATGGAGGACTTCTTACCTTTGCCTTTGGTGCAGCCCTCCCCCTCTCCCAAGTCCTTCTCCTCTCCCGCGGTGCTTGGCGAAGCCCTGCAGGATTACCACGCTCCTCCACCCCCACCACGCCGTTGTGCTGCTGCTGGATGGAGTCTTCCTGAACCTCTCCCTCTCTCCTTGCTGGATCAAGGCATGGGAGACATCACCGGGCTGTACGTGTGTTGAACGCGGAGGTGCCGTCCGTTCGGCACTAGGATCTCCGGTGATTTGGATCACGACGAGTACGACTCCTTCAACCCCGTTCTCTTGAACGCTTCCGCTTAGCGATCTACAAGGGTATGTAGATGCACTCTCCTTCCCTCGTTGCTGGTTTCTCCATAGATAGATCTTGGTGATACGTAGGAAAATTTTGAATTTCTGCTACGTTCCCCAATAGTGGCATCATGAGCTAGGTCTATTGCGTAGATTCTATGCACGAGTAGAACACAAAGTAGTTGTGGGCGTTGATTTTGTTCAATATGCTTACCGTTACTAGTCCAATCTTGATTCGGCGGCATTGTGGGATGAAGCGGCCCGGACCAACCTTACACGTACGCTTACGTGAGACCGGTTCCACCGACAACATGCACTAGTTGCATAAGGTGGCTGGCGGGTGTCTGTCTCTCCCACTTTAGTCGGATCGGATTCGATGAAAAGGGTCCTTATGAAGGGTAAATAGCAATTGGCATATCACGTTGTGGTTTTGCGTAGGTAAGAAACGTTCTTGCTAGAAACCCATAGCAGCCACGTAAAACATGCAAACAACAATTAGAGGACGTCTAACTTGTTTTTGCAGGGTATGCTATGTGATGTGATGTGGCCAAAGGATGTGATGAATGATATATGTGATGTATGAGATGATCATGTTCTTGTAATAGGAATCACGACTTGCATGTCGATGAGTATGACAACCGGCAGGAGCCATAGGAGTTGTCTTTATTTATTGTATGACCTGCGTGTCATTGAACAACGCCATGTAATTACTTTACTTTATTGCTAACCGTTAGCTGTAGTAGTAGAAGTAATAGTTGGCGAGACAACTTCATGAAGACACGATGATGGAGATCATGATGATGGAGATCATTGTGTCATGCCGATGACGATGATGATCATGGAGCCCCGAAGATGGAGATCAAAAGGAGCAAAGTGATGATGGCCATATCATGTCACTATTTGATTGCATGTGATGTTTATCATGTTTTACATCTTATTTGCTTAGAACGACGGTAGCTTAAATAAGATGATCGCTCCCTAAAATTTCAAGAAAGTGTTCTCCCTAACTGTGCACCGTTGCGACAGTTCGTTGTTTCAAAGCACCACGTGATGATCGGTTGTTTGATTCTAACATTCACATACAACGGGTGTAAGACAGATTTACACACGCAAAACACTTAGGTTGACTTGACGAGCCTAGCATGTGTACAGACATGGCCTCGGAACACAGAAGACCGAAAGGTCGAGCATGAGTCGTATAGAAGATACGATCAACATGAAGATGTTCACCGATGTTGACTAGTCCGTCTCACGTGATGATCAGACACGGCCTAGTTGACTCGGATCATGTAATCACTTAGATGACTAGAGGGATGTCTATCTGAGTGGGAGTTCATAAGATGAACTTGTTTATCCTGAACATAGTCAAAAGGATTTTGCAAATTATGTCGTAGCTCGCGCTTTAGTTCTACTGTTTAGATATGTTCCTAGAGAAAATTTAGTTGATAGTTGATAGTAGCAATTATGCGGACTAGGTCCGTAAACTGAGGATTGTCCTCATTGCTTCATAGGAGGCTTATGTCCTTAATGCACCGCTCAGTGTGCTGAACCTCGAACGTCGTCTGTGGATGTTGCAAACATCTGACATACACATTTTGATAACTACGTGATAGTTCATTTAAACGGTTAGAGTTGAGGCACCGAAGACGTTTTGAAATGTCGCGAAACATATGAGATGTTTTGAGGGCTGAAATTGGGATTTCAGGCTCGTGCCCACGTCAAGAGGTATAAGACCTCCGACGATTTTCTTAGCCTGCAAACTAAGGGAGAAAAGCTCAATTGTTGAGCTTGTGCTCAGATTGTCTGAGTACAACAATCATTTTAATCGAGTGGGAGTTGATCTTCCAGATGAGACAGTGATGGTTCTCCGAAGTCATTACCACCAAGCTGCTAGAGCTTCGTGATGAACTATAATATATCGGGGACATATATGATGATCCTTGAGATATTCGCGATGTTTGACACCACAAAAGTAGAAATCAAGAAGGAGCATCAATTGTTGATGGTTGGTGAAACCACTAGTTTCAAGAAGGGCAAGGGCAAGAAGGAATACTTCATGAAACGGCAATTCAACTGCTGCTCTTGTGAAGAAACCCAAGGTTGAACCCAAACCAGAGACTAAGTGCTTCTATAATAAGGGGAACGGCCACTGGAGCAGAATTACCCTAGATACTTGGTAGATTAGAAGGCTGGCAAGGTCGATAGAAGTATATTGGATATACATTGTGTTGATGTGTACTTTACTAGTACTCCTAGTAGCACCAGGGCATTAGATACCGGTTTGGTTGCTAAGTGTTAGTAACTCGAAATAAAAGCTATGGAATAAACGAAGACTGGCTAAAGGTGAGATGACGATATGTGTTGGAAGTATTTCCAAGGTTAATCAAATATCGTACGCTCCCTCTACCATCGAGATTGGTGTTTGCGTTGAGCATAGACATGATTGGATTATGTCTATCGCAATACGGTTATTCATTTAAGGAGAATAATGGTTACTCTGTTTATTTGAATAATACCTTCAATGGTCTTGCACCTAAAATGAATGATTTATTGAAATCTCGACCGTAGTGATACACATGTTCATGCCAAAAGATATAAGATAGTAATGATAGTATCACCTACTTGTGGCACTGCCACTTAAGTCATATCGGTATAAAACGCATGAATAAGCTCCATGTTGATGGATCTTTGGGCTCACTCGTTTTTGAAAAGTTTGAGACATGCGAACCATGTCTATTGGTGTATATGCATAAAGAAACTCCATGCAAATGGACCATTTGGACTCGCTTGATTTTGAATCACTTGAGACATGCAAATCATACCACATGGGCAAGATGACTGAAAGCCTTGTTTTTCAGTAAAATGGAACCAGAAAGCAACTTGCTGGAAGTAATACATTTTGATGTGTGCAGTCCAATGAGTGCTAAGGCGTGTAGTGGATATCGTTATGTTCTTACTTCACAGATGATTTGAGTAGATGTTGAGTATATTTACTTGATGAATCATGAGTCTGAATTATTGAAAGGTTCAAGTAATTTCAGGGTGAAGTTGAAAGATCGTCGTGACAAGAGGATAAAATATTTATGAGATGATCATAGAGGTGAATATCTGAATTACGAGTTTGGCACAGAATTAAGACATTGTGGAAATTGTTTCACAACTGATACAGCCTGGAACACCATAGTGTGATGGTGTGTCCGAACATCATAACTGCACCCTATTGGATATGATGCATACCATGGTGTCTCTTATCGAATTACCACGATAGTTTATGGGTTAGGCATTGGAGACAACCACATTCACTTTAAATAGGGCACCACGTAATTCCGATGAGATGACACCGTATGAACTATGGTTTAGAGAAACCTAAGCTGTCATTTCTTAAAAGTTTGGGGCTGCGACGCTTATGTGAAAAAGTTTCAGGCTGATAAGCTCGAACCCAAAGCGGATAAATGCATCTTCATAGGACACCCCAAAACAGTTGGGTATACCTCCTGTCTCAGATCCGAAAGCAATAAGGGATTGTTTCTAGAATCGGGTCCTTTCTCGAGGAAAAGTTTCTCTCGAAAGAATTGAGTGGGAGGATGGTGGAGATTTGATAAGGTTATTGAACCGTCACTTCAACTAGTGTATAGCAGGGCACAAAGAGTTGTTCCTGTGGCACCTACACCAATTGAAGTGGAAGCTTATGATAGTGATCATGAGACTTCAGATCAAGTCACTCCCAAACCTCGTAGGACGACAAGGATGCATACTACTTCAGAATGGCACGTAATCCTGTCTTGGAAGTCATGTTGCTAGACAACAATGAACCTACGAGCTATGGAGAAGCGATGGTGGGCCCGGATTCCGATGAATGGCTCGAGGCCATAAAATCCGAGAGAGGATCCATGTATGGAAACAAAGTGTAGACTTTGACAGAACAGCTCGATGGTCGTGAGGCTGTTGAGTATAGATGGATTTTAAAAGGAAGACGGACAATGATGGTAAATGTCACCATTAAGAAAGCTCGACTTGTCGTTAAGATGTTTTCCGACAAGTTCAAGGAGTTGACTACGATGAGACTTTCTCACTCGTAGTGATGCTAAGAGTCTGTTGGAATTATATTAGCGATTACTGCATTATTTATGAAATCTTGCATATAGGATGTCAAAACATTGTTTCCTCGACGATTTTCTTGAGGAAAGGTTGTATGTGATACAACCGTAAGGTTTTGTCAATCCTGAAAGATGCTAATAAGTATGCAAAGCTCCAGCAATCCTTCTAAGGACTGGAGTAAGCATCTCTTAGTTGGCATGTATTCTTTGATGAGATGATTAAAGATTTTGCGTGAATAAAAAGTTTATGAGAAACTTGTATTTCCAAAGAAGTGAGTGGGAGCACTATAGAATTTCTGATGAATATATGTTGTTGACATATTGTTGATCAGAAATGACGTAGAATTTCTGGAAAGCATATAGGGTTATTTGGAAAGTGTTTTTCAATGGAAAGCCTGGATTAAGCTACTTGAACATTGAGCATCAAGATCTATAAGGATAGATCAAAACGCTTAATAGTACTTTCAAATGAGCACATACCTTGACATGATCTTGAAGGTGTTCAAGATGGATCAGTCAAAGAAGGAGTTCTTGCCTGAGTTGTAAGGTATGAAGTTAAGACTTAAAGCTCGACCACGGCAAAATAGAGAGAAAGGACGAAGGTCGTCCCCTATGCTTAAAACGTAGGCTCTACAGTATGCTATGCTGTGTACCGCACCTAAAGTGTGCCTTGCCATGAGTCAGTCAAGGGGTACAAGAGTGATCCAAGAATGGATCACAGGACAGCGGTCAAAGTTATCCTTAGTAACTAGTGGACTAAGGAATTTTCTCGATTATGGAGGTGGTAAAAGAGTTCATCGTAAAGGGTTACGTCGATGCAAGCTTAACACCTATCCGGATAGCTCTGAGTAGAGATACCGGATACGTATAATGGAGCAACAATTTAGAATAGCTCCAAGTAGAACAGTTATTTGGAATAGCTCCAAATCTAGTGTAGTAGTTGCATCTACAAGATGGCATAGAAATTTGCGAAGTACATACGGATCTGAATGTTGCAGACCCGTTGACTAAAACCTCTCTCACAAGCAACATGATCAAACCCAGAACACATTGAGTGTTAATCACATAGTGATGTGAACTAGATTATTGACTCTAGTAAACTCTTTGGATGTTGGTCACATGGCGATGTGACCTATGAGTGTTAATCACATGGCGATGTGAACTAGATTATTGACTCTAGTGCAAGTGGGAGACTGTTGGAAATATGATCTAGAGGCAATAACAAATTAGTTATTATTATATTTCCTTGTTCATGATAATCGTTTATTATCCATGCTATAATTGTATTGATAGGAAACTCAGATACATGTGTGGATACATAGACAACACCATGTCCCTAGTAAGCCTCTAGTTGACTAGCTCGTTGATCAATAGATGGTCACGGTTTCCTGACCATGGACATTGGATGTCATTGATAACGAGATCACATCATTAGGAGAATGATGTGATGGACAAGACCCAATCCTAAGCATAGCACAAGATCGTGTAGTTCGTATGCTAAAGCTTTTCTAATGTCAAGTATCATTTCCTTAGACCATGAGATTGTGCAACTCCCAGATACCGTAGGAGTGCTTTGGGTGTGCCAAACGTCACAACGTAACTGGGTGGCTATAAAGGTACACTACAGGTATCTCCGAAAGTGTCTGTTGGGTTGGCACGAATCGAGACTGGGATTTGTCACTTCGTGTGACGGAAAGGTATCTCTGGGCCCACTCGGTAGGACATCATCATAATGTGCACAATGTGATCAAGGAGTTGATCACGGGATGATGTGTTACGGAACGATTAAAGAGACTTGCCGGTAACGAGATTGAACAAGGTATCGGGATACCGACGATCGAATCTCGGGCAAGTATCGTACCGCTAGACAAAGGGAATTGTATACGGGATTGATTAAGTCCTTGACATCGTGGTTCATCCGATGAGATCATCGTGGAACATGTGGGAGCCAACATGGGTATCCAGATCCCGCTGTTGGTTATTGACCGGAGAACGTCTCGGTCATGTCTGCATGGTTCCCGAACCCGTAGGGTCTACACACTTAAGGTTCCATGATGCTAGGGTTATAAAGGAAGTTTGTATGTGGTTACCGAATGTTGTTCGGAGTCCCGGATGAGATCCCGGACGTCACGAGGAGTTCCGGAATGGTCCGGAGGTAAATATTTATATATAGGAAATCCTGTTTCGGCCATCGGGACAAGTTTCGGGGTCATCGGCATTGTACCGGGACCACCGAAAGGGTCCCGGGGGTCCACCGGGTGGGGCCACCTGCCCCGGGGGGCCACATGGGCTGTAGGGGGTGCGCCTTGGCCTACATGGGCCAAGGGCACCAGCCCCAAGAGGCCCATGCGCCTAGGGTTTCAAGAAGGAAGAGTCCCACAAGGGGAAGGCACCCCCTAGGTGCGTTGGGGGGGAGGGAATCCTCCCTTGGCCGCCACCCCCCTAGGAGATTGGATCTCCTAGGGCCGGCGCCCCCCCTTGGCCCCCCTATATATAGTGGGGGAGATGGAGGACTTCTTACCTTTGCCTTTGGTGCAGCCCTCCCCCTCTCCCAAGTCCTTCTCCTCTCCCGCGGTGCTTGGCGAAGCCCTGCAGGATTACCACGCTCCTCCACCACCACCATGCCGTTGTGCTGCTGCTGGATGGAGTCTTCCTGAACCTCTCCCTCTCTCCTTGCTGGATCAAGGCATGGGAGACGTCACCGGGCTGTACGTGTGTTGAACGCGGAGGTGCCGGCCGTTCGGCACTAGGATCTCCGGTGATTTGGATCACGACGAGTACGACTCCTTCAACCCCGTTCTCTTGAACGCTTCCGCTTAGCGATCTACAAGGGTATGTAGATGCACTCTCCTTCCCTCGTTGCTGGTTTCTCCATAGATAGATCTTGGTGATACGTAGGAAAATTTTGAATTTCTGCTACGTTCCCCAACAGTGTGTGCTTGTCGTCACCTCCAGGAATGTCAAGCTCTAGCCCCGAATATTGTGTCAGCACTTCATCAACCACGACACGAGCATAGCCAGCTGGAATCGGGTTGCAATGGAAGGTTGCTTCAGGGGGATTTGTATAAGCAACGGCGCCCGCCACCTTCATGGATATGTTCTTCATTTTGAAGTGTAGCTCACAATTAGTTTATCCATGATGTCATCCACATGGTATCTATCCAGCAGTGCCTCATCGCCCGGGGCGGAACCCAAGCTGCTTCTCAACATGGATGTGACAGTGCTATCCAATGCTGGATCCGCTAGCTGCTGCCACTGCCGAGACCCCCTTTCCTGGATAAGTGAGTCGATCTGCTGCTGCTACCACTGGAATTGGAGTGCCAACTCTGCGTGCACTGATTCTAGGCCTTTAAGGCATTCTGCTTCCTGCTTCCTCTGCTCCTCCTCCAGCTTCTTCTTCTTCTCCTCCTCCATCATCTTTCTCGCACGGCTTCTGTAGTCGGTGTTCTAGTCCGCAAACCCCTCATACCACGGAACAACGCCTTTGCCTCGTGTTCTTCCCAGGTGTTCATGATTTCCCAGGGCGCCCGTAAGCTCGTCGTTCTCTCTGTTGGGCGTGAACACCCCCGTTCGAGCCTCTTCTATTGCAACACGTATTTTGAGGTGGGCTCCTTTAAGACTTGCCTTTCTCCAAAACCTGGCCTGTCTATGGGTCCAATATCCCCCCATGCGTATAGAACCAAGTCTTGGACCCGGGGGGCCAGCTCAATGTAACTGGAATGACCCCTGCATCCACCATCTGTTGCTCAGCCTTATCCCACTTAGGCCGGGACACCACGTAGCCACCTAGCCCCAGCTTATGGTAATGCTCCTTTTTCGCGGCATTGATCTTGTTTATTCTTGACCGTTCCTGAGCTAATTCCGATTCCTTGAATTTCACGAAAGCGGGCCAGTGATCTCTTTGCTTCTCCTGTGTTCCCTTGAATTCTGGAGTCTTCTTTCCTCCTTCGACGTACTTGGCCCATATACTTTTCTTGTGGTTGTTGAATGCTACCTCCATCTCCCTAAGAGTAGCGTCCTTGACTTTTTGCACATCTGCATCTGTGAAATGATCTTGTAGGGTGAAATGTGACATGAGAGATTCCCAAAGTAGATCTTTTGCTCTTTGATCGACAAAAGTAAGATCTGGATGTTCCTTTGCTGACCTTTTTCATTCTTGAAAGGAGATCGGGATGTGGTCCTTCACAAGAACTGCACACTGACGAATGAAATTGCCCGCATTCTTCTTAGGCTCGCTTTGTTCGCCATTAGGTTTGATGGAATCCATGTTGTACTTTACGCCATCCTTCAACTTTTTGGCCGGGCCTCGCACTGTCCTGCTGCCTGTAGAAGATTTGCTCGATTCGGAGGGCTGAAAGAAGAAAGATTGATTCGTTAATATATATACAAATCATTTAAAACACGTGACGATCACCAGATGCCTGCTTATATATATATATTATATACCTCGCCGGTCTTTGTTATTTCAAGATCAACATTTTCTTCGTCATCATAATCATTGTTCTGGACTGCATCTATTCATTCGTCTTCATCAAATATCATACCCTCACCAGTAGGGTTCAAATATTGCAAGCCGTCATCTTCTTCAAACTCATCTAGGCGAGGGGATGAGCATATGATGTTGAACAGGGCCTCCTCTCCTTCTCTGCCGGTATTGTCCATAGCTTTTATTTAACTAATCCAGAAGAAATATAAAGCAATTTAGTATTCAAATTACAATGCATGCATGCAATCAATAAGGAAAAACTGAATCATAGTACATAATATGCATCATCGAATATAATCTCGAATACATCGTCTCGAATATTATCGAATAATATATATAATCTCGAATACATCGTCTCGAATATTATCGAATAATACATATAATCTCGAATACATCGTCTCGAATATTATCGAATACATCACTAGCTAGCTAATATAGATTGAATACTATCGAATAATCTAGTTCACTCGCGGTTCCTGAGGCGCGGGCGGTGGAGACCAAAGAGAAGGAACCATCACCGGATCATAGCTTGGGTGAGATCCCCGAAGAACCTGCCAGGTATTGGAGAACCTGACGTCCAACGCAGTCATGTAGCGACGGACGTGCTCGTCCTCCTCCCTGACACGACGACGTACCACGTCCGACGGGGCCGGCTCCCTCCGCACCGAAAGTGGCCCACGCGAACGCCACCAAAGGAGCTCCGGGTCGACAACGGGACCCGGGACCGGGTTCCTCACCAAGCGGCGCTCCCCTGAAGGCAGCACCTCCTAGTACCAGCCCGACGGAGCCCAGTCCCGGACATGGCTCCTCTAAAGCAGGATGCCGTCGTGAACGGGTCGATGGCAAGGATGCAGGCCAGGCATCATTGACGTCGACAACAAATTCTGTATGCAAATGTAACTAAAACTATAAAAAAACTAATTCATCTATAACTAAAAGTATAAAAACTAATTCATCTAACATTTCTACCTAGCTAATTCATCTAATTCATGTAACATTTGGCATTAATCTAACATTTCTATCTAATTCATCTAACATTTGACATTAATATATCTAATTCCATCATCTAACAATTTGACATTAATCTAATTCATCTAGCTAAAACTTTGACATTAATCTAATTCATGTAGCTAAAACTTTGACATTGATTTAACATTTATATAACTAAAAGTATAAAAAACTATATAACATAAGACAGAAAATAATTAAGAAAAATATGTTTGTGTACTGTGTGTGTGTGCGGCGGGCTTGATCGGATGATCGAGGGCGCGTCCATGGCGTAGGGGGCTCATAGCGGGGCGACTGGGGCGGCGACGGGCGCGGCGGTGGCGGGGACGGGCCGGGGCGGCGACGGGGATGGGCCGGGGCGGCGTCGGCGACGGGGACGGGGACGGCGTGCGACGGGGGGCGGCGGCGATGTCGAAAGCAGAGAGGAAGAGGGAGATGGAACTGCAAATTTTGAAGTGTTGTTCATATAGGTTGGACCTTTAGTACCGGTTGGAGCCATCAATCGGTACTAAAGGTCTGTTTTGGCCAGGCCAAGCGGCGGGAAGCGCACCCCTTTAGTACCGAGTGGTGGCTCCAACCGGTACTGAAGACCCCTTCTTTAGTACCGTTTGGAGCCACCACCTGGTACTAAAGGGGTGCGCTGGCGCAGGTGCGGTGCGGCCAAGTTTAGTCCCACCTCACTTGCCGAGGGGCGCCCGCACCAGCTTATAAGCCCTGCCGCGGCTGCTGTCTCGAGCTCCTCTCTAATGCAGGCCTTCTGGGCCTATCTCTGTTGCGATGCCCTGTTGGGCCTACTGGGCTTGCGGGCCTGCATCCTGGCCCAACTACAGGTTGGGTTTCTAGTCGTATGCAGGCCGCTGTGGCCCAGTAGGCGGGCTTTTTCTATTTAGTTTTTTTCTTTTCCGCTTTATTTATTTTATTTATTTTTGAGTTATTTTTTGCTGTATTTAGAGTTTCTTTGTGAATATTTTTGCTTTAGGTACAAAAAATTACAAACTTTCTGTTAGTGCTAGTAGTCTTCAAATTTGAATAGTTCAAATTTGAATTATTTGAAATTTGCGTGAACCACTAGTTTATGAATAACTTTACTTTAAAAATAGATTTTCCAATGATTCTTTTTTCTTATGTTTAATATTAGTGTGTTTTATCATTATATTCAATTTGGTAATACTTAGGTTATTTAAAAAATGAAATGCCTATGTAACAGATGAGTTTTCGTGTGAAACCCTGATACTTTGAAAGAGATTCTCCATTTTGTACACGAAGTGCATCAAGTTTTTACCATAAGCCTCTCAATTTTTTTGCACATGCTATGTCGGTGAAATGATGATACCATGCCAACTTTCAACCTTTTTAGAGTTCATTTGTAGTGCTTTTCAATTTCAGGGTCATTTAGCTCAAAAATACCAGTAAATACATGAAAAATAGCAAATGAACTTAGAAAGGGTTGAAAGTTGATGACGTGGCTTTGAATGGTGCATACTGAATGCACAAAAAGTCTGGAGTGGTAATAAGTTAAAAAAATGAAATGCCTTTGTAATAGATGAGTTTTAGTCCGAAACCCTGATACCTCGGAAGAGATTGTCCATTTTGTACATGAAGTGCATCAAGTTTTTGCCGTAACCCTCTCAACTTTTTTGCACATGCTATGTGAGTGAAATGATGATACCATGCCAACTTTCAACCTTTTCAGAGTTCATTTGTAGTGTTTTTCAATTTCAGGGTCATTTAGCTAAAAAAATCAGTAAATGCATGAAAAATAGCAAATGAAGTCAGAAAGGGTTGAAAGTTGATGACGTGGCTTTGAATGGTGCATACTGAACGCGCAAAAAGTCTAGAGTTGTAATAAGTTAAAAAAATGAAATTCCTTTGTAACAGATGAGTTTTCGTACGAAACCCTGGTACTTCGAAAGAGATTGTCCATTTTGTACATGAAGTGCATCCAGTTTTTGCCATAACCCTCTCAACTTTTTTGCATATGCTGTGTGGGTGAAATGGTGATACCATGCCAACTTTCAACCTTTTCAGAGTTCATTTGTAGTGCTTTTCAATTTCAGGGTCGTTTAGCTCAAAAAAATATCATAAATGAGCTGAAAAATAGCAAATGAAGTCAGAAAGGTACACGTTTGTCCGAAGAACAAAAGTACACGTTTCAAATGCCAAAACACATAAGCACCCTAACTATTGCAAAGATTCCCTATGGTTTGTCCAAAGTGGGACTTTCCAGATATATAAGTCCGAAAACTGACTAGAGAAGAAAGTGATGATAGTGAAGCCGGTCACATCCCAAAGTGGGATCTTTGGGTGTGAAACTTTTTCTTTGCGTGTGTCCCTTTGTGCCATAACCATGGACAATCTTCATCATTTAACTGGATGCTCGGGTCAATATTCACCGTGAAGGGAGCAATTTCATGAAACTTTTCATAATCTTTTGACATGTTTGTCTTGTTATCCACTCCCATGATGTTTCTTTTCCCTGAAAGAACTATGTGGCGCTTTGGCTCATCGTATGATGTATTCACTTTCTTATCTTTTCTTTTTCTTGGCTTGGTAGACATGTCCTTCACATAGAAAACCTGCGCCACATCATTGGTAGGACGAATGGTTCGTCTGCGTATGCAAGATTGTTGAGATCCACTGTTGTCATTCCGTACTGCAGGTCTTTCGTTACCCCGCCTCATGTCATATTGACCCATTTGCACCGAAACAAAGGGACCTTCAAACCACATCCATAGTCAAGTTTCCATATCTCCTCTATGTAACCATAATATGTGTCCTTTCCCCTCTTGGTTGCTGCATCAAAGCGGACACCACTGTTTTGGTTGGTGCTCTTCTTATCTTGGGCAATCATGTAAAATGTATTCCCATTTATCTTGTACCCTTTGAAAGTCATTATATTCGAAGATGGTAACTATGACAACAAGTAAAGGTCAGCTTCAACAGCGCGTCATGCATGGCACGTGTCTGCAACCAACCGGCGAAAGTCCCCGTTTGTTCACGTGTAATCTAGTCGTCAGACTGCTCCAGGTGTTTGGAGCATAGAATATTCTTGTGTTCCTCCATATATGGAGCCACCAAGGTGGAATTTTGTAGAACTGTGTAGTGTGCTTGAGTGAGAGAATGCCCGTCCATACATATTATATGTTCCGATCTGCCCTAATGTCGTGATTCAGGAATACCAATTGGCTTAAGGCCAGGAATAAAGTCAATACAAAACTCAATGACCTCCTCATTTTCATGGCCCTTGGAGATGCTTCCTTTTGGCCTAGCACAGTTATGAACATATTTCTTTAAGACTCCCATGAACCTCTCAAAGGGGAACATATTGTGTAGAAATACAGGACCAAGAACGTTAATCTCTTCACATAGGTGAACTAGGACGTGCATCATGATGTTGAAGAAGGATGGTGGGAACGCCAACTTGAAACTGACAAGACATTGCACCAAATCATTCTCTAACCTTGGTATAATTTTTGGATCGATTACCTTCTGAGAGATTGCATTGAGGAATGCACATAGCTTCACAATGGCTAATCAAACGTTTTTCGGTAGAAGCCCCCTCAATGCAACTGGAAGCAGTTGCGTCATAATCATGTGGCAGTCATGAGACTTTAGGTTCTGGAACTTTTTCTCTGCCATATTTATTATTCCCTTTATATTCGACGCGAAGCCATACAGGTCCTTCATACTGAGCAGGCATTCAAATAAGATTTCCTTCTCTTCTTTGGTAAGAGCGTAGCTGGCATGACCATAATGTATGCCGTCTTTTCCGTGCATACATTGCTGGTCCTCTCGTGCCTCCGGTGTATCTTTTGTGTTCCCATACACGCTCAAGAAGCCAAGAAGGGTCACACAAAGATTCTTCGTCACGTGCATCATGTTGATTGTAGAGCGGACCTCTAGGTCTTTCCAATAGGGTAGGTCCCAAAATATTGATTTCTTCTTCCACATGGGTGCGCGTCCGTCAGCGTCATTCGGAACAGATTGTCTGCCAGGACCCTTTCCAAAGATTACCTTCAAATCCTTGACCATATCATGCACATCATCACCAGTACGGTGGCGAGGCTTTGTCCGGTGATCTGCCTCACCTTTGAAATGCTTTCCTTTCTTTCTTACGGGATGCCTGCTCGAAAGAAATCGGCAATGTCCCAGGTACACATTTTTCTTAGAATTATCCAAATATATACTGTCGGTATCATCCAAATAGTGCGTGCATGCGTGGTATCCCTTGTTTGTCTGTCCTGAAAGGTTACTGAGAGCAGACCAATCATTGATGGTCACAAACAGCAACACATGTAGGTCAAATTCTTCTCGATCGAGCTCATCCCACGCACGTACACCTTTTCCATTCCACAGCTGTAAGAGTTCTTCAACTAATGGCCTTAGGTACACATCAATGTTGTTGCCGGGTTGCTTAGGGCCTTGGATGAGCACTGGCATCATAATGAACTTCTGCTTCATGCACAACCAAGGAGGAAGGTTATACATACATAGAGTCACATGCCAGGTGCTATGATTACTGCTCTTCTCCCCAAAAGGATTAATGCCATCTGCGCTTAGATCAAACCATATGTTCCTTGCGTCACCTGCAAAGTCCCCCCACTTCCTCTCGATTTTTCTCCACCGCGACCCGTCAGCGGGTACTCTCAACTTCCCGTCTTTCTTATGGTCTTCTCTGTGCCATCGCATCAACTTGGCATGCTCTTTGATTTGGAACAAACGTTTCAACCATGGTATTATAGGAGCATACCACTTCACCTTGGCGGGAATCTTCTTCCTGGGGCGCTGGCCCTCGACATCACCAAGGTCATCATGACTGATCTTATAGCGCAATGCACCGCATACCGTGCATGCGTTCAAATCCTCATACTCACCGTGGTAGAGGATACAGTCATTAGGGCATGCATGTATCTTCTGCACCTCTAATCCTAGAGGGCAGACATCCTTCTTTGCTTCGTACGTACTCTCGGACAATTCGTTGTCCTTTGGAAGCATCTTCTTTAACATTATCAACAACTTTCCAAATCCCTTGTCAGATACACCATTCTCTGCCTTCCATTGCAGCAATTCTAGTGTGGTGCCCAACTTTTTCTTGTCAGCTTCGCAATTCGGGTACAACAATTTCTTGTGATCCTCTAACATGCGCTGCAACTTCTTCTTCTCCTTTTCACTTGCGTAGTTTCTCTTTGCATCGGCAATGGCCCGACCTAGATCATCAGCGGGCTCATCTGATGCCTCTTCTTCACCTTCTTCCCACATTGCCGGCTCAGCTTCTTCCCCCATTGTTGTACCATTGTATTCAGGGAATCCATGTACATGATAGCTGTCGTCATCCTCTTCTTCTTCATTGTCTTCCATCATAACCCCTCTTTCTCCGTGCTTGGTCGAAACATTACAGTGGGGCATGAAACCAGACTCAAACAGGTGCCAGTGAATGGTTTTTGACTTAGAGTAATTCCGATCATTCTTACAGCCAGCACATGGACAAGACATAAAACCATTCGCCCGCTTGTTTGCCTCAGCAGCAAGCAGAAAAGTATGCATGCCATTAACGAACTAGGGAGAGCATCGATCATCGTACATCCATTGCCGGCTCATCTTCATTACACATCACCGAATAGATCAAATTAATACAAGTTCATACAACACTTATTCTCATAAAACAACATACAAACTCTCTAGCTAAATCATTTAAATTCAACAACAAATGCGATCAAGATCGCAACTAAGGTAACAATTGATCCAACAACATAATGATACCAAGCCTCACTATCAATGGCATATTTTCTAATCTTTCTAATCTTCAAGCGCATTTTCTCCATCTTGATCTTGTGATCATCGACGACATCGGCAACATGAAACTCAAATTCCATCTTCTCCTCCTCAATTCTTTTGCATTTTGTTTTAAAATACTCGTTTTCATTTTCAACTAAATTTAACCTCTCGAAAATAGGGTCAGTTGGAATTTCCGGTTCACATACCTTCTAGATAAAAATATCTATGTCAACTTGATGGGCATAATTTGTCATAAACACAAAATGCAGCAAATAGTTATAAAAGAGAATATACCACATCCGAATCATAACGCAGACGAGGGCCGACGGGGATGGATATCAAAACCATGGCACTATGTATAAGAGACAATGTACGGGTAAGATAATTATACAAGTAACTATATATCTAAATAACACAAACATGATTTTTTTTATGTAAAAAAGATAGGAACAAGAGGCTCACCACAAGGTGGTGCCGGCGACAGGACGGTGCGGGCGATCGATGGTGGTTAGGACGGAGACGGGAAGACACTAAGTAAACCACACCTACATATGCAAACTAAGAGTTATTTTGACCTCAAGTTGCATATAAATCAAATACTACCACATATAATTCCTCCCAAAATAAAACCCACAAATCACTATACTTATAGAGCATTGCAAGAGCTAATCTAGCAATGAGTGGTGAAAAAACAAAGTTGCTAACCTTTGTGATCACTTGGATGGATGGGGTGCCTTCAAATCTTCACAAATTTTGGCAAAAATGGAGTGTGAGCTCGAGAGGAAGAGGAAGAAAACAGAGGAGAGGAAAAGGGAAGAACATAGCGCTCAGGCTCGACGAAGGGGTTTATATAGGATGACCTTTAGTACTGGTTGGTTAGATGAACCAGGACTAAAGGTGCATCTCTAGT
The DNA here is from genome assembly GCF_056163025.1 of Triticum urartu. Taxonomy (NCBI): domain Eukaryota; kingdom Viridiplantae; phylum Streptophyta; class Magnoliopsida; order Poales; family Poaceae; genus Triticum; species Triticum urartu. The sequence goes on along the minus strand of NC_141875.1, from coordinate 278,355,450 downwards.
CCCGTTTCGTGGCATGAACTGGTACTAAAGGTGCTGGTGGGGCCTCAGCCTGACAACAGCCTACCACCACCTCTTTAGTACTGGTTCGTGGCACGAACCAGTACTAAAGGTTCGCCATGAACCAGTACTAATGAGCGCCGCCCGCCTGGCTGTTGGAACTGGCACTAATGGTCACATTAGTGCCGGTTCAATTACAAACCTGGACTAATGAGCTTCACATTAGGTCCTTTTTCTACTAGTGAGGGAAGATTTGTAAACACTCATATCAAATTTAGAAGTTCAAACTAAATTTGTTGGTGTATCCTCTGAACCTTCTCATTCCAAAAAAATATTGTCTCACATCTTCAATGCTTCCTTGCACATGAACCCCTCTTTTGATGCACATATCTATACAACATCTACATAAGAAGCAAGACACTGATTTAGTCTACAATAACAAGCGGGCAGGGCCGGTCCTGTTCTTCTAGGGGGCCCCGGGTGAACTCAGAAAATGGGCCTACCGACTATTAATGGAGTAAAGATGCTAGCTTTCATACATGTATACCATGAAATTATTTGACTTGGACATGAGATGAAACATCGACAACTGAAGTTTCATTTGCAACATTGAATTTGTCATTATTCTCAGTCAGAACATTCACAAAAAGAAGATTGTAGAAGTAAAAACTAGTGATTAAGTAGAAAGCAAGAAATGTAATACTAACAATAGAATGGCAGAGGGAAGATCATGCTCAAAGGCAATAGCCATTGATTAGTGTGGTTCTTTTGAAATTGGAATATACTAATAAATAATATGACATGAATCAAGGAGGAGAAGAGAGGAAAATCATGCTCAAAGGCAACATAATAAGAACAACATGTTTTATTTGCTTGATATATTAACCGAACGAATTTATTTCAGCCATGTATGGAGTGGATTGACCCGAAAGTACCAACTCACATAAGCAATTCCTATGAACTAAACTGCAGGAAAACAAATATTCATATGTGTGTAGTGAAGGGAGACAAACAAAGGGACCCGAAGAAATTGAACTACATACCTTCTATTCCTCCCTGAAGAGTTGATCCCCCAATCTCGTGACAGCCTTCATATGCATTTCCTTTGCCCATGCATTAGTGCGCGTCGGTCCTAAACAAATGGTTTTTTTACCCCTTTCCGCAACGACATTTGGAACTATCGCCAAGTGAGTGTGTGCGATAGGGTGTCCTTCCCACACGACGCAGAAATCGTCGGGGATAGGCCCTCCTGGGACCTAGGCTGGGGCCATGTGTGATCGGGCGAGGCATCGAAACCCAATCATTTCCGTAGGTATGTACATCCCACACGGTGAATCCTAGAAATAATTTCCGTAGGTATGTACATCCCACACGGTAAATCCCAGAAATCATTTCCGTAGGTATGTACATCCCACACGGTGAATCCCAGAAAATCATTTCCGTTCGTATGTATATCACACACAGTCAATTGAAGGAATACATTTCCGTTCTTATGTGCATCCCACACAGTCAATCCAGGGAAAACATTTCCGTTTTGATGTACATCCCACATGGTTTTATGTATACGCTCGTGTGTGAAAGGTGTAACTACCACACACGCTCTGCCTTGGTTAACTGTTTGCTTTCATTAACTACATCACACATGATTTGATGTAGAAAACTGTGTGTCATTGGGCTATCCATCGCAAGCACTTTTACTGCTAGAACCGTTTGCAAAGGTCCATGACCGTCTGTTCTATTTTTATTTTTGCTTGTAATTTATTATTCTAGTTGGAAATGTTGAAATACGAAACGTGCAATTCAAATTCTTAGCACAATGGTTCAACAACGAATCCATAAATAAAATTGCCAGTACAATATGTTTAGTAATTACAGGATTAGGCAGCAATTAACTATGATGAACCGCAATATTTAAGGGCGGTAAAGGTGAAGAGACAAGTGTAAATCATTTTGACTGCCGACGATGTTGAAGAATCGGAGTGCCCATAATGTGCCTTCCTACATGCCATAGGCACGAACCACTTTTGTCCAACCCCTTGTGACGATCGCCCGCCCATCCTTCATCGCCTTCAGGAAGACTTGTGTAGTATTATCATGGTAGCATGAATTATATACTTTAACCTTAGTTGCCTCCACTCCGGTCATGTAGTTTGCAAGGTAATCATCAGTAAATAGCTTCGGAAACCACTGAAAAGAGAAAAATATCAAATACTGAGGTCTAATAGAGTAATTTGTTGTGGGCAGGGGGAAACGCAACACATTACTTACCATCCTAAAGTTCACTGTTGTCTTCGACAAAGTGTAAATAAAGAGCTTAATTCCAATCACCCGTTTCTTTTGCCTAACAATCTTTCTTAGTTTCCTTACTTGACGCTTGTTCATGAATATCTCATTGCCCCATACGCAAAAGGGACCGAAGCGTGGATCAGTACCCCTCATATATGTACCTACAAGCAACCAGTAAATGTTAGAATCTAAACTGAGATTGCACAAATGATGTAAAATACAACTACCTATGTTCCTAAGTACAAGTATTTTTTTTTGATATTTCAATATGAACTACATACGGATGTATATAGAATTATAGATATAGTTTAGATTAGAATCTAGATTCACTCATTTTGCTCCTTATGTAGTCTATATTGGAATCTCCAAAATTACTTATATTTAGGAATAGATGGTGTATAAGACATGGGATGCAGCTAACCTTGACGGCAAACAACAACATCGTCCATTGTAGCCCTGTGTAAGTACATGGAAAGCCAATGTTAACTACAACAGGGTTAACATCCACCAAAAATAGCAACTGGTAATAAAATGGCAACATCTGTAGTGATATCTTCATTTTGAAAGAGTAGCACAGTAGCAAAGGGACGGATTAAAAAATGGATACAACTGTTAATTGCAACAGGCTTAACAACATACTAATTCATGTTTTGTAAGTTTGTAGCCAGTGAAATACAACTCTTTAAAAATGGATACAACTGTTAATTGCAACATGCTTAATGGACATTGAAGCCGATACTGATAAAAATGCAATTGGCAGAGTTAAACATGACATGGCAGGTGCTGCCAGAGCAGATAATGGCCCAGATGTCTATAAATAGGTAGGGAAAATAGCTCAAATGTGTTAGGCATGTTTACTACAACATGCTTAATACATCGACAGTACAAAACATAGCCATTAATTGCAACCGGTATTGGTAAGATTGAACTGGTGGGTACATACTTGGTAAGTCCTGAGAGGTAGTTGCTGGGGCACTTCATCTTGGCCAGAGCCCGCCCAAAGTCAGCGGCGGCGGAGGCAAGCTGTTCCTTCGGGTCGAAGTGTGGATCAGTGCCACTGACTTGTGTACCTACAGGCAACCAGCAAATGGTAGAAGTTAAACTGCAATTGCACAAATGATGTGAAATATTGTAAGACATGGGATGCAGCTAACCTTGACGGCAAGCAACATCATCGGCCGTTATGACCCTGCGTAAGTACATGGACAAGCATGTTAAGTACAATAGGGTTAGCATCACCAAAAATAGCAAATGGGGCAGCATCTCTAGTATATCTTCATTGCGGAGAGTAGCATGGTAGCAAATGGACAAATTAAAAAATGGATACAACTGTTTATTGCAACAGGCTTAACAACATCCTAAGTCATGTTTTGTAAGTTTGTAGCCATTGAAATGCAACAGTTTAAAAATGGATTCAACTGTTAATTGCAACATGCTTAATAGACATTGAAACATGTACTGATAAAAATGCAATTGGCATAGTTAAACATCACAAGGCAGGTGCTGCCAGAGCAGAGAATGGCCCAGATGTCTCTAAAAAGGTAGGGATAGTTGCAAAAACGTGTTAGGCATGTTTACTAGAACATGCTTAATACATCGACCGTACAGAACATAGCCATTAGTTGCAACTAGTATTGGTAAGATTGAACTGGTGAGTACATACTTGGTAAGTCCTGAGAGGTAGTTGCTGGGGCACTTAATCTTGGCCAGAGCTCGCCGAAAGTCAGTAACGGCAGAGGCGAGCTGTTCCTCCGGGTCGAAGCGTGGATCAGTGCCACTGACATGTGTACCTAGAGGCAACCAGTAAATGGGTAGAAGTTAAACTGCAATTGCACAAATTATGTGAAATACTGTAAGACATGGGATGCAGCTCACCTCGACGGTAAACAAAAGCATCGGCCGTTATGACCCTGCGTAAGTACATGCACAGGCATGTTAAGTGCAACAGGGTTAGCATCCACTAAAAATAGCAAATGGGCAGCATCTCTAGTGATATCCTGAGTCATGTATTGTAAGTTTGTTGCTGGTATTGGTGAAATTGAGCTGGACACAGTAATATTTGAACATCACACAGTGTGTAGCACTGAAAAAACAAGGCACGAACATGCTTAATACATCAACCATACAAATCATAGCCGTTGCAAGTGGTATTGGTAAGATTTAGCTGGTCAGATATTACCTGTTAAGTCCTGGGGGGTAGTCGCTGGGGGACTTCATCTGGGCCAGAGCCTGCACCATGTCGGCGGCAGCGGCAGAGGCAAGGTGTTCCTCCGGGTCAACACGCACAGTGGCCATCGCGCCATGGACCGCCATCAGCTCCTTGCAGGGGGGGATTTGGAGGCATGAAGATGTTTCGCAGGCGCCATTTAAGCAATCAGGCCGGGGACGTGATAGAGATCAGTGGGTTACCTGACTGGGTCCGAGCAGAACGTAGATGTGGTTGAACCTGTGGTTGCGGCGGTGGCGGTTTGAGATGCTGGCAGGGGGAGGCGCGAGGGAGGGGGGATATTGAGGGGAAGGGGATGTGGATGGAGGAATAAATTCTGAAATCGCGCGCCTAATGAAAATTTCGGTGCGAAATTTGAAACTTGGGCGGGGGAAACACACAACGCAGACGAAGCGCGTAAAATACTCGTGTGTGAGAAAAAAGAAAGTTGGCAGATCCCGTCTCAAAAAAATGTACACATGTACTTGATTTTTTCGGTCAATGGTACGCCTGGTTTATTAGGAAATATCGCACAGGTAACTGACTTATGGGTCATTAACGCAAAAAACGCAGACGGGTACGGCATAGAAACTGTGTGTTTTGTGATCTTCTAATGATTAATGCAAAAAAACGCACACGGGCACACATGCTAATCAACGCTCAAAGCCCTCAAAGGATGCTCTTACCGACATTGTATGTTAATACTACAAACTTAAAGTACTACTGGTAATTTGCTCTAATACTACAAACTTAAACTACTTCTCACATGCTGCCATCAGGGCATGCTGGCCAGGCGCTGGTGTTCTCCTTCTAGGCCTTGTAGGCGGCAACCCACCATGCTTTGATCTCCGCCAAGCTCTCCTCACCACGGCGTGCAGCCTCTTTTTTCTTGCGGCGGCGGGACTCTCTTTTCTTGACTGCTTTCTTCCTTTTCCGCTGCTTCTGTGCGGCTTTGGCCGCCTCTAGATCCACCACCTATTCGGCCATGGTAGCCTCAAAGTCCGCCCATGTAACTGTCTGGCCGCCGGTGGCGATGACCTCGACGCGGCGAGATGCCATCGCTTCCTCACCATGTGCGCGGTCGCGGGCGGCGAGGAACACGGCACGGCGGGATGCCATCACTTCCTTACCAGTTACTGTGTGCCGCAGTGCCATGGACGACGCCTGGAGAGAGCTCTGGGACGAAGGGGCCAGGCAGCCGTACAATGCGGTGGTATTAAAGAGGTCAACCACAAACCAACAACAGAAATTTGGCTTCCCTTACAATTTTGCTCGTTCATTATCGCACACGGTTCATCTCCGTCGCTTCCAGAAACAGTGTGCACTGAGCCTATTGTGTGTTGCATTATGATTGGCCGGAACCCCAACCACGCGGATCGCGCGTGTGCACCGCTGGATGCGCCGGGATCGAACGGCAATCCACGTCCCTCACATCACACCCGTGCACCTGTAGCTGGATTGGATTTATATGCGCTAAATGCCTAGAAAATGCACATAATCCCCTAAATATGGTAAATGAGCCCGGAAAAATGCCAAATTTTAACACGGTGATTTGCAGGGTGTATGTTCGTCGTGGAAAAAAACTCCAGGGCAAAGAAGAAGAAAATTTGGATTCCCCTTCAATATTGAGGATTTCCCTTTCGAAAGCATGGAACTTCCTCGGTGTTGGTTCGATTTATGAAGGGCGTGCATGACAACATAAGCCAAACCTTCTCAAATTTTTACCAAGGCATGGTGAGGTCATACCATGGCACCATGCTAGGCATCATGTTTTTAAGCATTTATTTAATTTTTTATAGTTGAAAACCCAACAAAGAGACATTTGTGGTTGACTATTGCCACACATTTCATCGAAATATCTGTGCATTCCTTGTAAAAGGCATGAGAATTTACTAAATGGCATGAGCATGGTTTTCTAGGCCGTTCTTGTGGACCCTTTCATGCATTGATTGTTTGAACTTGAATTATGCGCATTAATGCCTAGGAAATGCACATAATCCCCTAAATATGGCAAATGAATCCAGAAAAGTGCCAAATTTGAACACAATGATTTGCAGGTTGTATGTTCATCGTAGAAAAAACTCGTGGACAAAGGACAAAGGAAATTTGGAACCCCCTTCAATCTTGGTGATTTCCCCCTTGAAACCATGAAACTTCCTCGGTGATGGTTCGATTTATGAAAGGCGCGCATCACGACATAAGGAAAACATTCTCCAATTTTTACCAGGGCATGGTGAGGTCATACCATGGCACCAAGCCAGACATCATGTTTTCCAACCATGTGTTTCATTTGTTGTATAGTTGTTAACCGAGTAAACGACGCGTTTATGGTTGACTATTGCCACACATTTCCTTGAAATATCTGCCCATTCCTTGTAAAAGGCATGGGAATGCACTAAATAACACGAGCATGGTTTTCCACACCGTTCTTGTGCACCTTTTCATGCACTGACTGTTCGAATTTGAATTATGTCCATTAATGCCTAGAAAATGCACATAATCCCCGAAATATTGTAAATGAGCCCGGGAAAATGTCAAATTTGAACACATTGCCTTTGAGGTGGTATGTTGATCGTTGGAAAAAAATTAAATGACAAACTAGGACGAAAATGAGGATTCCCCTTCAATCTTGGGGATTTTCCCTCTCGAAAGCATGGAACTTCCTCAGTGATGGTTCGATTTATGAAGGGCGTTCATGACAACATAAGCCAAACCTTCTCAAATTTTTACCAGGGCATGGGGAGGTCATACCATGGCACCATGCCAGGTGTCATGTTTTTTAAGCATTTATTTCATTTTTTCTATAGTTGAAAACCCAATGTCGGTGTCAAAACCAGCGGATCTCGGGTAGGGGGTCCCGAACTATGCGTCTAGGCGGATGGTAACAGGAGGCAAGGGACACGATGTTTACCCAGGTTCATGCCCTCTTGATGGAGGTAATACCCTACGTGCTGCTTGATTGTTCTTGATAATATGAGTAGTACAAGAGTTGATCTACCACGAGATCAGAGAGGCTAAACCCTAGAAGCTAGCCTATGGTATGATTGTTGTTGTTCCTACGGACTAAACCCTCCGGTTTATATAGACACCTGAGGGGCTAGGGTTACACAGAGTCGGTTACAAGGAAGGAGATATACATATCCGTACTGCCAAGCTTGCCTTCCACGCCAAGGAGAGTCCCATCCGGACATGGGACGAAGTCTTCAATCTTGTATCTTCATAGTCCAACAGTGCGGCCAAAGGATATAGTCCGGCTGTCCGGATACCCCCTAATCCAGGACTTCCTTAGTAGCCCCTGAACCAGGCTTCAATGACGATGAGTCCGGCGCGCAAATTGTCTTCGGCATTGCAAGGCGGGTTCCTCCTCCGAGTACTTCATAAAAGATTTTGAACATGAGGATCGTGTCCGGCTCTGGAAAACAAGTTCCATGTACCACCGTAGAGAGAATAGTATTTCCATAAATCTAATCTGCTGACGTACCCCATAGTGTGACATCACACCACAGCCAGGTCTTTATTCGAATCGTTTTTCATAACCAATCCCAGCGTGTTTCGCGAGGCGGTTTCCTTGGCACGTCTTGTCGAAGCAGAGATCGTGTCCCCTTTATTACGGGATTCTCATCAATACGGACGTGGGTAACCCAACCGTGCCTATTGGTAGGACTCCTAGATCTTAGGCAAGTCCCAAACGGCCACGAGGAGGACGCTTGATATTCACCCTCTTTATAAAGGGGACAAGGCTTTTTCTTTTTCCCTCTCGTGCTCAATCAAATCCTTCCCCCGCCTCGAGTTCTAACACCCAAAACTCAGGTCAGGTGCTTCGGACCTTCAACTATGTCCGGATCCAACCTTGAAGGTCGGTGGATGCCTTCCTCCGTCACAGAGGAGGACATCAAGAGGTTGAGAGAGGCCAGATATCTGACCGCCGAAATTTCACATCGGCTGCCTGCCTGAGGGCAAGTCGTCCCTACTCTCGAACCCAACGAGAGCATCGTGTTCGTCTCCCACTTCCTCCGAGGACTAGGCCTCGCTCTGGATCCCTTTGTTAGGGGTCTTATGTTCTATTATGGGCTAGATTTTCACAATCTGGCCCCGGATTCCCTTCTTCACATTTCGTCATTTATTGTTGTATGTGAGGCCTTCCTCCGCATTACCCCTCACTTCGGCCTGTGGCTCAAGAACTTCGATGTGAAGCCGAAGATGATCGAGGGGCAGCACGCAGCGTGCGGAGGCGCTTCAATAAGCAAAATCGCTGACGCTCCATGGCCTCAGGGTAGCTTCCCAGAGGTGTCCGAATTGTGGCAGCGAGAGTGGTTCTACATCACAGCTCCCCGAAGTGCCAAGTGGGTAGCTGCCCCCACCTTTCGCTCAGGCCCCACACCACAACTGGTGTCATGGATCAGCAGGGGGCTGAGCTGGGGTCCAGCCAAGGACGTGCCAATACTGCAAAGCCGTATCCGAGATCTCTTTGAGAGAGATTTCAGTCTGGTTATGGTAGTGCAAGTTATGCTAGTTCGTCGAGTCCAGCCTTGCAAACGCCGTCCCCTCTGCATGTGGGAGTTCAACCCGGAGGGACCGCGAGCTATCCAACACTTCCTCGGCATGACGCCCGAGGAGATGTACAAATTGTTCTCCGGACCACAAATAATGTGTCCGGACATCACTGAGGATGCAGGTCTGAGCTGCAATCGCCCGGATACCCAAGTAAGTAGCCCCGTATCCGAACACACTGTCCGTTTATTTATCGCAACGTCGCCCAAAAAAAGCCGCTCTTTGACTAGGATTGGATAGCGGAGGCAAAGTTGATCAGGTGTCCGGCCCCCTCCCTGAGACCTCACCAAATCCCGTGCTAACCAGGATGCTGGAGATCGCGCCTTATCAAGCGCCCTTAGGAGAAGATAAAGGGGGGAACAAGGAGGCTAGCGCCTCCACGAAGGAGGTTAGCCGGGGAGGAGGGACTGAAACTTCCTCTCCCCAGGGAAGGAAGAGGACCGCCTCGAGGACCCGGAGACAATGGTCTCCAAACGGGGGAAGAAATCTTCGCCGGAGGGTCCTGTCCTGGGGGCTACCTTGGCCGCACTATGCCCTCAAGGGGATCAGCCCTCCACCGAGCTGTAAGTAAAAGGGTACTTAATAATGAAAATACCTCGCTTTACTACTGAGGAAAATAACCGAAGCATTTATCTTGCAGTTTGGATCTTAGCCCTTCTCAGCAGAGCTCGTCTTCAGGGGATCTTCTTCCAGAGATGATGGAGAGCGAAACGCTTCCCCCTGCCATACCGCCTCATGAGGCGGGCGACCCCGAGGTGTCGTCGTGGAGGGTTTCTCCTGATCCAGCAAGGCCAGAAGGCAATCCTATGGCCACCCGAAGTCCTCAGTATCCGGCTCTTGAAGAGAGCAATCGAAAGAGTCCGGCACCGTCTGGTGTGCGGTCGGACGTACTGAGGGATCTGCTAGAGCAAGCGGCTATCTCAGAAGAGCACCGCACGTTAATGGGTACAGTGATTGAAAGGATTTCGTCCGCCGAAAGCGGGTTGCATGAAGCCTTTATGAGTCTACTGACGGGTTTTGAGGTACGCGAAATGATGTACATTTTTGACTGTACAGCACATTTTTAGATGTGCCCTATGTAGATAGTAGCCCCTGAAACTCTGGGTGCTGTCGAAGACGACGGCGCACAGAGGATCATAGTCCTAGTAATAATCGTGCCGCCTTAATATGCAGGTGGCGGAGGGTCCGGTGGCCAGCCAGACTGATGAGTTTGCCGAGCTAAAGCGGCAGCTTGACGTGGCAGATGCCGACATCGTACTTATAAACAAGGGGCTTGACGAGGCACATGGTATGTGATTCCTCCGGCGACACATGGAAGAGGAGCATGATGCCAGTATCTATAACATGTGTGTGGATGCAGATGGAGCTGTGGCCGTGGAGAACCTTCGGGCGAAACTTGCCCGAGCCAAAGAACAAGCCAGGAAAAGCGATGCGGCTGCCCTAAAGGCAATTAAGGAGCTGAAAGCCGAACAGGCTGCTCACTGCCAAAGCAAGGAGGAGATAGCCAGGATGGCTGTGGAATTGAAGAATGCCGCAGACCGTTATGAGCTTCTTGAAAAGGAAGATCGAGTGAAGAGGACAAACCTGGAGAAGGCCATGATGGTGACCAAAGACACCCGCTTTGCAATGAGAGCGATGAAGGAGGAGCTGCGTCAAGCCGGGGATATCGTGGCTAGGAAGCCCTTTATGCTGCAGATGAAGTTCGGAGATCCTAGGTACGCCCCTTTGGACCGGCTGTGGAGTTCTGCGGACGCATATCTGGACTTAGCGGTGAGTGCTGCCGATGCGGCCGAATACTTCCGAGATCAAAAAGATCGCGAAGTGGAAAAGCTGTTCTGGTCACAATTTAACGTTCCAGAGCGTCCGCTTCCATTGACTGATCGGTTGGCCGAATGGGCCGAGCTAAATAGGTTGTCCGGACTCGCCATGAGGTCTGTTGTGGATCATCTGTGGCCGGGAAGGCCAAAGCCGAACAATTATTTTAGTTTGCTGCAACAGTTCCTTGGTGCAGTGCCGCACATCAATGCGATGAAGAGGTCGGCGTGCGTAGAGGGTGCGCGGATGGCCCTTGCCCGTGTGAAGACATACTCGGCGGAGATGGAGGCCACCGCCATTGCAGCCCAAGATTCTGACGAGAGCCAAGTACCAGCCGAGCACTACTTTCGAGAAGTTCTTGAGGGCGCTTGTTCAATAGAAGCGCAGTGCTCGAAGAATATTATGTTCTAATGACATGTATTCCCATTGAAAAACAATGTTTTACTGAATTGTAAAGGCTATTTTATACTTGTGCCTGAAAGAATTATAATACCTCATGTGCGGCCGTTTATGTATATATGTATATAACCTGAAAGATGGCAGTCGTCGGCTTCAGCCCCCACGCATATAATGCGGGGGTGCTCGCAGAAGATGCATGTTCACACCTGATCCAATGTCTTGGTCCATTAATGAGGTGATAGCACAGCGAACTAGGCAATCGGACTATAATGCTTTAACACTTTCACTTAGCCAGAGGAGTTTTACAGTGGGGCTACTATATAGCCCCTGGTGGCTCCACGCTCATCCGAATTTAGGGCGCGTACATGCCTGGCCGGGAAACGGCCCATCATTAAGGCGGAGGAATCCCGAAGATTCCGCTAGGTCATCGAGTGTTTGACCAGTCTCACGCTATATCATGACAGTCAGTTTTCGGCTTTCTCTACTGAGGTGCTCGTCCGGATGAACCAGGGCACAATCACAGTAGTTCTCCTGGTGCCGCCTTAGCCAATAGAGCAGAACGTAAGGCAGCAAAACACAGGAGCCGGGCAAACCTAACATTTGACCAAAGACATGATTCGGAGCTGATGCATATAAGGCTAAACTCGTGACGCGAACACTCCCTAAGGTATTCGGTCTTTATGATGTAAACCGGGCTAAACAATGCCCTTTGTAATAAGCCCCTGGTGTCCAGGTGCATGCAATATTCTGACGTGGCCACATGCCAATATGTTAGCATCCTTCTCAATTGTAATGAGAATCCGGGGGATGTGTATCAACAAGAGACCGTAAAAAAGGTTTACGCAGGGTCTTAATCTAAAAAGAATCCTTGGAACGGGTCCCTGCTGCACGTCTGTGCCTGTGTCTCCGTTGTGCCGTATCCTGGACAGGTGTAGCACAATGGTCATCTGTAAAAGAGAGGAACTTAGCTGAAAAGTTTTCGTGCAAAAGGTAGGTTATACTAAATAAACCATGTACAATTCAAGATGAGTAAAGTTGAGCCTGATTGTCACTTGTTTACACGCGTTGAGCCCCTTGTATTTTTATAGGGGTATAGCCATCAAACCTGTATCAATTATATATAGCTACACCGGACTCGTCTAACCGCGTCCGTGGTCTTAACGACCTGTCAGATGCTCTAGTTGGTGAGGCCGTTTCGTGTGCGGCTGCCAAGGCAGCCGCAACGTCTTCCGTGCACAAGGAGCGCTCAATATTTCCATTTACTGTAATGATGCCATGTGGACCGGGAATCTTAAGCATGAGGGAAGCGTAATGCGGTATTGCGTTAAAGCGAGCGAAAGCTTCGCGTTCGAGTAGTGCTTGATAGCCACTTTGGAACGGAGCGATGTGGAAGGTTAACTTTCACTGCGGAAGTTATCGGGAAAGCCGAATATAATCTCTAGTAGCAGGGAGCCCGTGCAATGGGCTTCTGGGCCTGGCATTACACCTTTAAAGGTAGTATTGCTATGGCTGATTTTTGTTGGGTCTATCCCCATTTTGCGGACTGTGTCCTGATATATCAGGTTTAAACTACTGGCGCCGTCCATCAGGACTCGTGTGAAGTGGTATCCGTCAATTATCGGGCCTAACACCAAGGCAGCCCACCCTGCATGTCGGGTACTTGCCGAGTAATCCCGATGGTCAAAGGTGATCGGTTGGGGTGACCAGTGGCAGAACTCCGCGGTGATAGGCCCTGGGGCATGTGTCTCTAGGAGTGCCTCTTTGTTTCTCCCCTTCATCACATGTAACACGTTTACTGTTTTGACTTCTGATGGGAATTTCTTCTGTTCCCTAGTGCTTTGCTTGCGAGGCTCGTCCTCGTCTTTGCTTGGTGTATCTTGCCCCTTGTGTTCGGCGTTGAGCTTGCCGGACTGCTTGAAGACCCAACATTCTCTATGGGTATGATTTGCAGGTTTATCGGGGGTGCTGTGGATCTGACATATTTTGTCCAGAATCTTGTTTAGGCTGGACATTTTGCCTATGTTGCCTTTGGAGGGCAGCTTTTGCTGACCTAGCCGAGAGCTTCTGAATCCGGCGTTTACCGCCGTGCTCTTCGGGCTGTCTTCTTTATTCTGGCGATTGTTTTTGCTGCGTCGTGGCTTCCCGTTTCCGTCCCTGACTTCGGATGTAATTGGGTCGCTGGTGCTACATCGGGCTAGCCAGCTGTCCTCGCCCATGCAAAAGCGGGTCATGAGGCTTGTTAATGCTGCCATTGTTCTCGGCTTTTCTTGGCCGAGGTGTCTGGCAAGCCATTCGTCTCGAACGCTGTGCTTGAAAGCTGCTAAGGCTTCGGTGTCCGGACAGTCGACTATTTGGTTCTTTTTAGTGAGAAACCTGTTCCAAAGCTTTCGGCTGACTCTCCGAGCTATTGAGTTATGTGACTTAAATCGTCTGCATCTGGTGGTCGGACATAGGTCCCTTGAAAATTTGCCCGAAAAGCATCCTCGAGCTCTTCCCAGCTTCGAATGGAGTTTTCAGGGAGGCTTTTAAGCCAGTGCCGAGCTGGCCCTTTGAGCTTGAGGGGTAAGTACTTGATGGCGTGGAGATCGTCTCCTCAAGCCATGTGGATATGGAGGATGTAGTCCTCAATCCAGACCCCAGGGTCCGTCGTTCCGTCGTACGCCTATATGTTTACGGGTTTGAATCCCTATGGAAATTCATGATCCAGCACCTCACCGGTGAAACATAGGGGGTGTGCAGCACCCCTGTATTTGGGTGTACCGTGGTGTTCGGATTTTTGTTGTGTTGCATTGCGTGCCGGAGCGCGCTTGCTTGGCCCGTAGATGGATCTGGTTGCTCCGTCCTTTTGATGCGAGCCCTCACGTGGATCGCGTACTGGCTTGTGTGCAGCGTCATTTGCCGCTCTATGTTGGCCACGAGGTCGTCTATCTGACCGGATGGTTGTTTTGTTTTTTGATTGCAGGGGATCTAAGGCCTCCTCATCGAATTCAGGTAGCAGCTTTCGCTTTGGGTAGCTCTTTGTGTGGCGACTACCGCTGTACTTTGCTGCAGTGTTGAGTACTTCACTCCATCTAATTCTGAGTGTGTCTTCTGCAGCCCTGAGCCTTTGCTTCTGCTTTTTCTGACTCCTCGCAGTGGCAACAAGCCTTTGATGGGTATTCTGTTGCTCCGGGTGCCTGTCCAGTGTGATGTCATCCGGACTGTTATCTTTGCCGGAGTCGGGTTGTTCGGTTTGATTCTCCGTGTTGCTGTGGTCGGACGGTGGTTCAATGCCGTGTTTGTCGTCCGCTGGCTCACCCTGCTCTATCGCTGGGTCTATATGATCGCTGTTTCTGCCGAGGCGGGATTTGGAGCGGCGCTTACGCCGCCGCTTGGACTGCTTCTCGAGGGAACGATCCTTCGCTGCATCCTTCCATTCCTCGTCGTCGTTTTCTTTGGGTGTGTCCACCATGTATACATCATATGATGAAGTGGGCGTCCAATGCCCTGTGGGCAGTGGCTCCTGCATCGTCGTCCATATCGTCGATGTCTTCGGAGTCGAAGTCGAGCATGTCGGTCAAATCATCGACAGTGGCTACTAAGTGGGTGGTGGGTGGGCGGTGCATTTCTTCGTCATCCGCATCCCGATCCTGCCGGACATAGTTCGGCCAGGACTCTCCTGACAAGGAGAGAGACTTCAATGAATTCAGTATGTCGCCGAAGGGCGAGTGCTGAAAGATATCCGCGGAGGTGAACTCCATGATCGGCGCCCAGTCGGATTCGATAGGCACGGGCGCAGGCGGTTCGGAGTCCGTGGCCGGGGAAGAGTCCGACAGTCCGGCGTCACGGCTCCCGTGAAGGGTGAGGTCGATACTCGGCTCGATCGCCGCTGAGAATGCGGCCTCCGTGGCGGGGTCTATCCACCCGTCCATGGATGGCGCAATTGGCTCCAAATTGAGGGTCGGAGCGGTTGCCGGTGCGGTCTCCTGAACACTGTCCGATGGTAGAGCTAAATCATGCTCATCGTGACCGTGCGGCGCACTCGGCAGGGGCTCGAATCCGTCGAAGATCAAGTCTCCGCGGATGTCGGCCGTGTAGTTTAAGCTTCCAAACCTGACCTGGTGGCCAGGGGCGTAACTCTCGATCTGCTCCAGATGGCCAAGCAAGTTGGCCCATAGTGCGGAGCCGCCGGATACAAAGATCTGTCCGAGGAGAAAAGTCTCACCCCGGACTGCATCACTATCGATGATTGAAGGAGCCATCCAGCCTAACGATGACGACATAGAGGAACTCTCAATGAAAGCACCAATGTCGGTGTCAAAACCGGCGGATCTCGGGTAGGGGGTCCCGAACTGTGCGTCTAGGCATATGGTAACAGGAGGCAGGGGACACGATGTTTACCCAGGTTCGGGCCCTCTTAATGGAGGTAATACCCTACGTCCTGCTTGATTGTTCTTGATAATATGAGTAGTACAAGAGTTGATCTACCATGAGATCAGAGAGGCTAAACCCTAGAAGCTATCCTATGGTATGATTGTTGTTGTTCCTATGGACTAAACCCTCCGGTTTATATAGACACCGGAGGGGGCTAGGGTTACACAAAGTCGGTTACAATGAAGGAGATCTACATATTCATACTGCCAAGCTTGCCTTCCACGCCAAGGAGAGTCCCATCCGGACACGGGACGAAGTCTTCAATCTTGTATCTTCATAGTCCAACAGTCTGGCCAAAGGATATAGTCCGGCTGCCCGGATACCCCCTAATCCAGGACTCCCTCACCCAACAAACAAACATTTGTGGTTGACTATTGCCACACATTTCATCAAAATATTTGTCCATTCCTTGTAAAAGGCATGAGAATTTACTAAATGGCACGAGCATGGTTTTCTAGTCTGTTCTTGTGGACCCTTTCTTGCATCGATTGTTTGAACTTTAATTATGCGCATTAATGCCTAGGAAATGCACATAATCCCCTAAATATGGCAAATGAACCCGGAAAAGTGCCAAATTTGAACACGGTGATTTACAGGTTGTATGCTCATCATAGAAATAAACTCGTGGACAAAGGACAAAGGAAATTTGGCCCCCTTCAATCTTGGTGGTTTCCCCCTCGAAACCATGAAACTTCCTTGGATGATGGTTCATTTTATGAAAGGCGTGCATCACGACATAAGGAAAACATTCGCCAATTTTTACCAGGGGCATGGTGAGGCCATACCATGGCACCACACCAGGCGTCATGTTTTCCAACCATGTGTTTCATTTTTTGTATAGCACGAGCATGGTTTTCCAGACCGTTCTTGTGCACCTTTTCATGCACCGATTGTTCAAATTTGAATTATGTGCATAATTAATGCCTAGAAAATGCATACAATCCCCTAAATATTGTATATGAGTTCGGAAAAATGTCAAATTTGAACATGTTTCATTTGAGGCGGTATGTTGATTGTTGGAAAAAAACTGAAAGACAAACTAGGACAGAAGTTTGGATTCCCCTTCAATCTTGGTGATTTCCCTCTCGAAAGCATTGAACTTCCTCGGTGATGGTTCGATTTATGAAGGGCGTGCATGACGACATAAATCAAACCTTCTTAGCGTTTAACCAGGGCACGGTGAGGCCATACCATGGCACCATGCCAGCCGTCATGTTTTTCAAGCACATATTTGATTGTTCTATAGTTGATAACCCAGTAAATGACGTGTTTGTGGTTGACTCCATTGAAATCTTTGCCCATTCCTTGTAAAAGGCTTGAGAAATTACTAAATACCACGAGTATGGTTTTTGCAGACCGTTCTTGCGCACCCTTTCATGCACCAATTGTTTGAATTTGAATTACGTGCATTAATGCCTACGAAATGCACATAACCCCCTAAATATTGTAAATGAACCCGGAAAAGTGTCAAATTTGAACACGGTGGTTAGCAGGGTTTATGTTCATCATAGAAAAAAACTCATGGATGAAAGACAAAGGAAATTTGGATTCCCATTCAATCTCGGTGATTTACTATCGCACACGGTTCATCTCCGTCACCTCTGTGAACCGTGTGTGTTCACTCACACATGCAAAAGGAAAAGAAAACCCTCGCCCACTTCGTCCCCACTCACCCGCCGCGGACTCCTCCGCAACTCTGCACCCTAAGCTCGACGGCTGTTGGCGGCGGCCGTAGGTCGCGCTCCAAACGGCACCGGATTTTGCCTCCACCGCTTTCCGCCGCCTATCTGCACCGACATTCTAGAGTCTGGTCGACTGTGGTTTTGTAACGCCCCGGACACACCTGCCGGTGGTCGTTACTCCTGGCAGGATCTAGACTGGCCCCACAGATCAATACTAGTCTTTTCTGTGCACTTTGTCCTCACTTGTGATTAGCAGGGTTTATGTTCATCATAGAAAAAAACTCATGGATGAAAGACAAAGGAAATTTGGATTCCCATTCAATCTCGGTGATTTACTATCGCACACGGTTCATCTCCGTCACCTCTGTGAACCGTGTGTGTTCACTCACACATGCAAAAGGAAAAGAAAACTCTCGCCCACTTCGTCCCCACTCACCCGCCGCGGACTCCTCCGCAACTCTGCACCCTAAGCTCGACGGCTGTTGGCGGCGGCCGTAGGTCGCGCTCCAAACGGCACCGGATTTTGCCTCCACCGCTTTCCGCCGCCTATCTGCACTGACATTCTAGAGTCTGGTCGACTGTGGTTTTGTAACGCCCCGGACACACCTGCCGGTGGTCGTTACTCCTGGCGGGATCTAGACTGGCCCCACAGATCAATACTAGTCTTTTCTGTGCACTTTGTCCTCACTTGTGCGCACCCGGGAGCAACTTCCCGGTCGGTCACCCATCCTGAAACTACTCCAAGCTGAGCATGCTTAACTTTGGAGTCCTGTCCGAATGGGCTCCCGGAAAAGAAGGAATTCCTTATTGATATGAGTAGTCTATCATCGCTAATAAGCCAGACTATCACATACACCCCCACTCAGAGGAACCGACGTCCTCGTCGGGTCACAGGAACGTTCCCTCTTGGCACATACGTCTGTGCTTCCAGCCCGGCACATGTGCCATGCCGTGTGCCACGACGGGTCACAAACGTCATGCACAACATGACCGCGCACATGTCCGCAAACATCCGTGTAACCGCGAGGGTCGGCTTTGATACCAACTTGTAACACCCTCGATGCGACTATAGCTCCCACATGTCGAGGCACGACTTAGAGACATAATCGCGTTGAAGGCATATGTCACAAGTTAGGCAATCTTCACAACATCCCATGTAATATAAATAATAAAGGGGAGATAACATAGTTGGCTTACACTCGCCACGTCAATCATGTACATAAATAACGTTACATCATCCAAACACTCATGGCCCGACTATGGCGCCAAAATAAAAGAGAACCCAACATGCGACAACGGTCCCGTTCACCCCCAACTGGGCACCACTACTGATCATCGGGAAAGGAAACATAGTAACGTTGGGAGTCCTCGTCGAACTCCCACTTGAGCTCAAACGCGTCTCCTAGAGCGGAATCATCAGGCCCTGCATCTGGTGTAATAGTAATCTGTGAGCCACAGGGACTCAGCAATCTCGCACCCTCGCGATCAAGACTATTTAAGCTTGTAGGTAAGGCAAGGTAAATATAGGTGGAGCTGCAGCAAGCGACTAGCAAATATGGTGGCTAACTTATTCGCAAAAGAGAGCGAGAAGAGGAGGCAAAGCACGAGCAAGAAACTAGAGAACAACCTGCGCAAACATTACTCCAACACCGTGTCCACTTCCCGGACTCCACCGAGAAGAGGCCATCATGGTCAGTTGATTCATTTTAATTAATTAAGGTTCAAGTTATCTACAACCGGACATTAACAAATTCCCATCTGCCCATAACCACGGGTACGGCTTTCGAAAGTTCAATCCCTGCAGGGGAGTCCCAACTTAGACCATGACAAGCTCTCACGGTCAACGAAGGAATAGACCTCCTCCCAAGACGTTCCGATCAGACTCGGTATCTCGGTAATTCAAGACAACTCCGACAATGGTAAAACAAGTCCAGCAACACCGCCCGCTGTGCCGACAAATCCCGATAGGAGCTGCACATATCTCGTTCTCAAGGCACACCGGATAAGCTAAGCGTACGGGAGCCAACGTAACCCAAGTTTCCAAGGGACGGCCCCGCACGGTGCTCTAGGTTGGGCCAACACTCAGAGGAGCACTGGACCGGGGGGGTTAAAATAAGATGACCCTTGAGTCCGCGAAACCCAATGGAAAAGGCTAGGTGGCAAATGGTAAAACCAAGGTTGGGCATTGCTGGAGGAGTTTTATTCAAGGCGGACTGTCAAGGGGTTCCCATTATAACGCAACTGCGTAAGGAACGCAAAATCCGGGAACATAACACCGATATGACGGAAAATAGGGCGGCAAGAGTGGAACAAAACACTAGGTGAGAGGCCGAGCCTTCCACCCTTTACCAAGTATATAGAGATGCATTAAGATAACAAAGTAATATAATGATATCCTAACAAGTAAATAAATGTTCCAACAAGGAACGGCCTCCAATCTTCACCTGCAACTAGCAACGCTATAAGAGGGGCTGAGCAAAGCGGTAACATAGCCAATCAATGGTTTGCTAGGACATGGTGGGTTAGAGGTTTGACATGGCAATTTGGGAGGCTTGCAAGCAAGTGGTAGGCCTCTTAGCAATGGCATAGCAAAAGAGCGAGCAAATTAGCATAGCAAAGATAGTAGTGATTTCGAGGGTATGATCATCTTGCCTGCACAGTTGTCAGAGTTGATTGGATCCTCGAAAGCAAACTCAACGGGCTCCTCGTTAGCAAACTCGTCTCCCGGCTCTACCCAAACAAGACAAACAAGCAACAAGGATACAATCAACCACGAGCAAACTCAAACAACACGATGCAAAGATGATATGCTATGCGGGATGCGATGCGGGATGCAAAATGCAAGATATGACAGGAAATGCATGAACCTGGCCTCAACTTGGAATTCCAAGTGTGCCACTGGAAATATGAGATGAAATCGCTTGAAAATGATATAAAGAACGCCGGAATCGGAGTTACGGTTTGGAAATGGCAAGCGATTCAAAATGACACCGGTCTGTGATTTACAGCAAGTAGGCATCTAAATGCAATGAGATGAACATGCTACAGCACCCAAACATGACAAAAAAATATATGCCAAGGATGCTTACAAGATGCTTAACAAAAGTCTGGCACTGAGCTACGGCCAATTCATCCATTAACAGGTTCAAACAAACATGGCAAAAATGCAAATGGCAAACAGATCTCAGACTTAGTGAAATTAACACTTGTCTGGAATTTCAGATCAGGTAGCCCTCTTCGGAGCAACAAAACTACCTGCTACAGGACCTGAACATGGCAAAGTAAAGCATGGCATGGAGCTACTCAAAGAGCTTAACCAAAAGTCCCTTAGTGACCTTGAGCAAAAAGGGATCAGAAAATACAATTGCAAGCATGTGAACATAGCGAAAACATAATCAGTTTTCAGACTTAGTGAAAACTGACACATGCTGAAATATAACTCAAGTAGGCATGTTTACGAGCTCGATGCACTCACTACGGTGCAAGTCATGGCAAGACAGGCACACATCCATCAAGAAGGCACAAAATGCAAGCTAGAAATGGCAAGAACAAAAGCATAGCATTCACGGATCAACTACAACATCACCGGCAAAATTGCAAACAAGTTGACAATCTGCCCAGATTCACAAAGTAGCAAAAGTAGAGCTCGATTGACTCAAGCTAGGGTGCTCCATAATTGCAACCAAAGACATGTATGGATAGAGCACTACAATATTAACAAAACTCCCTTACTGATCATCCTCAAAAGAGGCACAGATCACTAGGAAACAACAAGAACATATGGCATCATGAGATAAACAGATCTAGGACTTGGTGATATTACTACAGATCTAGGACTTGGTGATATTACTAAGTCCCTGAAAACAGAATTAGCAAGTGCACCACTTTGCAAGCTTGCACTAGTCACCACACACATCCTAAAAATACATGGGTTGCACCTATGGAAAGATGACAAAACCCTTAACAAAACACATGTAGAGCATCAGGTCATAGCATGCACACATTAATCATGGCAAAAATGACAAAAGTGCTAAATGGAGTAGCAGATCTGACAAGTAACTCAAGTAGCCCTCTTCTAACAGCATTTCGGGCATCAAGATGAGGTCAAATTAAAATGATGCAATGGAATGAAATGATGTACTCTCTGAGATGAACATTTTGATATGCTATATGCATGAATCGGAGCTACGGATGCAAAGTTACGAAGCCACGAACATGAGCACTTGGACTGAGAATTTCGGGACTTAGACAAAAAAATCAACCTCTAGGGTTTTTTGGATCTAGATCTCACGCATGGAAATCAAGGAACTCCGGCAAGGAACTGTAGCTGCCGAAGAGGAGGAGGTTGCCAGCGACGAGGGGGAGGCCGGACGGCGGCGGCCGGCGGGCACGGACGCCGGTGGCCGGGGGCGACGGCGCAGGGCGCGGTGGCGGCGGCTGGTGGTGGCGCCGGCGGGCCGGCGAGGAGCTTCGGGCGCCGGCCGGCAATGGCCTGTGGCGGCCGGATCCGGTGGAGGCGGCTTGGTGGCGGCATGAGGAGGCGGCGGGCGCGGGCGTGAGGAGGCGGCGACGGGGCAGCTCGGCCCAGGCGGCGGAGGAGGAGGGCCCGCCCCGGGCCTGGCGGGCCGGTGGGAGTGAGGCGGCGGGGATGTGGGCGCACGCCCATGTGGCAGCGCCTGATTGGCGCGGGCGGCGGTGGCGATTTCGTCCGGCGGCGGCCGGACGCGTCCGGTGACGGCGGGGGCGATTTCTAGGGTTCCAGGGAGAGAAAGGATCCGGATTTCGGGGGGGGGGTGTTTAAATAGGCATAGAGGGAGCTAGGAGAGTCCAAATGAGGTGCGGTTTTCGGCCACGCGATCATGATCGAATGCTCTAGATGATGGAGCAGAGTTTGGTGGGTTTTGGGCCAAATTGGAGGGGTGTTGGGCTGCAACACACACGAGGCCTTTTCGGTCCCTCGGTTAACCGTTGGAGTATCAAACGAAGTCCAAATGATACGAAACTTGACAGGCGGTCTACCGGTAGTAAACCAAGGCCGCTTGGCAAGTCTCGGTCCAATCCGGAAATGTTTAATCTCCACACACGAAAGAAAGCTAGAAATGACCACCGGAGGAGAACTAAGCGCCGGAATGCAAAACGGACAACGGGGAAAATGCTCGAATGCATGAGATAACACGTATGCAAATGCAATGCACATGATGACATGATATGAGATGCATGACAACGACAACAACACACAGAAACAAAGACCCGAACCCGAGGAAATAAATATAACTTAACGCCGGAAACGGCAAGAGTTGGAGTACAAATAGGGAAAGTTACATCCGGGGTGTTGCAGGTTTTCTGCGGGATTGGGCCAGGGATTTTTCTCATGGAGAATGTAATGAACTTAATTAGCGAAATATTCACTCATCTCTTATCGCAGTCCGTCCGTCACTCTTAATCAACCGGCGGAAATCGCTGTGGAATCATTTTTGTTCTAGCTTATTCGTGGGTGTTCATTCATGTGTGCACAGTGCGAGCACAAATCGGGCAACTATGGCCGTGGCCAGTCGGAAACCAAGTTCTATCTCACCATTCCAGATGACTTCAGGGAGCACTCGGTATGTTCAATCTCAACTTACCATGGTTGGCATGGCCTAAATTTGTGAACATATACCGTCTGTTGCTACATTATCTATATATTTGCATCAAATCTTTGTTACATTATCTATTTTTAATTCTATATTTTTGTACTTTGCTTGCATCTATATATGGATATGTTCTATCAGTTACTCCCATATTTGCATCTTGCTTGATTATTTCAATATATATAATTTACGATCTTAATTTTCATTTCAAGCAGTACATCCCTTGCTTTGCAAGAACATGAGTAGAAGGAAATCTTGGGCTTTACTTTGCTGATGACTCCCAGGATTTCATATTGACAACGCAACATGGTTTTACAATGACAGTTAGCGTAAAACTTGATAAAGATGGTCACTCCTATTTTAATGCTGACCTTTGGAGAAAAAATTCTAAGTGCTATGAACTGAAAGCTGGCAATAAAATTCTAGTGCGTGCACCACAACTTGGTCTAATTAACATGGATGTTTACTTCCCCAATGTCATCAGCCGATCAAAGTCTAATCGAGGTTAGTGTCCTTTCAACTTTCTCCATGCTTTCATATTACTATTTAAGCAACCAATTGATCACTATTTAAGCAACCAATTGTGATATCATATTCTGACTCCGTTCCTAGGCAGTAACAAATTCTGTTTACCAATTTATGCGCACTATATATTCTTCTACCATGTTCTGAATAAATAATACCTTTCCACCTTTTAAGCAGGATATGTTGGATGCATAGTGAACGATCTGTATGTTACTAAGCGTACTAAATTTCACTGGAAGGACTTGAAGCATGTCATAAACTTTGTTGATAATCTGACAGAGATAGCACAGCGTATGAATGCTGGATTTTGGATGGGATTAATTAGACCTATGGTGCACACACTGAACAAGGCCAATTTTGTGCACAAAGCGCTGGTAAAAAGTCTTATTTTAATGTCGATGCTCATAAACTATATACATCTTCAACGATATGTTACAATTGTTTTTTATTCTACATGTCAACAGAAATTGCCTCATGTAGCCGTTCCTGGATCGATTTCCCGGCGTGGTCGAATTACACTTGTGCGTGCTAATAATGCCAAAGTGATTGCAAGGTACTGCATTTCCCACAAAAATGGAACCATTCAAATTAACAAGTTCTCGCTTCTCGTGGCAATGCATCCATATTGGAAAATTGGAGACACTGTTCTACTCCTGCTCTACCAAGGCACAGGAGGGCTCTTCCTTTTCATTGACGAGATGCCGAGTCGCCGTGATCAAGCTGCTTCCTGTGGATAGTTGTGGTTGTTGGCCCTCAACCTCTTAAAATGTGCTAGCTGTTACTATATATGTTAAGTATGTAGATATGGGCCATATGGTTGTTGGCCCTTAGCCTCTTAAAATGTGATAGTTGTTACTATGTTAAGTATGTAGATATGGACCATATGGTTGTCAAAACCGTGTTATGAAGATCCTCCTTTTGTCGAATAGTGTAACCACTATATATATGTTAATCAAATGTTGTTACCCAAGTTCATAAATTTTCATGGGAAGTATTAGTATCATACACAGTTCATTGAGTTTAAGTGTCTGCCCGATGTCCAAAAGGCATTTGCATATTAACTGTCCATATTGCAAATTCACACACATGTTCACATAAGGAAACGTATGTGTAACATACTAATCATCGCACACGAGTACTCGCAGACGCATCATGTGCAATACTCCTAGCCACCGCAAGCAACTAGTTTGCATTTTTCAAAGTTTTTTGTACACACAGAATCACACACGAAGTAACTGTATTGACCGTCTGTGTTGTAATTTCTCATCGCAAACAGTTCATCCGAGTCGGCTGTTTGCCACGTATCACACACATCTTGTTTACACGGCTCATTTGTGTTCTTTTGGCTCATCGCAAACAGTTCATCCATGTGAACTGTATGCTGCATATCACACACATCTTGTTAAGTTGAACCGTTTCTGTTGTGTTCCCTAATCGAAAACAGTTCGTCCGATTTAATCGTATGTCGTATATCGCACACACATTGATATTGCTGCCCGTTTCTGTTGTTCTACCTCATCAAAAATAGTTCGAATGAATTAACCGTGTGTCCTGCATCGCACATACATTGTTATGGCTGCCCGTTTCTATTGTTCTGCCTCATCGCAGACAGTTTGAATGGATTAACCGTATGCCCTTCATCGCACACGCAACTAAGTGTTTGATGCATACATCATCGCAAACGTTTTGCACCTTTTTGATGGTTTTTTACACCATCGTTTGCGATTATTGCATTGCACACAGTTTCGGCAAAGGGTCTCTGATCGTAGTGTTGCGTTAGCAATTTCCTGCAGTAGTGATGGTTAATTCATGTAGTCTCAGCATTCAACATCTCTGTGAACATGTCAAACAGTTTGGTTCTTTCCTCTGCCAGGTTAGCCACTGTCCTCTCCTTTGCAGCCTCATATGCAAGTCAACTAGCTTCTAACTTCTGGGCAGATAGTCGACTCTGCAATTCCATTATCTCTTCATTTTGCACCTTAGCGTCAGATTGTGCTTGTAGAAAAGCACCAGTATGTTCTTTCATGATATTGACCTCAGTAGGGGCTTTCTTAACTTTTCCCCTGGCTTTTGTTCGCACACGAACACGTCACCGTGTACCTCGAACACCAAGGTGATGCACCACAGCTCACGTCGAATGAGACCCGGTCAGAAGCGCGGTACGCAGGCAATCCAGCCGGTGCTTTTGAGGACCCAAAACCCCACACGCCTAGGAGGGACCCCGTCAGGGCGCCCAGCAGCTATGGGCTGCCCTAGGTTGACCTGATCACCCCTAGGGCCTCGAGGTTCGCCGCCCAGCAACAAGAAGAACAGACGAAGAATGAGGAAGAAGAAGAACAAGGGAGAGAGATAAATGTAAAGGTAAAAGTGGTAGATGGATTTGATTGGTTGTGTGTTGTTAAATCAGCCGTCACCCCTTAGGTATATAAGAGGCGGATGGACTTCCCATACAAGAAAAGGACTCCAAATCATGTCCAAATCTTTCCAAAATTAACTGAACTCGGATTTAGGTAAGTCTGAAACACCAGTTCGGTTTTTAGGTCCCACATGCTACAAACGATCTCGGATGAAGATGAGCCCAAAAGAAAATTTGACCATTTCGACAAGACGAACAACTTTTCTCTTGAATGTTTTTCAATTCGAATCCAACTTGAGGGCCTAATCTCTCATGCAAAACAGCAGGTTGGTGGCGCTACCCATCACACACGTGTCTGGTGGGGCGTGCCATATTTGCCTCGTGGCAGGGCTGCATTCCGATTGCTCTATTTTTTTCATACGAACTCGGATTGGGACGATTTTTATATCAAAATTGACCATTTCGACGAGGCACACAACTTTCATGGTGAAACCTTTTCCATCAGAGGCTATCTTAATTGAGTTTCATGCCATTCTTTAATTTGGTGTCAACATGAGCATCTTTGAACTTGTCATAAATATTATATAAGAGCTCCGTTTTAGACCATGTTGATATCCATTTCGATCTTCTTAAAGAGAGCCATCCGGAGGTGACCTCCAATATTAAGTTTGAATTAGTCTTGATATAACTTAAAGCTACTCTTTATGATTGTGCCACTTTTGAGCGTCAACATATCCCCCTGTTTTTCAGCAAAGCTAGCATGCCAAAAAATAACTTCTACCTTGCTGGTTCTAAGGTCGATGTCAACACTCCATCGACCATTTATATGCTTAGGGCGATAATTTTATATCGGCCATGTTTATGCTTAGGGCGATCATTCTGTATCGGCCATTTGCAACAAAATGCAGCTAATCAAACACATGATGATGTGGTAATACCCTTGCATGATGTAAGAAATTATATTGCATCCATGGATCGAAATAAGTCCACGGAGAGTAACCAATCATACTTGAGGATGAATACCATGTCATAGGTCTCAATGATGTAGTTGAAGACCATGGATAATAGTTGAATCGAAGATTTCGATGCCCTAACCTTCGGCTTGGTTGTTCATAGCATTCACTCTTCCCTTTCTTCATCTTTCTTGCACTTTTCGCAATAGAAGCTTGCATATCATTCTTGTTCTGAGTGCTTCCTTTTGGAACCCATGCCATGTTCTTCTTATCAAGTTCTTGTGCACTTAGCTTTTGCAATTTCTTCTTTTGCCAATACGATAAGCCGAGTTGGCACCTCAGTTGTGATTTTATTTTGACTAATGGCAATTCTTTTTTGGCCTTGTGCACCCTCAAATTCTTTTCTTCAGACTTGGCACTTCGACTCTTAACAATTGATTGCTTCACTTCTTTGCCTTTTGTAGCCAATGTGAGCTCTTTATCTTTTAAGATCAAATCTGAATTGGCACTCTTGCAACCATCTTTTTTAACTCGATATACTTGTTCAACAAACTCTTTGTTCTTCCTTGAGCTTCGGTCCGATTCTTTATGATTGAAACGGTCTATGACATGTGATTGTTCAAATGTTGATCTTCTTGGAGCTGCACAACATTGGTGAGATGGTCTAAAGTAAGATGGAGAATGTGCTCTTGTATCATACCTGTCCCATGATGGATATGGATCTACAGGAGCATAGGGAGGCATCCACGGCATTGGCATTGGCGGCCCAGAACAAGGATATGAATATGTTGCATTGAAGTTCTCACTTTGTCAATACCGATCCTCATATTTGCGCCTAAGGGGAGATCTTGATGCTTTTGAATTACTTGGCCGATAAGCACTTTTCTCTTCACTCCTTTTTTGATATTTTTCCAATAGCTTCATGAAAGTGACTTTCGGCTTTTCACCTTTGTGCTTACCTCGGCCTTTGCTTTCTTTGATTGTGCTTGCACTGATCTTTGGATTTTCTTGTTGCCCCCTAGTACTTAGCGTCTTCTGTGCAACCTTCATGGAACTCCTGCCTTCAAGAATATTTTCATTGTGGTCTTGAACAACTTCTTTACTTGAAAACTTGATCCCATCATCCACAGTTTTTACCTTCTCATGTTTAAATGGATCAGCTTGAAGTAGCCAATGCAAAAATTGTTTGCCATTAGGAACAATCAGAATAGACTGGTCATCTCTTGGTGTCTCAACAAATTTCAATCGTCCTTTACCAATTGCCGATTTAACTATTTGACGAAACTTGTTGTAATCCTCAAAATTATGTTTGAATAAATGATGCAACCTGCAATACATTCGTCCTTGAATTGATGGCTTGACATGGTGATCAAGAATTCTTATGTAATTATTTTTCAGCAACAAATCAAATATTTGATTACACATGCTTGAATTGAAGGTAAACTTTTTATTTTCTAGCCGATCTTGCTGTGAGAATGGCTTTGGAGTTAAGCAAACGAATGGTTCAGATTTTACATCACCCCATTCGGCTATGCATTGTGTTTTGCACTCTATCTCCGATGTCCTTGAAAAACCAATTATACTATCATCGGTTTTCTCAACAGAGTATAAACTTGGCTTTAAATTTCTGAAATCAAAATAGTTAGAACATACATGTCTCAACTGAGACCATGTGATACGTCTCCAACGTATCTATAATTTTTGATTGTTCCATGCTATTATATTATCTGTTTTGGATGTTTTATATGCATTAATATGCTATTTTATATTATTTTTGGGACTAACCTATTAACCTAGAGCCTAGTGCCAGTGCCAGTTTCTGCTTTTTCCTTGTTTTTGAGCTTTGCAGAAAAGCAATACTAAACGAAGTCCAAACGGAATAAAACTTCATGATAATTTTTCTTGGACCAGAAGACACCTAGGGGACTTGGAGTCCAAGTCAGAAGAGCCACGAGGCGACAACAAGGGTGGAGGGTGCGCCCTAGGGGGCGCCCCCTACCTTGTGAGCCCCTCAGGACTCCTCTGACCTAGCCCTTCCTCCTGTATATTCACATATATTCCAGAACCACCAGAAGCATCCACGAAAACACTTCTCCACGGCCACAACCTTCCGTTCCCATGAGATCCCATCTTGGGGCCTTTTCCAGCATCCTGCCGGAGGGGGATTCGATCACGGAGGGCATCTACATCAACTCTATTGCCCTTCCGATGAAGCGTGAGTAGTTTACCACAGACCTACGGGTCCATAGCTAGTAGCTAGATGGCTTCTTCTCTCTCTCTTTGATTCTCAATACCGTGTTCTCCTCGATGTTCTTGGAGATCTATCTGATGTAATCTTCTTTTGCGGTGTGTTTGTCGAGATCCGATGAATTGTGGATTTATGATCAGCTTATCCATGAATATTATTTGAATCTTCTCTGAATTCTTATATGCATGGTTTGATATCTTTGTATTTCTCTTCAAATTATCGGTTTGGTTTGGCCAACTAGATTGGCTTTTCTTGCAATGGGAGAGGTGCTTTGCTTTGGGTTCAATCTTGCGTGATTTCACCCAGTGACAAAGTAGGGGTAGCAAGACACATATTGAGTTGTTGCCATCAAGGATAAAAAGATGGGGTTTTCATCATATTGCTTGAGTTTATTCCTCTACATCATGTCATCTTACTTAAAGCGTTACTCCGTTCTTTGTGAACTTAATACTCTAGATGCATGCTGGATAGCAATCGATGTGTGGAGTAACAGTAGTAGATGCACGCAGGAGTCGGTCTACTTGACACGGACGTGATGCCTATATTGCATAATCATTGCCTTGGATATCGTCATAACTTTGCGCTTTTCTATCAATTGTTCGACAGTAATGTGTTTACCCACCGTATTATTTACCTTCATGAGAGAAGCCTCTAGTGAAACCTATGTCCCCCGGGTCTATTTTCCATCATATTAGTTTCCGATCTACTATTATGCAATCTTTTATTTTATGATCTATAAATCAAAAAACCCCAAAAATATTTTATCTTTTGTTTAGTTCTATCTATCTCTATCAGATCTCACCTTTGCAAGTAATCGTGAAGGGATTGACAACCCCTTTATTGCGTTGGGTGCAAGTGTGTTATTTTTTGTGAAGGTGCATCTATTGGGGACTTGCGCGTTTCTCCTACTAGATTGATACCTTGGTTCTTAACTGAGGGAAATACTTATCTCTACTGTGTTGCATCACCCTCTCCTCTTCAAGGGAAAAACCAACACAAGATGAAGAAGTATCACCATGCGTAAGCCAAGTATGAACCAAGCAAAAATATCCAATTAGATATGAACTTTATATAAAGCAACAAGAAAAGTTTTGGCTGCAATAATAAGTCATTATCGGTCTCTTTGAATGATACAATGTATTGACTGATACACTTTGTAACAATTTTATTGCTAACAAGTAAATTTCCCTTCATCATTGCTCTTTTAAAATTACTTACAAGATTTTTTCTAATAGATGCATCAACAATAAAGTTGCGACCAAATCTGAAAATAGGTAAATCACTTGCTAGACGTACCTCTTTGAATATGTTGAGAGAGCATGACAGTGGTGTAATTGGAATGATACTTTGTTATGCTTTCAGTTGGCTCCCCAACTCCTTGGAATCTTCTTTTTCTTCAATAGATTCGGCGCACATAATATTTTATTTGTCTTTTTCAATAACCGAATTTTCTTTGTTACCTTAATTAATACTTTTATCTTTTTGAATTCGCAAGGCTTCCCGCTCTTGTCTAATTTTATCCCACATCTCAGCTTGGCAAGCTTTAAACTTCTTCATCTCAATTTCCATCCACTCCCCATGAGATTGCCCCTCAATGCATTGAGACTCTTTCGACAATGAGTTGCTGAAACTTTGCAATTGTTTAGATGGTACACTTAATGCCACAGTGCTGGGTGAATGCATCAATTGCACAACTCTAACTTTTACAACAACAAAATCATGAGGCTTCCCGCTGATAACCCACAAGTATAGGGGATCACAACAGTTTTCGAGGGTAGAGTATTCAACCCAAATTTATTGATTCGACACAAGGGGAGCCAAGGAATATTCTCAAGTATTAGCAGCTGAGTTGTCAATTCAACCACACCTGGAAACTTAATATCTGCAGCAAAGTGTTTAGTAGCAAAGTAATATGATAGTAGTAGTAACGGTAGCAAAAGTAATATTTTTGGTATTTTGTAGTGATGATTACAATAGCAACGGAAAAGTAAATAAGCGAAGAACAATATATGGAAAGCTCGTAGGCATTGGATCGGTGAAGATGTGGTTCATCATGCAACAGTCATAATGTAGGGTGACACAGAACTAGCTCCAATTCATCAATGTAATGTAGGCATGTATTCTGAATATAGTCATACGTGCTTATGAAAAA
This sequence comes from Triticum urartu, assembly GCF_056163025.1. Lineage (NCBI taxonomy): Eukaryota > Viridiplantae > Streptophyta > Magnoliopsida > Poales > Poaceae > Triticum > Triticum urartu. The sequence goes on along the minus strand of NC_141875.1, from coordinate 278,324,237 downwards.
GAACTTGCATGACCTATTTTGTCCTACCCTCCCGTGGCAGCAGAGTCCTAATGGAAACTAAGGGATATTAAGGCCTCCTTTTAATAGAGTATCAGACCAAAGCATTAACACATAGTGAATACATGAACTCCTCAAACTACGGTCATCACCGGGAGTGGTCCCGATTATTGTCACTTCGGGGTTGCCGGATCATAATACATAGTAGGTGACTATAGACTTGCAAGATAGGATCAAGAACTCACATATATTCATGAAAACATAATAGATTCAGATCTGAAATCATGGCACTCGGGCCCTATTGACAAGCATTAAGCATAGCAAAGTCATAGCAACATCAATCTCAGAACATAGTGGATACTAGGGATCAAACCCTAACAAAACTAAATCGATTACATGATAAATCTCATCCAACCCATCACCGTCCACCAAGCCTACGATGGAATTACTCACGCACGGCGGTGAGCATCATGCAATTGGTGATGGAGGATGGTTGATGATGACGACGGCGACAGATTCCCTCTCCGGAGCCCCGAACGGACTCCAGATCAGCCCTCACGAGAGAGTTTAGGGCTTGGTGGCGGCTCCGTATCGTAAAGCGTGATGAATCCTTCTCCTTTATTTTTTCTCCCCTAACACGATATATGGAGTTGGAGTTGTGGTCGGTGGAGCTCCAGGGGGCCCACGAGGCAGGGGGCGCGCCCAGGGGGGCAGGCACGCCCCCACCCTCATGGTTAGGGTGTGGGCCCCATGGCCTTGATTCTTTGCCAGTATTTTTTTATTATTTCAAAAAATAATCTCTGTGGAGTTTCAGGTCATTCCGAGAACTTTTGTTTCTGCACATAAATAACACCAGGGCAATTCTGCTAAAAATAGCGTCAGTCCGGGTTAGTTCCATTCAAATCATGCAAGTTAGAGTCCAAAACAAGGGCAAAAGTGTTTGGAAAAGTAGATACGACAGAGACGTATCAACTCCCCCAAGCTTAAACCTTTGCTTGTCCTTAAGCAATTCAGTTGAAAAACTGAAAGTGATAAAGAAAAACTTTTACAAACTCTGTTTGCTCTTGTTGTTGTAAATATGTAAAGCCAGCATTCAAGTTTTCAGCAAAGATTATGAACTAACCATATTCACAATAACTCTTAGGTCTCATGTTTAGTCATATCAATGGCATAATAAACTAGCGAGCAATAATAATTAATCTCGGATGACAACACTTTCTCAAAACAATCATAATATGATATAACAAGATGGTATCTCGGTAGCCCTTTCTGAGACCGCAAAACATAAATGCAGAGCACCTTTAAAGACTAAGGACTGACTAGACATTGTAATTCATGGTAAAAGAGATCCAGTCAAGTCATACTCAATGTAAACTAATCAGTAATGAATGCAAATGACATCGGTGCTCTCCAACTGGTGCTTTTTAATAAGAGGATGATGACTCAACATAAAAGTAAATAGATAGGCCCTTCACAGAGGGAAGCAGGGATTTGTAGAGGTGCCAGAGCTCGATTTTGAAATAGAGGTGAATAATATTTTGAGCGGTATACTTTCATTGTCAACATAACAACCAAGATATGGCGATATCTTCCATGCTACACACATTATAGGCGGATCCCAAACAGAATGGTAAAGTTTATACTCCCCCTCCACCAACAAGCATCAATCCTTGGATTGCTCGAAACAATGAGTGCCTCCAACTAACAACAGTCTCGGGGGAGTTTTGTTTGCAATTATTTTGATTTGATTTGCATAAAGCATGGGACTGGGCATCCCAGTGACCAGCCATTTTCTCGTGAGTGAGGAGCGGAGTCCACTCCTCTTGAGAATAACCCGCCGAACATGGAAGATACGGACAACCCTAGTTGATACATGAGCTATCCGAGCATACAAAACAGAATGTTTATTTGAAGGTTTAGAGTCTGGCACATACAAATTTACATGGAACGGCAGGTAGATACCGCATATAGGTAGGTATGGTGGACTCATATGGAACAACTTTGGGGTTTATGGGATTGGATGCACAAGCAGTATTCCCGCTTAGTACAGGTGAAGGCTAGAAAAAGACTGGGAAGTGATACATCTCCAACGTATCTATAATTTTTGATTGCTACATGCTATATTATCTACTGTTTTGGACTATATTGGGCTTTATTTTCCACTTTTATATTATTTTTGGGACTAACCTATTAACCAGAGGCCCAACCTAGAATTGCTGTTTTTTGCCTATTTCAGTGTTTCGAAGAAACGGAATATCAAACGGAGTCCAAACGGAATAAAACCTTCGGGAACGTGATTTTCTCACCGAACGTGATCCAGGAGACTTGGACCCTACTCCAAGGAGTCAAAGAGGAGGTCACGAGGGTGGGGGCACCCCCCTAGGGCGCGCCCCCTGCCTCGTGGGCCCCTCGGTGCTCCACCGACGTACTCCTTCCTCCTATATATATACCTACGTACCCCCAAATGATCAGAACAGGAGCCAAAAACCTAATTCCACCGCCGCAACTTTCTGTATCCACGAGATCCCATCTTGGGGCCTGTTCTGGAGCTCCGCCGGAAGAGGGCCATCATCACGTAGGGCTTCTACATCATCATAGCCTCTCCGATGAAGTGTGAGTAGTTTACCTCAGACCTTCGGGTCCATAGTTAGTAGCTAGATGGCTTCTTCTCTCTTTTTGGATCTCAATACAAAGTTCTCCCCCTCTCTTGTGGAGATCTATTCAATGTAATCTTCTTTTTGCGGTGTGTTTGTTGAGACCGATGAATTGTGGGTTTATGATCAAGTCTATCTATGAATAATATTTGAATCTTCTCTGGATTCTTTTATGTATGATTGGTTATCTTTGCAAATCTCTTCGAATTATCCGTTTGGTTTGGCCAACTAGATTGGTAGTTCTAGCCATGGGAGAAGTGCTTAGCTTTGGGTTCGATCTTACGGTGTCCTTTCCCAGTGACAGAAGGGGCAGCAAGGCACGTATTGCATCGTTGCCATCGAGGATAAAAAGATGGGGTTTATTTCATATTGCATGAATTTATCTCTCTACATCATGTCATCTTGCTTAAGGCGTTACTCTGTTTTTAACTTAATACTCTAGATGCATGCTGGATAGCGGTCGATGAGTGGAGTAATAGTAGTAGATGCAGAATCGTTTCGGTCTACTTGTCATGGACGTGATGCCTATATACATGATCATGCCTAGATATTCTCATAACTATGCTCAATTCTGTCAATTGCTCAACAGTTATTTGTTCACCCACCGTAGAATACTTATGCTCTTGAGAGAAGCCACTAGTGAAACCTATGGCCCCCGGGTCTATTCTCATCATATCAATCTCCATCACTTTAATCTTGCTTTGTTTTTTACTTTGCCTTTTACTTTTACTTTGCATCTTTATACCAAAAATACCAAAAATATTATATCTATCAGATCTCACTCTCGTAAGTGATCGTGAAGGGATTGACAACCCCTAATCGCGTTGGTTGCGAGTAGCTATCATTTTGTGCAGGTACGATGGACTTGAGCGTGGCCTCCTACTGGATTGATACCTTGGTTCTCAAAAACTGAGGGAAATACTTACGCTACTTTGCTGCATCATCCCTTCCTCTTCGGGGAAAACCAACGCAATCTCAAGACGTAGCAAGAAGGATTTCTGGCGCCGTTGCCGGGGTGTCTACGCAAAAAGTCAACATACCAAGTACCCATCACAATCCCTATCTCTCGCATTACATTATTTGCCATTTGCCTCTCGTTTTCCTCTCCCCCACTTCACCATTGCCGTTTTATTCGCCCCCTCTCTCTCTATCCTCCCTCTCTTTTTGCCTCTTTTGCCCGTTTGCACTTGTTTGCTCGTGTGCTAGATTGCTTGTTTGTCGCGATGGCTCAATATACTGCCAAATTGTGTGACTTCACCAATACCAATAATAATGATTTCCTTAGCACTCCGATTGCTCCTCTTGCTAATACTGAATCTTGTGAAATCAATACTGCTTTGTTGAATCTTGTTATGAAAGATCAATTCGCCGGCCTTCCTAGTGAAGATGCCGCTACTCATATGAATAGCTTCGTTGATTTATGTGATATGCAAAAGAAAAAAGATGTCGATAATGATGTCGTTAAATTGAAGCTATTTCCTTTTTCGCTTAGAGATCGTGCTAAAGCTTGGTTTTCGTCTTTGACTAAAAATAGTATTGATTCATGGAACAAGTGCAAAGATGCTTTTATCTCTGAGTATTTCCCTCCCGGTAAGATCACCTCTCTTAGAAACGATATTATGAACTTTAAACAACTTGATCATGAACATGTTGCACAAGCTTGGGAGATAATGAAATTAATGATACGTAATTGCCCTACTCATGGTTTGAATTTGTGGATGATTATACAAATTTTTTATGCCGGATTGAATTTTGCTTCTAGAAATCTTTTAGATTCGGCCGCGGGAGGCACTTTTATGGAAATCACTTTAGGAGATGCTACTAAACTCCTAGATAATATTATGGTTAATTATTCTCAATGGCATACTGAAAGATCTTCTAATAAAAAAGTGCATGCGATAGAAGAAATCAATGTGTTGAGTGGAAAGATGGATGAACTTATGAAATTATTTGCTACTAAGAGTGTTTCTTCCGATGCAAATGATATGCCTTTTTCTACTTTGATTGAGAATAACAATGAATCTATGGATGTGAATTTTGTTGGTAGGAATAATTTTGGTAACAACGCTTATAGAGGGAATTTTAATCCTAGGCCATATCCTAGTAATCCTTCTAATAATTATGGGAATTCCTACAATAACTCTTATGGAAATTATAATAAGATGCCCTCTGATTTTGAATCTAATATTAAAGAATTTATTTCTGCGCAAAAGAATTTTAATGCTATGATTGAAGAAAAATTGATTAAGATTGATGATTTGGCTAGGAACGTTGATAGAATTGCTCTTGATGTTGATTCTTTGAAACTTAGATCTATTCCACCTAAGCATGATATCAATGAGTCTCTCAAAGCCATGAGAATTTCAATTGATGAGTGTAAGGAAAGAACCGCTAGGATGCGTGCTTCCAAAGATTCCTTTATTAAAGCGTGTTATTCCAATTCCTATGAAAATCAAGATGAAGATCTAAAAGTTATTGATGTGTCTCCTATTAAATCTTTGTTTTGCAATATGAATCTTGATGAAACTGAATATGATCTTCCTTTACCTAGAAGGCGTTCTAAAAATTCGGAGTATTTAGATCGTTATGATGAAATTGATAAAAGTGGGATTGAAAGAAATAAAAATCTAGATGTTGCTAAACCCACTATATTGGATTTCAAGGAATTTAATTATGAAAGTTGCTCTTTAATTGATTGTATTTCCTTGTTGCAATCCGTGCTAAATTCTCCACATGCTTATAGTCAAAATAAAGCCTTCACCGAACATATTGTTGATGCCTTGATGCAATCTTATGAAGAAAAACTTGAGTTGAAAGTCTCTATCCCTAGAAAACTCTATGATGAGTGGGAACCAAATATTAAAATTAAAATTAAAGATCATGATTTTTATGCTTTGTGTGATTTGGGTGCTAGTGTCTCCACTATCCCCAAAACTTTGTGTGATTTACTAGATTTCCACGATTTTGATGATTGCTCTCTAAACTTGCATCTTGCGGATTCTACTATTAAGAAACCTATGGGAAGGATTAATGATGTTCTTATTGTTTCAAATAGGAATTATGTGCCCGTAGATTTCATTGTTCTTGATATAGATTGCAATCCTTCTTGCCCTATTATTCTTGGTAGACCTTTCCTTAGAACGGTTGGTGCGATTATTGATATGAAGGAAGGGAATATTAGATTTAAATTTCCATTAAAAAGGGCATGGAACACTTTCCAAGAAATAAAATAAAATTTCCATATGAAACTATCATGATAGCCACTTATGGATTGCCTACCAAAGATGGCAATACCTAGATCTATTCTTGCTTGTTATGCCTAGCTAGGGGCGTTAAACGATAGCGCTTGTTGGGAGGCAACCCAATTTTATTTTTATTCCTTGCTTTTTTCTCCTGTTTAGTAATAAATAAATTATCTAGCCTCTGTTATGGTTGTGTTTTTTGTGTTTAATTAGTGTTTGTGCCAAGTAGAACCGTTGGGAAGACTTGGGGAAAGTCTTGTTGAACTTGCTGTAAAAAACAAAAACTTTAGCGCTCACGAGAAATGATGCCATTTTTATTTGGAGAGTGCTATTTAGTTAATTATTTTTGCATATGATTAATAGATAAATGCCTCACGTCCAGAAATTTATTTTAGAATTTTTGGGGTTCCAGAAGTTTGCGTTAGTTACAGATTACTACAAACTGTTCTGTTTTTGACAGATTCTGTTTTTCGTGTGTTGTTTGCTTATTTTGATGAATCTATGGCTAGTAAAATAGTTTATAATCCATAGAGAAGTTGGAATACAGTAGGTTTAACACCAATATAAATAAAGAATGAGTTCATTACAGTATCTTGAAGTGGCCTTTTGTTTTCTTTCTCTAACGGAGCTCACGAGTTTTCTATTTTGAGTTTTGTGTTGTGAAGTTTTCAAGTTTTGGGTGAATTCTTGTGATGGATTATGGAACAAGGAGTGGCAAGAGCCTATGCTTGGGGATACCCATGTCACCCCCAAGATAATACAAGGACACGAAAAAGTCAAAGCTTGGGGATGCCCCGGAAGGCATCCCCTCTTTCGTCCACTTCCATCGGTAATTTACTTGGAGCTATATTTTTATTCACCAACATGATGTGTGTTTTGCTTGGACCGTCTTGTATTATTTGTGTCTTTGTTTGTTAGTGTGCCACAATCATCCTTGCTGTACACACCTTTTTATAGAGCCATTCATGAATTAGAATTTGATAGAATACTCTATGTGCTTCACTTATATCTTTTTGAGCTAAGTAGTTTTGCTCTATGTGCTTCACTTATATCTTTTGAGCGTTATAATTTTGCTCTATGTGCTTCACTTAGATCTTTTAGAGCACGGTGGTGGATTTGTTTTAAAGAAACTATTGATCTCTCATGCTTCACTTAAATTATTTTGAGAGTCTTAATAGCATGGTAATTTGCTTAATAATAACATGCTTGGTATTCAAGATTTGTGAAACTTTCTTTTGAGTGTGTTGAATACTAAGAAAAGTTGGATGCTTGGTAATTGTTTTGAGATATGGAGGTAATAATATCAAAGTCATGCTAGTTGAGTAGTTGTAAATTTGAGAAGTGCTTGTGTTGACGTTTGCAAGTCCCGTAGCATGCACATATGGTAAACGTTATGTAACAAATTTGAAACATGAGGTTTTATTTGATTGTCCTCCTTATGAGTGGCGGTCGGGGACGAGCGATGGTCTTTTCCTACCAATCTATCCCCCTAGGAGCATGCGCGTAGTACCGAGGTTTTTGATGACTTGTAGATTTTTGCAATAAGTATATGAGTTCTTTATGACTAATGTTGAGTCCATGGATTATACGCACTCTCACCCTTCCATACTTGCTAGCCTCTACGGTACCGTGCATTGCCCTTTCTTACATTTAGAGTTGGCGCAAACTTCTCCTGTGCATCCAATCCCCGTGATATGATACAATCTTTCACACATAAAACTCCTTATATCTTCCTCAAAACAGCCACGATACCTACCTATTATGGCATTTCCATAGCCATTCCGAGATATATTGCCATGCAACTTTCCACCATCTAGTTTATCATGACACATTCATCATTGTCATATTGCTTAGCATGATCATATAGTTGACATAGTATTTGTGGCAAAGCCACCGTTCATAATTTTTCATACTTGTCACTCTTGACTCATTGCATATCCCGGTACACCGCCGGAGGCATTCATATAGAGTCATACCTTGTTCTAGTATCGAGTTTTAATAATTGAGTTGTAGATAAATAGAAGTGTGATGATCATCATTAAATAGAGCATTGTCCCATAAAAAAGGCCAAAAAAAGAAGGCCCCCAAAAAAGAAAATAAATAAAAAGGGGCAATGCTACTATCTCTTTTTTCCACACTTGTGCTTCAAAGTAGCACCATGTTCTTCATATAGAGAGTCTCTTGAGTTATCACTTGCATGTACTAGTGGGAATTTTTCATTATAGAACTTGGCTTGTATATTCCAACAATGGGCCTCCTCAAGTGCCCTAGGTCTTCATGAGCAAGCAAGTTGGATGCACACCCACTTAGTTTCTTTTGTTGAGCTTTCATACATTTATAGCTCTAGTGCATCCATTGCATGGCAATCCCTACTCCTTGCATTAACATCAATCGATGGGCATCTCCATATCCTATTTATTAGACTCGTTGATGTGAGACTTTCTCCTTTTTTGTCTTCTCCACACAATCCCCCATCATTATTCCATTCCACCCATAGTGCTATACCCATGGCTCACGCTCATGTATTGCGTGAAAGTTTATGAGTTTGAAATTATTAAGGTATGAAACAATTGCTTGGCTTGTCATCGGGGTTGTGCATGATGAGAGCATTCTTGTGTGACGAAAATGGAGCATGACTAAACTATATGATTTTGTAGGGATGAACTTTCTTTGGCCATGTTACTTTAAGAAAACATAATTGCTTGGTTGGTTTGCTTGAAGTATTATTATTCTTTATGTCAATATGAACTTTTGTCTTGAATCTTCCTAATCTAAATATTCATACCACAATTAAGAAGATTTACATTGAAATTATGCCAAGTAGCACTTCGCATCAAAAATTCTCTTTTTATCATTTACCTACTCGAGGACGAGTAGGAATTAAGCTTGGGGATGCCTGATACGTCTCCAACGTATCTATAATTTTTGATTGCTCCATGCTATATTATCTACTGTTTTGGACTATATTGGACTTTATTTTCCACTTTTATATTATTTTTGGGACTAACCTATTAACCGGAGGCCCAGCCCAGAATTGCTGTTTTTTTTGCCTATTTCAGTGTTTCAAAGAAACGGAATATCAAACGGAGTCCAAACGGAATAAAACCTTCGGGAACGTGATTTTCTCACCGAACGTGATCCAGGAGACTTGGACCCTACTCCAAGGAGTCAAAGAGGAGGTCACGAGGGTGGGGGCACCCCCCCTAGGGCGCGCCCCCTGCCTCGTGGGCCCCTCGGTGCTCCACCGACGTACTCCTTCCTCCTATATATATACCTACGTACCCCCAAATGATCAGAACAGGAGCCAAAAACCTAATTCCACCGCCGCAACTTTCTGCATCCACGAGATCCCATCTTGGGGCCTGTTCCGGAGCTCCGCCGGAAGAGGGCCATCATCACGGAGGGCTTCTACATCATCATAGCCTCTCCGATGAAGTGTGAGTAGTTTACCTCAGACCTTCGGGTCCATAGTTAGTAGCTAGATAGCTTCTTCTCTCTTTTTGGATCTGAATACAAAGTTCTCCCCCTCTCTTGTGGAGATCTATTCGATGTAATCTTCTTTTTGCGGTGTGTTTGTTGAGACCGATGAATTGTGGGTTTATGATCAAGTCTATCTATGAATAATATTTGAATCTTCTCTGAATTCTTTTATGTATGATTGGTTATATTTGCAAGTCTCTTCGAATTATCCATTTGGTTTGGCCAACTAGATTGGTAGTTCTTGCCATGGGAGAAGTGCTTAGCTTTGGGTTCGATCTTGCGGTGTCCTTTCCCAGTGACAGAAGGGGCAGCAAGGCACGTATTGCATCGTTGCCATCGAGGATAAAAAGATGGGGTTTATTTCATATTGCATGAATTTATCTCTCTACATCATGTCATCTTGCTTAAGGCGTTACTCTAGTTTTAACTTAATACTCTAGATGCATGCTGGATAGCGGTCGATGAGTGGAGTAATAGTAGTAGATGCAGAATCGTTTTGGTCTACTTGTCACGGATGTGATGCCTATATACATGATCATGCCTAGATATTCTCATAACCATGCTCAATTCTGTCAATTGCTCAACAGTAATTTATTCACCCACCGTAGAATACTTATGCTCTTGAGAGAAGTCACTAGTGAAACCTATGGCCCCCGGGTCTATTCTCATCATATCAATCTCCATCACTTTAATCTTGCTTTATTTTTTACTTTGCCTTTTACTTTTACTTTGCATCTTTATACCAAAAAGACCAAAAATATTATATCTATCAGATATCACTCTCGTAAGTGATCGTGAAGGGATTGACAACCCCTAATCGCGTTGGTTGCGAGTAGCTATCGTTTTGTGTAGGTACGAGGGACTTGAGCGTGGCCTCCTACTGGATTGATGCCTTGGTTCTCAAAAACTGAGGGAAATACTTACGCTACTTTGCTGCATCATCCCTTCCTCTTCGGCGAAAACTAACGCAAGCTCAAGACGTAGCAGGAAGCGACCAGCTAGAGAGCGACAACAGTCATGAACATGCATTAAAATTAATCAACACCAAATGCAAGCATGAGTAGGATATAATGCACCATGAACATAAATATCGTAGAGGTTATGTTGATATTGTTTCAAATACATGCGTGAACATGTGCCAAGTCAAGCCACTCGAATCGTTCAAAAGAGGATACCACCCTATCATACCACATCACAACCATTTTAATAGCATGTTGGCACGCAAGGTAAACCATTATAAGCTCCTAGCTAATTAAGCATGGCATAAGCAACAATAATCTAAATTGTCATTGCAAACATGTTTATTCATAACAGGTTGAATCGGGAACGATGAACTAATCATATTTGCAAAAACAAGAGAGGTCGAGTTCATACCAGCTTCTCCCATCTCAATCTGTCCATCATATATCGTTATAATTGCCTTTCACTTGCACGACCGAACGATGTGAATAATAATAACAGTGCATGTGCATTGGACTAAGCTGGAATCTGCAAGCATTCAATAAACAGGAGAAGACAAGGCAATATGGACTCTTGGTTAAATCAACAATAATGCATATAGGAGTCACTTCAACAATTTAATTATGGTCTTCCCCTATCGACCCCCAAAGAAAAGAAAAGAAATAAAACTATTTACACGGGAAAGCTCCCAACAAGCAGAAGAAGAACAGGAAATCTTTTTGGGTTTTCTTTTTAATTACTACTACAAGCATGGAAATTAAAACTAGCTAAAAGCTACAACTAATTTTTTGTTGTTTTTTCTTAAGGTTTATTAAACACACAAGAAGAAAGCATAAAAAGGAAACAAACTAACATGGATATTACAATGAAAAAGTATGAGCACCGACATCTAGCAATGAGTGTGTGAACATAAATGTAATGTCGATGGGAAATACGTACTCCCCCAAGATTAGGCTTTTGGCCTAAGTTGGTCTATTGCCACGGATGGCCTGGCGGATATCCAAAGTTGTAGTTGGGGTCATACTGAGATGCAGCAGTCATTGCATCGTGGGCTGCAGCTTGGAGGCGAGCTATCTCAACCCTCCTCTTATACTCTTCCGCCTCCTCTCTGGTTATAAAATATCTCCCCTTTGCCTGAAAGTCAAAGAAAGTAGAAGCAGGGAGAGCGACGTGATAGGTGCGTCGTCTGTCAAAGATTAGTCGGTACTGGAGGAACTGATCGTTCCTCTCAACAAAATGATGACGAACCATAGCCTCATAATCCAAATAAGCAAGAGGCAACTCAATATCATCCTCACGTATGGTTATACCAAGAAAATTAGCTATACGGCTTGCATAAATTCCACCGAAGAAATCTCCATTAAATCTATTATGATGCAACCTACGTGCAACAATGGCTCCCAAATCATAAGATTTATCTCCTAACACAGCACTCCTAAGAATACCGAGGTCAGGGACACACATATGACATGCTTCGTCTTTACCATTTATGCACCTACCTATGAAGAGAGCAAAATAATGTATAGCAGGAAAATGAATGCTCCCTATGGTAGCTTGTGCTATATCTCTAGATTCCCCCACAGTTATACTAGCAAGAAAATCTCTAAATTCAGATTTGTGAGGTTCACTAGCACTACCCCATTGTGGAAGTTTGCAAGCAGTGGTAAAATCCTTTAAGTCCATCGTATAAGAATTTTCATAGAGATCAAACAGGACAGTTTGAGAATTGCGTGAAGATGAAAATTCAAACCTCCTCACAAAGGAACTAGTGAGATAGTGGTACCGACGGCACTTTTCTGCCTCGAAGCTCACAAGATCAGCGTTACGCAAATATGTGTTAAATTCTTCCTTAATTCCTGCTCGATCCATGAAGTCCTCTGAAGGCCATTCACAAGGCCGCACTGGGGCATCCCTTGGTGGTTCATCATCAGCATCATGCATTGCAAGCCTGGGTCCTTGCTTCCTTGAAGAACCACCTTGGTACATTTTCCTAAGCATATTTTTTTCTCTCTGAAAAATTTCTGAAATTTTTAGTAACTTCAAATAAAAGTAAACTAAACTCAACAATATTGATAGCAACTACTCCTACAAGTGCCTAGAGCATATATCATGCATTAGAACTACTTGGAACCATATAAATTTGACATGCAAGCTCAAGAACATGGTCACCTAGGCAGCAAAAATTTGCAATGAATAAAGCACTAGAACAAAAACTAATTGGACCAATGGAGGAGTCACATACCAAGGAACAATCCCCCAAAGCAGTTTTGTGAGAGGTGCTTTGAGCATGGAGATCGAAAATCACAGCAAAATGAGCTAGAACTCATGCTTGAGATGGATGGTGATTTTTTTGGGAGGAAGAAGAAGTGTGTGGGTGCAGGAATAAGTGGAGGGGAGCCACCATGGGCCCATGAGGCAGGGGGCGCGCCCAGGGGGGTGGGCGCGCCCTGGACCCTCGTGGCCAGGTGCTTACTCCCCCTGCTGTGTTCTCAGTGCCAGATATTCTCAAATATTCCAGAAAAAAATCATATTTAAATTTTAGGGCATTTGGAGAACTTTTATTTTCAGGGTATTTTTATATTGCATGGATAAATCAGAAAACAGACAAAAAATATTATTTATACTTTATTTCAACTAAATAACAGAAAGTAAAAGGAGGGTACAGAAGGTTGTGCTTTCTAACTTCATCCATCTCATGCTCATCAAAAGGAATCCACTAACAAGGTTGATCAAGTCTGGTTAACAAACTCATTTCGAGTAGCATGAAATCGGAGAAATTTCGAATGCCACTATGTTACCTCAACGAGGATATGCACATCCCCAATAATAAGAATATCATATTTCTTCTTGACAGTAGGAAGAGGAAATTCGAAACCTCCAAAAATAATCGATAGAATTTTTCCAATAGAATTGATACTGTGGACTTGAGGTTGTTTCCTCGGAAAGTGTACCGTATGCTCATTACCATTAACATGAAAAGTGACATTGCCTTTGGTGCAAGCAATAACAGCCCCTGCAGTATTCAAAAAAGGTCTTCCAAGAATAATAGACATACTATCGTCCTCGGGAATATCAAGAATAACAAAGTCTGTTAAAACAGTAATGTTTGCAACTACAACATGCACATCCTCGCAAATACCGACAGGTATAGCAATTGATTTATCAGCCATTTGCAGAGATATTTCAGTAGGTGTCAACTTATTCAAATCAAGTCTACGATATAAAGAGAGAGGCATAACACTAACACCGTGTAACACCCTCGATGCGACTATAGCTCCCACGTGTCGAGGCACGACTTAGAGACATAATCACATTGAAGGCATATGTCGCAAGTGAGGTAATCTTCACACAACCCATGTAATACATAAGGGAAAGAGATACATAGTTGGCTTACAATCGCCACTTCACACAATTACATGAATAAAGCATTACATCAACCAGATACAATCAAGGTCCGATTATGGAACCAAAATAAAAGAAGAACCCCAAATGCGACAAAGGTCCCCGATCGACCCCAACTGGGATCCACTACTGATCAACTAGAACGAAACAACACAAAGGACAAGATCTTCAACGAGCTCCTCCTGAGCTTGGTTGCGTCATCTGCACGGACTTAGCGGCACCTGCAAACTGGTTTGGAAGTATCTGTGAGCCACGGGGACTCAGCAATCTCGCACCCTCGCGATCAAGACTATTTAAGCCTATGGGTAAGGTAAAGGTAAAAGGTGAAGCTGCAGCAAGCGACTAGCATATATGGTGGCTAAACATACGCAAAAGAGAGCGAGAAGAGAAGGCAAAGCACGGTCGATAGAAGTATGATCAAGAAGTGATCCTAAAACAACCTACGTCAAGCATAACTCCAACACCGTGTTCACTTCCCGGACTCCGCCGGAAAGAGACCATCATGGTTACACACGCTGTTGATTCATTTTAATTAAGGTCAAATTCAGGTTTTCTACAACCAGACGTTAACAAATTCCCATCTTCCCATAACCGCGAGCACGGGTTTCGAAAGTTCAAATCCCTGCAGGGGTGTTCCAACTTAGCCCATCACAAGCTCTCACGGTCAACGAAGGAAAAGACCTCCTCCCGAGACATTCCGATCAGACTCGGTATCCCGGTACAAAAAGACATTTCGACAGGGTAAAACTAAACCAGCAACACCACCCAGATGTGCCAACAAATCCCGATAGGAGCTGCACATATCTCGTTCTCAGGGCACACCGGATGAGCAAGACATCGGGTAAGCCAGCCCAGAGTTGCCCCTGGTAGCCTCGGACATCGCTCAGTTGGACCAACACTCAGAGGAGCACTGGCCCGGGGGTGGGGGTTAAAATAATGATGACCCTCAGGAGCGTGACTCCCAAGGGAAAAGAAAAAAAAGGCTAGGTGGCGAATGGTAAAACCAATGTTGGGCATTGCTGGAAGAGCTTTACTTAAGGCGAACTGTCAAGGGGTTCCCATTATTACCCAACCGCGTAAGGAACGCAAAATCCGGGAACATAACACCGATATGACGGAAACTAGGGCGGCAAGAGTGGAACAAAACACCAGGCATAAGGCCGAGCCTTCCACCCTTTACCAAGTATATAGATGCATTAATTAAATAAGATATAATGTGATATCCCAACAAGTAAACATGTTCCAACAAGGAACAACATCTCCATGTTCCAAACAGGAATAAACTTCAATCTTCACCTGCAACTAACAACGCTATAAGAGGGGCTGAGCAAAGCGGTGACATAGCCAATCAACGGTTTGCTAGGACAAGGTGGGTTAGAGGCTTGGTTCAACAATATGGGAGGCATGACAAGCAAGTGGTAGGTATCGCAGCATAGGCATAGCAAAAGAGCGAGCAACTAGCAAAGCAAAGATAGTAGTGATTTCGAGGGTATGATCATCTTGCCTGAAATCCCGCAAGGAAGAAGAACGAGTCCATGAAGAAGATAAACGGACGTAGTCGAACGAATCCTCACAACACGACGTTACCGGAACCAACCCGAAGAGGCAACACCGGAAAGAAGCAAACAACATAGTAAACAACCATCACATAAACATGGCATGATGCACCATCAAGTATGATGCATGTCCGGTTTAATGAAGCATGACATGGCAAAGTGCACAAGCAATCCTACAAATTAAATGGAGCTCAATATGCAACGAGTTGCATATTGACGAAACACCACGATAAGTTATTTAGTTTGATCCCATTTATGTACCCGACAATATTAAATGTTGTTAAACATGGCAAGAGGGTGAAGCAAATAAAACTACCTATCTAGTCAAGTTTAAATGAGGCCGGGAACAACAAACAACAAATCCGGGACACCTCATGTGCATATATTAGGTTAGGTCCTGTTCTTCCCTAAACCATATTTTAGAGTTGTTAAACATGCAAAGTAAGGCCACCATGTTAAACTAGGCATTTTTCTACCCCATTTACATATAAAGTTTGTTAGATTTGGAGCTACGGTTAATTAGTTATGAATTAAATCATTTTAACATGGCATAGGAGAAAATTTACTCAAACAGCATTTAAAACATTTCAAACATAGATGAAAGTTGCATATTATGAAACTAGATGAAAATCTAAGCAAGTTTCATATATAATTTATTTAGATCCGATGCACGGTTGTGAAGTTATTAAATGCATGAAACTAGGGGGGTTTTCTGTAAAACCGCAGTCTCGGGATTAATTGCTAAAAACGCAGACAAGGAAAAAAAACACACTGGGTCGAAACTGGTTGGCCCGGTAGTGTACATGAGAGGGAGTGGAGAGGGGCTGCTCACTTTGGGCCTCGTGGGCCGGCTGCAGAGGAGGCCCGCTAGATCAACGGGTGAGGCTCGGCTGTGGAGAGGCGGGGAGGCAGGCCGAATCTGGCTGGGCCTTGGACGCACTGGGCTCGCAGATGCAAAGCAGTGGCATCGGGTCAACATGCGAAGGGGAGCTGGCCCAGGCGACAGCGGGGTCACAGGAGCGGTCGTCGTGCTCGCTCGATGCAGAACAAGCAGAGCGACGGTGAGCCGGTGAGGCAGGAACGCGGCGATGGGGATGGAAGCAGGGGCACGCCGCGGGCGGCTGGACGGAGCGCGCGAGGAGGCAGGGGCTCGTGCCCGTCCTCGCGAAGCAGGACGTCGGCGGCGGACTTGGCGCGGAGGCGACCACCGGCGGCAAGTGGGTGGCGGGGACGACGGAATCCGGCGGTGAGACGATGAGAACCAAGGCGAGGGAGGGGGTCGGGCGCGTCTCGTCCTCCTGCTCGAAGCAGAGGACGCAGGGGAAGCAGAGGTCGGCAGCGAGGGGTACGGGGTCGAGAGGCGGTAACGACGAGCGTTTTTTGCGGGACTCCATGGCGTTCCTGTTGCAGAGAGCGAGAGATGAGAGGGGGAGAAGAGAGAAGCGGGAAAGAAAGGAAAGGGCAGCACGGGGCTCATCTATTGGGTGCCCCGGTGGTGTGGATGGCCGGACGGAGGCGGGGAAGCGGAGTTCTGGTGAAGCGGTCGCCGGTGAGAGGCTGGCGTCTTGCGGCTCGCCATGCTCGGGTGCTTGGATCGAAAGGGGGCTGCGGGATTGGCCCGATGGGGAATTCTGGGGAGAGGAGGTGGGTGGATCGGGAGGGATCCCGATGATGATTTGGAAGGTGGCGGCGGGGGAATGGGACAAGCCCCTAGAAGTTAGGATTTTGTCCAGATTAGGTTAGGGGTCTATATATAGGAAGTGGATTTTGGATAGGGGCATTTGGTCCCTCCGATCTTAATCGGACGGACGGGAAAAGTAGGTTAGGTAGCCCAAATAAGAAAACGATGATGTTTTGTAGATGTTTGGGGATGATCCGGACACGACGGTGACGACTGCTCGGGTCGGGTCCGGGACAATTTTCGGACGCGCGTGCGAGGAGGGCTGCGGGCTGACGAGAGAGGTTAGGTTGGACCTGGCGGTAGGTAGTGCGCTGTGTAGACGGTCTCGAGCTGAGAGAAGAGAAGATAGGGAGGCCTGACGACTGTTTCCGGAGACCGAAAACGTCCGACGAAGAGACCGGCTATATTGCCGCTATAGTTAATCGTTGGGGCGTCAAACGAACTCCAAATGCGATGAAACTTGACAGGCGGTCTATCTACACTATAATAAGACCACACGCCAACTTTCAACCCATTCCAACAACATTTTCTGGCCACTTATAAAAAACTATTTCGGACATGCCGCGGGCGCGTGCAAGTGTGGTTGGGCTCAGAACGGACAATGGGCAGAACGAGGAGGCCGGGACAGATGCAAGTTTTGAAAACATGATGATGCAATGCACATGATGACATGATAAGATGCAACACGCAAGCAAAAGACCTGACAACGACAGCGAATAACTCGAAGACACCTGGCACAACGGTCTCGGGGCGTCACAACACTCCACCACTACGAGAGGATCTCGTCCCGAGATCTAGAATGGCACCGGAGGGACAACGAAAGAGAAAGAGAAGCGGTAAAACTAAGTTGCTTCTTTGACAAACGAGTGAAACCACGAACCTTGAAAAAGGTTAAGCCATTTTGATAAAAGAATACAACGGAGATGAATGAAGTTGAAAACACTCCGTTAGAAAAGGAGAACAAGGAACAATAAAGGTCAAATACGACAACACTCCGGTTGAGAAGGGAAGAAAACTTGATAAGATGAGAGAACTTGGAAAGATGGCACGACACTCCGGTTAAATGGATAGGCATGAAAAGAACATGATCTTGACAAAACGAGATGATGGGTTGAAAAGAGCAACATCATAATGCCTCCAGAACAAAAGAATAGAGGCTAGATAATTGAAATAGGAGAATTGAGGAGAAAATGCCAACTTCTGCCACAAAAGAGTTTGAAAAGGCATCTTTAGGAGAAGGGTCGAACGGAGTTGTTGGAAAAAAATCAACAACGAAAAGATAAGCTTGATATGGACTTATAGAAGATACCCCCAAAATTATGAGGTGACAACTTGCCACTCACGGAATAGATTTGATTGGGTTGTATGCCAGGAGACGAGAAACTATTCGCCGGAAGGACAAATGAAGAACTTGGATCATTTATAAGCACCAAAATTAGCAACAATCCTTAGGGAAGGCTATAGGTGAAATATAACCCAAGATAACTCCAAAGAAGAGATTGATGGATTTAAAATATCTCATTCTTGATAACTTGTGACTCACGAAGCACGAAGGGGAATTATCAAGAAGGACATAGTACCACCTCCAAAGATACGGTAGAAAGAAATTGCACTCCGGATAGCAAGATGAAGAATGCTTGAGTTTCTTAGAAAAGAATCTCGATGAACACTTCGAGAAGAAATATAAATCCTTGATGAACCATCATGTAGAACTTCCATGAAGAACTCCGGTAACGAAAAGATGATCAAAACGGAATGAAGGAGAAGTTGAAAACACAAGTTGAACCCTTGCAATGGTTAGATAGATCTTTGGAATGATAATTAGAGCTTGGAACTCTGGGAAAGAAAAGATGAGCATCTCGAACTGAGAATGTGATACGATGAACCACTCCGGAAAAGAAATTGAATAAACTTGATGAAACAAGAATAAGAATTATGTTATGTGTATCCTTCACCAATTTAATTGATGACGAGCAAATGGATTTGGCACACAACTTATTCTCGTAGCAAGGATAACGCAAACTTGAGAAGGTCTTCAACGAACCACCGGTAGAATTGAAATAACAAATGGATCGATACAATAACAAAGGAAGAGAAATCTTGAACGAAGCACCGGTAAGATTGGAGAATGATAACTGAAAGCTGAGAATGAATAAACATGAATTGATGGACTCTGGATAATCAAACTGAGAAGACTCTTGAATATCCCTGGATGGGTGAAAAGAATTTTCACGATCAAAACAATTACGAGAGGATGGCTAGAAGCTAGAATCAAGAATCTTGAAGAGGATGGAGCAAGATTAAAGAGAAACTCTTCTTCGGTCTTCAAAATCCGAGAATGACAACGAGAAACACCACCATGAATTATTTAGACACTCCGGGAGAATCAAAAGCGAAGAGGTTGAGCCAACTACGGAAAGAATTTGAAAGATCTTGGAGAAAGGCATATGACTGATGATAATTCATCCTTACGTCAAACTTCGATAGGAATTTAGGATAACTCCGGGGAAATAAGAAGAGTCAGGTAAGATCCTGGAAAAAGACCTGTGGGTTAGGGCCCACTCAAAAGAAACACCGTTGGAATGATTTGAAGGAGAGGTCGCACCGGTTGAATTAAATGGCTTGAATGAGATAACATCCTCGAAAGAGCTTGAACGAATGTAGAGTGGAAAACACGAATCTTCGAGAAATCTTCAGCACTCCGGAATAAATGAATAGCAGGAAATGAATGGTTAAGAATTTGCACCGGCATGAGAAAACATTGAAACGAGGAAAAGATATGATCAACAAGGCTTGAATTGGTTCCACCGGAGAAGGAAATGAGTGAAGAGTGATGAACTTGAAGCTCCGTTAGAATCTTCCTGATAATCACCGGATAAGAATATTGAAAGAAAAGAAAGAAGAGACTTCGCATCAATAAGATGGATACTTGATAAAGAAATCCGAGTCCTTGAGGAAAAAGGGGTGGATGGGCGGGAAAACAAAGGCAACTTGGAGACGGATGAAACAAACACCGTTGAGAAGAAGTGATAATTGATCTTGCGGTTGTTGAAATGATTGTATCCACTTTAAGAGAAGCACAACGGTTAAAAGGATTGACAAAAACAATCTTGATGATCAAGAAGGATTGGTATCCACATCGGAGTATGAGAACACCATTTGGGAAATGTATGGAATCAACACTTGACATTGAAGCAACTCGAATACCACAACTCAAAAACAAAACAAAGGATTGGCTTGCAGAATAAGCCAGAGCAAACATATGATAGAGATTTTGTCTGAAGTTTTCGTGGTGGGGCCTACACGGGCTCGATCGTACAGCACCATCATGTACAAGGCAGTGCACATGACATACGAAGCATCCCCGAGTCGGCATAGCCAAGGACTCTTTAAGACACAATGAGACCACTGTAAAACCGACCGTGAATAGGCGGACCACTAGACGTCGAACCCCAATTTCAAATCATACGTCTATCGGAAAGATATCCTAAGAGCTACTTGAATTCCCACCTATGAAACTCCCGACATTTTCCGGTTATGCAATCAGGTGTTGGGGATACAGGGGAAGCATAATATCTCACCCAAAACTAGCAAATCCTACATCCAGCTGTATCCATCCTTCAACACATAACCAAGAAACCTTCGGAAATCATCTACCTCAACCTTCGAAAAGCATCCGTTATACAAGTTATGGCAATACTCCCGAACTCCCGCCCCAGTACTAGGTGGCGTCGAGGTTATCTCACCAACGAACTGCATAAAAGAGATTTTCGATGTCGGCGTACTAAACTCAGGTATTCCAGAACTGCAACGATAAAATTATGACGACAACACCTCAGAGCTCAACTCCCCGGGACACTTCCACTAAACCCCTGACAGGAGGCACCAAGACAATGTTGTCATCATAAAACCATCGGAACGATTCCAAGATACCCGGGTGATCCTAAATTTTTTTAGTGAAATTTGAGAAGAGAAGAGTCAAAACTCTGCGTCAGGATGCCTTACCAGAGCGATGAGGAGACTGGGAAGTAAAAAGAATTCCTAAACTCTCCGATATATAATTCCTAAATGACTCAAAACATTTTTTTCTAGACACAACTCGGCCGCTAAAATGATCAAGCATTGGGGCTCCTAAGGTCGGGGAAGGCTCTGGTACCAACTTGTAACACCCTCGATGCGACTATAGCTCCCACATGTCGAGGCACGACTTAGAGACATAATCGCATTGAAGGCATATGTCGCAAGTGAGGTAATCTTCACACAACCCATGTAATACATAAGGGAAAGAGATACATAGTTGGCTTACAATCGCCACTTCACACAATTACATGAATAAAGCATTACATCAATCAGATACAATCAAGGTCCGACTATGGAACCAAAATAAAAGAAGAACCCCAAATGCGACAAAGGTCCCCGATCGACCCCAACTGGGCTCCACTACTGATCAACTAGAACGAAACAACACAAAGGACAAGATCTTCAACGAGCTCCTCCTGAGCTTGGTTGCGTCATCTGCACGGACTCAGCGGCACCTGCAAACTGGTGTGGACGTATCTGTGAGCCACGGGTACTCAGCAATCTCGCACCCTCGCGATCAAGACTATTTAAGCCTATGGGTAAGGTAAAGGTAAAAGGTGAAGCTGCAACAAGCGACTAGCATATATGGTGGCTAAACATACGCAAAAGAGAGCGAGAAGAGAAGGCAAAGCACGGTCGATAGAAGTATGATCAAGAAGTGATCCTAAAACAACCTACGTCAAGCATAACTCCAACACCGTGTTCACTTCCCGGACTCCGCCGGAAAGAGACCATCACGGTTACATACGCTGTTGATTCATTTTATTTAAGGTCAAATTCAGGTTTTTTACAACCGGACGTTAACAATTTCCCATCTGCCCATAACCGCGGGCACGGCTTTCGAAAGTTCAAATCCCTGCAGGGGTGTCCCAACTTAGCCCATCGCAAGCTCTCACGGTCAACGAAATAAAAGACCTCCTCCCGAGACATTCCGATCAGACTCGGTATCCCGGTACAACAAGACATTTCGACAGGGTAAAACTAAACCAGCAACAACACCCAGATGTGCCGACAAATCCCGATAGGAGCTGCACATATCTCGTTCTCAGGGCACACCGGATGAGCAAGACATCGGGTAAGCCAGCCCAGAGTTGCCCCTGGTAGCCTCGGACATCGCTCAGTTGGACCAACACTCAGAGGAGCACTGGCCCGGGGGGGGGGGTTAAAATAATGATGACCCTCAGGAGCGTGACTCCCAAGGGAAAAGAAAAAAAAGGCTAGGTGGCGAATGGTAAAACCAATGTTGGGCATTGCTGGAAGAGCTTTACTTAAGGCGAACTGTCAAGGGGTTCCCATTATTACCCAACCGCGTAAGGAACGCAAAATCCGGGAACATAACACCGATATGACGGAAACTAGGGCGGCAAGAGTGGAACAAAACACCAGGCATAAGGCCGAGCCTTCCACCCTTTACCAAGTATATAGATGCATTAATTAAATAAGATATAATGTGATATCCCAACAAGTAAACATGTTCCAACAAGGAACAACATCTCCATGTTCCAAACAGGAATAAACTTCAATCTTCACCTGCAACTAACAACGCTATAAGAGGGGCTGAGCAAAGCGGTGACATAGCCAATCAACGGTTTGCTAGGACAAGGTGGGTTAGAGGCTTGGTTCAACAATATGGGAGGCATGACAAGCAAGTGGTAGGTATTGCAGCATAGGCATAGCAAAAGAGAGAGCAACTAGCAAAGCAAAGATAGTAGTGATTTCGAGGGTATGATCATCTTGCCTGAAATCCCGCAAGGAAGAAGAACGAGTCCATGAAGAAGATAAACGGACGTAGTCGAACGAATCCTCACAACACGACGTTACCGGAACCAACCCGAAGAGGCAACACCGGAAAGAAGCAAACAACATAGTAAACAACCATCACATAAACATGGCATGATGCACCATCAAGTATGATGCATGTCCGGTTTAATGAAGCATGACATGGCAAAGTGCACAAGCAATCCTACAAATTAAATGGAGCTCAATATGCAACGAGTTGCATATTGATGAAACACCACGATAAGTTATTTAGTTTGATCCCGTTTATGTACCCACCAATATTAAATGTTGTTAAACATGGCAAGAGGGTGAAGCAAATAAAACTACCTATCTAGTCAAGTTTAAATGAGGCCGGGAACAACAAACAACAAATCCGGGACTCCTCATGTGCATATATTAGGTTAGGTCCTGTTCTGCCCTAAACCATATTTTAGAGTTGTTAAACATGCAAAGTTAGGCCACCATGTTAAACTAGGCATTTTTCTACCCCATTTACATATAAAGTTTGTTAGATTTGGAGCTACGGTTAATTAGTTATGAATTAAATCATTTCAACATGGCATAGGAGCAAATTTACTCAAACAGCATTTAAAACAACATAGATGAAAGTTGCATATTATGAAACTAGATGAAAATCTAAGCAAGTTTCATATATAATTTATTTAGATCCGATGCACGGTTGTGAAGTTATTAAATGCATGAAACTAGGGGGGTTTTCTGTAAAACCGCAGTCTCGGGATTAATTGCTAAAAACGCACACAAGGAAAAAAACACACTAGGTCGAAACTGGTTGGCCCGGTAGTGTACATGAGAGGGAGTGGAGAGGGGCTGCTCACTTTGGGCCTCGTGGGCCGGCTGCAGAGGAGGCCCGCTAGATCAACGGGTGAGGCTCGGCTGTGGAGAGGCGGGGAGGCAGGCCGAATCTGGCTGGGCCTTGGATGCGCTGGGCTCGCGGATGCAAAGCAGTGGCATCGGGTCAACAGGCGAAGGGGAGCTGGCCCAGGCGACAGCGGGGTCACAGGAGCGGTCGTCATGCTCGCTCGATGCAGAACAAGCAGAGCGACGGTGAGCCGGTGAGGCAGGAATGCGGCGATGGGGATGGAAGCAGGGGCGCTCCGCGGGCGGCTGGACGGAGCGCGCGAGGAGGCAGGGGCTCGTGCCCGTCCTCGCGAAGCAGGACGACGGCGGCGGACTTGGCGCAGAGGCGACCACCGGCGGCAAGTGGGTGGCGGGGACGACGGAATCCGGCGGTGAGACGATGAGAACCAAGGTGAGGGAGGGGGTCGGGCGCGTCTCGTCCTCCTGGTTGAAGCAGAGGACGCAGGGGAAGCAGAGGTCGGCAGCGAGGGGTGCGGGGTCGAGAGGCGGCAACGACGAGCGTTTGTTGCGGGACTCCATGGCGTTCCTGTTGCAGAGAGCGAGAGATGAGAGGGGGAGAAGAGAGAAGAGGGAAAGAAAGGAAAGGGCAGCGCGGGGCTCATCTGTTGGGTGCCCCGGTGGTGTGGATGGCCGGACGGAGGCGGGGAAGCGGAGTTCTGGTGAAGCGGTCGCCGGCGAGAGGCTGGCGTCTTGCGGGCTCGCCATGCTCAGGTGCTTGGATCGAAAGGGGGTTGCGGGATTGGCCCGATGGGGAAGAGAGGAGGTGGGTGGATCGGGAGGGATCCCGATGATGATTTGGACGGTGGCGGTGGGGGAATGGGACAAGCCCCTAGAAGTTAGGATTTTGTCCAGATTAGGTTAGGGGTCTATATATAGGAAGTGGATTTTGGATAGGGGCATTTGGTCCCTCCGATCTTAATCGGATGGACGGGAAAAATAGGTTAGGTAGCCCAAATAAGAAAATGATGACGTTTTGTAGATGTTTGGGGATGATCCGGACACGACGGTGACGACTGCTCGGGTCAGGTCCGGGACAATTTTCGGACGCTCGTGCGAGGAGGGCTGCGGGCTGACGAAAGAGGTTAGGTTGGACCTGGCGGTAGGTAGTGAGCTGTGTAGACGGTCTCGAGCTGAGAGAAGAGAAGAGAGGGAGGCCTGACGACTGTTTCCAGAGACCAAAAACGTCCGACGAAGAGACCGGCTATATTGCCGCTATAGTTAATCGTTGGGGCGTCAAACGAACTCCAAATGCGATGAAACTTGACAGGCGGTCTATCTACACTATAATAAGACCACACGCCAACTTTCAACCCATTCCGATAACATTTTTTGGCCACTTATAAAAAACTATTTCGGACATGCCGCGGGCGCGTGCAAGTGTGGTTGGGCTCAGAACGGACAACGGGCGGAACTAGGAGGCCGGGACAGATGCAAGTTTTGCAAACATGATGATGCAATGCACATGATGACATGATAAGATGCAACACGCAAGCAAAAGACCTGACAACGACAGCGAATAACTCGAAGACACCTGGCACAACGGTCTCGGGGCGTCACACACCGGCTCCAAGATCACATAAAGCAGTTTGAACATAGTTTCTTTTAATGGAGCATGGTATAGTTGGTACTCCGGGATCTCCAAGTTTCTTTTGTATTCCTCCCTTAAAAGTATAATTAGCAAGCATGGTGGAAATTTCAGCTTCCGGTATCTTTCTTTTATTAGTAACAATATCTTTCATGTACTTAGCATAAGGATTCATTTTAAGCATATCAGTCAAACGCATACGCAAAAAGATAGGTCTAATCATTTTAGCAAAGCGCTCAAAATCCTCATCATCCTTTTTCTTGGATGGCTTAGGAGGAAAAGGTATGGGTTTCTGAACCCAAGGCTCTCTTTCCTTATAGTGTTTCCTAGAAACAAAGTCTCTCTTATCATAACGTTGATTCTTTGATTGTGGGTTATCAAGATCAACAGCAGGTTCAGCTTCTGCATCATTATCATTGCTAGGTTGAGCATCAACATGAACATTATCATTAACATTATCACTAGTTTCATGTTCATTACCAGATTGTGTTTCAGCATCAGAAATAGAGATATCATTGGGATTCTCAGGTGTGTCAATAACAGGTTCACTAGAAGCATGCAAAGTCCTATCATTTTTCTTTTTCTTCCTTTTAGAAGGACTAGGTGCATAAATATCATTTCTTTGAGAATCTTGCTCAATTATCTTAGGATGGCCCTCAGGATACAAAGGTTCCTGAGTCATTTTACCACCTCTAGTCATAACTCTAACAACATTATCATTTTTCTTACTATTTAATTAATTGAGAAGATCATTCTGAGTTTTAAGTACTTGTTCTACTTGAGTGGTAACCATAGAAGCATGTTTACTAATGAGTTTAAGTTCACCTTTAACTCTAGACATATAATCACCCAAGTGTTCAATCATATAAGCATTTTGTTTCAATTGTCTACCAAAATAAGCATTGAAGTCTTCTTGCTTAACCATAAAGTTATCAAACTCATCCAAACATTGGCTAGCAAACTTAGTAGGAGGGATTTCAGCTTTATCATATCTATAGAGAGAATTTACCTTTACTACCTGTGTCGGGTTATCAAGACCATGTGTTTCTTCAATAGGTGATGGATTAAAACCATATATTTCTTCAACAGGCGGTAAATTAAGACCATGTATTTCTTGAATAGGAGGTAAATTCTTAACATCTTTAGCTTTGATACCCTTTGCTCTCATGGATTTCTTTGCCTCTTGCATATCTTCGGGACTGAGAAATAGAACACCTCTTTTCTTCGGGGTTGGTTTAGGAATAGGCTCAGGAGTTGGCTCAGGAAGTGTCCAATTATTTTCATTTGTCAACATATTATTCAATAGAATTTCAGCTTCATCCAGTGTTCTTTCCCTGAAAACAGAACCAGCACAACTATCCAGGTGGTCTCTGGAAGCATCGGTTAGTCCATTATAAAAGATATCAAGTATTTCATTTTTCTTAAGAGGATGACCAGACAAAGCATTAAGTAATTGGAGAAGCCTCCCCCAAGCTTGTGGGAGACTCTCTTCTTCAATTTGCACAAAATTATATATATCCCTTAAAGCAGCTTGTTTCTTATGAGCAGGGAAATATTTAGCAGAGAAATAATAAATCATATCCTGGGGACTACGCACACAGCCAGGATCAAGAGAATTAAACCATATCTTAGCATCACCCTTTAATGAGAACGGAAATATTTTAAGGATATAAAAGTAGCAAGTTCTCTCATCATTAGTGAACAGGGTGGCTATATCATTTAATTTAGTAAGATGTGCCACAACAGTTTCAGATTCATAGCCATAAAAAGGACCAGATTCAACCAAAGTAATTATATCAGGATCAATAGAAAATTCACAATCCTTATCAGTAACAAAGATAGGTGAAGTAGCATAAGCAGGATTATATTTCATTCTAGCATTCAGAGTTTTTTGTTTAAGCTTAGCTAATAATTTCTTAAGATCACTTCTATCATTGCATGCAAGAAAGTCTCTTTTAGTTTCTTCATCCATAACATAGCCCTCAAGCACAATAGGCAATTCATATTTATTAGGAGAGCCTTCATCATCACTTTCATCAATATTATCATTTTCAATAATTTCATTCTCTCTAGCCCTAGTAAGTTGTTCATCAAGAAATTCACCAAGTGGCACAATAGTATCAAGCATAGAAGTAGTTTCATCATAAGTATCATGCATAGCAGAAGTGACATCATCAATAATATGCGACATATCAGACTTAATAGCGGAAGCAGGTTTAGGTGTCACAAGCTTACTCAAAACAGAAGGTGAATCAAGTGCAGAGCAAGATGGCAGTTCCTTACCTCCCCTCGTAGTTGAGGGATTAATTTTTGTTTTCGCGTCTTTTAGGTTCTTCATAGTGACAAGAAGATATAAATCCCAAGTGACTCAAAGAATAGAGCTATGTTCCCTGGCAACGGCGCCGGAAAATAGTCTTGATAACCCACAAGTATAGGGGATCGCAACAGTTTACGAGGGTAGAGTATTCAACCCAAATTTATTGATTTGACACAAGGGGAGCCAAAGAATATTCTCAAGTATTAGCAGCTGAGTTGTCAATTCAACCACACCTGGAAACTTAATATCTGCAGCAAAGTGTTTAGTAGCAAAGTAATATGATAGTAGTAGTAACGGTAGGAAAAGGTAACGGTAGCAAAATTAATATTTTTGGTATTTTGTAGTGATGATAAAAATAGCAACGGAAAAGTAAATAAGCGAAGAACAATATATGGAAAGCTCGTAGGCATTGGATCGGTGATGGAGAATTATGCCGGATGTGGTTCATCATGTAACAGTCATAATATAGGGTGACACAGAACTAGCTCCAATTCATCAATGTAATGTAGGCATGTATTCTGAATATAGTCATACGTTCTTATGGAAAAGAACTTGCATGACATCTTTTGTCCTACCCTCCCATGGCAGCGGGGTCCTAATGGAAACTAAGGGATATTAAGGCCTCCTTTTAATAGAGTACCGGACCAAAGCATTAACACATAGTGAATACATGAACTCCTCAAACTATGGTCATCACCGGGAGTGGTCCCGATTATTGTCACTTCGGGGTTGCCGGATCATAACACATAGTAGGTGACTATAGACTTGCAAGATAGGATCAAGAACTCACATATATTCATGAAAACATAATAGGTTCATATCTGAAATCATGGCACTCGGGCCCTAGTGACAAGCATTAAGCATAGCAAAGTCATATCAACATCAATCTCAGAACATAGTGGATACTAGGGATCAAACCCTAACAAAACTAACTCGATTACATGATAAATCTCATCCAACCCATCACCGTCCAGCAAGCCTACGATGGAATTACTCACGCACGATGGTGAGTATCATGAAATTTGTGATGGAGGATGGTTGATGATGACGATAGCGACAAATTCCCCTCTCTGGAGCCCCGAACGGACTCCAGATCAGCCCTCTCGGGAGAGTTTAGGGCTTGGCGGCGGCTCCGTATCATAAAACGCAATGAATCCTTCTCCTTTATTTTTTTCTCCCCGAACACGAATATATGGAGTTGGAGTTGAGGTCGGTGGAGCTCCAGGGGACCCACAAGGCAGGGGTGCGCGCCTAGGCCTTGGTTCTTTGCCAGTATTTTTTATTATTTCCAAAAATAATCTCCATGGAGTTTCAGGTCATTCCGAGAACTTTTATTTCTGCACATAAATAACACCATGGCAATTCTGCTGAAAACAACGTCAGTCCGGGTTAGTTCCATTCAAATCATGCAAGTTAGAGTCCAAAACAAGGGCAAAAGTGTTTGTAAAAGTAGATACGACGGAGACGTATCACCCGCCATCTATTAGTTCCTGGCGAATAGCGTTGCACAAATTCCAAGAGAATGTAAGCTTTTTCTCAGTTGCCTAATCTGGATATGGTTGCCACCCCCGATGCTTTTAGACTCTTTTGGCAATGAGAAATTGCCGAAATTCTGTAATTGTGTTAGGGGGACATGATATGCCACGGTAGTCGGTGAAGCCATTTGTGCTCCTGCAGAAGTTTCACTTATTTTGCCATGGCCGTGAAGGTGCGTAGCCGAATTATGGACATCAATAGTTGCGTTTGGTGCCAAAAAAATTTGTAGCATGGGATGTAGCATATGATGTTTGCGGGTAGTTGGCCGAATAACTAGTAGTAGCCTCACCAATTCCCCTATCCACCGACATGTTTGGATTAACATGTTGGAAGTTAGTTAACGATGAATAAAAAGGTAAAACACTTTGTTGCATGCTATTGAAAGTTCCTACATGGGGTGTTTCAACTTGATTAACCAAACTCATCATGTTGTTCATCGGCATATGGATTAGTGGGGTTAACGATGAATGGGAGTTGGAATACATATGTTGCATGTTGCTAAAATTATATAAATTTTAAGCATGAAGATTATTCTGAATTGGCTGTTGCGCATAATTAGATGCATGATTGATGAAACTAGGGCTAGCCGATCGATTATGCTCATTAAACTATCTAGCAACAACATATGCATTATTTGCATCTACATGACTGAATTGGGTATTCATATTACCTTTGTAGATTGCAAACCCTAGATGACGATCCCTTTGTAGCAAGAACGGGCTGGAGACCGTTCAAAGCTTCGTCCCCAGTGGAGTCGCCAAAAAGTGTGTTCACACACGAGGACGTCATCATGTACCTCCAACGCCGGGGGTGATGCACCGCAGCTCACGTCGAATGAGACATGGCCGGAAGCACGGTTCGCAGGCATTCCGGAGGGTGCTTTTGAGGACCCGAAATCCCACACGCCCAGGAGGGACTCCGTCAGAGTGCGCGGTGGCTATGGGATGCCCTAGGTCGACCTGATCGACCCTAGGGCCTCAAGGTTTGCCGCCCTGCAATAAGAAGAACAGAAGAAGAATGAGGAAGAAGAAGAACAAGGGAGAGAGATAAAAGTAAAGGTAAATGTGGTAGATGGATTTGATCGATTGTGTGTTGTTCAATTGGTCGTCACCCCTTAGGTATATAAGAGGCGGATGGACTTCCCGTACAATAAAATGACTCCAAATCATGTCCAAATCTTTCCAAAATTAACCGAACTCAGATTTAGGTATGTCTGAAATATTAGTTCGATTTTTAGGTCCCACATGCCACAAACAACCTCGGATGAAGATGAGCCCAAAAGCAAAATTTACTGCCTTGACGAGACGAACAACTTTTGTGTTGAATGTTTTTTGATTAGAAGTCATCTTGAGGACCGAATCTCTCACGCAGAACAGCAGATTGGTGGCGCTACCCATCACACACGTGTCTGGTGGGGCGCGTCATATTTTGCCTCCTGGCAGGGCTGCATTTCGATGGCTCTAACTTCTGCATACAAACTCGGATTGAGACGATTTTTATATAAAAATCGGCCATTTCAACGAGACGCACAACTTTCGTGTTGAAATGTTTTCCGTCAGAGGCCATATTAATTGAGTTTCATGCCATTCTTTAATCTGGTGTCAACATGAGCATCTCTGAACTTGTCATAACTATTGCATAAGAGCTCCGTTTAAGACCATGTTCATATCCATCTCGATCTTCTTAAAGAGAGCCATCCGGAGGTGACCTCCAATCATAAGTTTGAATTAGTCTTGATATAACTTAAAGCTACTCTTTATGATTGTGCCACTTTTGAGCGTGAACAGCTTTCTTGGCACCCTTGCAACCTGGAGGACACTAAGCATTCTTAGTTGGTACTCGTGTTGTACCGTTTGTTCCATCCCCTTTTGTGTACACATGAATCTTACACTTTTGGCTCTCCTGCACAACTTCCCACCAATGCACATACATGAACTGCTGTCCATGGCAGCTGTGGTACATTTCCAAAGCTTTCTACATGAGTTGTTTATTACATTGGCCAGTTGCATGGGTGTCTCTAATCTGGTTGTAGCATCCATTGAAATAGGTAACCTTCTTTGTTGTTTTGTACCAATGGTTCTTGAGGTGATTCACATCCCTCTATCTGTCACTCTCAATTGTGATGTTGTATGTAGCAACAACCTCCTTCGATCAGTATTCTGCCTTCTTTGCATTACCATCGATAGGATTCACAGAGTTGCGCAACCAAGCACTAACCTACACAATGGAAGGAAGTGTAAGGTTACATTTGACTAAAAAAATACAAGATGCATGTGATGGAGTATAAAAATCAGAGAATCCAACCTAAATAATTTTTTTAGATAGAATGCCATGAGATATCTTCAATGTTCGCATGACAAGAATGAGAGAATTGGGGGGGGGGGGCTTACCAATTTGATGTCCTCATCTTTTGGATAATATAGCCTATGTCTATCTTCATCATCGGGTTCCACATCAATTGTGATCTATTTTCTCTTGTTGGATGAGTTGTTGTCCTCAGAACAGATGTCGATGGGAGAGGGTGGTGATTGGCTGTTGGTGGCAGTGGCTGCGTACAGAACATTGGATATTCAAAACCAAGTTGTTGATGGGCTGGCAAGGTGAAGCTCGAATGACTTTGGTCTCTCTCTCTGTCTCTCTGTCTCTCTCTCGCACACACACACACAAAAAGTTGTTCACTGAAGCAACAAAATAAATGTAAATTACAACTAATTGTTTGTATTGTTGCTCATCGACATAGTAGTCTACCCTAGGAGCATTCCCTTGCAACACTTCAGTGAACAATGGTGACTTATTGAGCACATTGACGTCATTGTTGGATCCTGGAACACCAAAGAAGGTATGCCATATCCATAGATCATGTGATGCAACAGCCTCAAGGATGATGACCGGGACACTGTATTCAGTACGTGTAAACTGCCCCTTCCATCCAACTGGGCAATTTTCCCACCCTCAGTTCATGTAGTCTATGCTTCCTAGCATACTAGGAAAACCACGTGTTTTGCCAACTTCTAGTAGATTTTGAATGTCTTCAACAGTTAGCCTTGGAAAATATTCTCCACCAAACTTGGCAATGACCCCCTTAGCAAAAAAATTAAGACACTTGAGTGCCGTAGATGCACCTAGTCGAATGTGGCCATCTGTTTTGTTAGTAGGCACGCCATACACCAACATATGCATGGCTGATGTGCACTTCTATAAAGGTGATAGACCTGGAGGACCGAGGGTATCTACCCTTTGAGTGAAGTAGGGACACCACTCAGCAAGCGCTTGAACAATGCGTACAAATAGGGATTTGCCCATGCGGAACCTTCTACGGAAGTAGTAACCAGGATAGGTAGGATTATGAGAGAAATAATCTGCTATGAGAAGTTGGTTGTAAAATTCTCTCTTCTTGTAAATATATATCCTAGGGGCTGACCGGCGCCTAGTACATGGAGCTCCTAGTGCATCATGAATATTGGTGGCTATTTGTGTAGCAAAGTTGTTGAGAATATTATGGTGTGCCAAGTAATCTTCTAGTGAGAACAATTTTTTGGGTCAATGGTGTCATCTTCGAACTCATCGGAGCTCAATTGTGACATATTGCAAGTAGAGCTACAATTGAAAAATCAAGTAATAAGAATTATGCACAGAACTACACATGGAGCTATAATTTGGATGGAAAGAATAATATTCATGTAAAATAGCATAATCTATGCACATACATGTTAAGACAATCAAAACGGATGCAACACGGAAAATCGATCACATACAGAAACAAAAGTATCACAATAGGCAATATTACGCATCAGAACAAGTCTTATCACTGCCCTGGTTACTGCTTGATAAACAATAAATCCTGAAGAAAGAAAACTTGCATGGTAACCTCGCTGGATATGAAAATTTATCTTGACTTACTTGTTCTGATACACTCATTCTGGTATAGCAAATCATAAGTTCCACTATCAAAATAACAGAAAAATGTTTAGAAATTGAACCCAGAATCCTAAAATTTTCACTTGTCATAACTAGCTAATGTGCTGTGCTAAGATTTCTGAGTACAGTACATATTTTAAAAAAGCGTGCATGTCCAATTAACCTTTTAGCGGAACACATATGTGGAGTTCCTAAGGAACACATGCATATTCTAATATTTGTTTCCATTGTACATCAAGTGGTACTTTATAAAAACATAATTGATTATGAAACTGTAATCTTGGACAGGTCCATACTGTTCTATGTTCTTAATCCTAACCGTAACAAACATTGCTCAAATAAAGAAAGCAAGATCGTAACATAGAAAGAAAATTGCTGGAACATGCATTCAGAAACATTATGTAAGAGAAAAGACATGGGGACTCCCACAAGCATGACAGCCTGATCCAAATAGATTGAACCTAAATCGCAACATAGGGAATTAGTATTCTTGGAACAAAACTACTGACCAAATTACCATAAATCTCTACAATCTAGCAAACCCTAGCCTAGTTTGTTGAATCAAAAATCATCTGGCCATGAGAACAATAAGAGACAGGGGAAGAAGTAATACCATATGAGGGAGTCCTGGATTAGGGGGTATCCGGACAGCCGGATTATATCCTTTGGCCGGACTGATGGACTATGCAAGATTGAAGAGTTCGTCCCGTGTCCGGATGGGACTCTACTTGGTGTGGAAGGAAAGCTAGGCAATACGGATATGTATATCTCCTCCTTTGTAACCGACCTTGTGTAACCCTAGCCCCCTTCGGTGTCTATATAATCCGGAGGATTTTAGTCCGTAGGACAACAGACGATCATACCATAGGCTAGCTTCTAGGGTTTAGCCTCTCTGATCTCGTGGTAGATCAACTCTTGTACTACTCATATTATCAAGAATAATCAAGAAGGACGTAGGGTTTTACCTCCATCAAGAGGGCCCGAACCTGGGTAAAACATAATGTCCTCTACCTCCTGTTACCATCCGCCTTAGACGCACAGTTCGGGACCCCCTACCCGAGATCCGCCGGTTTTGACACCGACATTGGTGCTTTCATTGAGAGTTCCACTGTGCCGTCGCCATAAGGAAGGATGCCTCATCTCGTCGTTGAAGACAACATTACTGCCGGGGGAGCTCTGGCTGTCGGCCAAACTCTCTGGCTTGGCAGTTTCATCATGACTGCCCGTTCGGTCGCTGCATCGACGATGACCTCTTGGGTCATCAAAAACAGCCTCCACGTCGGCTCGGAATTCGCCGAGCAGATGGATCCAATGGAGCTCTCTTCCCTAAACGAGCTCTTGGATCATATCGTCGCCTTGGGAGTCGCTACAGACTACGATCGGATTGGGATTAAACCCGATCAAAGGGAGATTAATTCTCCACCGGTCACCCATCATATTGCGGTGGTGGAGGAACAACGCGGAGATTCTTCCTCTATCTTGAGGACTAACTATGTCCGGATTCCTGAGCTCTCCGAGCCGGATACCCGTTTATGGGAGGACATCACCCAAGCCCTGAACCTAGAGTCAGGCAACGGGCCAGACTTATTGGGCAACACTCCGGAATCCAAGCTTCCAAGATTGGAAACTCCTCGGCCCCTAGGTCTCAGATCGGGTAGGGGTTCGGACTCAAATCCACCCACCCACCCAGACATAAACGATCTTTCCCACATCAGGCAAGAGCCCCATGAAACAATACATCATTATTGGGCCATATTTCTCCTTGTGATGAATAAGGTTAAGGACTGTCGCGAGGAAGACACAGTCTCATTTTTCTGCAATAATTGCATGAACAAGGGAATCCTTAACGCCTTAAGTCGCCGTGGCATATCACGCTTCGCTGACTTGTCGTCCATAGTATGAAAGTACCGTGTGATGGAAAGCACCTGGAAAACCGAAACGAAATTTTGGGATAATCCGTCTCGGCATATACACCTAGTCCGAAGTAAAAGGGTTCACTATCATAAGACACCCGAGTTAGTTAGAAAGAAACAAAAACCCTCTACAGGGCATGGAACCGCATTGGAGGGATGGCTCAACGGCCCCTGCAAAATCCATAGTACAGCGGATACCATACCAACACACAACCTTAGAGCATGTTGGATACTCCGGCAGGTGGCCAAAAGTGGTGAGGATATTCTCATCCCAAATGCCACAGAGTACCATCCCGTGGATAATAATACGATATTAATAGTCTTTGAAACCTTCGCATCAAATAATAGGCGCAAGAGAACACTCCGCAGCCTCGCCGAAATCTGCCAAGAGAACACTCCGCAGCAATGAATCCATGGAGTGACACGGCTATTACCTTCAATGCCAGTGACAAACCTAAATTCCGAACAGCCCGAGCACCTGCTGCACTGGTCCTCAGTCCAATTGTGGATGGCTTTCGACTCACCAAAGTACTCACGGATGGCGACAGTGGATTAAACCCCATCTATGAGGAAACTCTTCAAAAACTGAAAATAGACTGGAACCGCATTGAGCAAAGCAGCACAACATTCAGAGGAATCATCCCCAGTCGGGAAGCACGTTGTGCTGGGAAAATCACACTAGATGTGGTATTCGGCACGCCTGAGAACTATAGGTCTGAAGAAATTACATTCCAAGTGGCCCCGTTCAGTAGTGGATACCACGCCCTTGTAGGATGGGAGGCGTTCACGATCTTCCAAGCCATACCCCATTATGGGTACATGAAGCTCAAAATGCTCGGGCCCAACGGAATCATCACTCTCGCTAGTGATCCGGACACAACACTCCGCGCCGAGAACAAAACAGCCGCATTGGCCCTCGAGGCATTGTCCGAAGCCCTTTCGGCCGAGGAATTAACTGCGCTATGCTCCATAGTGGACAGGGACGACGTGATACTTGACAAGAGATCCAAGTCCACCTCTTTTAAACCAGCAGATGAAATAGTCAAATTCCAAGTCCACCCAACGGACCCTACAAAAACAGCCTCCATCGGGGCACAGTTAAACGCCGCCGTGGACGCAGCACTACGAGAGTTCCTGCGCGAGAATTGGGACATATTCGCCTGGCACCCCTCAGAATGCCAGGAATCCCATGTAGGCTGGCCGAGCACAGCCTCAATATCCTAAGGGGATTCAAGCCAGTCAAGCAGGCTCTTCAGCGTTTCTCTGAACCTAAGAGACAAGCTATGGGAGAGGAACCAGCCAAGTTATTAGAGGCCGGATTCATTAGAGAAATAAAACATCCAGACTGGCTAGCAAACCTGGTGATGGTACCAAAGAAGGACAAATCCTGGCGCCTATGTGTTGATTTTAAGGACCTCAACAAGGCTTGCCCAAAGGATCCCTTCCCCTCCCCCGCATTGATCAAATTATCGATGCTACCGCAGGACACGAGTCATTGTGTTTCCTCGACGCATACTCCGGCTACCACCAAATTAAGATGGCGGAGTCTGACCAAGCCGCAACGGCATTTATCACACCATACGACTCCTTCTGTTTCAACACAATGCCTTTTGGGCTCAAAAACGCCGGCGCAACATATCAGCGCATGATTCAGACATGTCTGGAGAAACAGATCGGCAAAACAATAGAGGCATACGTAGATGATGTGGTCGTTAAAACCAAACACGTCGACTCTCTAATAGACGACTTGAGGCTCACATTCGACAACCTCCAAACATACGACATCAAGCTCAATCCAGAAAAATGTGTTTTCGGCATACCAGCCAGAAAGCTCCTGGGCTTCATCGTCTCCAGTAGAGGAATTGAAGCTAATCCGGCCAAAATCCGAGCTTTGTCACAGTTAGCTACCCCAACAGACCTCAAACAAATCCAGAAATTAACTGGATGTGTGGCGGCTCTAAGCCGCTTTATCTCCCGCTTAGGAGAAAAGGCATTACCCCTTTATCACCTCCTTCGGCGCACGGAAAACTTTGAGTGGACGGACGCTGCCACAGCCGGATTGGGAGAAATAAAAGCCATACTGGCAACCAACCCAATCCTGGCTGCGCCAAACATTGGCGAACCAATGCTGTTATACATTGCGGCAACTCATCAGGTTGTAAGCGCAGTGCTCGTCGTCGAACGAGAAGCGGACGGACATAAATTCCCTCTTCAAAAGCCAGTATATTATGTATCCAGTGTCCTCACCCCATGCAAATCACGGTACCCACATTATCAAAAGATATCCTATGCGGTATTCATGGCATCCCGGAAGCTACGACACTACTTTCAAGAGTGTTCGATTACAGTAGCCTCGAAAGGGCCACTTAATGATATTATAAACAACCGCGACGCCATGGGCCGGATTGCCAAATGGGCCATTGAGCTCCTCCCGTTCGACATAACATACAAACCTCAGCAAGCCATTAAATCGCAAGTATTGGCCGACTTTGTTGCCGAATGGACGGAAGCCGAACTCCCCAAAGAGTACGGCGCATACTCCAATTGGATCATGCACTTCGACGGCTCCAAAATGCTGGCTGGTCTGGGGGCTGGCGTCGTCCTGACGTCCCCAACCGGAGGTACCGTTCAATACGTACTGCAGATACTGTATACAGACTCCAACAACGCAGCCGAATACGAAGCCCTATTGCATGGTCTTCGGATGGCAGTCTCCATGGGCATTCAACGCCTGGAGGTGCGTGGGGATTCGAACCTCGCAATATCCCAAAAAAATGGATACTTTGATGCCAAGGATCCGAAGATGGTGGCC
This sequence comes from Triticum urartu, assembly GCF_056163025.1. Classification (NCBI taxonomy): domain Eukaryota; kingdom Viridiplantae; phylum Streptophyta; class Magnoliopsida; order Poales; family Poaceae; genus Triticum; species Triticum urartu. The sequence goes on along the minus strand of NC_141875.1, from coordinate 278,286,446 downwards.
TATCGAAACGCCGTCCTAAAGATGTCAGCTCGGTTCGAGGGGCTCGAATTCCACCATGTGGCTCGGGAAAACAATCAGGCAGCGGATATCCTCGCCCGCAATGGTGCAAAACGCGATGCGGCCCCCAACATCTTTTTGGAGAGGTTGTTTAAGCCATCTGTAGTATGGGAAGGGGACACCGGTAACAATAGTCCGGACCTGGCCAAAATGCCCGATACCGAACACTCTGACATAATCGGAGGCTCTGCCACCGAAATAACACCTTCAGCCCACGTAATAATGGTCGTCATCGCCCCATGGACAGAACCATTCCTGGCCTACCTAACTAGGCAGGAATTTCCCGATGACCAAAATGAGGCACACTGCATAGTGCGGCGATATAAAGCCTACAGGGTCCACGACGGAGAGCTGTATAAGAAAAGCACTACCAGAGTCCTTCAAAGGTGCATCTCCGAAGAGGAAGCGTGGAAGCTTTTGGCAGAAATTCATGCCGGACTCGGCGGCCACCACGCCGCAGCCCGGGCCCTTGTAAGCAAGGCCTTCCGTACAGGTTTTTATTGGCCGACGGCCCGGCAGATGCACAGGACTTGGTCCAACGTTGCGCCGGTTGCCAGCTTTTTGCAAACCAAAGCCATATGCCACCCACCACCCTCCAAACAATCCCCATTACCTGGCCTTTCGCGGTCTGGGGGCTGGACATGGTTGGACCCCTTAAAGGGGGAACCCATAAGAAAAAATACTTACTGGTCATGGTGGATAAATTCACCAAATGGATAGAAGCCAAACCTATTAAAACAGCCGAATCCGGACCGGTGATAGACTTCATATCCGGGGTTGTACACCGTTATGGCGTCCCCCACAGCATCATCACTGACAACGGCATGAACTTCACGGCCGACGAGGTAAAACTCTGGTGCAGCAACATGGGCATCAAGCTCGATTATGCTTCCGTCGATCACCCACAAACCAACGGCCAATTTGAGCGAGCAAATGGTCTTATCATGAGCAGCATCAAACCCAGATTAGTGCGGTCCTTAAAGGAGTCTAACACGCACTGGGTAGAGGAGTTCGACTCCGTACTCTGGGGGCTGCGGGCCACGCCGAATCATACTACCGGATACACACCCTTCTTTATGGTGTACGACGCAGAGGCAGTTCTGCTGTGTGACATAATTCATGACTTACCTCGAGTGCGCATGTATGAAGAAAGAGAAGCCGAGCTCGATCGGCAGGACAGTCTGGACACCCTGGAGGAGGAGCGCGACGTGGCAAAAGCCCTTTCCGCATTCTATCAGCAACAGGCTCGCAGATACCAAAGCAGAGAAGTACGGGCCAAAAATTATAACGTTGGCGAGTTAGTTCTACGCCTGCCGGAGAAGAAAAAGACCAAGCTCGAGCCCAAATGGGAAGATCCCTTCATTATTGACCAAGTTCTGACCGGTGGAGCATACCGTCTGCACGATGCATCGAATAATTGACTTGAGCCGAACCCATGGAACGCAGCCAGGCTCCGAAGATTCTACGCCTAGCGCCGGACTCTATGTTCGTCTCCTTCCTCTATCCATTCTTTGCATATACATTATCTGTCTTTTTTCTCTTTCTTTCTCTTATTCTTTCTCAAGGCCTTCAAGGGCCAACTTGTGCCTCGCTTGCACACTATAGACGCGCTAACCGCGCTCCTTATACTTGGGGGCTTCTTACACAGAAGCTTAATTATCTATCTGGGCTTCATGCCCCGCACATGTGTTATTCTTCCGCATGTACCTTTTCTTCGCCATTATATGCATCGATATGACTTAAGTTTTGGCCAAGCTTGGTTGCCTGGCTCTTGTATTTATGCCCTACGTTCCCGTTAATTCGGCTAGGGCATAAGGGGAGCACCTCTACGATTGTTACTGCCGGGTCAGCCGGATGTGTACCTCAGACTGGGTGAAGCCGAAAGCTAGCGTTCTTAAGGGAATATTTGGTCAGCGAACAAAAGATGATTTTTATTTATTTTCCATATATGCCCCCAGATGTTTTTGCCTGCGTCTCCGCTCGCAGTCCGGACATGCACTTTAGGGCATGCGTACCCAGGGAAAGGAACCCCTAACGGAACTATTCTCCCTGGAAGATGTTTCTTACTACCCATGTAATATAACATAACTAGTTGGGCACTTGTCTGTTCAAGCACTAATGACCCCTACGCCTGGTCTCCACGCATACCCCGGTTCTTATATAACTGAGCGGGTATTCGGACACACTCCGGACTACCGGGTCCCGAGGTTGAAGCGAAAAGGTCCGCCATGACAAATGATCTACAATCCGGCTAGAAGGCATTATACATGTCACTTTAATTACATAGTCATGTAGAGTGACTAAATTCCTCTTCTATACCATCCAACAGGCGGTCTAGCCTACAATCCTGTTGGGAATACTTTGCGGCTAATTCTACTTGCCCATACACTAAGCTAACGGGGATCTCTTTCCCATCGGGCCCCATAGGTCCGACCTCGGCCATGTGGTTCGGGTCAGTCTTGGTATACCGCGTCTTCACCATGGCCCAGGCTTCCCTGGCACCTTGACGGCAGGCCGATATCTTCCATAATTGGAAGCGCCACCGTGCTCCCTTGAGCTTCTCCGCAAGCTCTGCAATGCCTTCTGGCAGGGAGACGGCTGGCCACAAGGCCTGGGCAACACCTTGCGTCACCTGCTGAACTTGTTCGTGCAGTTGTGAGAGCTCGAATAGAAGATCACCCGCAGACTCGGGCATCTCCTCTGTGGGACGACCCGTCAGCATACCTGCAGACATAACTCTGTTAGCCGGCTTCTCCGCCAACCCCTTTTTAAGGGTTCGTTCAAGCACTTACTGAAAATGCTGCGTCGAAGCCACTTATTCTCCTTCTCGGAGTCCGCAAGCTGGGCTCGAACATCTTTCAGTTCCATGCTTAGCTTGGTATTGGCGTCTTGGAGATTGTTTTTCTCCCGCCTGACCTCAGTCAGCACGCGTTCGCCAGCCTTTAGCTGTCGTACGACATGCTGGTCCTCCGGATTATCTCCGGATTCATCGGCAATATCTATTGTTAGATCTGCAGCCACGCCACATGCTATATGGTACCTATCATTCTTTGAAACAAATGTTACCTGCTGGGGACTTTTTAGGTTCCTTCAATGCGGCAACGGCGGCCCGAAGTTGGGTCTTGCATTCCTCCATCTCCTGTGACAGTCGAGTATTTTTCTCTGTAAGAACCTCCACAATAGATGATCCTTAAATCAGTTCTGCTAACTGTTTCAAGTCTCAGGGGCTACTGATACATATAATCGTCAGATTTTCTTACCCGTACATCCCTTACATACTGGTCCGTGGCTCTAGCTAGGCCATTTTAATCAGCACGGAGGTACGCGTCTCCAGAATTGAAGGCATCAAATGCCTCTGGGGAGAAGCAAGCGTCATAGAGTACGGCTCGACGACGCCTATGATTCATGGCACTCTCCACTTCTGAATTTTTAGCGGATAGTCTATCTGCATCCTCTGTAGGAGGAGTATTCGGCGTCTGACCCATGTCGGCTTCTGCCTCTATGTCCGGTCCTGGAGCCCGACTGGTGGAAGCATGATAGGCAGCCTCACCGGACACATTCCGGCAAGCGTTTTTTCTGTTAAAGAAACATGGACGTCATTATGTTTTGAGAAAGACAACAACCAAGGAGCGGGTTTTTTGTCATACCTCTGCGCCGACGTCTCCATCCTGACCGCCTTCCTTTTTGGCCTGCCCGGCCTCGGTGCCTCTTGTTGGCGAGTTGCTGCGGGTTCGGCACGGCGTCCCGAAGGCCTTCCCTGTAAAACACCATATGTATATGGTAGGTGAAGTGTCTAAAAGGTGATCCTAGTTTTTGGAGTTGGGATTTTTGGTTTTTCTTACGTGCGACGCAGGAAGCAGTCCGGGATAGTCGGCCGTAATGGCCACCATGGCATCATCATAGCTTAATTGATAGAACTGCCGGTCTATCAGCTCCATGAATATGTCTGGATCTTCTTTGAGTCCGGGACCAAGGGCCCGGTCAGGGTCCTCTGGTTGTGGGGATGGGCTGTTGACCTCTCTTATGGCTTTTCGCAGTTCCTGCTGCACAATGGCAAGGTGAATACCTACGACAAAGAATGCAGGAAGAATGGGAGTAGGGAGATATAACTCACCCAGCTTGGAGGGTTGTACATAGAGAATCCATCCCGTGGCTTGATGCGGACAAACTCCTCTTCCTCTCCCTTGAACAACTCGGACGGAATTTTTGCTAAAGCGGCAGCGTTGTCCGGACCCTTACGCCCGCAACGGGTGGCATCGTCTTCCCTGTTAAAACACCATAGGGGGTGCCCTCGATATTGAAGTGGCTGCACTCCCCGCATTATGCATATTGACATAACCTCGATTACTGTCAATCCTGATTGAGCCAATGCTTTAATACGGTTCATCAGGTAAAGGACTTCTCCATTGTCTTCCTCCCGGGGGCTCCGTGGGCGCCAACTTCGGCGTTTCTTTATAGGTGCATTGTTGAACTCAGGAAGACCCCGCCGAACAGGGTCCGAAAGGGGGACGTCCTCCATATAAAACCATTCCGAAGGCCAGTCTTCGGACGTCTTCTTCGAAGTACCGGACAGGTATCCGGTTTCGGCGATGCGCCATATTTCGGCTCCGCCCACTTGATAAAGTGACCCCTTCCGTGTGCGAGGGACGAGGCAAAATAACCTTTTCCACAGCTCGAAATGAGCCTCGCAGCCCAGGAATAACTCGCAAAGGGCAACATAGTCGGTGATGTGTAATATGGAAGCAAGGGTGAAATTATGCAGTTGGAGGCCGTAAAACTCCAGGAGCCCGCGGAGGAATGGATGAATTGGAAATCCGAGTCCCCTTAATAAATAAGGAACAAGGCATACCCGCTCCCCCATAGAGGGGCTGGGGAAGCTCTCCGCTTGCTCCCCACCATTGTAGGTGGCGAGCCCGGCTGGGACGGGAACCATATACGTTGGAGGGAGAAATCCCTTAGTCTGCAGCTCGACTAATCGACTGTGTGGGACTAAACACCTCTCCCAATCACCGGGCTTAGGGCTACGGGGCGGGAGGAGGAGCTGCGGAGGTCGGCCATGTTGGAGTGGATTTTTCCGAAGCGCGTTCCGATGAATTCTCGCTGGGGGAGGATGATATGGATTGGATCTAAGAATCCCCATCCCTTTAATAGACAATTTATTTATCTGGCTAGGGGGGCGAATGTAAAAATGCCCTGGCGCCTCGTATTCATTCGACGCGTGGGAGATAGCCCTTATTGGGCGCAGAAGCCAAGAGGTCTAACATTTCTGGGGCCAGACACTGCTTAACAAACGTTCAAAATTTGGAGAAGAACCCGCCTTGCAATGCCGAAAACAACACTGCGCGCCAGACTCATCGTCATTGAAGCCTCGTTCGGGAGCTAGTGAGGGAGTCCTAGATTAGGGGGTATCCGGACAGCTGGATTATATCCTTTGGCCGGACTGATGGACTATGAAGATACAAGATTGAGGACTTCGTCCCGTGTCCGGATGGGACTCTACTTGGCATGGAAGGCAAGCTAGGCAATACGGATATGTATATCTCCTCCTTTGGAACCGACCTTGTGTAATCCTAGCCCCCTCCGGTGTCTATATAAACCGGAGGATTTTAGTCCGTAGGACAACAGACAATCATACCATAGGCTAGCTTCTAGGGTTTAGCCTCTCCGATCTCGTGGTAGATCAACTCTTGTACTACTCATATTATCAAGAATAATCAAGCAGGACGTAGGGTTTTACCTCCATCAGGAGGGCCCGAACCTGGGTAAAACATCGTGTCCCCTGCCTACTGTTACCATCCGCCTTAGACGCATAGTTCGGGACCCCCTACCCGAGATCCGCCGGTTTTGACACCGACACCATACCTTACAACGAGAACAAGCCCAAATCAGATTGAGCCAGACGACACCGATGGCGGGCTAAGGATGAGGGTGCTCCGGCTTCTCCTCTAGTTCGCACCTTAGATCAGGTAGGACGACGTCGATGGCAGGCTGAGTACTAGGGTGCGCGACCTATTGGGGAACACACCAATTTCAAATTTTTCCTATGCACCCGCAAGATCTATCTAGGTGATGCATAGCAACGAGAGGGAAGAGTGTTGTCCACGTACCCTCGTAGACCGTAAGTGAAAGCGTCATGACAATGCGGTTGATGTAGTCGTACGTTTTCACGATCCGACCGATCCTAGCACCGAAAGTATGGCACCTCTGCGATCTGCACATGTTCAGCTCGGTGACGTCCCACGAACTCTAGATCCAACTGATTGTCGGGGGAGAGCTTCGTCAGCACGACAACATGATGACTATGATGATGAAGTTACCGACGCAGGGCTTCGCCTAAGCACTGCAACGATATGACCGAGGTGGATTGCTACCTCTTGAGCACTGCGTTGGTTTTCCCTTGAAGTGGAAAGGGTGATGCAGCAAAGTAGCATAAGTATTTCCCTCCGTTTTTGAGAACCAAGGTATCAATCTAGTAGGAGGCCACACACGAGTCCCTCGCACCTACACAAACAAATAAATCCTTGGAACCAACGCGATAAGGGGTTGTCAATCCCTACACGGTCACTTACGAGAGTGAGATCTGATAGATATGATAAGGTAATATTTTTGGTATTTTTTATGATAAAGATGCAAAGTAAAATGAAAGGCAATAAAAATAACTAAGTGTTGGAAGATTAATATTGTAGCGACCCGACTCGGTAAGAGTCGAAGTCTCTGTGCTTACCGTGCTAGTCCCTGGATCGACTTGCTAGCACACACAGTACTCGATGAAATAACAAAAATAACACACATCTCTTTATTACATCAATAGTCCAGGAGCAATACATTTATTACAAAAATAGGGCATAGAGCCAATAAGCAAATACTGCGGAAGCCAAGTAGTAAATGAGTCCAACTCCACGAGCAAGGTTGAGTGTAGGACATCGACCTATCGCACCTTAATCCTCGTCGGATATATCTGCAACGTGATAAGTTGCAGCCATATAGGTCAGTACATTGAATGTACTGGCAAGTCACATCATAAGAGTAAAGAACCTACTTGTACATGCAATTTGGCTGGTGGAAAGCTCTAAGTTTAGTTTCTTTCATAAAGCTAGTTTTTCCCTATTAGAAAAGATGTTATTCTACTACTACACATTTGCATAGGATGAGTTGGCAAACCCAACTCCATCCGTTCCCAAGTTTCATTTAAAACCCAACTGTTTAATTAAAGGTGAGGAGATCTCCCGACATTTCCACTACTAGGTGCTCAAGTTGTCCGTAACTGGGGACACGGCTAATTGATTAAGTTGACACTCTGCAGAGGTTGCGCACTTTTCCCCACAATACTCGACCACCTCCATGATCGTAAGATCGAGACATAGCCTTTCGAAAATGTTCCCCCTTAACCACAGATAGGCCGGTACACCTACATCATTCTACATCTGCTAGCCCATCCCGGAAGGAGTCACACTAACTACTCAACTAAGCCAGAGCCCATATTGGCTTGTGGCTGCACACGTTAGCTTCTAGACATGGGAATACGATTGATCTCTTTGAGCCTGAGCGGACGGTCCACTAGTGGTGCACCACCATGGATTTCCCATGCGTGCCCCACTGTACTTCGCCACCATTCCAACAAGTTTCCGCCCAGGTAGTTCATTAATTATCTTAGGTGCTATTTACTACATTGTCACTCAAACTTTACAGTGATCACTCCCCAATCCACGTCTACTTAGCGTAGCAACATAATGTAAAACGATGGCGACAATGTTATATGGTTCAGACCTACCTCAATGAACTACTGGGTGAAAAGCATAGACACGCGACATCAGTTTCCTACCATGCAGTCCTACCGCAAAGAACTAAGTGCATAATAAAAACATAGGTAATGAAACATGATCAAGATGCAACTTGCCTTGGTACTGTTGGTTGAATTCTAAAGACTGATAATATTCTGCTTCGCACTCCGGGCAATCTATCGCAAAGAAAGGTAAACAAACATTCCAAAGAACCAAAAGAACATGCATAGCAAAAAGTCTCGGAAGACCAAAAGAACATACAACACACTAAGCTACTACAAAAATATTCTAAGTGCAAAACAAGATAGGCCTATGGTTCAAAGAGTGATGTGAAATAGAGTGCATAGTATGCATGTTAGTAAAATTATTAAAGGGCAGATTCTACTGTGTGAAAAATTATTGTGACAAAGGTCCAGGTGATAGGGTTTTGCTACGGTGATAGCATGCAAAAGGAATCAACTTAATCGGAGCTATGGTTTAGGAGATATGGCCATTTGAAGTTCGAATTTGAATATGGATAAATTCAAATTTAAATATGACAAAAGTTTGCAAAAAGTATACCACTGGATAGATCTAAAAAATACGAAGAATTTGCCGCTGGTTTCATCGTGTTTGGATCTACGGTTTAAAATTTATGGCTAATCTAAGTTCAAGGACTAATGTGTGATAAAAGGGACTAAACAGTGAAGAAAAACTATCGCAAATAGGTCCCTGACGCGTGGCAGATTCCTACTGGCCGAAAGGTGTTCGCCGCATAGCTTATACAGCGGACATTCGGACCTTAAGCAAAACGACGGCGGCGGCTAACTTATACAAAAACCGATCGGTTTTAAAAATAAAACCCGCGGTTAACCGCGTATCGGTTCAACTAAAAAAACAACTAAACCGATCTAACCTAAGCCATTGACCTTCTATCTAATGAACCAGAGGAGGTGCGGCGGCTTACAGCGGCTGGCGACGTCGGCGACGAGCAGAGGACTGCGGCGCGGCGTCGGTCGGTGGCGGGGCAGCGGCTACGGCGGTCCTCGGCATCGGGGAAGAAGACGGGGAGGCGCGGCGTGTCGAGGGCATCGCGAAGGTGGTGTCTGCATGCGTCGGCGGCGTCCGGACGGGGCGGGACGAAGACGGCGGCCTTCGGTGCTCCGGCGGCTCCGGCGTCGACGGTGCGGCGGCTCCGATGGGACCTAGGGGCAAAAACCATGTCAAACGGATGCGCCTTGTCGCGGGAAATCATTTGACGAAGAAGGTGGAGGCCACGGTGGCATACTGGCGACGGAAAGGACGATGGAGCGGCGCGGCTCCGGCAAGATGCGAACAGCGACAGCGGCGGCTATGGGCGGCGTGGGGAGAAGCAAGACGGCGGGTTTGGAAGAGGGGTGGTCGGGGCATTTATAGGCGAGGGGAGAGCGTGCGGGTGCCGCGGATAAGCGTTATCTGCGAGGGCCTCACCCGGCGGTTGCGCGGCGAGCTCATCCGAGTGGGGCAAGCGAGAGGTTGGGGGAGATGAGGTGGAGCGGGGACCACCAGTCAGTGGCGGCGGCGGTAGTGAGCGAGGGAGGCTGCGGGCGGTCGACCGGTGCGGGAGGTTTCGGGCGCGCGGGCGGCCGTTGGCCGAAATGGCCTGTGGGCTGGCTGGCCTGGCACGGCTGACTAAGCGCGCGCATCCCTGGGCCGAACTGGTTTCAGTCCACGCGGTTGAGTGCGTGCGTGTTTTTTTAATAGGAGACTAAAGTGGCCCATAACTAATTAAAATGAATTACTAAAAACACCAAAATAATTTCTAAAATAACTATATAATATTTAGAACCTAATGAACATTTACTTAAGCACAGAACATTTTGAAAATAATTTCCTAATGCAATTAATCCACTTTTTGCAAATAAAATAAATACCAATAAACTCCAAAACTTCAAATAATATTCAAAATAAAATTTCCCACTCTTTTATATTTTGAGGAAGTCATCTTATCCCCTCTCATTTGTTTTTCTCGAGTGGAAAAATATTATTTGAATATTTTAAAAACTCCAAAATGCAAAGAAATATGATATGCATTGAATGATTCTATTAACATCCAAATTTAATAAAAATTGAGATGTTAGAAACCTACCCCCCTTAAGATGAATCTCATCCTCGAGATTCGGGTTGGCCAGCAAAAATGTGTGGATGGTCCTGTCTAAGATCTTCTTCTCGTTCCCAAGTAGCTTCCTCCTCGGTGTAGTGACTCCACTGAACCTTGCAGAACTTGATGATCTTGGTACGAGTGATTCTCTCTGCAGTCTCAAGAATCTTAATAGTCTTCTCCTCATAAGTCAGATCATTCTCCAACTAAATTGCCTCCAGTGGCACTGTATCTCTCAAAGGAATGTCCGCCATCTCTGCATGACACTTCTTCAGCTAGGAAACATGAAACACATCATGAACTCCCGACAAAGCCTCTGGTAATTCCAACTGGTATGCAACCTCTCCTTTATGTTCCAGAACTTTGTATGGTCCCACAAATCATGGTGCTAACTTTCCTTTGACTCCAAACCTCTTAATACCTCGAAGTGGAGACACTTGAAGATATGCTCGATGTCCCACTTCATAGATCACTTCCTTGCGTTTAGCATCAGCATAGATTTTCTGCCTTGACTGGGCTATCTTAAGTCTGTCACGAATCAAGTTGACCTTCTCCTCAGAAACCCTGATCAAATCAGGTCCAAACAATTTGCGATCTCCAACTCCATTCCACATCAAAGGTGTCCTGCATTTCCTTCCATACAATGCCTCGAAAGGGGCCATCTGCAAACTGGCTTGGTAGCTGTTGTTGTACGAGAACTCTGCGTAGTGTAATTTATCATCCGAACTAGACCCATAGTCTAGCGCACAAGCTCTCAACATGTCCTCTAGAATCTGATTGACTCTCTCTGTCTGCCCATCAGTCTGTGGATGGAAGGCTATACTGAACTCTAGCCCGGTACCCAAAGTTTCGTGGAACTATTTCCAAAACTTTGAGGTAAACTGTGTTCCTCTATCTGATACGATGATCCTTGGAACTCCATGTAGACATACAATCCTGGTCATACATATCTTTGCCAGCTTAGCACTTGTATAGGTGGTCTTCACTGGAATGAAGTGAGCAACCTTGGTCAAACGATCAACTATCACCCAAATGGAATCATTACCTGAACGGGTCCTGGGTAACCCCGTGATAAAGTCCATACCAACTTTATCCCATTTCCAATCAGGTATCAGCAATGGCAGAAGTAATCTTGCTGGTTTCTGATGTTCTGCCATTACTCTCTGATATACATCACATATTGCCACATACTCGGCAATTTCTCTCTTCATACCGGCCCACCAAAAACTTTCCTTCAAGTCCAAATACATCTTGGTGTTGCCTGGATGTATCGAATATGGTGAGTCATGAGCCTCCTGAAGAATCAACTTCCTGATCTCCGGGTCATTGGGTACACAAATCCGTTGCTCAAACCACATGGTTCCATGTTCATCCTCACGGAATCCTTCTGCTTTCCCTTTGCTCATCATTTCTTTGATCTCAACAATACCTTGGTCCAACTTCCGGGCTTCTCTGATTCTTCCCAACAAGGTGGACTATACCTTGAGTGCGACAAGATAACCTTTGGGAACTATTTCCAACTGCAGGTGTCTAAGCTCGTCACATAACTCCTGAGGTAAACCTCCCGCTGTAAGGGTATTAACATAACTCTTACGGCTCAAAGCATCTGCCACAACATTTGCTTTTCCTGGATGATAATGCAGACTCATGTCATAATCCTCTATAAGTTCCAACCATCTCCTTTGCCTGAGATTCAACTCCTTCTGCGTGAAGATATACTTCAAACTCTTGTGATCCGTGTAAACATCACAACGATTCCCAATAAGATAGTGTCTCCATGTCTTGAGTGCATGCACTACAGCTGCCAACTCCAAATCATGCGTGGCATAGTTCAACTCATGAGGTCGAAGCTGCCGTGAAGCATAAGATACAACCTTTCCCTCTTGCATAAGAACACCTCCAAGTCCCTGACGTGAAGCATCACAATACACCTGAAAGTCCTTGTGTACGTCAGACAGGATTAACACTTGGGCTGTAACCAAACGCTTCTTCAACTCTTGAAAGCTGGCTTCACACTCTTCAGTCCAAACGAACTTGGTGTCCTTTTTCAACAACGTTGTCATGAGCCTTGCAATCTTGGAGAAATTTTCAATAAATCTCCGATAATATCCTGGAAGTCCAAGGAAACTACGAATCTCGCCAACTGTGGTGGGTGCATTCCATTCTGTGACTGACTCTACCTTGGTAGGGTCCACTGCAATCCCTTCACCTGACACTACATGTCCAAGAAATCCGACTTCCTTGAGCCAAAACTCACACTTGCTGAACTTGGCATAAAGTTGATGTTCTCTGAGCTTCTCCAAAACTAAGCGCAGATGTTCAGCGTGTTCCTCCTCATTCTTGGAGTAAACCAATATGTCATCAATGAATACCACAACAAACTTATCCAAGAACTCCATGAATACTTTGTTCATCATGTTCATAAAATAGGCAGGGGCATTAGTCAAACCAAAGGACAAGACTGTATACTCATAGAGCCCATACCTTGTGGTAAAAGCTGTCTTGGGTATATCCTTCTCACGGATCTTCAATTGGTGATAACCCGATCGAAGATCGATCTTGGAGAAAACACTAGCTCCTTCTAGCTGGTCAAACAAGTCGTTGATCATCGGTAGGGGATACTTGTTCTTCATGGTCACCTTGTTCAAAGAGCGGTAATCCACACATATTCTCAAGGTTCCATCCTTCTTCTCCACTAAGAGTACCGGGGCTCCCCAAGGTGATGAACTCGGGCGAATATACCCTTTCTCTAGCAACTCCTTAATATGTTTCTTGACTTCCTCCAAATCATTAGCAGGCATTCGATACGGCCTCTTGGAGATAGGTCTTGTGCCTGGCAGCAACTCAATCAAAAACTCAATCTCCCGATCTGGCGGCATACCCGGTAACTCATCCGGAAATACATCGGGATAATCCTTCACCACTGGTACTTCTTCTTGGACAACTCCCGTAAGAGAGTTCACCTCAGTCCTCTTAGGCTTAAGCCTAGATACATACTTGACCCTCTTCTTCTCTAGGGTGGTGAGAAAAATCGATCTACTAGCACAATCAATGTTTCCCTCATACTTGGACATCCAATCCATTCCTAGGATTACATCCAACCCTTGCGACTCTAGTATAATCATATCTGTGGGAAAAACATGTCCCCCTATGTTCAAAGGCAATTGGAAACATCCCTGACTAGCCATAGACTCGGCTCCTTGGGAACTCACTAGAATGGGTGACTTAAGAGCTATGGTAGGCAACTTATGTTTATCCACAAATCGCCTTGATATGAATGAATGCGATGCACCAGTGTCAAAAAGAATGAGTGCTGGAAATGAATTAACCAAGAACTTACTAATCACTGCGTCAGGCTGCTCATAAACCTCTTCCACATTGACATGATTCACATGTCCCTTAGTGAAAGGATTGGGCTTATTTCCTCCAAAATTCCCATTGCCATTTCCATTTCCATTCTGTGCCTCAGGACACTCATTGGAGTAGTGACCTGTCTTCTTGCACTTGAAGTAGGTGATGTGACTCAGGTCCTTCTTCATCGGTGTGGAAGAGTTGAAATGCTGCTAATTGCCATTTCCTCCATTGCCATTGCCCTGCTTGTGACCATGGTGGTTGTGTCCATTTCCTCCATGATGAATGTGGCCTCCATGGTTATGATGATTCCCTCCAAACTTGCTAGTGCCTGATCCAGAACTTCCTCAGTACGGGCTGTAGCGGGGTTTCTGTTGAACTCCAGAGTAATACTTCCCATGATCGTACTTCCTCTTACGATTCTCCATCTGTTGGTGCTTGCCTTCGAGAATGGTAGCCTTATCAACCAGCTCCTGATATTTCGCAAAGGTCGCCACAGTCAATTGAACTCCCAACTCATCGTTCAGTCCCTCCAGAAACTTCTCCTGCTTGGCTACATCAGTGGCCACGTCCTCTGGGGCATAGCGAGCCAACTTACTGAACTCATCAACATACTGAGATACCGTGCGTCCTCCCTGGCGCAGGCTGCGGAACTCCTTCTTCAGACTCATGGCTCCAGCTAAGACATGAGCAGTGTGGAACGCCTGTTGGAACTGAGTCCAAGTCACATTCTCCAAGGGGTATGTGGTGGTGTAGTTCTCCCACCAAGCAGCGGTCGGGCCATCCAGCTGATGGGCGGCAAACTTCACCATCTCGGCATCATTGCATCCTACAGTGGCCAGCTCCCTTCCTATCTTGCGGAGCCAATCATCTGCGACGACCGGCTCTGTGCTGCTGGAGAACATGGGTGGGTTCAGCCTCAGAAAACAGGTAAGACTGTCAACTGGGGGCGGCGGCGGTGGGTTGTTGTTGTTGTTCTAGTTCTGGTTCTGGTTCTGGTTCTGAATGAGCATCTACATAAGAGCATTCTGCTGTTGGATCAATTGCGTGAGCTCCAGCGGAAAGTTGAATCCGGGGTCACGTCTTGGAGGCATTTGATGGGTTTCAGAGTGGATGAGGAGTTAGAATAGAACAAGGCCTAGTGAGTAAAATCACACTACCCATATGCACATGATAGCAATAAAACTTCAAATCACTCCAATTCAATTTCAAACAAAGAGGTTCACATGAATAATCAAACCTAAGGTAAGCCATGTCACAAGATTTGACAAGGTCTTACAAATGAAATAAAACTAATCGGATAACGAAATCGAATTTCTAAGCTCTCATGGTGGTATAAAATCTAACTCTCATCAGATGAGGACCAGTCAACCATGTCGACATCGGGTGTCCTTGCATCGCTCTCCATGTCGTCATCTCTGAGCTCATCATTCTGGTCCCTCTCCTGGCTGACATAGGCACCATACGAGTGATCCTCCTAGATGTTTTCTCCCGCATCCAGCTTCTCCTCGGCCTCCTCAAGCTCAAGCTTCAGGTCGTCGATCTTCTCCTGCAGTGCGTCCAGCTCTCCCTCGTGCTCGATGCGAGCGTCCTGGAGCTCCTCCTCTAGCTCGGCCTTGCGGGTCATGAGGTTCTTGATGACAACCATGTTGTCGGACAGCTCCAGCTCCATCATGCGAATGTGCTCCTCCATGTCCTAGATATGGGATGCTATCGTCTCGTCCTCCAGGGTACGCACCACATCTCCATTTGCGTCGCGGCGTCCGTACATCACGAAGGAGGTCCTCTTGAGGTCTTCGTCATACACCCCCCGAATGCACCCGAGAGCAATGTGAGCAGCGATACCCCTGCCCAAGCCCCATGTTGCAGTATCCGCATGGAAATCAATGGGCTTGGTGCGGTTTCCGAGGATGCGTCCGGGGAAATGAGCATCGATCCTCCAACGTGTCTCCTCGGGCAGGGTGGCT
Source organism: Triticum urartu (assembly GCF_056163025.1). Classification (NCBI taxonomy): domain Eukaryota; kingdom Viridiplantae; phylum Streptophyta; class Magnoliopsida; order Poales; family Poaceae; genus Triticum; species Triticum urartu. The sequence continues at coordinate 278,271,171 of NC_141875.1, read as the reverse complement.
GTGAAGGTTCCAGTGAATGTGGGAAGCCCAATCTTCAGGTGCTTCGTGATCTTCACCAGCTGCCTTCCAAAGGGCATGGTCTCATCGGGCTGCTCGAACTCAACAAGGGCGGACGACATCTACATTTTGAAAGAGAGAATAAATTAGTATTGAAGCAGAGAAGGTACGAGACCAAAGGATATATATGGAAAATAAAAAATATAGTTTTTATCCTATGTCTTTTCTCCATTTCTAGGGGTCGCGTCCTACAGTCAACGTGTGCTCTGATACCATCTTGTAGCGACCCGACTCGGTAAGAGTTGAAGTCTCTGTGCTTACCGTGCTAGTCCCTGGATCGACTTGCTAGCACACATAGTACTCGATGAAATAACAGAAATAACACACATCTCTTTATTACATCGATAGTCCAGGAGCAATACATTTATTACAAAAATAGGGCATAGAGCCAATAAGCAAATACTGTGGAAGCAAAGTAGTAAATGAGTCCAACTCCACGAGCAAGGTTGAGTGTAGGACATCGACCTATCGCACCTTAATCCTCGTTGGATATATCTGCAATGTGATAAGTTGCAGCCATATAGGTCAGTACATTGAATGTACTAGTCACATCATAAGTGTAAAGAACCTACTTGTACATGCAATTTGGCTGGTGGAAAGCTCTAAGTTTAGTTTCTTTCATAAAGCTAGTTTTTCCCTATTAGAAAAGATGTTATTCTACAACTACACATTTGCATAGGATGAGTTGGCAAATCCAACTCCATCCGTTCCCAAGTTTCATTTAAAACCCAACTGTTTAATTAAAGGTGAGGAGATCTCCCGGCATTTCCACTACTAGATGCTCAAGTTGTCCGTAACCGGGGACACGGCTAATCGATTAGGTTGACACTCTGCAGAGGTTGCACACTTTTCCCCACAAGACTCGACCACCTCCATGATTGGAAGATCGAGACATAGCCTTTCGAAAATGTTCCCCCTTAACCCCCGGATATGCCGGTACACCTACGTCATCCTACATCCGCTAGCCCATCCCGGAAGGGGTCACACTAACTACTCAACTAAGCCAGAGCTCATATTGGCTTGTGGCTGCACACGTAAGCTTCTAGACATGGGAATACGATTGATCTCTTTGAGCCTGAGCGGACTGTCCACTAGTGGTGCACCACCATGGATTTCCAATGCGTGCCCCACTGTACGTCGCCACCATTCCAACAAGTTTCCGCCCAGGTAGTTCATTAATTATCTTAGGTCCTATTTACTACATTGTCACTCAAACTTTACAGTGATCACTCCCCAATTCACGTCTACTTAGTGTAGAAACATAATGTAAAATGATGGCGACAATGTTATGTCGTTCAGACCTACCTTAATGAACTACTGGGTGAAAAGCATAGACATGCGGTATCAGTTTCCTACCATGTAGTCCTACCGCAAAGAACTATGTGCATAATAAAAACATAGGTAATGAAACATGATCAAGATGCAACTTGCCTTGGTACTGCTAGTTGAATTCTAAAGACTGATAATATTCTGCTTCGCACTCCGAGCAATCTATCACAAAGAAAGGTAAACAAACGTAAGCAAACATTCCAGAGAACCAAAAGAACATGCATAGTAAAAAGTCTCGGAAAACCAAAAGAACATACAACACACTAAGCTACTACAGAAATATTCGAAGTGCAAAACAACATAGGCCTATGGTTCAAAGAGTGATGTGAAATACAGTGCATACTATGCAGGTTAGTAAAATTATTAAATGGCGGATTCTAGTGTGTGAAAAATTATTGTGACAAAGGTCCAGGTGATAGGGTTTTGCTACGGTGATAGCATGCAAAAGGAATCAACTTAATCGGAGCTATGGTTTAGGAGATATGGCCATTTGAAGTTCGAATTTGAATACGAATAAATTCAAATTTAAATATGACAAAAGTTTGCAAAAAGTATACCACTGGATAGATCTAAACAATACGAAGAATTTGCCGCTGGTTTCATCGTGTTTGGATCTACGGTTTAAAAGTTATGGCTAATCTAAGTTCAAGGACTAATGTGTGATAAAAGGGACTAAACAGTGAAGAAAAACTATCGCAAATAGGTCCCTGACGCGTGGCAGATTCCTACTGGCCGAAAGGTGTTCACCGCGTAACTTATACAGTGGACGTTCGGACCTTAAGCAAAACGACGGCGGCGGCTAACTTAAACAAAAACCGATCGATTTTAAAAATAAAACCCGCGGTTAACCGCGTACCGGTTCGACTAAAAAACAACTAAACCGATCTAATCTAAGCCGTTGACCTTAGATCTAACGAACCAGAGGAGGTGCGGCGGCTTACAGCGGCTGGCGACGTCGGCGACAAGAAGAGGACGGCAGCGCGGCATCGGTCGGTGGCGGGGCAGCGGCTACGGCGGTCCTCGGCGTCGGGGAAGAAGACGGGGAGGTGCGGCGCGTCGAGGGTGTCGCGAAGGTGCTGTCGGCATGCGTCGGCGGCGTCGGGATGGGGCGGGGCGAAGACAACGGCCTTCAGTGCTCTGGCGGCTCCGGCGTCGACGGTGCGGCGGCTCCGACGGGACCTAGGGGAAAAAACCATGTCAAACGGATGCGCCTTGCCGCGGGAAATCATTTGACGAAGAAGGTGGAGGCCACAGTGGCTTACTGGCGACGGAAAGGACGACGGAGCGGCACGGCTCCGGCGAGATGCGAACGGCGACATCGGCGGCTATGGGAGGCGTGGGGAGAAGCAAGACGGCGGGTTTGGAAGAGGGGAGGCTGGGGCATTTATAGGCGAGGGGAGAGCGTGCGGGTGCCGCGGATAAGCGTTATCCGCGAGGGCCTCACCCGACGGTTGCGGGAGCGTGGCGGCGAGCTCATCCGAGCGGGGCAAGCGGGAGATTGGGGGAGATGAGGCGGAGCGGGGCCCACCAGTCAGTGGCGGCGGCGGTAGTGAGCGAGGGAGGCTACGGGCGGTCGACCGGTGCGGGAGGTTTCGGGCGCGCGGGCGGCCTTGGGCCGAAATGGCCGGTGGGCTGGCTGGCCTGGCGCGGCTGACTGAGCGCGCGCGTCCCTGGGCCGAACTGGTTTTGGTCCAGGGGTTGAGTGCGTGCGTGTTTTTTAACAGGAGACTAAAGTGGCCCATAACTAATTCAAATGAATTACTAAAAACACCAAAATAATTTCTAAAATAACTATATAATATTTAGAACCTAATGAACATTTACTTAAGCACAGAACATTTTGAAAATAATTTCCTAATGCAATTAATGCACTTTTTGCAAATAAAATAAATACCAATAAACTCCAAAACTTCAAATAATATTCAAAATAAAATTTCCCACTCTTTTATATTTTGAGGAAGTCATCTTATCCCCTCTCATTTGTTTTTCTCGAGTGGAAAAATATTATTTGAATATTTTAAAAACTCCAAAATGCAAAGAAATATGATATGCATTGAATGATTCTATTAACATCCAAATTTAATAAAAATTGGGATGTTACAAATATGATGGAAGATAGACCCGAGGGCCATAGGTTTCACCAGTGGCTTCTCTTAAGAGCATAAGTATTCACGGTGGGTAAACAAATTACAGTTGAGCAATTGACAGAATTGAGCATAGTTATGAGAATATCTAGGTATGATCATGTATATAGGCATCATGTCCGAGACAAGTAGACCGACTCCTGCCTGCATCTACTACTATTACTCCACACATCGACCGCTATCCAGCATGCATCTAGAGTGTTAAGTTCAAGAGAACAGAGTAACGCTTTAAGCAAGATGACATGATGTAGAGGGATAAACTCATGCAATATGATATAAACCACATCTTGTTATCCTCGATGGCAACAATACAATACGTGCCTTGCTGCCCCTATTGTCACTGGGAAAGGACACAACAAGATTGAACCCAAAGCTAAACACTTCTCCCATTGCAAGAAAGATCAATCTAGTAGGCCAAACCAAACTGATAATTCGAAGAGACTTGCAAAGATAACCAATCATACATAAAAGAATTCAGAGAAGATTCAAATATTGTTTATAGATAAACTTGATCATAAACCCACAATTCATCGGTCTCAACAAACACACCACAAAAGAAGATTACATCGATAGATCTCCACAAGAGAGGGGGAGAACTTTGTATTGAGATCCAAAAAGAGAGAAGAAGCCATCTAGCTACTAACTATGGACCCGAAGGTCTGAGGTAAACTACTCACACTTCATCGGAGGGGCTATGGTGTTGATGTAGAAGCCCTCCGTGATCGATGCCCCCTCCGGTGGAGCTCTAGAACAGGCCCCAAGATTGGATCTCGTGGATACAGAAAGTTACGACGGTGGAATTAGGGTTTTGGCTCCATATCTGGTAGTTTGGGGGTACGTCGGTATATATAGGAGGAAGGAGTACGTTAGTGGAGCAACAGGGGGCCCACGAGGGTGGAGGGCACGCCTAGGGGGGGGTAGGCGCGCCCCTACCTCGTGGCCTCCTGGTTGATGTCTTGACATAGGGTCCAAGTCCTCTGGATCATGTTCGTTCAGAAAATCACGTTCCCGAAGGTTTCAGTTCGTTTGGATTTCGTTTGATATTCTTTTTCTGCGAAACCCTAAAATAGGCAAAAACAACAATTCTGGGCCGGGCCTTCGGTTAATAGGTTAGTCCCAGAAATAATATAAAAGTATATAATAAAGCCCAATAATGTCCAAAATAGAATATAATATAGCATGGAACAATAAAAAATTATAGATACGTTGGAGACGTATCAAGCATCCCCAAGCTTAATTCCTGCTCGTCCTCGAGTAGGTAAATGATAAAAACATAACTTTTGATGTGGAATGCTACTTGGCATAATTTCAATGTAATTCTTCTTAATTGTGGTATGAATATTCAGATCCGAAAGATTCAAGACAAAAGTTCAATATTGACATAGAAATAATAATACTTCAAGCATACTAACTAATAAATTATGTCTCTTCAAAATAACATGGCCAAAGAAAGTTATCCCTACAAAATCATATAGTATGGCTATGCTCTATCTTCACCACACAAAGTATTTAAATCATGCACAACCCCGATGACAAGCCAAGCAATTGTTTCATACTTTTGGTGTTCTCAAACTTTTTCAATCTTCACGCAATACATGAGCGTGAGCCATGGACATATCACTTTAGGTGGAATAGAATGGTGGTTGTGGAAGAGACAAAAAATAGGGAAGATAGTCTCACATCAACTAGGTGTATCAATGGGCTATGGAGATGCCCATCAATAGATATCAATGTGAGTGAGTAGGGATTGCCATGCAACGGATGCACTAGAGCTATAAGTATATGAAAGCTCAACAAAAGGAACTAAGTGGGTGTGCATCCAACTCGCTTGCTCACGAAGACCTAGGGCATTTTGAGGAAGCCCATCATTGGAATATACAAGCCAAGTTCTATAATGAAAAATTCCCACTAGTATATGAAAGTGAATCATGGTGCTACTTTGAAGCACAAGTGTGGTAAAAGGATAGTAGCATTGTCCCTTCTCTCTTTTTCTCTCATATTTTTTTATTTGGGCCTTTTCTTTTTATGGCCTCTTTTTTATTTATTTGGGCTTCTTTGGCCTTTTTTTTATTTTTTTGTTTTTCGTCCGGAGTCTCATCCCGACTTGTGGGGGAATCATAGTCTCCATCATCCTTTCCTCACTTGGGACAATGCTCTAAAAATGATGACCATCACACTTTTTTTTACTTACAACTCAACAATTACAACTCAATACTTAGAACAAAATATGACTCTATGTGAATGCCTCCGGCGGTGTACCGAGATATGCAATGAATCAAGAGTGACATGTATGAAAAAATTATGAACGGTGGCTTTGCCACAAATACAATGTCAACTACATGATCATGCAAAGCAATATGACAATGATGGAGCGTGTCATAGTAAACGGAACGGTGGAAAGTTGCATGGCAATATATCTTGGAATGGCTATGGAAATGCCATGATAGGTAGGTATGGTGGCTGTTTTGAGGAAGGCATATGGTGGGTGTATGATACCGGCGAAAGGTGCGCGGTATTAGAGAGGCTAGCAATGGTGGAAGGAAGAAAAGTGCGTATGATCCATGGACTCAACCTTAGTCATAAAGAACTCATATACTTATTGCAAAAATCTACAAGTTATCAAAGCAAAAGTATTACGCGCATGCTCCTAGGGGGATAGATTGGTAGGAAAAGGCCATCGCTCGTCCCCGACCGCCACTCATAAGGAAGACAATCAATAAATAAATCATGCTCCGACTTCATGAGATAACGGTTCACCATACGTGCATGCTACGGGAATCACAAACTTTAACACAAGTATTTCTCAAATTCACAACTACTCAACAAGCATGACTGTAATATTACCATCTCCATATCTCAAAACAATTATCAAGTATCAAACTTCTCATAGTATTCAACACACTCATAAGAATTTTTTTTATTAATCATGAATGCCTAATATAATTAAAGCAAATTACCATGCTGTTTTGTAGGACTCTCAAAATAATCTAAGTGAAGCATGAGAGAACAATAGTTTCTGTAAAACAAATCCACCGACGTGCTCTAAAAGATATAAGTGAAGCACTAGAGCAAAAACTATATAACTCAAAAGATATAAGTGAAGCACATAGAGTATTCTAACAATTTCCGAATCATGTGTGTCTCTCTCAAAAGGTGTGTACAGCAAGGATGATTGTGGTAAACTAAAAATCAAAGTCTCAAATCATACAAGACGCTCCAATCAAAACACATATCATGTGGTGAATAAAATTATAGCTCCAAGTAAAGTTACCGATGGAAGTAGACGAAAGAGGGGATGCCTTCTGGGGCATCCCCAAGCTTTGGCTTTTAGGTGTCCTTATATTATATTGGGGTGCCATGGGCATCCCCAAGCTTAGGCTCTTGCCACTCCTTGTTCCATAATCCATCAAATCTTTCACCCAAAACATGAAAACTTCACAACACAAAACTTAAAGTAGAAAATCTCGTGAGCTCCGTTAGCGAAAGAAAACAAAACACCACTTCAAGGTACTGTAATGAACTCATTCTTTATTTATATTGGTTTTAAACCTACTGTATTCCAACTTCTCTATGGTTTATAAACTATTTTACTAGCCATAGATTCATTAAAATAAGCAAACAACACACGAAAAACAGAATCTGTCAAAAACAGAACAGTCTGTAGTAATCTGTAGCTAACGCAAGATCTGGAACCCCAAAAATTCTAAAATAAATCACTGGATGTGAGGAATTTATCTATTAATCATCTGCAAAAATAATTAACTAAATAGCACTTTCCAAATAAAAATTGCAGCAATTCTCGTGAGCGCTAAAGTTTCTGTTTTTTACAGCAAGATTAAAAAGACTTTCCCCAAGTCTTCCCAACGGTTCTACTTGGCACAAACAATAATTAAACACAAAAAACACAAACAAAAAAGAGGCTAGATAAATTATTTATTAATAAATAGGAGCAAAAAGTAAGGAATAAAAATAAAATTGGGTTGCCTCCCAACAAGCGCTATTGTTTAACGCCCCTAGCCAGGCATAAAAGCAATGATAGATCTAGGTATCTTTAGTTGGTAATTCTTTAATGAGACATCTATCACCATTAGGAGTTTCTTTGCTTTTATCAATAATCAAACTTCTAGGCACAAGATCGAAAAAATCATTAGTAGAAAATGGTTCCTTAATGATAGCAAAAAGATTAGGATGAATACTTATAGATTTGAGATCCGCAGTTTCTTTGCTAGAGGATTCACCCTTATTTTTAGGAACATACATTAGCTTGGCAATTTTAGTTGGAGGACTTGGAGTATTCTTTACGGAAGAAAAAAGCGGTTCCCAAGTTGGTAATGATACCCTCAAGTTTATCGATTCTAGTGGAATCATGATTTATTCTTTCATTAACTATAGGTTCCTTCTCTTTAATATTTTTCAAAGTTACTCCTACTTTAGATCCATATTGGGCAATTTGGTTGTGGATCTTTTTATCGAAATTTTCAATTAACTCAACGTTAGCAACTTTATTTCCAATAATTTCATGTTTTTGCATTACATGCCCCAAAGTTAACATAGTTCCATTAACCAAAAGAGGGGGTGAGCCAAACAAATCTATCATAACATTATAGGAATCGAAAGTGTGGCTACCCAAGAAATTCCCTCCGGCAATGGTATCAAGGACATATCTGTGCCAAGGAATAGCACCTACATAAAAATTGCGGGGAATAATAGAAGTAGATTGCTTCCTAGTAGATCTATTTTGAGCATTGCAAATTCTATACAAAGCGTCTTTTATGTTTTCTCCTTCCCTTTGCTTAAAATTAAGAACTTCATTTTCGGGAGACAACGGAGAAGATAGGGGACTAGCCATAATGACAAGCAAGCAATCCAACACACGAGCAAACGAGAGAAGGGCAAAAAGAGGCAAATAGAGAAAGAGAGGAAGGACGGAGAGAGAGAGAGGGCGAATAAAACGGCAAGGGTGAAGTGGGGGAGAGGAAAATGAGAGGCAAATGGCAAATAATGTAATGCGGTAGATAAGGGTTTGTGATGGGTACTTGGTGTGTTGACTTTTGCGTAGACCTCCCCGGCAATGCGCCAGAAATGGCTTGTTGTCGAGAGTCCAAATCTTGACTTGACCTTGCGTAAGCCTCCCCGGCAACGGTGCCAAAAATCCTTCTTGCTACCTCTTGAGCACTGCATTGGTTTTCCCTTGAAGAGGAAAGGGTGATGCAGCAAAGTAGCTTAAGTATTTCCCTTAGTTTTTGAGAACCAAGGTATCAATCCAGTAGGAGGCCACACATGAGTCCTTCGCACCTACACAAACAAATAAATCCTCGCAACCAACACGATAAGGGGTTGCCAATCCCTACACAGTCACTTACGAGAGTGAGATCTGATAGATATGATAAGATAAATTTTTTGGTATTTTTTATGATAAAGATGCAAAGTAAAATAAAAGGCAATAAAAATAACTAAGTGTTGGAAGATTAATATGATGGAAGATAGACCCGGGGGCCATAGGTTTCACTAGTGGCTTCTCTCAAGAGCATAAGTATTCACGGTGGGTAAACAAATTACAGTTGAGCAATTTACAGAATTGAGCATAGTTACGAGAATATCTAGGTATGATCATGTATATAGGCATCACGTCCGAGAAAAGTAGACCGACTCCTGCCTGCATCTACTACTATTACTCCACACATCGACCGCTATCCAGCATTCATCTAGAGTATTAAGTTCAAGAGAACAGAGTAACGCTTTAAGCAAGATGACATGATATAGAGGGATAAACTCATGCAATATGATATAAACCCCATCTTGTTATCCGCGATGGGAACAATACAATACATGCCTGGCTGCCCCTACTGTCACTGTGAAAGGATACCGCAAGATTGAACCCAAATCTAAGCACTTCTCCCGTTGCAAGAAAGATCAATTTAGTAGGCCAAACCAAACTGATAATTCGAAGAGACTTATAAAGATAACCAATCATACATAAAAGAATTCAGAGAAGATTCAAATATTGTTCATAGATAAACTTGATCATAAACCCACAATTCATCGGTCTCAACAAACACACCGCAAAAGAAGATTACATCGATAGATCTCCACAAGAGAGGGGGAGAACTTTGTATTGAGATCCAAAAAGAGAGAAGAAGCCATCTAGCTAATAACTATGGACCCGAAGGTCTGAGGTAAACTACTCACACTTCATCGGAGGGGTTATGGTGTTGATGTAGAAGCCCTCCGTGATCGATGCCCCCTCCGGCGGAGCTCCGTAACAGGCCCCAAAATGGGATCTCGTGGATACAGAAAGTTACGGCGGTGGAATTAGGGTTTTGGCTCCGTATCTGGTAGTTTGGGGGTACGTAGGTATATATAGGAGGAAGGAGTACGTCGGTGGAGCAACAGGGGGCCCACGAGGGTGGAGGGCGCACCCAGGGGGGGTAGGCGCGCCCCCTACTTCGTGGCCTCCTGGTTGATGTCTTGACGTAGGGTCCAAGTCCTCTGGATCATGTTCGTTCCGAAAATCACGTTCCCGAAGGTTTCAATCCGTTTGGACTCCATTTGATATTCTTTTTCTACAAAACCCTAAAATAGGCAAAAACAGCAATTCTGGGCCAGGCATCTGGTTAATAGGTTAGTCCCCCAAAAAATAAAAGTGTATAATAAAGCCCAATAATGTCCAAAACAGAATATAATATAGCATGAAACAATCAAAAATTATAGATACGTTGGAGACGTATCATGGATTATGGTGGAGGGGGCACCACACATGGGTAAACAATGTCAACTTGTGTGTTCTAGGGTGCCCCCTTGCCCCCGTATATAAAGGAGCAAGGGGGAGGCCGGCCGGCCCTTGGTGCGCCCAAGGAGGGGAGGAATCCTCCTAGTAGGAGTAGGATTCATCCTTTCCTAGTCCTACTAGGAGGGGGAAGGAAGGAGTGGGAGAGGGGAAGGAAAAGGGGGGCGCTGCCCCCCTCCTAGTCCAATTCGGACTCAAGGGGGAGGGGGCACGCGGCCTGCCCTGGCTGCCCCTCTCTCTCCACTAAGGCCCATTAGTTCCCGCGGGGGGGGGGGGGGTTCGGTAACCCTTCGGCACTCCGGTTTTATCCGAAACCACCAGAACACTTCCGGTGTCCGAATATAGCTGTCCAATATATCAAATTTCGAGACTCCTCGTCATGTCCGTGATCACATCCGGGACTCCAAACTACCTTTGGTATATCAAAACACTTAAAGTCATAAAATCGATCGTCATCGAACATTGAGCGTGCGGACCGTACGGGTACGAGAACTATGTAGACATGACCGAGACTCATCTCCGATCAATAACCAATAGCGGAATCTGGATGCTCATATTGGTTCCTACAAATTCTAAGAAGATCTTTATTTGTTAAACCGCATAACAACATACGTTGTTCCCTTTGTCATTGTTATGTTACTTACCCGAGATTCGATCGTCGGTATCTCAATACCTAGTTCAATCTCGTTATCGGCAAGTCCCTTTACTCGTTCCGTAATGAAACATCCCGTAACTAACTCATTAGTCAAATTGCTTGCAAGGTTTATAGTGATGTGCATTACCGAGAGGGCCCAGAGATACCTCTCCGATACACGGAGTGACAAATCCTAATCTCGATCTATGCCAACTCAACAAACACCATCGGAGACACATGTGGAGCATCTTTATAGTCACCTAGTTATGTTGTGATGTTTGATAGCACACTAAGTGTTCCTCCGGTATTCGGGAGTTGCATAATCTCATAGTGATAGGAACATGTATAAGTTATGGAGAAAGCAATAGCAGTAAACTAAACGATCATTATGCTAAGCTAATAGATGGGTCTTGTCCATCACATAATTCTCTAATTATGTGATCCCGTTCATCAAATGACAACTCTTTGTCCATGGCTAGGAAACTTAACCATCTTTGATTAACGAGCTAGTCATGTAGAGGCATACTAGTGACACTCTGTTTGTCTATGTATTCACACATGTACTAAGTGCCAGTTAATACAATTCTAGCATGAATAATAAACATTTATCATGATATAAGGAAATATAAATAACAACTTTATTATTGCCTCTAGGGCATATTTCCTCGAGTCTCCCACTTGCACTAGAGTCAATAATCTAGTTCACATCGTCATGTGATTTCACACCAATAGTTCACATCTTTATGTGATTAGTTCACATTGTCATGTGATTTCACACCAATAGTTCACATCTTTATGTTATTAGTTCACATCTCCATGTGAGTAATACCTAAAGGGTTTACTAGAGTCAATAATCTAGTTCACATTGCTATGTGATTAACACCCAAAGAGTGATCATGTTTTGCTTGTGAGAGAAGTTTAGTCAACGGGTCTGCCACATTCAGAGCCGTATGTATTTTGCAAATTTTCTATGTCTACAATGCTCTGCATGGAGCTACTCTAGCTAATCACTCCCACATTCAATATGTATCTAGATTGAGACTTAGAGTCATCTAGATTGGTGTAAAAGCTTGCATCGGCGTAACTCTTTACGACAAACTCTTTATCACCTCCATAACCGAGAAATATCTCCTTAGTCTTCTAAGGATAATTTTGACCGCTGTCAAGTGATCCACTCTTGGATCAATATCGTGGTCGTGTACTCCCTTGACAAACTCATGGCAAGGTACACAATAGGTTTGGTACACATCATAGCATACTTTATAGAACCTATGGCTGAGGCATAGGGAATGACTTTCATTCTCTTTGTATTTTATTCCATGGTCGTGTTTTGAGTCTTACTCAACTTTACACCTTGCAATACAGGCAAGAACTCCTTCTTTGACTGTTCCATTTTGAACTACTTCAAAAATCTTGTCAAGGTATGTAATCATTAAAAAATCTTTATCAAGTGTCTTGATCTATCTGTATAGATCTTGATGCCCAATATGTAAGCAGCTTCACCGAGGTATTTCTTTGAATAACTCATTTCAAACACTCCTTTATGCTTTCCAGAAAATTCTACATCATTTCCAATCAACAATATGTCATTCACATATACTTATCAGAAAGGCTGTAGTGCTCCCACTCACTTTCTTGTAAACATAGGCTTCACAATAAGTCTGTATAAAACCATATGCTTTGAACAACTCATCAAAGCATATATTCCAACTTTGAGATGCTTACACTAGTCAATAGATGGATCGCTGGAGTTTGCACATTTTATTAGCACCTTTAGGATTGGCAAAACCTTCTGGTTGTATCATATACAACTATTCTTTAATAATTCATTAAGGAATACATTTTTTCACATCCATTTGCTAGATTTCATAAAATGCGGCAATTCCTACCATGATTCGGATAGACTTTAAGCATCGATACGAGTGAGAAAATCTCATTGTAGTCAACACCTTGATCTTTGTCGAAAACCTTTTGCGACAATTCGAGCTTCGTAGATAGTAACACTATTATCAGCGTCTGTCTCCCTCTTGAAAATCCATTTATTCTTAATGGCTAATCGATCATCGGGCAAGTCAATCAAAGTCCATACTTTGTTCTAATACATGGATCCCATCTCAGATTTCATGGCTTCAAGTCAGTTCACGGAATCTGGGCTCATCATCGCTTCCTCATAGTTTGTAGGTTCATCATGGTCAAGTAACATGACCTCCGGAACAGGATTACCGTACCACTCTGGCACAGAACGTACTCTGGTTAACCTACGAGGTTTGGTAGTAACTTGATCTGAAGTTTCGTGATCATCAACATTAACTTCCTCACTAATTGGTGTAGGCATCATTGGAACTGATTTCTGTGATGAACTACTTTCCAATTTGGGAGAAGGTACAATTACCTCATCAAGTTCTACTTTCCTCCCACTCACTTCTTTCAAGAGAAACTCCTTTGCTAGAAAGGATCCTGAGGGAGTCCTGGATTAGGGGGTGTCCGGATGGCCGGACTATACCTTCGGCCGGACTCGAGGACTATGAAGATACAAGATTGAAGACTTCGTCCCGTGTCCGGAAGGGACTTTCCTTGGCATGGAAGGCAAGCTTGATGATACGGATATTCAGATCTCCTACCATTGTAACTGACTCTATGTAACCCTAACCCTATCCGGTGTCTATATAAACCGGAGGGTTTTAGTTCGTAGGACAACATACACATCGACAATCATACCATAGGCTAGCTTCTAGGGTTTAGCCTCTCTGATCTCGTGGTAGATCCACTCTTGTACTACCCATATCATCAATATTAATCAAGCAGGACGTAGGGTTTTACCTCCATCGAGAGGGCCCGAACCTGGGTAAAACTTCGTGTCCCCTGCCTCCTGTTACCATCCGGCCTAGACGCACAGTTCGGGACCCCCTACCCAAGATCCACTGGTTTTGACACCGACATTGGTGCTTTCATTGAGAGTTCCTCTGTGTCGTCGCCATCAGGAAGGATGCCTCGCCCCGTCTTTAAAGACGGCACCGTTGCTAAGGGAGCTTTGGTTGTCGGCCAAACCCTCCGGCTAGGTGGTTTTCTTATGACCGCCTGTTCGGCTTCTACGCCGACAATGACCTCTCGAGCCATCGAAAACAATCTCCATGTCAGTTCGGAACTCACCGAGCAGTTAGATCCAATGGAGCTTTCCTCCATAAACAAGCTCTTGGATCACTTTGCCGCCCTGGGAGTCGCTACGGATTACGACCAGATTGGGCCTAAAACCGATTTGAGAGAGATTAACTCTCCCCAAGTCACCCATCATGGTGCCGTGGTAGAGGGACAGTGTGGCGACCCTTCGTCTATCTTAAGGACTCGCTACGTCCGGATTCCCGATCCCTCCAAGCCGGATACCCGCGGAAGGGAGGATATCACTCAAGACCTGAACTTAGAGTCAGGCAACTGGCTGGATTCATTGGACAACACCCAGGGATCCAAATTTTCGAGTTCAGAAATTCTTCGGCCTCTGAGCCGCAAACGGGGTGAGGCTTCGGATTTAACTCCACCCACCCACCCCAACATATGCGATCTATCCAAAATCAGGCAAGAGCCCGACGAAACAGTGCATCATTACTGGGCTAGATTCCTCCTGGTTAAGAACAGGCTAAGGGACTTCCGCGAGGAAGACGCAATCTTAATCTTCTGCAATAATTGCACGGACAAGGGAATACTCAACGCCATAAGTCGCCGTGATATCACACGCTTCTCTGACTTGGCGTCCATTGTGCGAAAGTATTGTGCGATGGAAAGCGCCTGGAAAACCAAAATAAAATTTTGGGACAATCCAACCCTAAATACAAACCCAGTCCGAAATAAAAGGGTGCAGCATAACCAGACACCCTGGTCAGATACCAAAAAGAAAAAACCCTCTATAGGGCATGGAACCGTATTGGAAGGATGGCTTAACGGACCCTGTAAAATTCATAGTACAGAGGACGCCACACCAACTCATAGCCTTAGAGCATGTTGGATACTCCGGCAGGTGGCCAAAATTGGCGAAAACCTCCTAATTCCGGAGGCCACAGAAAGCCACCCCGGAGACACCCATACGATATTAACAGTCTTCGAGACTTTCGCATCAAATAATATGCGAAAAAGGACACTCTGCAGCCTTGCCGAAATCTATCAAGTAGCAACAATAAACCCATGGAGTGACACGGCTATTACCTTTAACGCCAGTGATGAACCTAGATTCCGAACAGCCCGAGCACCAGCTGCATTGGTCCTCAGCCCAATAGTGGACGGCTTTCGTCTTACCAAGGTACTCATGGACGGCGGCAGCGGATTGAACCTCATTTACGAGGAAACTCTTCAAAAAATGGAAATAGACTAGAACTGCATTGAGCGAAGCAGCACAACCTTTAGAGGAATAATCCCCAGTCGGGAAGCGCGCTGTACAGGAAAAATCACACTAGATGTGGTGTTCGGCACGCCGGATAATTACAGGTCCAAAGAGATCACGTTCCATGTGGCTCTGTTCACCAGCGGTTATCATGCTCTGCTAGGGCGGGAAGCGTTTACAATCTTCCAAGCAATACCCCATTACGGGTACATGAAGCTCAAAATGCCCGGGCCTAACGGGATCATCACTCTCGCTAGTGATCCGGACATAGCACTCCGCGCCGAAAACAAGACAGCCGCACTGGCCCTCGAGGCACTATCCGAAGCCCTAGCGGCCGAGGAACTGACTGCGCTGCGCTCTATGGTGAATAGGGACGATGTGGTACTCGACAAAAGATCAAAGTCCACCTCCTTTAAACCGGCAGACGAAATAGTCAAATTCCAAGTCCATCCAACAGACCCAAATAAAACAGCTTCCATCAGGGCACAGTTAAACCCTGATGTAGACGCCGCACTGCGAGAGTTCCTACGAGAAAACTGGGAAATTTTCGCCTGGCACCCTTCAGACATGCCAGGAATCCCACGCAGGCTGGCCGAGCACAACTTATATATCCAAATAGGATTCAAACCTGTCAAACAGGCTCTTCGGTGTTTTTCCGAACCTAAGAGACAGGCTATGGGAGAGGAGCTAGCAAAGCTATTGGAGGCCGGATTCATCAAAGATATAAAACATCCGGACTGGCTAGCAAACCTGGTGATGGTACCAAAGAAGGACAATTCCTGGCGCCTGTGCATTGATTTTAAAGACCTTAACAAGGCTTGCCCAAAGGATCCCTTCCCCCTCCCCCGCATCAATCAAATTATCGACACTACCGCAGGACACGATTCGTTGTGTTTCCTCGACGCATATTCCGGCTACCATCAAATCAAGACGGCAGGATCAGACCAATCCAGAACGGCATTTATCACACCATACGGCCCATTCTACTTCAACACAATGCCCTTTGGGCTCAAAAACGCCGGCGCAACATATCAGCGCATGATTCAGACATGTCTGGCAAGCCAGATCGGCAAAACAGTGGAGGCATATGTAGATGATGTGGTCGTCAAAACAAGACATGTCGAATCTCTAGTAGACGACTTGAGGCTCACATTTGATAACCTCCGAACATACGACATCAAGCTCAACCCAGAAAAATGTGTTGTCGGCGTTCCAGCCGGAAAGCTCTTGGGCTTCATTGTATCCGGTAGAGGAATCGAAGCAAATCCAGCCAAGATCCGAGCTTTGTCGCAACTGGATATCCCAAAGGACCTCAAACAAATACAAAAGTTAACCGGATGCGTGGCGGCTCTAAGCCGCTTTATCTCCCGCTTGGGAGAAAAGGCCCTACCCCTTTACCGCCTCCTTCGGCGCACCGAACACTTGGAATGGACGGATGCAGCCATGGCCGGACTCGAGGAGATAAAAGCCATACTCGCAACAAACCCAGTCCTGGCCACGCCAAATATTGGCGAACCAATGCTATTATACATTGCAGCAACACATCAGGTTGTAAGCGCAGTGCTCGTCGTCGAACGAGAAGCAGACGGACATAGATTCCCCCTTCAAAAGCCGCTCTATTATGTGTCCACTGTCCTCACCTCTTGCAAATCACGGTACCCGCATTATCAAAAGATCGCGTACGCGGTATTCATGGCATCCCGGAAGCCACGACACTACTTTCAAGAGTGTTCAATAACAGTAGCCTCGGAAGTACCACTTAATGATATTATAAACAACCGTGACGCAACGGGCCGGATTGCAAAATGGGCCATTGAGCTCCTCCCGTTCGACATAACTTATAAGCCACGGTGAGCCATCAAGTCGCAAGTCTTGGCCGACTTTGTCGCAGAATGGACGGAGGCCGAACTCCCTAAAGAGTATGGCACATATTCAAATTGGATCATGCACTTCGACGGCTCCAAGATGTTGGCCGGACTGGGGGCTGGCGTCGTTTTGACATCCCCCACAGGAGACATAGTTCAATACGTACTCCAGATTATGTACACGGACTCCAACAATGCAGCCGAATATGAGGCCCTTTTACATGGTCTCCGGATGGCAGTATCCTTGGGCATTCAACGCCTAGAGGTGCGCGGGGACTCAAACCTCGCAATATCCCAAATAAATGGAGACTTCGATGCCAAGGATCCAAAAATGGCAGCTTACCGCAACGCCGTCCTAAAAATGTCAGCTCGGTTCGAGGGGCTTGAATTTCACCATATAGCCCGGGAAAATAATCAAGCGGCGGATGTCCTGGCACGCATCGGCGCAAAACGCGATGTAGTCCCCCCCAACATCTTTTTGGAAAGGCTGTTCAAGCCATCCGTAGTATGGGAAGGGGAGCCAAACAATAACACCCCGGACCCAACCGCCCTACCCGACACCGAACATTCTGACACAATCGGAGGCTCTGCCAATGAAATAACACCTTCAGCCCACGTAATAATGGCCGTCATCGCCCCGTGGACAGAACCATTCCTTGCCTACCTCACTAGGCAGGAACTCCCCGAGGACCAAAACAAGGCACGCTGCATAGTGCGGCGATCCAAAGCCTACAGAGTCCACGAGGGAGAGCTTTATAAGAAAAGCACTACCGGAGTCCTTCAAAGGTGCATCTCCGAAGAGGAGGGGCGGAACCTCCTGGCTAAAATTCACGCCGGACTGGGCGGTCATCACACTGCAGCTCGGTCCCTTGTAGGCAAGGCCTTCCGTACAGGCTTTTATTGGCCGACGGCCCGGGCAGACGCTCAGGACTTAGTCCAACGATGCACCGGTTGCCAGCTCTTTGCAAACCAAAGCCATATGCCACCCACCGCCCTCCGAACTATCCCCATTACTTGGCCCTTCATGGTCTGGGGGCTTGACATGGTTGGACCCCTTAAAGGCGGAACCCACAAGCAAAAATATTTACTGGTCATGGTGGATAAATTCACCAAATGGATAGAAGCCAAGCCTGTTAAGACGGCCGAATCTGGACCGGTGATAGACTATATATCCGGGGTCGTACACTGTTACGACGTCCCCCATAGCATCATCACTGACAACGACACGAACTTCACGGCCGACAAGGTAAAACTCTGGTGCAAAAACATGGGTATCAAGCTCGACTATGCTTCCGTCTATCACCCACAAACTAACGGCCATGTCGAACGTGCATTAAACCCAGATTAGTGCGGTCCCTCAAGGAATCTAACACGCACTGGGTAGAGGAGCTCGACTCCATACTCTGGGGGCTGCGGATCACGCCAAATCGCACCACCGGAAACACACCATTCTTTATGGTGTACGGCGCAGAGGCAGTTTTGCCCTGCGACATAATTCATGACTCACCTCGAGTGCGCATGTACGAAGAAAGAGAAGCCGAGCTCGATCGGCAGGATAGCTTAGACGCATTGGAGGAGGAGCGTGACATGGCAAAAGCCAGTTCCGCATTCTATCAACAGCAGGCTCGAAGATACCAAAGCAGAGAAGTATAGGCCAAAACTTACAACGTTGGCGAATTAGTTCTACGGCTACCGGACAAGAAAAAGGACAAACTCAAGCCCAAGTGGGAAGGTCCCTTCATAATTGACCAAGTCCTGACGGGTGGAGCGTACCGCCTGCGAGATGCATCAGATAACCGATTCGAGCCGAACCCATGGAACGCAGCCCGTCTCCGAAGATTCTACGCCTAGCGCCGGACTCTATATTCGTCTCCTTCCCCTGTCCATTTTTTATATATTTTCTGTCTTGCATTCCTCTCCTTCTTCTTCTCTCTCCCTCTTATAGCCCTTAAAGGCTCATAAAGTGACGCGTCATCCGCGCTCATTAAACCTGGGGGCTTCTTTAAACAGAAGCTTATTCATACAGGATTCATGCCCAACACATGTGTCACACTTCCGCATGTACCTTTTATTCACCATTATATGCATCAATATGACTTAAGTTTTGGCCAAGCTGGGTTGCCTCGCTCCTGTGCTTACCCCTATGTTCCCGACTGTTCGGCTAGGTGGTAAAGGGAGCACCTCTGCGATTGTTACTGCCGGGTCAGCCCGACGTGTACCTCAGACTGGGTGAAGCCTAAAGCTAGCGTTCTTAAGGGAATATTCGGTCGGTGAATTAAAGATGATCTTTTTTATTTTTATCTATATGCCCCCAGATGTTTTTCCTGCGTTTCTTTTCGCAGCACGGACATGCACTTTAGGGCATGCCTCCCATGGGAAAGGAACCCCTAACGGAACTATTCTCCCTGGAAAATGTTTCTTACTAACCATGTAATATAACATAACTAGTCGGGCACTTGTCTGTTCACGCACTAATGACCCCTACGCCTGGTCTCCATGCTTTCCCCGGTTCTTATATAACCGTATGGGAATTCGGACACACTCCGGACCGTCAGGTCCCGAGGCTCAAGCGAAAAGGTCGGCCATGACAAACGATCTACAATCCGGCTAGAAGGCATCATAAATGTCAATTACATTACATAGTCATTTTGACTGATCGTATTCCTCTTCAATACCATCTAACAGGCTATCTAATTTACAGTCCTACTGGGAATACTATGCGGCCAACTCTACTTGGCCGTATACTAAGCTTACAGGGATCTCCTTCCCATCGGGCCCTATAGGACCGACCTCGGCCATGTGGTTGGGGTCAGCCTTTGCGTACCGTGTCTTCACCATGGCCCAGGCCTCCCTAGCGCCTTGATGACAGGCTGATATCTTCCACAATCGGAAGCGCCGATGTGCTCCTTTTAGCTTCTCCGCAAGCTCTCCAAGACCTTCGGGCATGGAGACGGATGGCCACAGGGCCTGGGCGACGCCTCGCATCGCCTACCGAACTTGATCGAGCAGTTGCGAGAGCTCGGGAAGAAGGTCACCCGTAGAACCGGGCATCTCCTCTGCAGGACGACCTGTCAGCACACCTATAGACATTGCTCTGTTAGTCGACTTCCTCGCTGAACTTTCTTTCAAAAGGTTCGTTCAAGCACTTACTAAATATGCCGCGCCGAAGTCGCTGATTCTCCTTCACGGAGTCTGACAGCTGGGCATGAACATCTTTCAGCTTGACGCCCAGCTTGGTGTTGGCATCTCGGAGATCGTTCTTCTCCCCCATCACCTTTAACAGCACCCTCTCACCAGCCTTTAGCTGGTGTAGGAGGTGTTGCCTTTCCGGATCCAATCCGGCGCCATCTGCAATTTCATTTGTCAGAATTCGCACCAAAGCCGTGCTTCACAAAATACTTATCTTTCGAAGTGTATATTACCCGAGGGGGCCTCTTTAGGCTCCCCTGCCGCGGCCAGTGCGGCCTCAAGTCGGGCTTTGCACTCTTCCAGCTCCTTGGACAGTGGGGAATTCTTTTCTGTAAGAATCTGCATAAAAAATGACCCTTAAATCAGTTATTTTAACTGTTTCAAGTCTCGGGGGCTACTGGTATATATATAATTACCAAAATTTTCTTACCCGTATGTCTTTTACATATTGCTCCGTGGCTCTGGTTAGACCATTTTGAGCGGCACAGAGATACGCATCTCCCGAATTAAAGGCTTCTAACGCCTCTTGGGATAAACAAGTGTCACGAAGAATTGTTCGGCGACGCCTGTGCTTCATGGCACTCTCCACCTCAGAGTTGGTGCCAGACAACCTGTCCACATCCTCCATCGGAGGAGCGTCCGGTGCGCGCCTTGTGTTTGACCCCGCTTCCGGGCCAGGCTTTGGAGCCTGGATGGAGGAGGCGCGATTGTCGGTCTCTCCGAATATAGTTCGGCGAGGTCTCTTTGTCCTAAAGAAAGCTCAAGTGTTAATATTCCCTGAAGGTATGACACCTGGGATAAAGGGATGCGCCATACCTTTGCGCTGACGCCGCGGTCCGGACTGCCCCACTTTTCTGCCCACGGGGCTACTTGTATATATATAATTACCAAAATTTTCTTACCCGTATGTCTTTTACATATTGCTCCGTGGCTCTGGTTAGACCATTTTGAGCGGCACGGAGATACGCATCTCCCGAATTAAAGGCTTCTAATGCCTCTTGGAATAAACAAGTGTCACGAAGAATTGTTCGGCGACGCCTGTGCTTCATGGCACTCTCCACCTCAGAGTTGGTGGCAGACAACCTGTCCACATCCTCCATCGGAGGAGCGTCCGGTGCGCGCCTTGTGTTTGACCCCGCTTCCGGGCCAGGCTTTGGAGCCTGGCTGGAGGAGGCGCGATTATCGGTCTCTCCGAATATAGTTCGGCGAGGTCTCTTTGTCCTAAAGAAAGCTCAAGTGTTAATATTCCCTGAAGGTACGACACCTGGGATAAAGGGATGCGCCATACCTTTGCGCTGACGCCGCGGTCCGGACTGCCCCACTTTTCTGCCCACGGGGCCCTGCGGCCCCTCGTTGGCTTGTCGCCATAGGTTCGGCCTCCTGTTTCTGGGAGGCCGGGATTAGCCCTGGATAATCGGCCGTAATGGCCACCAGGGCGTTGTCCTTGCTCAATTGATGGAACACTCCATCAATCAGATCCATCGAAAGCTTCGGATCCTCTTGCGAGTCCGGGTCGAGGGACCGTCCTGGGTCCTCGGGTTATGGAGGAGGGCTGTTCATTTCTTTAACAGCCTGGCGCAGTTCCTGCGTCAGAATCACTAAGATCAAATATTTAACAATGGGGATATAAAACGGATGGGCAAAATGTGATCACTCACCCAGCTTGGAGGATTGTACATGGAAAATCCACCCTTTGGGTCAACACGGAGAAAATCCTCCTCTTCTCCCTTGTACAAAGCGGACAGGGTCTTTATTAGAGCCGCAGCCGAATCCGGCCCCTTACGGCCGTAGCGGGTGGTGTCGTCCTCCCCGTTGAAATCCCACATGGGGTGGCCTCTATACTGTAGCGGCTGCACCCCTCGCATGATGCATGCGGCCATGACCCCGATCATGGTTAGTCCAGAATGAGCTAACAATCTTATCCGGCCCATGAGGTAAACAATGTCCCTGTCACTTTCCCTCTGAGGGCTCTGTGGGCGCCAGCTTAGGCGCTTCTTTAAGGGAGCATTGTTGAATTCAGGGAGGCCGATTCGGACAGGATCCGGCAGCGGGACGTCTTCTATGTAAAACCATTCCGAGGGCCAGTCTTCGGACGCCTTCTTTGGGGTTCCGGACAGATAGCCGGTCCCAGCGATGCGCGATACTTCGGCTCCGCCCACTTGATACATAGACCCCTTCTTGGAACGGGGCACGAGGCAAAATAGCTCCATCCACAGTCCGAAATGAGCTTCAACACCCAAGAACAGCTCGCAGAGGGCTACAAAGCCCGCAATATGCAGTACTTAGGCAGGCGTGAGATGATGTAGCTGGAGGCCGTAGAACTCCAGCAACCCCCGGAGAAATGGATGGATTGGAAATCCGAGCCCCCTTATTAAATATGGGACAAGGCACACCCGCTCTCCTTTGGAGGGATTAGGGGCACTCTCCGCTTGCTCTCCGCCGTTGTAAACGGCAAGACCGGCTCGAACCGGGATCATATAGGCCGGGGGGAGAAATCCCTTGGTCTGGAGCGTCACTAACTCGCTATGCAGGATGGATCATCTTTCCCAATATCCGGGCTTAGGGCTGGAAGGGCGGGAGGAGGAGTCGCGACGGCTGGCCATGATGGAATGGATCTTTGTCGAATGCGCTCTAATGAACACTCACGAAGGGGGAGGTGTGGTTTGGATCTAAATCCTCGTCTCCTTAAATAGGTCAGCTTGTTTACGCGGCTGGGGGTGTGAATGTAAAGATACCCAGACCTTTCATATTCGTTTGACACATGGGGAGCGGCCATTATTGGGCGCAGAAGCCAAGGAGCGCAACATCTACAAGAAACCTGACTTTATTCAACAGGTACACGGAATTTGGAGGAGAACCCGCCTTGCAATGCCGAAGACAATCTGCGCGCCGGACTCATTGTCATTGAAGCCTGGTTCGGGGGCTACTAAGGGAGTCCTGGATTAGGGGGTGTCCGGATGGCCGGACTATACCTTCAGCCGGACTCGAGGACTATGAAGATACAAGATTGAAGACTTTGTCCCGTGTCCGGAAGGGACTTTCCTTGGCGTGGAAGGCAAGCTTGGCGATACGGATATTCAGATCTCCTACCATTGTAACCGACTCTATGTAACCCTAACCCTATCCGGTGTCTATATAAACCGGAGGATTTTAGTCCATAGGACAACATACACATCGACAATCATACCATAGGCTAGCTTCCGGGGTTTAGCCTCTCTGATCTCGTGGTAGATCCACTCTTGTACTACCCATATCAGCAATATTAATCAAGCAGGACCTAGGGTTTTACCTCCCTCGAGAGGGCCCGAACCTGGGTAAAACTTCGTGTCCCTTGCCTCCTGTTACCATCCGGCCTAGACGCACAGTTCGGGACCCCCTACCCGAGATCCGCCTGTTTTGACACCGACAGATCCACTCTTAGCAACAAATATCTTGCCTTTGGATTTGTGATAGAAGGTGTACCCAACAATTTCTTTTGGGTATCCTATGAAGACGCACTTCTCCGATTTGAGTTTGAGCTTATCAGACTGAAATTTTTTCACATAAGCATCACAACCCCAAACTTTAAGAAATGACATCTTAGGTTTATTGCTAAAGCACAGTTCATACGGTGTCATCTCAACGGATTTTTAGACAGTGCCCTATTTAACGTGAATGCAGCTGTCTCTAATGCATAACCCCAAAACGATAGTGGTAAATCGGTAAGAGACATCATAGATCACACCATATCTAATAAAGTATGGTTATGACATTCGGACACACCATTACGCTGTGGTGTTCCAGGTGGTGTGAGTTGTGAAACTATTCGACATTGTTTCAAACGAAGGCCAAACTCGTAACTCAAATGTTTCACCTCCACGATCAGATCGTAGAAACTTAATTTTCTTGTTACGATGATTTTCCACTTCACTCTGAAATTCTTTGAACTTTTCAAATGTTTCAGACTTATGTTTCATCAAGTAGATATACCCATATCTGCTCAAATCATCTGTGAAGGTAAGAAAATAACGATACCCGTCGCGAGCATCAACACTCATCGGACCGCATACATCAGTATGTATTATTTCCAACAGGTCTGTTGCTCGCTCCATTGTTCCGGAGAATGGAGTCTTAGTCATCTTGCCCATGAGGCATGGTTCGCAAGCATGAAATGATTCATAATCAAGTGATTCCAAAAGTCCATCCACATGGAGTTTCTTCATGCGCTTTACACCAATATGACCTAAACGGCAGTCCCACTAGTATGTTGCACTATCATTATCTACTTTGCATCTTTTGGCATTAATATTATGAATATGTGTATCACTACGACCGAGATTCAATAAACCATTTATATTAACACTACTAGGGAAAACCTTATACACAAAATCTTAGCAGCAGCGCGGCATAAAAACAGGCGCTGCTGCTAAGTAGCAGCAGCGCGGCTACAGAAAGCTCGCTACTGGTGCAAACTTAGCAGTAGCGCGTGATGCTTAAACCGCGCTGCTACAAAAATCCACCAACAGTACACAACGACATAAGTTTACCAGTAGCGCGGTGCCAGGGAGCGCGCTGCTGCTAATGCCATAGTAGCAGCGTGCTTTTTTGTCACCTCGCTGCTGCTAATTTTGAAAATGTGCACAGGGTTGGCCCGTTTAGCAGTAGCGCGTGACAGGAAAGCGCGCTGTTGCTACGCTCTTAGCAGCAGCGCGCTTTCTCTCCCGCGCTACTACTAAGACGCAGCACCCACCACCTTTTCCACCTCCCCTCCCCATCTCCTCTCCTCCCTTTCCCCTACCTCCCACATCCTCCCTCTCTCACTCTTCTTCTTCCTCAATACTTCTCCCCCCATTACTCTCCCTCTTCTACCTACCTTTCTCTCTCTTCATTACTCCTATCTATAAATACACCACCTCCATTAATTCATCTCCTTTCTCTTTTTCCTCCCCCCTCCACTAGTTGAAGTTGTCTCCTCCCAAATTAGCTAGCTAGGTAGATGTAGCATTTAGTTAAGTGACCTATTTGCCCCCTAACTAGATCTTTCTTTGTCAAGAAGAGCTTTGTGCACTTTTGACCTCCCTACATCATCATCTCCACCGTGTGCTCGATCTTGAGATAGAAGTGTGATTAATATTTCATGCTTTTGCAAAATGGAAATATGTTTATGCATGTGTGTGTGATATTTTTATGGAAATTGTGTGTGTGGCATGAGTTGACGCCAAATTGTGCATTTGAGTTGCCTATGTTTTGCCGAAATGTCGATTTATTTCCGTTTCGGCGAATTCCGGGCAAACTCTAGATCTATATATGTCCTACTTTTAAGGAAGGTCATGCCGAATTTTTGTATGACTTTGATGAATGCATGCATTTTTATAATCAATTTATTTATTATTACCGTGCAGAGTTCACGATGGTTAGTGGAAGGATGGTGGACAGGTGGTTGCGGTCGGCGGTGCAGGACATGAAGGAAAATAACCTGACAGAGGTTTTATGTCCGTGTCGAAAATGCAAAGGAATAGTTTGGCTTGACCCCCATGTCGATGGTCGTGTCGAAGCGCACCTGCTCATGACTGGTTTCATGGATGGCTATACTCGGTGGATAACTGAAGATGAGGATGACGATGTTGAGGATGCCGACGGGGCAGGCAATGATGACACGGGGCAAGACGAAGAGATGATCGATAATGGCGGTGGGGAAGAGGCCGGACATGGCGGCGGAGAAGGGGCCGGACATGGCGGCGGAGAGAACGACATGGACTCCACGCAGCAGAGTTTGTCGGTACTAAGTTCAATCGTGCGGGACCCTCATGTTCAAGCATTGCTTCGCAAGGAGACGAGTACTGAGAGAGCTGCTTCTAGAGAGGAGGCTAAGCTGGAGCAACTGGTGGTAGACTCGAACACTCCATTGTATGATGGTTGCAATCCTGAGGTGACCCGCTTGAGTTTCACGCTCCAAGTGCTGAAGACGAAGGCTAAAAACAAATGGACCGACACTAGCCTCGATGAGCATCTCAAGTACCTAAAGGATGTTCTTCCCGAGGGTAATCTATGTCCTAGTAGTGTTGATGAGGCCAAGAAGATCGTGTGCCCTCTTGATCTACCACAAGTTACATACCATGCATGCATCAACGATTGCATAATGTATCGGAAGGAGCACGCGGAAAAAACAAGTTGTCCGGTGTGCAATGCTTCTCGATACAAGAAGGCCGGGAAGAAATGTCCCCAGAAAGTGGTATGGTACTTACCGATCACTCCCCGTCTCCAGAGGTATTTTGTAGATCCCAAGGAAGCAAAGCTAATGCGCTGGCACGCGGAGAGGAAGAAGCCCGACGATGGAGATGATCCGAAGCTGAGACACGTCAAGGATGGAAGCTAGTGGAGAGCGTTGAACAGCTTCTATCGGTATTTTGAATGTGATGCAAGGAACATCGTGCTCGGCGCGTGTACCGATGGCATGAATCTGTTTGGCAACCAGAGCACGAACCATAGCACATGGCCCGTGTTTGTATGGATGTACAACCTCCCCTTGGTTGTGCATGAAATCAAAGTACATTCACATGAGCATGCTTATTCAAGGGCCGAAACAACCAGGAAATAATATTAATTTGTATCTGGGGCTACTTCAGGAGGAGTTAGACACGTCATGGAAAACACCGGCCAAGACATGGGACGCCAGCAAAGGCGAGTATTTCAACATGAGAGCCGCGCTGATCACGACAGTGCACGACTATCTTGGTTACGGATATGTGGCAGGCCAGGTGTGCCATGGATATTGCGGATGCACGCGGTGCATGGATGATACGACGTCTCAGTAGCTAACGTCAAGGAAAGATGGCGGGTCTGGGAAAATCGTGTACATGGGGCATCGAAGATGGCTCGAATAGGACGACCCGTGGAGAAACCGTGGAGATCTATTCAATGGTCACGCTGAGCATCGAGGACCTCCACGTAAGCGGAGCGGTGCCGAAATCGATGAGCTGTTGAAAAACTGGAAGGAGTGCCCCGCGCCGGGAAAGACAATGAGAAAGGCGTCGGAGCCGCTGCTGAAGGTATGGAAGACGAGGTCTGTGTTCTGAGAGTTGGAGTACTGGCACAAACTCGATACACCTCATTGCCTTGATCAAATGCATATCTGTAAGAATGTCCTTGAGAGCTTGTTCGCAACACTGATGAACATGCCGGATAAGACAAAGGATGGGCCGAAGGAAAGAAAAGACTTGCAAGATTTGGAAATCAGGGAAGATCTGCACATGCCGCCACGTAAAATGTCAGACGAGACAGAGACGGAGACAGAGGCACGGGAGAAGAAGGGTAAGAAAATAAAGAATGAGGATTATTGCCCCCCTTCTTGCTTCACCTTAAGTCAGGCTGAGATCAATCAATTCTTTAAGTGCCTTACCGGAGTCAAAGTTAGTTCCGGTTACCGTGGCAAGATAAGTAGATATCTAGACACGGGCAAGAAAAGGTTCAGCGGGATGAAGTCTCATGACTGTCATGTGATGATGACGCATATATTACCTATTGCCCTTAGAGGGATAATGGACAAGCACGTCCGTGACACGCTTATTGGTCTCTGCAACTTTTTTGACGCCATCTCTCGAAAGTCGATTAGTGTGAAGCAGCTCCGAAGGCTACAGGAAGAGATCGTTGTGATACTGAATGAGCTTGAGATGTACTTCCTGCCCGCGTTCTTTGACGTGATGGTGCATCTGTGTGTCCATATTGTGGATGACATAATAGACCTGGGGCCGTCATTCCTGCACAACATGATGCCGTTT
This sequence comes from Triticum urartu, assembly GCF_056163025.1. Taxonomy (NCBI): domain Eukaryota; kingdom Viridiplantae; phylum Streptophyta; class Magnoliopsida; order Poales; family Poaceae; genus Triticum; species Triticum urartu. Next base: position 278,243,040 of record NC_141875.1, on the reverse strand, counting down.
GAGAGGATGAATGGGATCATCAAAGGATTCGTTTGTAATATGTCCCGTCCGGATGGAAGCACCGTCCAGGGCTATTTGACACAAGAGTGCATCTCTTTCTGTGAGAATTTTCTATATGGCGCAGACCAGCCGCCTGGTGTTAGTGTTGGTTTGCCCGTTAACAACCACGATGGGAGGCTCGAAGGAGAAGGTCACTGCAACGGTCGCAGGGAACTGCACGTGGCATACTCAGATCGACGGAGCGACTTTGACAGAGCAAACTTGGTAGTGCTACAACACCTAGACGAGGTAGATCCTTTCGTGGCACTGCACAAATAAATTATCGCAAAGAAGTATCGTGACCGGGGGGTATGCAGGACGGACGCCGAAGTTACTAGAGAGCACAACTCCACTTTCCTGCATTGGTTCAAAGAGCATATTATTGCTAATCCCCCGGAGGAGGGCTCTAAGGACGGATTGCTCATATACGCCTTAGCACATGGCCCCTCGCCCAACCTCGTGACCTATCAGGCATATGATATCAATGGATACACGTTCTACACGGAGGCCAAAGATATGGACAGTGATGAATATCAGAACTCAGGGGTGACGATGGAATGCATGACCGGCAGCGACACCGGCGCAACTGAACGATTTTATGGAAGCGTCGAGGAGATCTGGGAGCTTGACTACTCTGGACTTCACAACACGACGATGTTCCATGTCAGATGGGCTAAGAATGTCGAAAGAGAAAGCGGGATTTTCACTACCATGACTATACCCGACGCCAAGAGCGCTACCGTGAACGCTATCGCAAAAAACGAGCCATGGGTACACGCTAAGCACGTGACACAATGCTTCTTCATAACCGACCCATGCAATCCCAGTCATGTTGTCATGAGGAAAGGCAAAAGAAACATCATTGGAATGGATGGAGTCGCCAATGAGGAAGACTATGATCAGTACGGCAACCCAATGAGGGAAGATGACGATGATGATGAAGTATACGTCAAAAGAAGAATCAATACTACATTACCAAAGAAAAATCGTACTCCATGGAAAAGGCAAAGTCACAATGAGGGGCTCAATTATTCTTCGACGAACAAGAAGGGAAAGAAGCTGACTCAAAAACGAAAACGTCAGCGCTGAGGAATCGGTCAAATGATGTAATATATATATATATATATGTTCCTATTTTGTATACACACTTAATTAGCCATTATTATGCATGGGTCCAATGATGTAATATATATATATGTTCCTATTTTGTATACACACTTAGCCATTATTATGCAAGGGTCCAATGATGTAACATATATGTTCCTATTATGCTGAGGAAAAGAAAAAAGGGAAACTGGTTATAGCAGTAGCGCTTTAGTGAAAAAGAGCTACAGCTAGTCAAGGTAACAGTAGCGGTTTCTGCAGAAAATCGCTACAGCTAGTCAAGGTAGCAGTTGTGGTTTCTGCAGAAAATCGCTACAGCTAGTCAAGGTAGTAGTAGCGCGTTTCATGTAAACGCGCTACTGCTACGTCCACTTAACCCAAAATTCTCCCTCTCCCTGCTTCATCTCGCCTCTTTTCCCCCAAATCCCCACTCTCTCTTCCCCGGCCCCGTCGCACCGCCGCGCCCGCCCCCGACCTCGGCGCGCTCGCCCCCGACCCCGCCGCCCCCGACCCCGCCGCGCCCGACCCTGGCGCGCTCGCCCCCGACCCCGCCGCCCCCGACCCAGGCGCGCTCGCCCCCGGCGCCGACGCTCACCTCCCTCCTCTGCTTCCTCCCCTCCCAACCTTGGCTGTCGTCGGGCCTGCCTCCTCGCCCTGCACCCTCTGTAAACCACCCCCCTCTCTCTCTCTGCTAGCTAGGGTTAATTTACTTAGGTTTTAGTTATGTTAATTAGGTTATCTATTTAGTTATGAATTTAGATAGGTTTCAAAATTTGCTGAATTTATATGCAAATTTGAACTGGACATGTGATATGTGGATATGTCATGTTTTGGACATGTCATGTTTTGGACATGTCATGTTTTGGTAAATGATCCGAGTTGCCTATGTTACGCCGGAATGTTGATTCATTTCCGTTCCGGTGAATTTCAGGCGCTCGATATGTCCATTTTTTAGCAAAGGTCATGCCGAAATTTCCCGTGAATAAAGGCATGATTTGTGCTACATAGTTGGCATATCGAGTGCTGGCACATAGATTTATTTTTTATTTCATTTCTCATTTATTCATACTTTTAGAAATAAATGAGGACACTTAATCATAGGAAACATGTCGAACAACAAAGAAACTGGGCCTTCTGACCAAGATGCAGACGAGATGGATTATGAGGGTGAACAAGACTACCTCGACTTTTTGACTGCTAAGCAAGGTTTGCAGGTCCGCCCCGATGATGGTACTGACGCCGACACCGACACCGACGGCGCCGGCACCGATGGCGCTGCCGAGACGGTGGGGAAGGTACTGCCGAGGAAGATACCGGCACCGATGTCGGTACCAAAAAGAGGCATAAGAAGCAGAGGATACGAAAACCTAACAAACTAGGGATTGGACGACTTGTGATCACAAAGATGGCACCTGGCAAGTTTGAGCCGTTAGAGCCGGAAGAACCTCGCAAGTGCTATGGGAACCAAGTAGGATGCATCCTACGGGAATGCGCTAGCATCAATGACGATGACTTAAGGAGTAAAGAACATTTGACGCAGTTGCTCCTAACGAAGTTGCACAAGAGATTCAAGTTCCCCGATCGGGATGATAACATAGAACAACCGTGGGATGATCCGAAGATGAAAAAGATTAACAATCACGCCATGGGCATGTTCAGCAATGATTTGGCCTCCTGGAAATCGAGGGTGAAACAAGCTATTGAGGCTTAGGAACCCCTGTCCAAGATTCTGGAGGAAAATCCGACACTTATGGAAGAGGAGTTCGAAAAGTTCTAGGACACTTGCGCTACCGAGGACGCCAAGGCTAAGGCTGCGAAATTCAAGAGCCTTCAGCAAAGGAACACGGGGAAGCATCGCCTCGGAAGCCGTGGCTACCTCGGTAAAAGGCCCATATGGGATAAGGAGGACGCGGAACGTGAAGCCTCGGGTCTCCCAGACCCCTTCGCGAAGTTCACCAACCCCTTGGAGCATGACTTCATCAGGGCCCGCTACAAGTGGGACAAGGAGAAAAAGGTTTTTTACACAGACAAGATCATGAGGAAATTGATTAGACTACTGGAGAAGCAACACCGGCTTGCAGCCGAAAACCCTACTTCTCCGATGAGGCCCAAGTGGGACACCCCTCTCAACCGGGCCTTGAACGAACTTAAGGGACTCCCTTTGGGCCAGCGGCCGCAATATGGTCGTGTGCACGGCGCTGGAGATGGCGCCACGTGGAAGGTGTTTTACAACGAGGGCCTGAAGGCCAAGAAGCGGAAAAAGAAGTTTAGTCAGGCGGACATCGAAGCGAAGGTGAAGCTTGCGGTCGAGAAAAAAGCAGCTGAGGACGCGAAAAAAGCAGCTGAGGACAAATATGAGTTGCTATAGCAGGCAGTCAATGCAGCTGTAACTACCTGCAGAAATGATTTTGCTACTAACTTGGTTCTAGTTATCATCAACTGGACGAAGGAAAATCCAGACAAGACGGTACATGATTTCCCGTTGCCCAGTTTCGTCGGGAGCAACTCCATGAACAACAACACCATTGCACCATCACTTGCTCACGCAACTGGGCCTCCTCTCGCAGCCGCTCCCGCTCATAGCAGCCCGTCCTTAGTCTCTGGCGCGCTTGGTGGGCCTTCGTCTTTGGTTGAGCTCGACGCTGTCACGGTAATTACATGTCACACCAACATATATATATAATATTCCATTTTTGTTGCCTTTCGGATGTTTTACACCACAGACATATGTGTTTGCAGGCGAAAGAAACCCCGTGCACCATACTCTACTTGATCAAAGGCCAGAAGGTGGACATGGGAAAGGGGATGATAATGGACCCCTTGCAACCCACGTTCCACAACCAGCCGATCCCTGCTGGGCACTTCAGGGTTAGCTTGTCCAGTGTGAAATCGGGGCACGAGGATTTGCCTCCTCCAGTACAGCATGTGGGAGCGGACGACGAGACCCCGCTGCGGATTGGAAGCTGCAAGGGTTGGGTGCTGCTATGGCCGAAGAATCTTATTCGTCTGGAGCCGGCCGAGAGCACACCAATAACCACACATCAACAAGCATGTGCGGAGACCACCACCCCGCCTACGCAATTACCAGCTCCTGTAGTGCCGGGTGAGAGCGGCGGACGACATGATGAAGGGGGTGCAATAGTGCTGGCTGATGTAATTTGTCCTGTAGAACAGAGAATGGATGATGAGACGGAGGTCGACCCTATGGATTTCCTCAATACAAACGTGTATGACTGTGACATAGAATTGATGAGTCAACCATATGACGAATCGGGCTATCAGCTTGCTAATGAGGATATGGATGATATGCCCGGGCAGGAAGGTCGTAGCAAGGATTGCAAAAAGTCTCTCTTCATGAAATCCTCACAGGACACGCCTGAAGATGCCGCCTCAACACAGGCTCAACTATCCTAGCGCAAGGGTCGTACAGTACTTAGCCCGGGAACACTGGGGCAGGGGTTAAGGAAGGGTCTAGAAGGTGTGCCCAAGAAAAAAGAGAGAAAGATATCGGGGAAGATAGCTGCCTCCAAACAAGCCAGAGCACATAGCAGCCAAGCGATGCATTCTGAAGAGCGTGTACCCGTGAAAGGTGCGGCCATGTTCCATCTCACGGGCGAGCCGATGCTACCGTCGAAACCGCTGGAGGCACTATCAGGGGATCTCAGGAGACTGCACGACCATGTGCTGTCGACTGAGAAAAGCCTACTAGCCTCAAAGGATCCAGGATATCCGACATACGCGGCTCGTGTGCCTGAGGGGAAGTGCTACGTCGAGACACGGACTGCGGAGGTGTTCTTCCTGTGGTTTGACCATATCTTTGAGATGTTTCTGACAAGGCGGCTCGATTTTACAATCGTCCGCCTTTTTGCGCTACATATGAGCTCTGTCATGAACAGTGAAGAAGTCTTGCAAATCTGTGTGGCGGATCCGTACTACATGCACGAGTCTTTCTTGAGTCTCGGCGACTTTGAGCGTGAAACTGCTAGGGACTACCTCCAAAACTTCATGGTACAGAATAAGGACTGGGAAATTGTCCTCGTGCCTTATCATCCAAAGTAAGTCAGTTTCGAACAACCCTCTCATACATTTCAATCATTCCTTCTCTCTCTATGGGGAATAATTTGAGGTGTCTTTTCCCCGCAGCAACGGGCGCGCCGTCCTTATCATTCTTTATCCGCAAGTCTCCCACGCCGTGTATTTTGACCCTTCCAGAGACTACAAGAAAAAAGACTACACCCACATAATGAATATTCTAGATGATGCTCTCCAAGGCTTCAGCTTTAGAGGTGGCCACATGCAGATCAGGAAACAAAGGAACAAGAAGATGGGTTTCGCGCATAAAACTAACTTCTCCTGCATCCAAGTCCCAAAAACAAGCAAGAAGGATGGATTGTACATCCTCCATCTCATGAATCAGTTCAACACGGATCACCAAAAGCTTCGCATGAGAAGCAGAAATGATGATCATATCCACAAGTGGCTAGAATCTCATCGAGAAGCGGATTATAAACTTAGAGATGACTTCTTTCGCATCCAAAGCGACATTGCGACGATCATCATGAAAGAAGTCGTCGATGAGAAGGGGATGTTCCACCACGGCCCTATATCGCGAGCTGTCGTCCGAACTCGCATAGGCATGCAACGTCTAGACCTCACGCCGTTCAAGAAGCTAGGGTCCATCCTCGATGATATGGAAGGATGGAACTTCTAGTGATTTATGATGCCGATGATGATGATATGTGTCGGTTGAACTTGTATACTATTTGTAGCGATGCAACTTTGTGATGTCCATGATCCCTGCCGAACTTGCGTGACGCTACTTTGTTAGTTTGCGTACGATGACCTGCGTACCTCTAGTTAATTAATTTGCGTACTGTATGTTGCATCTAGTTGCTAACCATTTATTTTTCGGTGTTCTCTAGTATATTTTGTTGCATATATATGATTGTACATCCTCTTCATGAACATGCATCTCTAACAGGTACCTAGTTTCTTGATGGCGAGATGGAACTGCTATGTCGTGTACAAAGGGAAGGTTCCGGGGGTGTACAACGAGTGGCATGAGTGTCAGGCGCAAATGAATGGGTTGTCGGACGCCAGCCATAAAGGCTTCAAAAGCAGACAAGAAGGAGAAGCTAGTTACTTGAGGTTCACGCTAGCGCGAGAGAGGACTCGTAACCGCCATCTCATGTACTGCATAGTTCCGCTCTCACTCATAGTGATAGCTCTTCTCCATATACCTTTGTTTAGATGGATGAAGTTGTAGTTGCAAGTATTCGAGACTTGCATGTATCGCTATTTTCGAGATGATGACAAGATACCACTTTGTGTTGGATGATGATTATGACGAGACTATTTGTATGTATATGCTATGATTACATTTGTGGTCTCGCAGGCATTTGTATGTGTATCATGATGACATTTGTATGTGCTAAAGATTCTTCTATAAAGCCTGTTCAAATACAAAACAAATATGCCGAAAAAAACAAAAAACTACTAAAATTAGCAGTAGCGAGTGGAGAAAAGTTAGCAGCAGCGCGGTTGTAGCAGTAGTGCGCACAGGGGAAGCGCGCTATAGCTATTAGCAGCAGCGAGGTTCCATTAAGCGCGCTGCTGCAACACTTGTGTAGCAGTAGCGCGGGTGGACTAGCGCGACTGCTATACGTTAGCTGTAGCGCCTTATTAGTAGCGCCGGCCCCCGCGCTACTAAAAGGCCGAAAACCCGCGCTGCTGCTAGGCTTTTCCCTAGTAGTGTAAGTGTATGACCATACAAGGTTTTATTCATGTAAACAGAACATCAATTATTTTTTGACTTAAATGAATAACCATATTGCATTAAACATGATCCAATCATATTATGCTCAATGCAAACACCAAATAACATTTATTTCAGGTTCAACACTAATCCCGAAGGTAAAGGGAGTGTGCGATGGTGATCTTATCAACCTTGGAATCACTTCCAACACACATCGTCACCTCGCCCTCAACTAGTCTCTGTTCATTTTCTAACTCCTGTTTCAAGTTACTAATCGTAGAAATTGAACCCGTATCAAATACCCAGGGGCTACTATGAACACTAGTAAAGTACACATCAATAACATTTATATCATATATACTTTTGTTCACTTTGCCATCCTTCTTATCCGCCAAGTATTTGGGGCAGTTCCGCTTCCAGTGGTCATTTCCTTTTCAGTAGAAGCACTCAGTTTCAGGCTTGGGTCTAGCTTTGGGCTTCTTTAGGGGAGTGACAACTTGCTTGCCATACTTCTTGAAGTTCCCTTTCTTTCCCTTGCCCTTTTACTTGAAACTAGTGGTTTTGTCAACCATCAACATTTGATGCTTTTCTCGATTTCTACCTTCGTTGATTTCAGCATCATGAAGAGATCAGGAATCGTTTTCATCATCCCTTGCATATTATACTTCATCGCGAAGTTCCAGTAACACAGCGATAGTGACTAGAGAACTTTGTCAATCACTATCTTATCTGGAAGATTAACTCCCACTTGATTTAAGCGATTGTAGTACCCAGAATTCTGAGCTCATGCTCACTGGTTGAGCTATTCTCCTCCATCTTGTAGGCAAAGTAGTGTCAGAGGCCTCATACCTCTCGACTCGGGCATGAGTATGAAATACCAATTTCAGCTCTTGGAACATCTTATATGCTCCGTGGCATTCAAAACGTTTTTAAGGTCCCGGTTCTAAGCCGTAAAGCATGGCGCACTAAACTATCAAGTAGTCATCATACCGAGCTTACCAAATGTTCACAACGTTTGCCTATGCTCCTACAATAGGTCCGTCACCTAGCGGTGCATCAAGGACATAATTCTTCTGTGCAGCAATGAGGATAATCCGCAGATCACGGAGCTAGTCCGTATCATTGCTACTAACATCTTTCAACATAGTTTTCTCTAGGAACATATCATAAATAAAACGGGGAAGCTATACGCGAGCAATTGATCTACAACATAGATATGCAAATACTATCAGGACTAAGTCCAGGCTAAATTTAAGTTCAATTAATCATATTACTTAAGAACTCCCACTTAGATAGACATCCCTCTAATCATCTAAGTGAGCACGTGATCCATATCAACTAAACCATGTCCGATCATCACGTGATATGGAGTAGTTTTCAATGGTAAACATCACTATGTTGATCATATCTACTATATGATGCACGCTCGACCTTTCGGTCTCAGTGTTCCGAGGCCATATCTGCATATGCTAGGCTCGTCAAGTTTAACCCGAGTATTCCGCGTGTGCAAAACTGGCTTGCACCCGTTGTATGTGAACGTAGAGCTTATCACACCCGATCATCACGTGGTGTCTCGGCATGACGAACTGTAGCAACGGCGCATACTCAGGGAGAACACATATACCTTTTAATCTAGTGAGAGATCATCTTATAATGCTACCGCCAAACTAAGCAAAAAAACATGCATAAAGGATAAACATCACATGCAATTAATATAAGTGATATGATATGGCCATCATCCTCTTGTGCCTTTGATCTCCATCTCCAAAGCACCATCATGATCACCATCATCACTGGCTTGACACCTTGATCTCCATCGAAGCATCGTTGTCGCCTCGCCAACTATTGCTTCTATGACTATCGCTACCGCTTAGTGATAAAGTAAAGCAATTACATGGCGGTTGCATTTCATACAATAAAGCGACAACCATAAGGCTCCTGCCAGTTGCCGATAACTCTGCTACGAAACATGATCATCTCATACAATAAAATTTAGCATCATGTCTTAACCATATCACATCACAACATGCCCCGCAAAAACAAGTTAGACGCCCTCTACTTTGTTGTTGCAAGTTTTACGTGGCTGCTACGGGATAAGCAAGAACCGTTCTTACCTATGCATCAAAAACCACAACGCGGTATTGTGATTGCTTTTTGATCTTCAGAAAGAACCCTATTCATTGAATACGATTCAACTAAAGTTTGAGAAACTGACACCCACCTGCCACCTGTGTGCGAAGCACGTCGGTAGAACCAGTCTCGCGTAAGCGTATGCATAATGTTGGTCTGAGCCGCTTCATCCAACAATACCGCTGAATCAAGAATCAACTAGTGACAACAAGCAATATGTATATACCCATGCCCACAAATCCTTTGTGCTCTACTCGTGCATATAACATCTACGCATAGACCTTGCTCGGATGCCACTGTTGGTGAATGCAGTAATTTCAAAAAAAAATCCTACGCACACGCAAGATCTATCTAGGTGATGCATAGCAACAAGAGGGAAGAGTGTTGTCCATGTACCCTCGTAGACCATAAGCGGAAGCATTATGACAATGCGGTTGATGTAGTCGTACGTCTTCACGATCCGACCGATCCTAGCACCGAAAGTACGACACCTCCGTGATCTGCACACGTTCAGCTAGGTGACGTCCCACGAACTCTAGATCCAGCTGAGTGTCGGGGGAGAGCTTCGTCAGCACGACGGCGTGATGATTGTGATGATGAAGTTACCGACGCATGGCTTCACATAAGCACTGCAACGATATGACCGAGGTGGATTATGGTGGAGGGGGCACCGCACACGGCTAAACAATGTCAACTTGTGTGTTCTAGGGTGCCCCCTTGCCCCAGTATATAAAGGAGCAAGGGGGAGGCTGGCTGGCCCTTGGGGCACCCAAGGAGGGGAGGAATCCTCCTCCTAGTAGGAGTAGGATTCATCCTTTCCTAGTCCTACTAGGATGGGGAAGGAAGGAGTGGTAGAGGGGAAGGAAAAGGGGGGCGCCGCCCCCGTCCTAGTCCAATTCGGACTCAAGGGGGAGGGGGCGCGCGGCCTGCCCTGGCCGCCCCTCTCTCTCCATTAAGGCCCATCTAGGCCCATTAGTTCCCGGGGGGAGGGTTCCGATAACCCTCCGGCACTCTGGTTTTATCCGAAACCACCCGTAACACTTTCGGTGTCCGAATATAGCCGTCCAATATATCAATCTTTATGTCTCGTCCATTTTGAGACTCCTCGTCATGTCCGTGATCACATCCGGGACTCCGAACTACCTTTGGTACATCAAAGCACATAAACTCATAATACCGATCGTCATCGAACATTAAGCGTGCGGACCCTACGGGTTCGAGAACTATGTAGACATAACCGAGACTCATCTCCGGTCAATAACCAATAGCGGAACCTGGATGCTCATATTAGTTCCTACATATTCTATGAAGATCTTTATCGGTCAAACCGCATAACAATAGGCGTTGTTCCCTTTGTCATCGGTATGTTACTTGCCCGAGATTCGATGTCGGTATGTCAATACCTAGTTCAATCTCGTTATCGGCAAGTCTCTTTACTCGTTCTGTAATGCAACATCCCGTAACTAACTCATTAGTCACATTGCTTGCAAGGCTTATAGTGATGTGCATTACCGGGAGGGCCCAGAGATACCTCTCCGATACATGGAGTGACAAATCCTAATCTCGATCTATGCCAACTCAACAAACACCATCAGAGACACCTGTAGAGCATCTTTATAGTCACCCAGTTACGTTGTGACGTTTGATAGCACACTAAGTGTTCCTTCGGTATTCGGGAGTTGTAGAATCTCATAGTCATAGGAACATGTATAAGTTATGGAGAAAGCAATAGCAGTGAACTAAACAATCATTATGCTAAGCTAACGGATGGGCCTTGTGCATCACATCATTCTCTAATGATATGATCCCATTCATAAAATGACAACTCTTTGTCCATGGCTTGGAAACTTAACCATCTTTGATTAACGAGCTAGTCAAGTAGAGGCATACTAGTGACACTCTATTTGTCTATGTATTCACACATGTACTAAGTTTCCGGTTAATACAATTCTAGCATGAATAATAAACATTTATCATGATATAAGGAAATATAAATAACAACTTTATTATTGCCTCTAGGCATATTTCCTTCATGACCTTCTCCTCTGCTTCGCCCCTTCCCCTAATTCGCGCCTTCCCTTCTCCCCTTCCCACACCTAGTTCCCGCCCTCCCTTCTCTTCTTCCCACCCTTCCCCTCTTGCTCTCGCGGGATTTTGCTGGGCATGCATAGTCCCATACCGAGCAAAGTGGTGGATCTCACATCGCATCGCCCGAGCAGTCGCCTTGTTGCTTTTGTCAGGGAAGAGGCGAGCTCTTCCACAGGAGCCTGTCTGCAGGCGATAGGTTTGGAGGAGGTGGTGTCGGGCATGATGATGTGGTGGCTGGGGCATCGGTCCAGACTAGAGCGTTGTACATGCCCTTATGTTTGCACTAACCAAAGGAACATATCTGCAACCTTTTTACATGGAAAATGTGTACACTTAATATTAGGAATAATAATAGAAGGACATTGTTTGCACAACACAAACTTGAACTGATGTAGGGTAGAGACCCTAAGTAGCCCAATTTTCACAAATTGAAGGTGGTTTAATGGAAGAACACACGGGGAATCACAAGGGGGAATACACAAATCAACACACATAGATGCAAATAAATATACACACAGACATATCCTTGATCCAGATCATCCAAAGAGAAAGATGGAACATATAGGATTCTTTTCCAAGTCCTAGGACAAGGAGGGCCTGGTGCTTCTATGAAGCCTTTCTTCTCCACATGTGTAGGCCTTGATAAACATCGAAGGTTCTGCTCCTAAGAGTCCTTGGTCTCCATGGAGATATAGATTCCACCATGAGGAGGTACATGAGCTAAGCTCTAGTCTAGTTCTAATCTTTTTTGGGAGGGAATGCCATCATAGCTAGCTTTATTAAAACTCGAATAGGGTTACATCATTCACGAATGCACTAACAATAGAGTCAAGTGGCTCGTCCAACCAAACAAAAGAGGTCTTATTACAAACACTATAATTCTCTAGCACATGAGCCACTTGATTTGTAGAACGAAAACAATGCCTAAACATAACCTCCCCGATCATCGACACTATGTCTACACACTTTGCAAAAATTGCTGATGCTTCATCCCACCACTGAGTTTGCCTTTCTGCGATATCACACCGTCTTGTAATTCCTTCATAGGAGCAAATACAATTAATAGTTGGAAAAACTTATGTGCTTAGCATTAGTACAAAGCCAAACATTCAAGTGGCGATTTACCAACAAGTATCATCATCATGCATATCATAAGGTGTCCAACCCTCTCCTACTAGGGCAGACGACCAAGGGAGAGGAGTTGGACTCCAAGTCCAATCCTACTCCTACTTGGTTTCTCCTTCCACATTTTCCTTAGTGGCATAGGCCTTTTGGGGCTTAGTGCCTAGCCCAATAAGCCCAGGGTGGCTCTCCTCAGCCCATGTTGGCCCTTGGGATGTGATGGAACACTTGGTCAACTTCCAGACTCCTTCGGAAGTTTTCGGAACCTTATGGAAGCTTCATGGTACAATATCGAAAAAATGATTTTTTTTGCAGAACCCAAAATATGACTTCCCATCTATAAATCTTTACCTGTCGACCATTCCGAAACAGCTCATGAGGTCTGTGATATCATCCGGGAACCCGAACAACATTCGGTCACCAACATGCATATCCCAATATTACTCTAGCGTCATCAAACGTTAAGTGTGCGACCCTACGGGTTTGGGAATCATGTAGTCATGACCGAGACAACTCTCCGGTCAATAACCAATAGCGGGACCTGGATGCCCATATTGGTTCCTACATATTCCACGAAGGTCTTTTATTGGTTGAACCATGATGTCAAGGATTCGGTTAATCCTGTAGGCAATTCCCTTTGTCCGGTGATATGTTACTTGCTCAAGATTCGATCGTCAGTATGTCCATACCTGGTTCAATCTCATTTCTAGCAAGTCTCTTTACTCATTTAATACAATATCTCATGACTAACTCATTAGCCACATTGCTTGCAAGCTCTTTAGTATGTTGTATTACCGAGAGGGCCTAGAGATATCTCTCCATCATACGGAGTGACAAATCCCAGTCTCGATCTGTGCCAACCCAACAAATACCTTCGGAGATACCTGTAGAGCACCTTTATGATCACCCAATTATGAAGTGACATATGGATACACAATAAGTATTCCTCCGATGTCAGGGAGTTGCACGATCTCATGGTCTTAGGAATAGATACTTGACATGAAGAAAGCTATAGCAATAAACTGATATGATCAAATGCTAAGATTATGGTCGGGTCTTGTCCATCACATCATTCTCCTAATAACGTGATCCCGTTATCAAATGACAACTCATGTCTATGGTTAGGAAAACTTAACCATCTTTGATCAATGATCTAGTCTAGTATAGGATCACTAGGGACATAGTATTTGTTTATGTATTCACACATGTATTTAAGTTTCTAGTCAATATACTTCTGGCATTAATGATAAACCTTTATCATGAACAAGGAAATATGATAATAACCAATTTATTATTGCCTCTGAGGAATATTTCCAATAGTCTCCCACTTGCACTAGAGTCAATAATCTCGTTTAGATAGTTATGAATCTAACACCCATGGAGTCCCACACTCACTTTCTTGTAAATACAAGCTTCTCCATAAGTTTTTATAAAACCAAAAGCTTTGATAACCTCATCAAAGTGAATATTCCAACTCCGAGATGCTTGCACCAATCCATAGATGGATTGCCGGGGCTTGCATACCTTGTTAACATCCTTAGGATCGACAAAACCTTCTGGTTGTATCATATACAACTCTTCCTTAAGGAACTCGTTAAGGAATGTTGTTTTGACGTCCATTTGGTGGATCTCATAATCATAAAATTCTACAATAGCTAACATAATTCTAACAGACTTAAGCATCACTATGGGTGAGAAAGTCTCATCGCAGTCAACCCCTTGAACTTGTCAGAAACCCTTTGTGACAAGTTGAGCTTTATAGATGGTGACATTACCATCAGTGTCTATCTTCTTATTAAAGATCCATTTATCTCAATAGCTTTTTGATCCTCGGGCAAGTCCACGAATGTCCATACTTTGTTCTCATACATGGATCCTATCTCGGATTTCATGGCCTGAAGCCATTTGTCGGAATCCGGGCTCATCATAGCTTCTTCATACTTTGTTGGCTCCTCATTGTCTAACAACATAATTTCCAGGACTAGATTACGGTACCACTCTGGTGCGGAATGTACCATGGTCGACCTACAAAGTGCAATAGTAACTTGATCCCAAGTTTCATGATCATCATCATTAGCTTCCTCTTTGGTTGGTGTAGGCATCATGGGAATTGCTTTCTGTGATGTGCTGCCTTCCAATTCGAGAGAAGGTACAATTACCTCATCAAGTTCTACTTTCCTCCCACTCACTTCTTTCGAGAGAAACTCCTTATCTTGAAAGGACACATTCTTGGCAACAAAGATCTTGCCTTCGGATCTGTGATAGAAGGTATACCCAATGGTATCTTTAGGGTATCCTACAAAGACGCACTTCTCCGCTTTGGGTTCGAGCTTATCAGGCTGAAGCCTTTTGGCATAAGCGTCACATCCCCAAACTTTAAGAAACAACAACCTAGGTTTCTTGCCAAACCACAAATGGTGTCGCCTCAAAGGATTTAGAGTGAATGCGACTATCTCTAATGCATAATCCCAAAATGATAGTGACAAATCGGTAAGAGACAAGATAGAAAGCACCATATCCAATAGAGTAGGATTACGATGTTCGGATACACCATTACGCCATGGTGTTCCAGGTGGCGTGAGTTGTGAAACAATTACACATTATCTTAAATGCATACCAAACTCGTAACTCAAAAATTCACCTCAACGATCAGATCGTAGAAATTTAATTTTCTTATTATGATGATTCTCCACCTCACTCTGAAATTCCTTTAAGCTTTTCAAATGTTTCAGACTTGTATTAAGAAAATATACCCATATCTACTCAAATCATCTGTGAAGGTAAGAAAATAACGATATCCACCACGTGCTTCAACACTCATCAAACCGTATACATTGGCATGCATTATTTCCAGTAAGTCACTTGCCCACTCCATTGATCCGGAAAACGGGGTTTTAGTCATCCTGCCCATAAGGCATGGTTCACATGTCTCAAATGATTCATAATCAAGAGATTCCAGAAATCCATTGACATGGCGTTTCTTCATGTGCTTTACACCAATATGACCTTAAGCAGCAGTGCCACAATCATGTGGTACTATCATCATTAACTCTGCATATTTTGGCATTAGTATTATGAACATGTGTATCACTACGATTGACATTCAGTAAACCATTCATATTAGGTGCATGATCACAAAAAATATTACTCATATAAACAAAATAACCATTATTCTTTAACTTAAATGAATAACCGTCTTGCTGGCGTCAGCAGTGATGACAGGTGCACTGTAGCCACACCGGCCATGGTCAGCAGGTAGCACTGTTTCCATGCCTCGGCTGACCAGAGGAGTTGGTGGGGCACTGTTGCCTCGCTCACCCTTGAATGGAGACTCGTCCCATCGTACGGCAGGGATGGGATGGGAGCTGACCCGTGGCCGGGTTGAGGAATACGCCAAGGGGGAGCTGGCTTGTTGGAGAAGTCTTGATATGTCGGGTTCGGCCATCTCGCGCCAGTCGTTGGGCCTGGGTTGAGGAGTTTGGCTGGGTCGAGGGGCTTGGCTGGTTTGAGCAACCCGGCCAAGTGCGAGCCGAATTGAGGGGCATTGTTGGCCCCGATGTTTTTGAAAAGGATCCGGGTTGCGTTGCCTGCCCGGGGTTCACCCCCCCGACAGTAGTCCCCGAAGCTGTGAAGGTCCGCCGTCTTCAAGAAGGAGGGCCTTCGTAGTTTGCCCCTTAAGGTGACCGTTGGGTCCGGCAACACCCACTGTGTGCGGGCTTCTGGAAGCCGGATCGCGGCGCGAGCGGGAAACCATGGAGTCCGCCGAATCTTGGGGCAATCTTTTGGGCTCTTCACGGGCGCCTATTGTCGTCCTGGGAACGGGGGTACCCAGACTTGCCTGCCAGCGGCCTCGTACGGCCCTGGCTCCACCAACGGGCTCGTACGGCCCATCTTCATCAACCAATGCTCAAGACCCTCGCGAGGGGCCGAGCCTCGCGAGGCGGACGGCACAAGACCTCCTCAGGGGCAGCCTCACTAGGCTGGCTCACGAGGAGCGGAGAGGTCAAGGCAAGGGGCACCTCGTGAGGTTCCCGGGACGTGAGCCATGATGACCAAGGCCAGGCGGGCACCAGCGGGCGCAGAGTGTCAGTTTCCCCTTTGGTGCTAAAGAGGCAGGCGCAGGCGGGGAGTCCCGAGGCGTCAGGCAAAGGTTTCCATATCGGTGCAACGAGACCAAGACCAGCAAGACGACAACACAGAGGCCATCATGGAGCCCACGACGGCATCACCACCAGAGCCTTTGCCAGGCGAAGACCACCTTTTGTCAGGATAACTTGTACTCATTGTCCCCCTTCAATTTGGCCGTTGTGGGATCCCTTCCCACCTAATATTTGGGGAGAGGACCCGTGCCTCTATAAATGGGGCTAGCCACCACCGTAGCCAGGGATGGGCTCATCTGGAGAGAGATCATTTGGATCATCCCCAACCACACAAGCTCATCGAGCTCAAGAACACCTCTCCTCAGGAGGCTATTCCGCCCTTGTACTTGTTTATCCCCAGCCTACAAGGCAATCCACCACACCACACTGGAGTAGGGTATTACACCGCAACGGTGGCCCGAACTAGTATAAACCCTTGTGTCCCTTGTTCCTCGGGTTCGGCGAGCTAGACTTTGAGATCATTGTGAGAGCGTGAGCTAGGGGGAGAGAGATATTTGTGTGCACCCTAATGTTCGGACCTCAAGGGTTTGCCGGAACCCGTGATCTGACATTTGGCGCGTCAGGTAGGGGTGCGCCGAGGTTTTCTGCCCCATCGAACGACTTGCTGTCGCCCTACGTCTCCGATGTCTGACGATCCAAGGACCCAGGCCGACTGCTGGGCGGCTCGGCCAGCTCGAGTATCTCCATCCGCTCCAGAAGACCTCAACTCCGCACTCCAGGCAGCCCGCGTGCTGCCCAACGACCATGGGCGCGGGCAGCGCGGATCGATGTTCGCCGCCCTCATCCCGTGGCATCTGCGGGGCACCGCAAGATCCGCAAGCTACGTAGCAGCGATGGTGCCACACACCCGACTGGAACAGGCGAACATGCGAGCCACACTCATGGTGGTGCGGGAGCTGCGGCGATGCCGGCTAATGGAGAGCAGTCGCAACGCGTTGCTAGAACGCGTCGCCGAGCTGTTGGATACTGCGGCCATGGGTACACCACCTTTCTAATTCCTACTTACATCACAAGTTGTGGCCAGGTCACACGATGGGCCTCATTGTGCCCGCGTGCTCCCAGGTGCACCAGGAGGGCTCGCCAGTGTTAGCGTGACCGGCGGTACCGGACATCCGGTCGCGCCCTTGCCTCCCCCGGGTTGCGTAGGCGCGGGCGTTGCTCCTCACGGTCCCAATCAAGCGCCACCGCACAACCACCAGGAAGGCGCGTCGGGCTCGGCGGCATGGGGCACAGGGCCCTTGGCGGAGGTTCCGGCGAGGCAGCTCAGGAAGCTTATGTGCCCCGCATGGTGGACCAGGAGTACACGCCAGAGGACGACCCCTGCACGTTCCATGAGCCGGGCTGGGAAGAATAGATTCTGGAGGCCGAGGCCTTCTATGAGCCACCCAGGAGGCTCGCCGACCCTGCCGACAACAACCACCCCAGGGTACCACTGATATCTCAGGAGCAGGCTTATGCTAACCATGGGTCGCAGGTGGACCGGGCCACAACGATGGACGGTGACCACAGCACTGTAGCCCCACTCCAGTCAGGGGCGAGGCACTGGGGGCTGCACGGAAGGGGTCCAGAGCAAGGCCCTCCCTCATGTCGCGCGGGGTGAGGCGTCACCCGGAGGTAGGTCCTCTGCCAGGGAGGCGCCGGCGAGCCCTCCCCCCAGCAGAGGGCCCATGGTCGCCGAGGGCGCCGCTGGCGTCCCCTTTGCCCCTTGGTCTCGTCCTGGTTTTCGGACGCCCCAACGGTTGTCGAGGGTGGCGCAAGGCAGGGCCCTCGTCTGGCGATATGAAGCAAGGCTTGCGCCTGTGAAGGTCTCCTTCCGTGACACTCTCACGTAATAATGAGTGGGGCTGTACACGCCCTGGAGTCTCCGGAGAGCCGCCCTCGGGCCTCGGGGGCTCCCGACCACGTCCTAGTGGAAGCACCATGCTCAGCGCTGGCCGTCGACATTGTCCCCCAATGACTAAGCTCACGGCCAGCAAAAGCACTAGGCTCCCCACTGGTGATAAGACAAGAAGACTAGCTAGGTGCCGGACACGGCCTTTTTCTTTCAACCCCTTTCTCTGTAGCTCGATTTGCCGCCTTTTGGATTTGAACTCGCAGTCGTATTTTCATTGGCAAAGCATGGGGGCATATTTTCTCGTTCGTGTTGATTTCTTGAGTTTTCCGGCTCCGTGCCTTGTTTCGAGACTGGCGCCTGCTGCCACTTCCTCACGAGTGGGGGCTGGGCGTGGTATGCGCGCGCATCTCACCGTGATCTAACGCCCGTATCTCGCAAGGCCCTCTCGGGCGGACCAGCGGGATCCACAGAAACTCGAAACCTTGCAAGTACGTGGAGGACCCCCTCAGTACAACTATATATCGACAACTACAAGGCCAGTCTGGGACCCGCCTAGACTGAGGTAAGTTATAGTGGCGAGCTCGCGGAGGAACTTGCGAACTCGCTAAAGCACGCCTTAAGTCTGGCTCAGGGAATAAAACAATAGTCTGATTACATGAGGGGCTCCCCCTCCCCAAAATGCACTCACATCGTTGGGGGCCATGCCTGAGCTTTTTGTGCACAGGTTCAGAACAACGAGCGTGGGCTCAACCAGACATGTCACTCGCAATATCTTCCGAATGGCTCCTGGACACGCTACCGGAGTCGTCGCCAACATCGTCTTCACCATCATCGACCACATCGCTTTCATCCGCCGCGACCACCATAGCGTCGTCATTGGAAGCGAAAGCTCTGACCAGAGCATCCACGTTATCATCCACCCAACGCGCCAGGTTGCCCCGAATAGTCCCGGGAACTGGGGCGATGGCGGCGTCGAATTCGAAGTTGGGGTCGGCATTCTAAAGATGGTTGAAGACGTGGGAAAACCGCGGCTCTTTTCATCAACGAGCTCGCGAGCCCTCTCATCCCGGTCCTCCAGGCGCGTCACGATGTCGGTGAAGAAGTGAAGGTGGACGGCGTAGTCTTCTACATTAGGATGAGGGCGTATTCATCGCAGATGATGCCCAACGCCCAGTTGGCCCTCACCATGAGGTCCTGGAGCATCGGGCGTGTTGGCACTGCAATGTCTGTCGGCGGATCGCCTCCTCCCTACTCTACTACGCGAGGGACTCGGCAGTGGTAACTCGCTGCTGAAGCAGGAGCAGCTCAGCACGGGCGGAGGCCAACTCGACCTGCACGGAGATCAAAGTAGTTTGATGTAGGGTGGAACCCTAGATGGCAGATCTTTCATGAAAGGAGCAGATCCCGCGATGAACACTAAGAACACGAGGGGAAACACGAGGGGAAATCACAAAGGGGAACACAAGAGAAATACTCAAACCAACAAGTATGATCACACATGCGCTAGATCCATGAACACAAAGGGAGATACATGATCCACGATCAACAAGGGACGATACACGGTAACCGGTTCTTCTCCAAAGGAAGTCTTGATGGGGCCACCCAAAAGGGGTCTTGAATCCAAGGGGATCTTCTTCGTGGAGGGGCCGCGGTCTCTCTCGTGGAGTAGATCCGATATGGATGAGCGAGGCTCTATCTCTAATATGAGCTATCACAACGCTGACCATAGCTAGGAGGAGGGCGAGGTATATTTATAGTCTTAGTGCAAATGAGGACGAAGTGACGGGGTACATGGGCCTCGGGCCCGAATCCTATGCGCAGACAGGTACCGGACGCCCGGTGGGTAGCGGTCGTCCGGTGGCTCATGGGTGTCCGAGCGTCCGGTGGCTTCCAGACTTCCGCTGGTTCTGGCTCGGTTGAGTGGGCACCAGATTTCCGAAGTTGGCCGGTCATCCGGTCGCCAGTCGTCCGGCGACGTCGTTCTTCCGCTGATTCGGCCCGGGTGCGGTGACACTGGTCGTCCGGTCCGGGCTGGACGTCCGCTCGCTGGGGCTCAGCTGGGGGTTTAGGCTCCGGACGTCCGGTCCCGACCGGTCGTCCGGTGGCTGTAGCTTCGTTGCATTCCTTCTTCATGACCTTGGCGCTTGGTGTCCTCGTCGCCTTGTCCGATGGGTGTAGCTTCTCCGTGGCTCTCCTCCAAGTACCTGATCATGCATAGTGTTTCCGCTTGAGCTAGTAGCCATGCCTCATGTATAGAAAGTGGTAGTTCGGAGAGGAGCGAGTTCACCTTATCTTTGATAGCCTTTGCTCGTGCCCTTGTCATTGGTCCAAGTGGTGTCGTGGGAGACGTAGGTAGGTCCATGGGGATGATCTTGGGATGCTCCGCATCATCTCCCCTCCCTTGGGAAAGATCCGACCTCGGATCGAATTCTTCATCACCATGGTAGGGCGAGAGATCCTTGACATTGAAGACGTCGCTCACGTTGTACTTCTGGCATGGGAGGTCGATCTTATAAGCGTTGTTGTTGTAGAGTGCAAGCACCGTGAAGGGTCCATCCGCTCGTGGTAGGAGTTTGGACTTGCATTCGGTGGGGAAGCGGTCCTTGCGAAGGTGTAGCCACACATGATCATCAATGTTGAATACCATGGGGTGCTTGCTGATGTTGAGCTTGGTCGCTAGTTGTTGTACTTGGCGCTCGATGGTGTGCCTTGTATCTTCATGCACCTTCTTGAGATGGTTCACACGTGCAATTTCGTCCATATTGATGCGCTCTTGTAGTGGTAGAGGAAGAATGTCCAATGGTGATAATGGGTTGAATCCGTAGACGACCTCGAAAGGGGACTTGCGGGTAGTTGAATGTCTTGCGCGGTTGTAGGCGAACTCGGCGATAGGTAGACACTCCTCCCACTCCTTGATGTTCTTCTTGATTAGCACGGGAAGTAGAGAGGAGAGTGTGCGGTTGGTCACCTCCGTTTGGCCGTTGGTTTATGGATGGTAAGTCGTGGAGAAGAGTAGCTTGATTCCGAGCTTGGCGCATAATGTTTTCCAAAAGTAGCTTAGGAACTTGACGTCGCGGTCCAAGACTATCGTCTTTGGCACTCCATGTAGACGAAGTATTTCCCTACAAAAGAGATTGGCAACATGTGAAGCATCGTCTATCTTGTTGCAAGGAATAAAATGTGCCATCTTAGAGAATCTGTCCACAACAACAAATACCGAATACTTTCCATTTCTAGTTCTAGGCAAACCAAGCAAAAAATCCATGCTAATATCTTCCCATGGTTGGAATGGTATTGGAAGGGGCATATAGAGACCATGAGATTGAGCTTTAGACTTAGCTTTGTGACATGTAGAGCATCGATTGGTGAAGCGGTTGATGTCGCGAAACATCTTGGCCAAAAATAGTTCTTGGAGAGCATAGCAAATGTCTTGTCGCGTCCAAAATGTCCCATTAGTCCTCCTCCATGAGATTCCTGCAAAAGCAACAAAGGAAGAGAAGACTCGGGGATGCAAAGTTTGTTAGCTCTCATAAGATAACCTTCTTTGATATAATAGCGATCCCAAGAGGTATGTTTCAAACACTTGGCATAAGGAATAGCAAAAGTTGGATCATGCACATACAAGTCTTTTATGTGCTCAAAGCCAATGACACCCAATTCAAGTTGAGTAACAAGCATGCATATGCGGGAAAGAGCATCCGCCACAACATTTTCCTTACCTTTGATGTACTTGATGATATAAGGAAAGGACTCAATGAATTCACTCCACGTAGCATGACGCTTTTTCAACTTAGTTTGACCCTTAAGGTATTTAAGTGTTTCATGATCGGTATGAATGAAAAATTCATGAGGGAGAAGATAATGTTCCCATTCATGCAAAACTCACACTAAAGCATAAAGCTCTTTGTCATAGATGGGGTAATTGAGTTGTGCTCCGGAAAGTTTCTCACTAAACTAAGCTATTGGGCGCTTCTCTTGCGTTAACACACCTCCTATGCCATTACCACTAGCATCGCAATGAATCTAAAAGGGTTTGTCAAAATTGGGTAAAGCAAGCACGAGAGCATGAGTAAGAAAATTCTTAAGCTCATTGAATGCGGTATCTTGCGATGGTCCCGAAACAAAGGGTGCATTCTTCTGGCTCAAAGCATGCAAAGGTGAAGCAATGGTGCTAAAGTCCTTCACAAATATACGGTAAAACCGGCTAAACCAAGGAATCTACGCACTTGATGCAAGTTGGTTGGTTGTGGCCAAGTTTTCATAGCATTGATCTTAGAGTCATCAACATGAACACCCTTAGAGGACACAACAAAACCCAAGAAAACGAGCTTATCAACACCAAAAAGGCATTTTTCCATGTTAGCATAGAGACGCTCTTTTCAAAGAGTTTGCAACACGGTGCGGACATGGGTGACATGATCTTTGAGAGATTTGCTAAAAACAAGGATGTCGTCGAAGTAGACCACAACAAACTCACCAATGTAAGGGCGAAACACATAATGCATAAGATGCATGAAGGTACCCGGTGCTTCCGATAAACCCATAGGCATGGCCAACCACTCGTACAAACCAAACTTTGTTTTGAAAGCGGTTTTCCATTCATCACCCTCTTGTATGCGAATTTCATAGTAACCACTTTTAAGAACAATTTTTGAAAAGATAGTGGCACCACTAAGTTCATCAAGCATATCATCAAGGCGTGGAATGGGATACCTATAGCGAACGGTGATAGCATTGATATGTCTACAATCGGAACACATGCGAAAGCTACTGTCTCTTTTTGGCACAAGAATGACCGGGACGGCACAAGGACTCAAACTTTCGCGCACATTTCCATGGTCTATGAGATGCTTTACTTGCCTTTGTAT
Source organism: Triticum urartu (assembly GCF_056163025.1). Lineage (NCBI taxonomy): Eukaryota > Viridiplantae > Streptophyta > Magnoliopsida > Poales > Poaceae > Triticum > Triticum urartu. The sequence continues at coordinate 278,219,940 of NC_141875.1, read as the reverse complement.
TTCTTAGGTTTCTTCAGGGTTGACGCGGCATGGAGCTTTGTTTGGAAGAGGTGCTCCGAGGATGAGGTCCATGCGGTGCTCGATGCCTCATAGGAGAGGTAGACCCAGAGGTAGCTCGTCGGGGAAAACATCTTGAAATTCCGGCAAAAGAGAAGACAACACTAAAGGTAGAGTGTGAGAGGTGTTAGCTTTTGGTGCCTCGTCCTTGCACAAAAGGATATAGTGTATCACTCTAGATGGGTTCTCACACACTTCTCTTATCTCACGTTTGGTGGCAAATAGAACTAGGTTCTTCTTTTCGCTCATCGTGGAGGCACTCGATTTGGGCTTGTAGCGCTCACTCTCTTTTTTGTGGTTCGCTATCTCACTATTCTCTCCATGATGGGTGGCTTGCTTGTCGACGATCACTTGGCTTGGTGACATAGGGCGAAGTACGTACTCCTTTCCTTTCATCTTGAAAATGTAGTGGTTTGTTTGGCCATTGTGCATGACACCTCTATCAAATTGCCATGGTCGTCTGAGAAGAAGGTGGAAAACGGTCATTGGAATGACATCACACTCCAAAGTGTCTTCGTAAGCTCCGATTTTGAAGGAGACTTGCACTTTATGCTCGACTTGAATAGTGCCGGAGTCTCTTAGCCATTGAACTTTGTAGGGATGTGGGTGCTTCATCTTGGGCAATTGGAGCTTGGAGCAAAGTTCTTCACTTGCTAAGTTATGACAACTCCCTCCATCGATGATGACCTTGACGGACCTTCCATTGATGCCGGCCTTGGTATGGAATATGTGGCATCTTTGGTCTTCTTCTTGGTGATGTTTAATGGTCAAGACCTTGGAGACAACAAAAGCGGGACTTGAATGTTCGTCACAAAAGACTTGTTCCTCTTCATCGTTCACTTGCCAGTGCATGGTGACTTGCTCAAGTGCTTCTGTTTCTCCTTCACTCATGGAGTCGTATGTACCATCGTCATTGAGGATCATGGTGCGCTTGTTGGTACACTCAAAGGACTTGTGGCCTCGGCCTCCGCATGTGAAGCATTTGAAGGAACTTGTCTTGACGGTCTCATCGGTTGGGGTAGATGATGATGAATCTCTCGGCTTGAAGTTGCTCGTTGTAGGAGGATGACTTGAGGTTGTTGAAGCTTTCTTGTAACTTGACTTGTCGATGTTGCTTGTAGAAGGCTTGGTTGATGTAGAAAGTGTTGGAGTCGTTGAGGCTTGGGTGTAGGAGAAGCTGTCGGTGTCAAAACCGGCGGATCTCGGGTAGGGGGTCCCGAACTGTGCGTCTAAGGTCGACGGTAATAGGAGACGTGGGACACAATGTTTACCCAGGTTCAGGCCCTCTCTATGGAGGTAATACCCTACTTCCTGCTTGATTGATCTTGATGAATATGAGTATTACAAGAGTTTATCTACCACGAGATCGTACTGGCTAAACCCTAAAAGTCTAGCCTGTCTGACTATGATTATTAGGATGTCTATGGACCTAGCCCTCCGGTTTATATAGACACACGAGGGATCTAGGGTTACATAAGGTCGGTTATAGAGAAAGGAATCTTCATATTTGGTCGCCAAGCTTGCCTTCCACGCCAAGGAGAGTCCCATCCGGACACGGGTAGAGTCTTCGGCCTTTGTATCTTCATGGCCCATCAGTCCGACCCACATCCAATAGGTCGGACACCCGAGGACCCCTTAGTCCAGGACTCCCTCAATAGCCCCTGAACCAGACTTCAACGACAAGGTGTCCGGCGTGCAGATAGTCTTCGGCATTGCAAGGCGGGTTCCCCTTTCTGAATACTCCAAGATAGTCTTTGGGCATAATGAACGTGTCCGGATATGCAACACAAGTACCACACACAACCGTAGAGAACATAACATTGCACAAGTCCAATCTCCTGACAACCTTTTGTAATGTGACATCACGTTTGCCCGGTCATTATTTCGAACCGTTTCTTGTCCCGCGGTTCCATGTTTCGAGGTGTGGTTTTTATTGCCACGTCTTGTCGAAGCAGAGATCGTGTCCCCTTATCGCGGGATTCTCATCAATACGAGCGTGGATAACCCAACCGCTCCATTGGAATGATTCCTTAGGAATAGGCAGGTTTTCAGGCTTAGGTGGTGGCGTTTGATATCCGTTGCCTTTAAAAAGGAGCCAAGGGCCGCCTTGTTTTGCGCCAACCTTTTCCTTAGCCCTTCCAACTTCGAGTTCTAGCACCCAAGGCTCGACTTCATCGCTTCAAGCTTCCCAATCATGTCCGGACCCAGCCCACATGGCCGATGGGTGGCCTCCTCTATTACAGAGGAGGACATCACGAAGCTTCATGCGGCCAGATACCTGACTGCAGAGATCCCCCACAGGCTCCCTGCTCGAGTACAGGTTATTCCTACTCCCATATCCGACGAGAGGGTCGTATTCATCTCCCACTTCCTGCGAGGGCTAGGATTCGCTCTTCACCCCTTCGTCCGGGGGCTCATGTTTTACTACGGACTAGATTTTCACGATCTAGCCCCAGATTCTTTCCTTTACATCTTGACGTTCATTGTCACATGCGAGGCCTTTCTCCGTATCCCCCACACTTCGGCTTGTGGCTCAAGACCTTTAGTGTGAAGCCATGGGGAACAAGTGGAGTGTGGAGGTGCTACAGTGAGCAAACTTATCAATGCTCCTTGGCCAAAAGGATCTTTCACCGAAACTCCTGACCTATGGCAGCGGGAGTGGTTTTATGTCACTGAACCCCGCGGTACCAAGTGGGCGGCTATACCTGCATTTCGATCTGGCCCTTCGTTACGGCTTGCATCATGGATTAATAAAGGACTGGACTGGGGATCAATTGACGAAGTGCAGACTCTACAGAGCCGCATCCGGAACCTCCTTGAGAAGGACGTTAGTCTTATCAATGTGGTTCAAGTAATGTTGGTCTATCGGGTTATGCCATGCCAGCAACGGCCTCTCCGTATGTGGGAGTTTAATCCGGAAGGACCACAGACCCTCCAAGACTTCTTCGGTATTACGCACAAAGGAATGTGGAAGCTGTTTTTCGGGAAACAAAAATAGTGGCCGGACACCACCGAGGACATCGGCCTCGACCGCAACCATCCGAATACCTCGGTAAGCGCTCTATTTCTGAACATTTTTTCAGCAATGTATGACGTAGTGCGACACTGATCACACTATCCTCTTCCAGGGCTGGATAAAGAAAGCAGAGAGAATCATGTGTTCGGCCCCCCTTCCCGAAGACTCAGCGGATTCCGTATTAACAAGGATGCTGGCCCCGACACCGTACCAGATGCCTATGAAGGAGGACAAGATGGAGAGCGGGAGGACCAATGGGGGCCTCCACCCCGAAGACATATTAGACGACGTGTCCGGGGAGATGAAAATCCCATCGCCCGAAGACAAAAGCAAAGGAGAAGCCAACATTCATTCTCCCCATGGCAAGAAAAGGGCCGTCTCCGGAGATTGGGAGGAAAAGGTTCCCAAGCGAGGCAAGATACCCCTGTCGGGCGTCTCGGGCTTGGAAGACGACGTTATTGCGTAGTCCCCCGGTGAGGACAAGCCTAAATCGTAAGCGAACAAGGGTGTTTTACACATACCCCATTCCTCTCCTGTGACAAGGGTAACATCTAGAATGTATGTTTTTGCAGTTCGGTGCACAGTCTTCCTCAACAATCCTCTTCCTCGGGGGATCTTCTCCCAGAGATGATGGAGAGCGAGACGCCTCCATCAGTATCCTCGCCCAATAGGGCGGAAGACTTCGAGGTGTCCTCTCGGAGGGTTTCTCCTGATAGACAAGTGATGCGAGGGATGATGAAAATACTAACTGAAGGTGATATTCCGGTAGCCCAGGGTCCGGGGGAAACAATAAAGGCCCCGGACTGTCCAGCTTTCAGCCATAGACAACTCTAGGGGCGAATGAATGGATCCCTTCGAAGGGAGGCCATGCTGCTACAACAGCTTCCGGAGATCCAGAAGCGCCGAATATATTGATGAATATGCTGTGATAGGCGTCTGTCTCCGAGGACCATCGTACCTTGATGGGTATGATGGTTGAAAAGGTCCTGTTCGCAAAAAGCGGATTGAATGAGGCTTTCACGAGCCTGCTTAGAGGCTTCGAGGTTTGTGCTGCAATGCTTTCGATTGTGGTTTATTCACAAAGTACTCCTATGTATAGATAGTAGCCCCTAAGACTCTGATTGGCTTTCCAAGGGAGGCGATCAGAGGATCAAAAAGATATGTCCGGGAAATAATCTGACTACTTGGAACACAGGCTGTTACCTCCCTGGCTACTGCCCGATCCACCGAGGTTGCAGATCTGCAGCGAAAGATTGATGAGGCGGATGGTGAAATCACGCTTATCAACAGGAGGCTTGACGAGGCGCAAGGTATGTTTTTGGGGCAGTCAGTATATGTATGTATGATAATATATGCATGAAGCTATTATTGTATACTGAGACGCACATTACTGCAGATGGTGTTGCCGAAGTGGTGACCCTTCGGGCTAAACTTGATCTAGCCAAGGAGCAAGCCCGGATGAGCAATTTGGCTGCCAATAAGGCAGCTGATGAATTAAAAACCGAACAAGCTGCTCGGCACCTGCGTGAGGAGAGAATCTCTGTCATGGCGCGTGAGCTAGAGGAAGCCACTGTCCAGTGCGAATTCCTCGAGAAGGATAATAAAGCCAAAGCGGCCGATCTCGACAAGGCCTTACAAGAGGCGGGAGAAGCACGATCCGAGTCTAGAGTGGCTCGGGAGGAGATCCGACAAGCTAGGGAGATAGCGGCTGGTAAGCCTTTCTTGTTACAGACTAAATTCGGCGATCCGAAGTATTCCCCGCTTAACCAGATGTGGAGCTCGCCAGACGCATTCTTGGACCTGCCGAAGAGTACCTCCGATGCGGCGCGATTTTACCAAGCGCGGGAAGGGTGTGCCACGGAGAAGCTTTTTTGGTCACAGTTCGGCGTGCCAAAGCGTCCACTATTACTAAATGAACAGAAGGCCTAGTGGGCCGAGCTCCACAGGATATCCGGTTCTACCATGAAGGACGTCATAGTCCGGCTGTGGCCTACTAAGCCCATTCTGAATAGTTACTTTGGTTTGGTGCAGCGGCTTGTGGATGCGGTGCCGTGTATCGACGCCGTTAAGCGTTCAACGTGCATTGAAGGTGCACGGATGGCCTTTTCCCGTGTCAAAACATACTGGGCAAAGATGAAGGCCACCGACGTTGCAGCGAGGAGTCCCCTCAAGGGTAAGGACCATCACGCACCCGAACATTATTTCGAGGACGTCTTAGAGGGTGCATGCTTGATGGAGGGTCAGTGCTCGAAAGATTTGATATTCGAATGAAATGTATTGAAATTATAAAAGACAATATTATGATATTTGCTTAAAAGTTTTTGGTTCCTCCTATGAGGCCATTTTTGTATAATCTGAAAGTTTTCCAGTCATCGGCTTCAGCCCCCTCGTAGAAAATACGAGGGTTTTCGGAAAAGCACTTTATCACTCTTAAACCAACGTCTTGGTCCATGAAGGAGGTGTCAATGCGGTGAACGAGGCAATCGGACTATAGGGCATTAACACTTTCACTTAGCCATATGAGTTTTATAGTGGGTCTATGATATAAACCCTGGTATGTACGCGGTTATCCCAATGAGGTGCGTTTACATGTATGACCTGAAGAAAGGTCCTTCGTGTAATACGGGGGGAATCGCGAAAGATTCTGATAAGTCGTCGAGTGGTTGACCAGCTCTTGCCGCATCATGACAGTCAGTTTTCTGCTTTCTCTACTGAGGTGTTTGACCAGATGAACCGGAAACACAATCGCAGTAGTTCTCCCTTTACTACCTTAGCCGATAGAGCGGAACGTAAGGTAGCAAGCACATGAGCCGGGCAACCCAACTATTGACCCAAGACAAGATTTGGAGCTGATGCATATAAGGCCATACTCGCGACGCCGAAGTATGCTATAAAGCTGTCCGGACTTGTTGGCAATTTATTTTGTTCCCATATCGATCACCTGGCGAGTTATGTCGGGGCGTGTGAAATAACACAAGGAGCAAAAATGCAGATTTTTAGAGAAAAGTGAATACTGGATAGAGATTATATTCACTAGAACTTGAGTGATATGCCAACCGTTGTTTTGTATATAATAATGCCACGATCTTGGCTATTTGACATGCAAAGGGTCGACGGCTGAGGTAGAACGCACTTTATAGGCTCGGAAAATAGAGAGTGCGGTCTACAAAAAGTTGTTTTAGACCTCCTATCGCATGTCTGCGCCACCTTTCCTAGATGAAGGGGCTCCTTAAAGGGAGTAGCTTTTGGATGAATGTACAAACCGAAACTCCGATAGAGTCGGTGAGATGACCAGCCTGTGAGTCACCTGTGGTAAAGGATAATGAAAAAGAAAGAGTGGTTAGAAAAGAAAAGAAGGAGGTTATGGGAGTACTTGTAGGCCCGTCTGTATTGTGCCTCCGCCGACGCCCATGGTATTTTAAGTGCATAGTTTTGTATGCGCGGTACAGATTTCGCGGCTGTATGAGGCCGACGGCGGAAGCGGAACTGCTAGTCCAGCTCCATAGTTGGTCGGTCCTGCTGAATGGAGACCGGCGGCTTAATGGCTGACAAGGTATGCGGTTTAATAAGACCGATTTGTACTCCGGCTAGAGGGAAAGTAGTATGATCCTCAGTCTGGAGGGAGTGCGTCTCATGCTCCTCTATAGGGGCGTGTGTCACGTATACCATGTTCACTGTTTTTACCTCAGGGGGAAATTGCTTCTGACCCTCGGTATTTGTTTGGCGAATCTCTTCATCATCGCTATCATTGGGCGGCCTTTTCCCCTTGTGTTCGGCGTTGAGCTTGCCGGCCTGCTTGAAGACTCAACAACTTCTGTTGGTGTGATTAGCTGGTTTATCGGGGTTGCCATGAATTTGGCAGGGCCGATCCAATATCTTGTCCAAATTGGATGGTTCGTCTCTGTTTGCCTTGAATGACTTTTTATGTTGACCGGGTTTGGGGCCGCTGAATCCGGTGTTGACCGATGCGTCGCGCATTCTTTCATTATCATTGCGGCGTTTGTGTTTGCTGCGTCGAGGTTTGCCATTGCCATTTCGGCTTCGGAAGTGCCCGGATCGTTGGCGCTGTTGCTTCTACGAGCGAGCCAGCTGTGTTCTCCAGCGCAAAAGTGGGTCATCAGAGCGGTGAGGGATGACATGGATTTTGGTTTTTCTTGACCGATGTGGCGGGCGAGCCACTCGTCCCGTACGCTGTGTTTGAAGGCCGCTAGGGCTTCCGCGTCCGGACAGTCGACGATTTGGTTCTTTTTAACGAAGAACCTAGTCCAGAGCTTCCTGGCTGATTCTCCGGGCTGTTGAACTATATGGCTTAAGTCATCGGCGTCTGGTGGCCGGACATATGTACCTTGGAAGTTGTCGCGGAAGGCGTCCTCCAAATCCTCGAAGCTGCCAATAGAGTTTTCGGGCAGACTGTTTAACCAGTGTCGAGCTGGACCTTTGAGTTTTAATGGGAGGTATTTGATGGCATGAAGGTCATCTCCGCGGGCCATGTGGATATGGAGAAGGAAATCCTTGATCCATACCATGGGATCAGTTGTTCTATCATATGATTCGATATTTACGGGTTTAAACCCTTCTGGGAATTCGTGCTCCATTACTTCGTCTGTGAAGCAAAGAGGGTGTGCGGCGCCTCTATGTTGGGCCACATTGCGACGTAGCTCCGATGGAGTCAGTCTACGGTTTTCGGCCTGGGTGTGGCTAGGCTTGTCATGTCCGAATAGATAGCCGTCGTCAGGTGTCGGGGCACGTCCTCGCGATCCATAGATCGATCTGGTATGTCCTACTCTATTGTCCAGGTCCTGCCGAAGGTCATATGTACGAACGCGAGCTCTTTTACCTCTGCTATTATGATGAGGCGGGACGGGCTGGTGTTCGGCTTGAGTTGCCACCTTATCCCGACCACGTGGTGGTCGGTCAGCTGCATTGCTCGATGATGGTATGTGCTCCGGCGCCTCGTGTCGAACTGAGGTAGCAATTTGCGCTTCGGGTAGCTTTTGGCTGGGCGCTTGAGGCTGTGTTCTTCGGCTGCTAGGACATCAGTCCATCTGTCATTGAGCAGATCTTGGTCAGCTTGAAGCTGCTGCTGCTTCTTTTTCAGGCTCCTTGCAGTGAATATTAGCCGGCGCTTAAAGTGCTCCTGCTCCTGAGGTTCCTCGGGCACGATAAAATCCTAGCTGCCAAGGCTCACCCCATCTTCGGAGAGTGGAAGATAATTACTGTCCTCCGAGTCGTCGTTTATGACCTGTTCGTCGAGGCCAACTTGCCCGTTTTCCCGTTCCTCCTGTTCGAAGGATATCTCAATGGGGTCTTCATTATCTTTGACATCATCCGAAATATTATTTCCCCCCATGCCAGTATCGCCGTCTTTTCCATGACGCGACTTAGAGCGGCACCGCTGACACCGATGTTTTGGTTGTATAACAGGAGGTTTGTCCTCGACTGGGTCTTCTTTGTCGTCGTCGTTGGTTCTTTTAAGTGTACCCACCATGTACACGTCGTAAGAAGGGGTGGCTGTCCAGCATCCGGTAAACGGCGGGTCTAGGCCCAACTCCTCATCGACATTGTCGCCCATACCGTCGATGTCTTCGGAGCCGTAATCGAGCGTGTCGGTTAAGTCTTCGACAGTGTGTATGAAGAGGGCGGTGGGTGGGAAGCAAATTCTCCATCGTCAGCCTTCAGTTCGAACCAGATACAATTCGGCTGTGAGCCCCCTGCTAAGGATAGGGCTGTTAACGAGTTTGACACGTCGCCCAAAGGCGAGTACCGAAAGATATCCGCGGAGCTGAATTCGACGATCGATGACCGATCAAGCTCAACGTACGTGGACGCGTAAGGTTCGGATCCTGTAGCCAGAGACGAGTCCATGGTTCTGGTGACACATATGTCACTTGAAGTTAAGTCTGTGTGCGGCTCCAACGCCGCTGAGTCTGCGTCTTCCACGACGGGGTTGAGCTTCCCGTCCTCGGATGGCGCGATCTGCTCCGGATCTAAAGCTGGAGCAGCTACAAGTACTATCTCCTGGGTATGTTCCAATGATAGATTTATGTCATGTTCATCGTGGTGGCAGGGAGCGGCTACCGTGGTCTCGAATCCATCAAAGATCAAGTCTCCGCAGATATCTGCGACGTAGTTCAAGCCTCCAAATCTGACCTGATGGCCAGGGGCGTAGCTTTCGATCTACTCCAGATGGCCAAGCGAGTTGGCCTGCAGTGCGAAGCCGCCGAATAAAAATATCTGTCTGGGGAGGAATACTTCCCCTTGGACAGCGTCGTTGAAGACGGTAGAAGGAGCCATCAATCCTCTTGACGACGACACAGTGGAACTATCAATGAAAGCACCAATGTCGGTGTCAAAACCGGCGGATCTCGGGTAGGGTGTTCCGAACTATGCGGCTAAGGTCGATGGTAACAGGACACGGGGGACGCAATGTTTACCCAGGTTCGGGACCTCTCTATGGAGGTAATACCCTACTTCCTTCTTAATTGATCATGCTGAATATTAGTATTACAAGAGTTGATCTACCACGAGATCGTAATGGCTAAACCCTAAAAGTCTAGCTTGTCTGACTATGAATATTAGGATGTCTACGGACCTAGCCCTCCGGTTTATATAGACACAGGAGGGATCTAGGGTTACATAAGGTTGGTGACAGAGAAAGGAGTCTTTATATTTGGTTTCCAAGCTTGCCTTCCACGCTAAGGAGAGTCCCATCTGGAGACGGGTAGAGTCTGTTGGGGAACGTTGCAGAAAACAAAAAATTTCCTACGGTTTCACCAAGATCCATCCATGAGTTCATCTAGCAACGAGTGATCGGATTGCATCTACATACCTTTGTAGATCACGCGCGGAAGCGTTCAAAGAACGGGGATGAGGAAGTCGTACTCGACGTGATCCAAATCACGGGAGATCCTAGCGTCGAACGGACGGCACCTCCGCGTTCAACACACGTACGGTCAGCATGACGTCTCCTCCTTCTTGATCCAGCAAGGGGGAAGGAGAGGTTGATGAATATCCAGCAGCACGACGGCGTGGTGGTGGATGCAGGGTCACCGCAGCAGGGCTTCGCCGTTCTACTGCGAGAGGGAGAGGTGTAGCAGGGGAGAGGGAGGCGCCAAGACTCAAGGGTGCGGCTACCCCTCCCTCCCCCCCCCTTATATAGGCTCCCCTGGGGGGGCGCCGGCCCTAGGAGATGGGATCTCCTAGGGGGGGCGGCGACCAAGCGGTGGAGTGCCCCCCAAGCCAGGTGGGGCGCCCCCCCACCCTAGGGTTCCCAACCCTAGGCGCATGGGGTGGGCCAAGGGGGCACACCAGCCCACTATGGGCTGGTTCCCCTCCCCACTTTAGCCCATGGGGCCCTCTGGGATGGGTGGCCCCACCCGGTGGACCCCCGGGACCCTTCCGGTGGTCCCGGTACAATACCGGTGACCCCCAAAACTCTCCCGATGGTAGAAACTGCACTTCCTATATATAATTCTTCACCTCCGGACCATTCCGGAACTCCTCGTGACGTCCGGGATCTCATCCGGGACTTTGAACAACTTTCGGGTTACTGCATATTCATATCTCTACAACCCTAGCGTCACCGAACCTTAAGTGTGTAGACCCTACGGGTTCGGGAGACATGTAGACATGACCGAGATGGCTCTCTGGTCAATAACCAACAGCGGGATCTGGATACCCATGTTGGCTCCCACATGCTCCTCGATGATCTCATCGGATGAACCACGATGTCGAGGATTCAAGCAACCCCGTATACAATTCCCTTTGTCAATCGGTACGTTACTTGCCCGAGATTCGATCGTCGGTATCCCAATACCTCGTTCAATCTCGTTACCGGCAAGTCACTTTACTCGTACCGTAATGCATGATCCCGTGACCAGACACTTGGTCACTTTGAGCTCATTATGATGATGCATTACCGAGTGGGCCCAGAGATACCTCTCCGTCATATGGAGTGACAAATCCTAGTCTTGATCCGTGTCAACGATACCCATAGTATACCTTTATAGTCACCAGTTACGTTGTGACATTTGGTACACCCAAAGCACTCCTACGGTATCCGGGAGTTACACGATCTCATGGTCTAAGGAAAAGATACTTGACATTGGAAAAACTCTAGCAAACGAACTATACGATCTTGTGCTATGTTTAGGATTGGGTATTGTCCATCACATCATTCTCCTAATGATGTGATCTCGTTATCAATGACATCCAATGTCCATAGTCAGGAAACCATGACTATCTATTGATCAACGAGCTAGTCAACTAGAGGCTTACTAGGGACATGTTGGTGTCTATGTATTCACACATGTATTACGATTTCCGGATAACACAATTATAGCATGTATAAAAGACAATTATCATGAACAAGGAAATATAATAATAATCCTTTTATTATTGCCTCCAGGGCATATTTCCAAGAGTCTCCCACTTGCACTAGAGTCAATAATCTAGTTACATTGTGATGAATCGAACACCCATGGAATTCTGGTGTTGATCATGTTTTGCTCTAGGGAGAGGTTTAGTCAACGGATCTGCTACATTCAGGTCCGTATGTACTTTACAAATATCTATGTCTCCATCTTGAACATTTTCACGAATGGAGTTGAAGCGACGCTTGATGTACCTGGTCTTCTTGTGAAACCTGGGCTCCTTGGCAAGTGCAATAGCTCCAGCGTTGTCACAGACGAGTTTGATCGGCCCCGACGCATTGGGTATGACTCCTAGGTCGGTGATGAACTCCTTCACCCGAATTGTTTCATGCGCTGCCTCCGAGGCTGCCATGTACTCCGCTTCACATGTAGATCCCGCCATGACGCTCTGCTTGCAACTGCACCAGCTTACTGCCCCACCATTCAAAATATACACGTATCCGGTTTGTGACTTAGAGTCATCCAGATCTGTGTCGAAGCTAGCGTCGACATAACCCTTTACGACGAGCTCTTCGTCACCTCCATAAACGAGAAACATTTCCTTAGTACTTTTCAGGTACTTCAGGATATTCTTGACCGTTGTCCAGTGTTCCTTGCCAGGATTACTTTGGTACCTTCCTACCAAACTTACGGCAAGGTTTACATCAGGTCTGGTACACAGCATGGCATACATAATAGACCCTATGGCTGAGGCATAGGGGATGACACTCATCTCTTCTATATCTTCTGCCGTGGTCGGACATTCAGCTGAGCTCAATTTCACACCTTGCAACACAGGCAAGAACCCCTTCTTAGACTGATCCATATTGAACTTCTTCAATATCTTATCAAGGTATGTGCTTTGTGAAAGACCTATGAGGCGTCTTGATCTATCTCTATAGATCTTGATGCCTAATATATAAGCAGCTTCTCCAAGGTCCTTCATTGAAAAACTCTTATTCAAGTAGGCCTTAATGCTGTCCAAAAGCTCTATATCATTTCCCATCAAAAGTATGTCATCTACATATAATATGAGAAATGCTACAGAGCTCCCACTCACTTTCTTGTAAACACAGGCTTCTCCATAAGTCTGCATAAACCCAAATGCTTTGATCATCTCATCAAAGCGAATGTTCCAACTCCGAGATGCTTGCACCAGCCCATAAATCGAGCGTTGGAGCTTGCACACCTTGTCAGCATTCTTAGGATCGACAAAACCTTCCGGCTGTATCATATACAATTCTTCCTTAAGGAAACCATTAAGGAATGCCGTTTTGACGTCCATTTGCCATATCTCATAATCATAGAATGCAGAAATTGCTAACATGATTCGGACGGACTTCAGCTTCGCTACCGGTGAGAAAGTCTCATTGTAGTCAACCCCTTGAACTTGTCGATAACCCTTAGTGACAAGCCGAGCTTTATAGATGGTCACATTACCATCCGCGTCTATCTTCTTCTTAAAGATCCATTTATTTTCTATGGCTCGCCGCTCAACGGGCAAGTCAATCAAAGTCCATACTTCGTTTTCATACATGGACCCTATCTCGGATTTCATGGCTTCCAGCCATTTGTAGGAATCCGGGCCCGCCATCGCTTCTTCATAGTTCAAAGGTTCACCGTTGTCTAACAACATGATTTCCAAGACAGGGTTGCCGTACCATTCTGGTGCGGAACGTGTCCTTGTGGACCTTCGAATTTCAGTAGGAGCTTGATCAGAAGTATCTTGATCATCATCATTAACTTCCTCTCTAATTGGTGCAGGCACCACAGGAACATTTTCCTGAGTTGCGCCACTTTCCGGTTCAAGAGGTAATACTTCATCAAGTTCTACTTTCCTCCCACTTACTTCTTTCGAGAGAAACTCTTTCTCTAGAAAGGATCCATTTTTTTGGCAACAAAGATCTTGCCTTCGGATCTAAGGTAGAAGGTATACCCAATAGTTTCTTTAGGGTATCCTATGAAGACGCATTTTTCCGACTTGGGTTCGAGCTTTTCAGGTTGAAGTTTCTTGACATAAGCATCGCATCCCCAAACTTTTAGAAACGACAGCTTAGGTTTCTTCCCAAACCATAATTCATACGGTGTCGTCTCAATGGATTTCGACGGAGCCCTATTTAAAGTGAATGCGGCAGTCTCTAAAGCATAGCCCCAAAATGATAGCGGTAAATCGGTAAGAGACATCATAGATCGCACCATATCTAATAGAGTGCGATTACGATGTTCGGACACACCATTACGCTGAGGTGTTCGAGGCGGCGTGAGTTGTGAAACTATTCCACATTTTCTTAAGTGTGTGCCAAATTCGTGACTCAAGTATTCTCCTCCACGATCTGATCGCAGGAACTTGATTTTCCTGTCACATTGATTCTCAACCTCACTCTGAAATTCCTTGAACCTTTCAAAGGTCTCAGACTTGTGTTTCATTAAGTAGACATACCCATATCTACTCAAGTCATTAGTGAGGGTGAGAACATAACGATACCCACCGCGAGCCTCAACACTCGTTGGACCGCACACATCAGTATGTATGATTTCCAATAAGTTGGTTGCTCGCTCCATTGTTCCTGAGAACGGAGTCTTCGTCATTTTACCCATGAGGCATGGTTCGCATGTGTCAAATGATTCGTAATCAAGAGACTCTAAAAGTCCATCTGCATGGAGCTTCTTCATGCGTTTGACACCTATGTGACCAAGGCGGCAGTGCCACAAGTATGTGGGACTATCATTATCAACCTTACATCTTTTGGTACTCACACTATGAATATGTGTAGCATTACGCTCGAGATTCATTAAGAATAAACCATTCACCATAGGAGCATGACCATAAAACATATCTCTCATATAAATAGAACAACCATTATTCTCGGATTTAAATGAGTAGCCATCTCATATTAAACGAGATCCTGATACAATGTTCATGCTCAAACTTGGCACTAAATAACAATTATTGAGGTTCAAAACTAATCCCGTAGGCAAATGTAGAGGTAGCGTGCCGACGGTGATCACATCGACCTTGGAACCATTCCCGACGCGCATCGTCACCTCGTCCTTCGCCAGTCTCCGCTTATTCCGCAGCTCCTGCTTTGAGTTACAAATGTGAGCAACTGCACCGGTATCAAATACCCAGGAGCTACTATGAGTACTGGTAAGGTACACATCAATTACATGTATATCACATATACCTTTCGTTTTGCCGGCCTTCCTGTCCGCTAAGTATTTGGGGCAGTTCCGCTTCCAGTGACCACTTTCCTTGCAATAAAAGAACTCAGTCTCGGGCTTGGGTCCATTCTTTGGCTTCTTCCCGGCAGCTTGCTTACCGGGCGCGGCAACTCCCTCGCCGTCCTTTTTGAAGTTCTTCTTACCCTTGCCTTTCTTGAACTTAGTGGTTTTATTCACCATCAACACTTGATGTTCCTTTTTGACTTCTACATCTACTGATTTCAGCATTGCTAATACTTCAGGAATGGTCTTTTCCATCCCCTGCAAATTGAAGTTCATCACAAAGCTCTTGTAGCTCGGTGGAAGCAACTGAAGGATTCTGTCAATAACCGCCTCATCCGGGAGATTAACTCCCAGCTGAGTCAAGCGGTTATGTAACCCTGACATAGTGAGTATGTGCTCACTGACAGAACTATTTTCCTCCATCTTACAGCTGAAGAACTTGTCAGAGACTTCATATCTCTCGACCCAGGCATGAGCTTGAAAAACCATTTTCAACTCTTCGAACATCTCATATGCTCCGTGTCTCTCAAAACGCTTTTGGAGCCCCGGTTCTAAGCTCTAAAGCATGCCGCACTGAACCAGGGAGTAATCATCAGTACGTGTCTGCCAAGCGTTCATAACGTCTTGTTCTGCAGGGAGAACAGGTGCTTCACCTAGTGGTGCTTGTAGGACATAATCTTTCTTGGCAGCTATGAGGATGATCCTCAGGTTCCGGACCCAGTCCGTATAGTTGCTGCCATCGTCTTTCAGCTTGGTTTTCTCTAGGAATGCATTGAAGTTGAGGACAACGTTGGCCATTTGATCTACAATACATGTTGTAAAGGTTTTAGACTAAGTTCATGATAATTAAGTTCATCTAAATCAAATTATTCAATGAACTCCCACTCAGATAGACATCCCTCCAGTCATCTAAGTATAACATGATCCGAGTTAACTAGGTCGTGTCCGATCATCACGTGAGACGGACTAGTCAACATCGGTGAACATCTTCGTGTTGATCGTATCTTCTATACGACTCATGCTCGACCTTTCGGTCTTCTGTGTTCCAAGGCCATGTCTGTACATGCTAGGCTCGCCAAGTCAACCTAAGTGTTTGCATGTGTAAATCTGTCTTACACCCGTTGTATGTGAACGTTGGAATCTATCACACCCGATCATCACGTGGTGCTTCGAAACAACGAACTATCGCAACGGTGCACAGTTAGGGGGGACACTTTCTTGAAATTATTATGAGGGATCATCTTATTTACTACCGCCGTTCTAAGTAAACAAGATGCAAAAACATGATAAACATCACATCAATCAAATAATAATAGTGACATGATATGGCCAATATCACATAGCTCCTTTGATCTCCATCTTGGGGCTCCATGATCATCTTGTCACCGGCATGACACCATGATCTCCATCATCATGATCTCCATCATCGTGTCTCCATGAAGTTGCTTGCCAACTATTACTTCTACTACTATGGCTAACGCGTTTAGCAATAAAGTAAAGTAATTTACATGGCGTTTCTCAATGACACGCAGGTCATACAAAAAATAAAGACAACTCCTATGGCTCCTGCCGGTTGTCATACTCATCGACATGCAAGTCGTGATTCCTATTACAAGAACATGATCTCATACATCACATATATATCATTCATCATTCATCACAACTTTGGCCATATCACATCACAAAGCACTTGCTGCAAAAACAAGTTAGACGTCCTCTAATTGTTGTTGCAAGTTTTACGTGGCTGCAATAGGGTTCTAGCAAGAACGTTTTCATACCTACGTAAAAGCCACAACGTGATTTGTCAACTTCTATTTACCCTTCATAAGGACCCTTTTCATCGAATCCGCTCCAACTAAAGTGGGAGAGACAGACACTCGCTAGCCACCTTATGCAACTAGTGCATGTCAGTCGGTGGAACTAGTCTCACGTAAGCGTGCGTGTAAGGTCGGTCCGGGCCGATTCATCCCACAATACCGCTGAAGCAAAATAAGACTAGTAGCGGCAAGAAAGTTTACAACATCTACGCCCACAACAAATTGTGTTCTACTCATGCAAAGAGAACTACGCATAGACCTAGCTCATGATGCCACTGTTAGGGAACGTTGCAGAAAACAAAAATTTTCCTACGGTTTCACCAAGATCCATCTATGAGTTCATCTAGCAACGAGTGATCGGATTGCATCCACATACCTTTGTAGATCACGCGCGGAAGCGTTCAAAGAACGGGGATGAGGAAGTCGTACTCGACGTGATCCAAATCACCGGAGATCCTAGCGCCGAACGGACGGCACCTCCGCGTTCAACACACGTACGGTCAGCGTGACGTCTCCTCCTTCTTGATCCAGCAAGGGGGAAGGAGAGGTTGATGAAGATCCAGCAGCACGACGGCGTGGTGGTGGATGCAGCAGTCACCGCAGCAGGGCTTCGCCGTTCTCTACGGAGGAGGAGGAGGTCTTGGAGGGGAGAGGGAGGCGCCAGGGGCATGGATGCGGCTGCCCTCCCTCCCCCTCTATATATAGGGTCCCTAGGGGGGCGCCGGCCCTGGAGATCCAATCTCCCAAGGGGGCGGCGGCCAAGGGGGGTGGAGTGCCCCCCAAGGCAAGTGGGGCGCCCCCCACCCTAGGGTTCCCAACCCTAGGCGCAGGGGGAAGGCCCAAGGGGGGCGCACCAGCCCACTAGGGGCTGGTTCCCCTCCCACTTCAGCCCATGGGGCCCTCCGGGATAGGTGGTCCCACCCGGTGGACCCCCGGGACCCTTCCGGTGGTCCAGGTACAATATCGGTGACCCCGAAACTTGTCCCATCATCATGATCTCCATCATCGTGTCTCCATGAAGTTGCTCGCCAACTATTACTTCTACTACTATGGCTAACACGTTTAGCAATAAAGTAAAGTAATTTACATGGCGTTTCTCAATGACACGCAGGTCATACAAAAATAAAGACAACTCCTATGGCTCCTGCCGATTTTCATACTCATCGACATGCAAGTCGTGATTCCTATTACAATAGCATGAACATCTCATACATCACATATATATCATTCATCACAACTTTGTCCATATCACATCACAAAACACTTGCTGCAAAAACAAGTTAGACGTCCTCTAATTGTTGTTGCAAGTTTTACGTGGCTGCAATAGGGTTCTAGCAAGAACGTTTTCTTACCTACGTGAAAGCCACAACGTGATTTGTCAACTTCTATTTACCCTTCATAAGGACCCTTTTCAGCAAATCCGCTCCAACTAAAGTGGGAGAGACAGACACCGGCAGCCACCTTATGCAACTAGTGCATGTCAGTCGGTGGAACCGATCTCACATAAGCGTACGTGTAAGGTTGGTCCGGGCCGCTTCATCCCACAATACCGCTGAAGCAAAATAAGACTAGTAGCGGCAATAAAGTTGACAACATCTACGCCCACAACAAATTGTGTTCTACTCGTGCAAAGAGAACTACGCATAGACCTAGCTCTGATACCACTGTTGGGGAACATTGCAAAAAACAAAAATTTTCCTACGGTTTCACCAAGATCCATCCATGAGTTCATCTAGCAACGAGTGATCGGATTGCATCTACATACCTTTGTAGATCACGCGCGGAAGTGTTCAAAGAACGGGGATGAGGAAGTCGTACTCGACGTGATCCAAATCACGGGAGATCCTAGCGCCGAACGGACGGCACCTCCGCGTTCAACACACGTACGGTCAGCGTGACGTCTCCTCCTTCTTGATCCAGCAAGGGGGAAGGAGAGGTTGATGAAGATCCAGCAGCACGACAGCGTGGTGGTGGATGCAGGGGTCACCGCAGCAGGGCTTCGCCGTTCTACTGCGAGAGGGAGAGCTGTAGCAGGGGAGAGGGAGGCGCCAAGACTCAAGGGTGCGGCTGCCCCTCCCTCCCCCCTTTATATAGGCTCCCCTAGGGGTGCGCCGGCCCTAGGAGATGGGATCTCCTAGGGGGGGCGGCGGCCAAGAGGTGGAGTGCCCCCCAAGCCAGGTGGAGCGCCCCCCACCCTAGGGTTCCCAACCCTAGGCGCATGGGGTGGGCCAAGGGGGGCGCTCCAGACCACTATGGGCTGGTTCCCCTCCCCACTTTAGCCCATGGGGCCCTCCGGGATGGGTGGCCCCACCCGGTGGACCCCCGGGACCCTTCCGGTGGTCCCGGTACAATACCGGTGACCCCTGAAACTCTCCCTATGGCAGAAACTGCACTTCCTATATATAATTCTTCACCTCCGGACCATTCCGGAACTCCTCGTGACATCCGGGATCTCATCCGGGACTTCGAACAACTTTCGGGTTACTGCATATTCATATCTCTATAACCCTAGCGTCACCGAACCTTAAGTGTGTAGACCCTATGGGTTCAGGAGACATGTAGACATGACCGAGATGGCTCTCCGGTCAATAACCAACAGCGGGATCTGGGTACCCATGTTGGCTCCCACATGCTCCTCGATGATCTCATCGGATGAACCACGAGGTCGAGGATTCAAGCAACCCCGTATACAATTCCCTTTGTCAATCGATACTTTACTTGCCGGAGATTCGATCGTCGGTATCCCAATACCTCGTTCAATCTCGTTACCGGCAAGTCACTTTACTCGTACCGTAATGCATGATCCTGTGACCAGACACTTGGTCACTTTGAGCTCATTATGATGATGCATTATCGAGTGGGCCCAGAGATACCTCTCCATCATACGGAGTGACAAATCCCAGTCTTGATCCGTGTCAACCCAACAGACACTTTCGGAGATACCCGTAGTATACCTTTCTAGTCACCCAGTTACGTTGTGACGTTTGGTACACCCAAAGCACTCCTACGGTATCCGGGAGTTACATGATCTCATGGTCTAAGGAAAAGATACTTGACATTGGAAAAACTCTAGCAAACGAACTATACGATCTTGTGCTATGTTTATGATTGGGTCTTGTCCATCACATCATTCTCCTAATGATGTGATCTCGTTATCAATGACATCCAATGTCCATAGTCAGGAAACCATGACTATCTGTTGATCAACGAGCTAGTCAACTAGAGGCTTACTAGGGACATGTTGGTGTCTATGTATTCACACATGTATTACGATTTCCGGATAACACAATTATAGCATGAATAAAAGACAATTATCATGAACAAGGAAATATAATAATAATCCTTTTATTATTGCCTCTAGGGCATATTTCCAACAGAGTCTTCAGCCTTTGTATCTTCACGGCCCATCAGTTCGGCCCACATCCAATAGGTCGGATGCCCGAGGACCCCTTAGTCTAGGACTCCCTTAGAAGCCGTATGACTTGGATGAAAACTTGGCATAATTGAAGTCATCTTGCACTTGACGTTCCACTTTGGTAGCTTGATGCACTAGGTCGATGAGGTTCGAGTATGGTTGGAAGTCAGCGATCTTCTTGATAGGGTGATCGAGTCCATTCAAGAAACGTGCCATAGTTTGCTCATCATCTTCCATGACATTGGCTCATATCATTGCAATATCCATTTCCTTGTAGTATTCTTAAACGCTCTTGGTTCCTTGCTTGAGTAGTTGGAGTTTCTTGAGGAGGTCGCGGTTGTAGTATGTTGGCACAAAGCGCGCTCTCATGACATCCTTCATTTGCGCCCAAGTAGTGATGGGTGGTTCACCTTTTGACTCTTGGTGCTCAATGACTTGTTCCCACCAAATGAGGACATAGTCTTGGAACTCAAGGTACTCTTCGGGAACATTACTTCCATTGAACTTGGGCATGGTGAACTTTAGCTGGCCGTAGCATTGCTCTTCATTGTGTTCGGGTCGGGGTTGATTACGTCCTTGACGGGAAGGATCGTCTCTCACAACATGCTCTTGCCGTGGAGGATTTCCATTGTCTTCTTGCTCTTGTTGAACTTGATGTTCTTGGCGAGCATGTGGAGGAACTTGTCAAGCTTGACGATGCATGCGATCTTGGTATATTCATTCTTGAACTTATTCATGAAGTGCTTCTTGATGTTCACGAATTTTTCGGCCTTGGTTGGCTACGACTCGACTTGATTCTCGGAGGGCTTGTTACGCCTCAAGTGCTTGAGCTTCTCGCAATTTTTGCTCTTGACGTTGCGCCTCAGCATCTTGTGCTTCTTGGTGTAGTCGCGCTCGCTCTTCCTCTTCGTGTTGGTGTTGTCGTTGCCGTTCTTGTGCTTGCGCAAAGGTAGCTTGGTTTTGACGATGTCGTTGTTCTTGAGAGTTGTTGTCGTGTAGAGGGTTTCGGTTGGCTTGACGATCTTGGTGCGCGGCACGTAGAAGAGTATTGGATGTTGGTGTACTTGAGCCGGAGATGGTGTAGTCGGATTGTCGACTTGAGCGGCTCCGTCTTGATGAGGACGAAGTGGAAGAAGAGCTGTTGAGCAACAAAGCACAAATCTCATCCATTATTGCGTCATTCTCTTGGTTGTGGTCGTCGAGCTTGTGGTCAAAGTAGTCTCTTGTATGTTGCTCGGAGAGTCGCAAGTCGGTGGCGAGGTTGTCGATGCATTCTCTCATTACTTGTTGCTCTTGATGCAAAGCACGTTGTGCACCAAAGAGGTGGCTCTTTGTGACGTAGGAGTTCATGTCGTCGTCTTGCCCGATGAAGAGTGGGTTGGTAGAAGTACTTGGCCTATCCATCGTTCCAAGGGAAATATGTGAGTGGTAGAAAGAGAAGAACGTATACCAAATGTACCTTGACCGATGTTGAAGATGGATCAAAGATCACTCCAATGTGGAACAAGGAAATAGCACAATTGGTACCAATTCTTGTCGGTTTCTCACACGTACACAAGTAAAAGCTTATGGTGGAGCTAGGTTAGGATGGTGGCACAAAATTTGATGCAATTGTTAGTGAGCTTCAATAATGTTGTAAAAGATTCGCAAGTTTGCAATGCAACAAGTAGACCAATAGCAAAATATGTTACATGGAAACACACACAAAGAGATGAAATGGGGTCGTGCAACCAAGGATGAGCGAAAATGTGGAATCCACAAAAATGCTCCTGTTGCACAACACTAGAGAGACGCTAGCACGATTGCACAATATGCGGATACAAAGACTTGTGCATGACCTACTAAGCAAAAATGCAACGACTTCTATCCCAAGTGTGCTCTATGTATGGTATTCCGATGGTATGATCCAAGATGATCTAGTATGACAATCTTAATGTTGTATGATGCTATGTTCTTTCTTAAAAGCTCTTTGCTTATCTTTCCCTTTTTGCTTAAAAGCTTGTTTGGCTCTTTGTGTTTGAGCTCTTTTCTCATGCAATGCTTCACGAACGAAGATAGCAATTGAGTATGTGATGACACTTTGTGACACAAGAGATGATATGCACCAATGATATGTATGTATGCTATGGGAAGTATGATCACTAATGTGCACAAGTCACGTTGTCGGCAATAGTCAAAGGCTAGTCTCGATGGGTAAGTGACGCAAAAGGTAAGGCTATGATGGTTATCAATGTAATGGCAAGAATGATGTATCACGATACCAAGATGAGGTTACCGTTCTTGCTTACGGCATGGTGTCAAAATGGTGGAGAGGTTGTGTTGATGATGTGTCTGTGGCGAAGATGAGCGGCGGTGATGTTGATGTTGAACCGTACCTAAATAGCGAAAACACAATAGGACAAGGAACCGCAACTCAAATTCTCAAAGCACAAAGTGGAAAAAATGTATCGGAGTGCAAAACGAGTAAGCAATGGTGGTTGCAGAAAGTGGTGGTGGTATGGGGATGTTGATGCGGAAGTGAGGGCGATTGCTAAAATTTCGGGGGCGGGGGAATTCAGTTTGGTCGGTGTTTTACGGATGTCTGGTGGTTACGGTCGTCCGGTCGTCGGATGTCCGGTAGCTGACGGACGTCCGGTGCCTGGGCAAAAATCGGGCACGGGAAGAACATCTAGGGTTCGTGGAGGAGAGGTCAAAATTTGTCGAATCCGGGCGATTTAGTGGATGAAAATGGTGGAGATGAAGGGGAAAGCTAGATCCACTCAAGGCAAAGAAAATCCACGGATCAAATCCAATAAAATTTCATCACACCAACGAATCACAAAAAAATTTGGGGGGGGGGCTAATTTTGTGGGTAATTTTCGAATTAGGGACAAAATCAACAAAAACAAGGCTAGAAACACAATGGGGAGGCTCGAAATCGTGATGAACGTGGCTCTAGATACCAAGATGATGTAGGGTGGAACCCTAGATGGCTGGTCTTTCACGAAAGGAGCGGATCCCAAGATGAACACAAAGAACACGAGGGGAAACACGAGGGGAAATCACAAAGGGGAACACAAGAGAAATACTCAAACCAACAAGTACGATCACACATGCGCTAGATCCATGAACACAAAGGGAGATACATGATCCACGATCAACAAGGGATGATACACGGTAACCGGTTCTTCTCCAAAGGAGGTCTTGATGGGGCCACCCAAAAGGGGGTCTTGAATCCAAAGGGATCTTCTCCGTAGAGGGGCTGCCGTCTCTCTCGTGGAGTAGATCCGATGTGGATGAGCGACGCTCTATCTCTAATATGAGCTATGACAACGCTGACCCTAGCTAGGAGGAGGGGAGGTCTATTTATAGTCTTAGTGCAAATGGGGACGAAGTGAGGGGGTACATGGGCCTTGGGCCCGAATCCTATGTGCAGACAGGTACTAGATGTCTGGTGGGTAGTGGTCGTTCGGTTGCTCATGGGCGTCCGGACGTCCGGTGGCTTCCGGACTTCCGCTGGTTCTGGCTCGGTTGAGTGGGCACCGGATTTCCGGAGTTGGCCGGTCGTCTGGTCGCTGGTCGTCTGGTGGCGTTGGTCTTCCGCTGATTCGGCTCGGGTGCGGTGACACCGGTCGTCCGGTCCGGGCCGGACGTCCGCTTGCTGGGGCTCGGCTGGGGCTTCAGCCTCCGGACGTCCGGTCCCGACCGGTTCTCCGGTGGCTGTAGCTTCGTTGGCCTTCCTTCTTCATGACCTTGGTTCTTGGTGTCCTCGTCGTCTTGTCCGATGGGTGTAGCTGCTTCGTGGCTCTCCTTCAAGTACCTGATCCCGCATAGTGTTTCTGCTTGAGGTAGTAGCCATGTCTCATGCATAGAAAGTGGTAGTTTGGAGAGGAGCGAGTTCACCTTATCTTCGATAGCCTTTGCTCGTGCCCTTTTCATTGGTCCAAGTGGTGTTGTGGGAGATGTAGGTAGGTCCATGGGGATGATCTTGGGATGCTCCACATCACAGTTGCGGCGGCCTTCTCGCACTGCTCCGCCTCAGTCAACTTCAACCTGAGGGCGGTGGTCCTTCCCTCAGCTTCGGCTTCCACGAGCATCAGCTTTAGGTCGTACCTATTGGCAAGATCAGCGCGAGCCTCCCCCACCCTGGGGTCCACTTCCTCCTGGATCTTGGGCTCGCGCGCGCTGACGACATCTTTCGCCTGAGAAACCTGACGCTCCCTTGTCTCCAACCGCTCGAGCTCAAGGCTGCGCTCTATGGACTCCAGTATTAGCACTTCCTCACGCTTCAAGATCTCCTCCTCGTCGGACGGTGCCCCCTTCATCAACGCCAAGGCAGCTCTGCGTGCCTCTGCCTGCTGCTCCAGGAAGGCATTCAGGGCCTGAAGCTCCCGCCTGTGCTTCTCGGCAACCTCGCGACAGTGGTCTGCCTCCGTGGCCTCCTCCAAGGCTCGGGCGCTGGCCTCACGTGAGGTTGCAAGGGATGCCTCGGCTTTCGCATTGGCATGCTCACACTGGAGGCGCCCGAGGTTGATGGCCACCTTCAATTGACGCCATTCATCCACCAACCGAAGACCCTTAATTTCAAGGTGAGAGTCTACATCCACAAGCTCTTCCCCGAGCCGGCTCAGCGCACTCATAGCTTCCTTGAAGAGCTCGTGACGGACGGCACCCCGCCTGCGCGCAAGCTCAAATGCGCAACCGGGTCCATCCTCCACGCCGGGAGTTGTTGAAGAGGTTCGAGGTGGCTCGCCTCCTCCCAGCAGGGGGCTGGAGGCCAGCGCCATTCCAGCTGTCCTTCGGGCCCCGACGGGGGCCTCGAGGAGTGGAGGCTCGTTACCCGAAGGAGAGGCCAGAGCCAAGGCCGCCCAGCCACCATGAATAACCAGAGGAGGAGCCCTCGGCACACCTTCCTCACCCGAAGCAAGGGCGGGAAGAGCGGACGGCAAGAACGCGGGGTCGAGATGCCAAGCCGGCATGCTTGCCTCCCCTGCCAACCTCACACCAAGTGCTACATGCTGGCTTGAGGCGCTCAAGGTCAGCACAGGACTCGAGGCAGGAGGAGGTTGTTTCTCGAGAGACTTCGTCGCCTTGGAAGAAGTGACCCTGAGGAATCACGGTTAGGAGGAGAAGCGGTACCCTAGAAATTACAAAGATGTGGTACTCACTCGTCAATAGCGATGTACTTCCTTTGCTTCAATGACCGGAAGACGTCACCACCGCATCCTGGAGATCCCCTCCTCTTGCGGAGTGCCGCAAAGTTCGGTCGGAGCCGGCCGAAGCCCTGTGCACGGTCACCAAGGCCGGGCGCGGATGGTGCGACCCTTGGGGAGGCGACCTCAGGGGTGCCAAACCGCGCTGAGACCTTGGCACTCGCCTCGTGGAGGTTTACCGAGGCCTCGGGGGCTCCGGCCTCAGGAGCATTGGACTGCGTCGCCCCCCAGGACGTCTCCTCAGGACGGCTCTCTAGGGTCCCGGGGGACGGCACCTCACGAGCTCCGAGTGGAGCCGATTCTTCAGCAGCAGCGTCGCCATCACCCGACGGCAACCGCCCCCTACGTCCGCTCCCGGGCGGGCCTCGCGCTCACGGCAGGAAGAGGGGCCATGAAGAAAGGGCTCTCATGAGGCCCTTCAAGGCCGACTGGGTGTGGTCTCCATTCGTTGAAGCGGGGCATCTACTTCGTGAACTCCACCTTGTTCAAGCAGCAGTACAGAAGACAGCCCTCCTCCGGCAGGTTGGCTGGCAACGGGTCACCCGTAAGAAGCTCGAGCACAGTGCACCGCACCTCAGGAGGAAGAGTTAGAGCCTGAAGCCTCATACGGTCCCCATAGCCAGAGAAGGTCCGCATTTGCCGAGAGTGGTGCTGAAGCGGAGCGATGCGACACTGGATGAACTCCTTCACCACCATGGGCACCGTCACACCGAGGTCCTTCAACCTGGTGAACCGGAGTCATACATGGGCGAGCCGCCGATCGGTGAGCTTCGCGTGCCCCCAACCGGAGCTCGGAGCAGCTAGAACCCAAGGGAGTAGCAGCAGGGGCTGCGCACGCCAACGTCCACGAACACCCACCTCTTCTTGAAGCCTCTGACGACTGGCGAGAGCTCGAAGTCAATCCCAGAGCGGCCGTCACCGTGACGTCCTGGAGGGATACAAACCCGGAGCACTGGAGAGGATCTGTCAGGTGCAACGAGAAGAAGTGGCGAAGCAGAGCCATGGAAGGGGCAATGCGCACCATGGCCTCGCAGACGAAGGTGAAGACAGCAAGGAGGATGATGGATTGGGGATCGAGGTGCAGCGCGTTAATCTGGTAATGCGAGAGCACCGCATTGAAGAAATTGGAGAAGGGGGGAATCAAGCCTGCCCAGAGGGCGTGGAGATGGATGGGGACCTCGGTGGCTGTTCTGTCAACTTTGGCACGAGAAGCAGGCCAGGCCACCGTTTCCCCTGACTCATTGAAATCAGCGGCGAGCACCGGGCACACCTTGCCCATCGCCTCTTGAGTGAGCACCACCGACCGCTCGATGGTGGGCTCAAGGACCGGCATCACAGGGGCCCAGGTACGGGACTCCTTCTTTCCCTTCATCTTACGGCTTGGTGCCATGGCGGCGCAGGGAGTTGGTGTCAGATTGGGCCAGGGAGAGAGATCTGCAGCCTTCTGGAATATGGGGGAGCGGTGGAGAGTGCTGCCCGTAAAGGAGGAGGAGCTACAAAGACAACGGTTGTTGCCTAACCAGGCGGAAATCGAGATTGCATGGGGAAGTGGAGGCGCCCTTGTCCCGTCGATCGCCACACGTCAGTCAAGGCCGCAGGCTATTGGGGCCCGCGGCGCTTCGTACTTTCCCCTTGGCTTCGCTGCGAAGCCAAGCACGAGCGTGCCTTGGGCCCGGGGGCTACTGTCGGCGTCCTGGGAACGGGGGTACCCAGACTTGCCTGCCTGTGGGCCAGGGCGTGGCTCCACTAGTGTCCTAGTACGACCCATCTTCGTCAACCAGCGCTCAAGACCCTCGCGAGGGGCCGAGCCTCACGAGGCGAGCGACACAAGACCTCCTCAGGGGCAGCCTCACTAGGTTGGCTCACGAGGAGCGGAGAGATCAAGGCAAGGGGCACCTCGTGAGGTTCCCGTGATGTGATCCATGACGACCAAGGCCAGGCGAGCACCGGCGGGCGCAGAGTGCCAGTTCCCCTTTGGTGCTAAAGAGGCGGGCGCAGGCGAGGAGTCCTGAGGCGTCAGGCAAAGGTTTCCATATCGGTGCAATGAGACCAAGACCAGCAGGATGGTAAGACGGAGGTCATCACGGAGCCCACGATGGCGTCACCACTAGAGCCTTTGGCAGGCGAAGACCACCTTTTGTCAGCATAACTTGTACTCGTTGTCCCCCTTCAAATTGGCCATTGTGGGGTCCCTTCCTGCCTAATATTTGGGGAGAGGACCCGGGCCTCTATAAATAGGGCTAGCCACCACCGTAGCCAGGGATGGGCTCATCTGGAGAGAGATCATTTAGATCATCCCCAACCACACAAGCTCATCGAGCTCAAGAACACCTCTCCTCAGGAGGCTGTTCTTCCCTTGTACTTGTTCATCCCCAGCCTACAAGGCAATCCACCACACCACACTCGAGTAGGGTATTACACCGCAACCGTGGCCCGAACTAGTATAAACTCTTGTGTCCCTTGTTCCTCGGGTTCGGCGAGCTAGACTTTGAGATCATTGTGAGAGCGTGAGCTAGGGGGAGAGAGATCTTCGTGCGCACCCCAATGTTTGAACCTTAAGGGTTTGCCGGAACTCGTAATCTGACATCGCCATGTAGCGCTCGGGAGCCGAAGGGGCCTGACAGGCCACACGCGCGATGGGACAGGGTGACGAGCTGGGGCCCACCACTACGCGCCTTGGGCCCACGCACACGGATTTACTACGGCGCCCACGAGTCAGTTGCCATTCTCGAGGCAGTTATTGTGCGCATACGTGCACACTTATTGTAGGGAAGTGGGAAGGGTGAGCGCAAACGATCCCACTTCCCCATGTTTGAGCCGTGGCTTATAAATTGGGAGGAGGGGGGCAGCAGAAATCATTCTCGCTCGCGCTCCCCTGCCTCTTCATCCTCCTTCTGCTTCTTGTGACCGCCGCGTGCTGCAACGCCTACCGCTTCGAGCAGAGTTTCACCGCCATTCTTTTCATCTCTTCCTCTTGCTTGCTCCGCCCGCCCCGCTGATGGTTCTCCCGTCGGGCTCGTGGATGGGCTCTTCCATCACCGCGGAGGACATCACGTACCTTTGCTCCACCAGGCGCTTGCCGAGGGAAACGTGTGTCGTTGTGCGCCTGCCGAAGGGCGAGCAGGAGCCGTGGCCGGAGGGGACGGAGCGCGTGGTCTTCTACCTGAACTTCATGCGCGGGTTTGGACTCCCCACGAGCCACTTCTTCCACACATTCCTGGAGTTCTTCGGGATCCAGCCCCATCATCTTGGCGCGGGCGCCATCTTGCAGCTCTCCGACTTTGTCACCCTGTGCGAGGGGTACCTGGGGGTCGAGCCCACGATCGATCGCTGGGTGCGTCTCTTTGCCTTGAAGCAGTAGGGGCCGAAGGCCGGGGAGATGTCCTCCTCCAAGGCCGCTATCATCTACAAACATACGGGCGGGGTTTGCCCCAAAATGTCGCTGGAGGATTCTTCCAAGAAGTGGCATAATTCCTTCTTCTACGTTCGCAACCTCGGCGTGGACCATATCAACTTGCCACCCTTCGTCAACGCGACGCCGCGGGGGAAGCATAAAGAGAACTACTTCCCCAAGCACTCATCGTAGGAGGTGCTCAACTTGTGCCAGCGGGTGATGGAGATGAAGGAGCAGGAGGGGCTCACACGCACTGACCTCATCGCCGCCTTCATCAAGCGCCGGGTGCTACCGCTGCAGCAGCACACCCACATCATCGGTCTAATGACCGGTCTCCAAGACCCCAACCGGATGTCGAACCTGCGCCTGGGAGCGGACAAGGTCGCCCGTCGGGTCACGATATCTCCAAGGACGGGCTGAAGGAGGATTGGTAGTTCGGGAAGTCTCCGTACAGACAGGCGAACCCGGCACCGGCGGTGAGTCCCTAGTCTCTGTATTTTGCCACCGCCCATCTTCTTATTCGTCTTGATGTAACACGGGAGGTTCTTCTGAATGCCATCTGGCACCCATATGACCAGGCACTGGCGCAGGTGGTGGGGGCCGGCTCGGAGGAGCCTGCGGCCCGGGCGAGGAGGCTGAGGAGGCGGACGCTGACGCCGGTGCGAGGCGCCAAGCGGGTAAGCTTCCATGTTTATATCTTGAGACACCGGTCGCGAGGCGTCCTGGGGATTTTTGACGCGAGTCATTGGCGCAGCGGTGCCGAGTGGAGGAGGCGGTAGTGCAGCTAGAGCCGGGACACCTTGGGGGAAGACCGGGGCAAGCTGGCCGCACGGGAAGGGCGACGTGGCACCCTGTGGTCCGGCCATGAAGCGTGTGGCGGACCCGGCGGCCGGGACGAAGCTGCCCGCCAAGAAGAAGTGTCGCGCTTCGCAGGCGACACCGGCGAGACCCACCGTCCCGCTGTGGCTTGGGTGAATTCTTCTTTCTATTGAATTCGGGTCGCCGAGCAGCTTCCGTTAGTTTTTGCTTGCTTACTCCGTCGAGCTTCAGGTCGCCGATCTCACTTGCGCTAGCGGTGGTGGATGCCACGTCAAGCGGGGGATCCATGTTCAGGAAGACCCGGACCAGCGCCATTGACCGGGATGAGGAGATGATTGCCCCGGACCTGGACCCGACCAATACCGAGGGTCTGGCTTGACGGGACCAGAACAGGGCTGAGGCGGCGCTGGAAGCGGCATCGACCCAGGCTTGCGTCAGCGCCACAGCGGCGTGGGCGCGGACCGATGCGGGTCCGGCATGGCCTGAGATGCCGGTGGGTGATGACCCACAAGTATAGGGATCAATTGTAGCTATTTTTGATAAGTAAGAGTGTCGAACCCGATGAGGAGCAAAAGGAAATGAGAAGTAGTTTCCGGTAAGGTATTGCATGCAAGTGCTGAAATTGTAAGTAGCATAGTAGTTTGATAGCAAGATAATTTGTAATGAGCAAGTAGCGATAATAGTAATAAAAGAGCAGCAAGGTAGCCCAATCCTTTTGAGGCAAAGGACAGGCCAAAATGGTCTCTTATGATAAGCAAAGTGTTCTTGAGGGTACACGGGAATTTCATCTAGTCACTTTCATCATGTTGGTTCGATTTGTGTTTGCTACTTTGATAATTTGATATGTGGGTGGTCCGATGCTTAGGTGCTGTTCTTACTTGAACAAACCTCCTAGTTATGATTAACCCTCCCGCAAGCATGCGAAACTACGAGAAAAGTATTAAGAATAAATTCTAACCATAGCATTAAACTTTTGGATCCAATCGGTCCCTTACGGAATAGCGCATAAACTGGGGTTTAAGCTTCTGTCACTCTCGCAACCCACCATATAATTGCTACTCCACAATGCATTCCCTTAGGCCCAAATATGGTGAAGTGTCATGTAGTCGATGTTCACATGACACCACTAAGGGAATAACAACATACATACTATCAAAATATCGAACACATACCAAGTTCTCATGATTACTTGCAACATGATTTCTCCCGTGACCTCAAGAACAAAGGTAACTGCTCACAGATAATAATCCTTCTCAAGATCAAAGGGGTATTAAATATCATAATGGATCTGAACATATAATCTTCCACCAAATAAACCATATATTAATCAACTATAAGATGTAGTCAACACTACTAGTCACCCACAAGCACCAATCTATAGTTCCAGTAACAAGATTGAACATAAGAGATGAACTAGGGTTTGATGGGATATGGTGCTGTTGAAGATGTTGATGGAGATTGTCCTCCCCAAGATGGGAGAGTTGTTGGTGATGATGATGACGATGATTTTCCCCTCCGGGAGGGAAGTTCCCCCGATGAAATCTCTCCGCCGGAGGGCAAAAGTGCTCCTGCCCAAGTTCTGACTCGAGACGGCGGCGCTCCGTCCAAAAAGTCCTCTCCTTCTTTTTTCTAGGTCAAAACCACTTATATACCAGAAGATGGGCAGCGGAGGTGGGCCGAGGAGGCCACAACCCACCAGGGCGCGCCTGGGGGCCTGGCGCGCCCAGGTGGGTTGTGCCCACCTGGTGGCCCCCTCTGGTGGTTATTGGCTCCAGTATTTCTTAAATATTCCATAGAAAATCCCCGTGAAGTTTCAGCCTATTTGGAGTTGTGCACAATAGGTAGCCTGACGTAGCTTTTTCAGTTCCAGATTTCCAGCTGCCGGAATTCTCCCTCTTGGTGTGTTCCTTGCAAATTATGAAAGAAAAGGCATCAGAATTACTCCAAAAAGCATTATTATGGATAAAAACATTATAAATAACAGTAATAAAATATGATGCAAAATGGACGTATCAACTCCCCCAAGCTTATACCCCTATTGTCCTCAAGCGAAAACCGAAATCGAAAAACATGTCCACATGCTTTGAGAGAGAGGTGTCGATAAAAACAAAATACGGACATAGAAGCATCATGTTGATTATTATAACAACAACAAAATTTAACATAGGACTTTTATCATAGAACTTTTATCTTATACTTCTCATGAATAAGTAATAGTTCATCACACAATCGAACTCTAAAGCAAAAACTCTATTAGAATCCAACAAACTATGTTCTCAGTCAACTTTGCAACCACAATTCATCATCTTTTCAGGAATATTCACGTGTTAGAGCCTTTATGCAAGTCCACATACTCAACCATCATATAGTCTTCTATGATTGCTAACAGTCACCTCGTACCCATGAGCAAAACGTTTCAACCGGACACACAGAAAGATAGGGGCTTATGATTTTGCTTCCCAACATACTCACCTCAAGGGTGGTGTCAACAATAATAACTCATGCCACCCATATTCAACTAGACATATGTGCCTAGATCTTTCCTCACCACACGATGCTTGCCAAAAGAGAAAAATAAAAGGAATAGAGAGAAAACTTTGACTCTTTGCATAAAAGTAAATACATAAATGTAAAAGATAGGCCCTTCGTAGAGGGAAGCAGAGGTTTCCATGTGTTTATTTGTTTGTATGCTCAATCCCTTAGTGCAAGATAATGTCACATTGTATTGCCCCTTAAGATGACAACCTTTATTATGTAGTCTGTCGCTTTTATTCTTTGTCATCCAAGTTCGTACAATGCTCAATTTTCTCTTACACTAAATGATCTCACACTTTTAGAAGCAATTTTATTGCCTTTTTGCACTGATGACAACTTACTTGAGGGATCTTGCTCAATCCCTAGGTAGGTCTGGTGGACACTTGAAAAAGATTTGGGTTTAAGGGTTTTTGGATGCACAAGTAGTATCTCTACTTAGTGCGGAATTTTTGGCTAGCAAAGATAGGGGGCAAGAACCACATGTTAAAGGATCTATGACAATATGACTTCTATGTGAATATGAACAAGCATAAATCATTAAGTTGTATTCCTTCTCCAACGTCAACAATTTTGGCATATAATATTTTGATGTGGGCTCACAATCACAAAAGATTTCTAGGATAGTATATCTATCTGTGAATCTTCTCTTCCCTTATTAATTCTTTCATGAGTTGCATCATTGACTAATGCTATGTTTGTCAATCTCTAATAAAATTTTCTACTTATACTTTTCCTTATGTGGTGCTATCACCTACCATAGGATTAGTATATAATCTTATTGATTTATTTCCTTTCTTTTGTTTGTTCCCTTTCTATTTTTCTTTCTTTCTTATTTCTTTTCTTTTCTTTATTTGCAACATGAAAGTAAAGAAAGCAAAAACTCAAACTAAACATTATTATATAACTTGCTCATGATTACAATGATAGATGACTAAGCAAACTCTCCAATAAGAAAGGATTAAACTAAACTTCATTTCATCTAAAAGAAAAATATCGAACTAAGATAAGTAAAAGCAAAAACATAGTGGGATGATACGGTACCGGGGCACCTCCCCCAAGCTTGGAGGAAGCCAAGGGGAGTGCCCACACCCGATACTCAGTTCTCCTTTGGTGGTGAAGAAGATGGTGGTGGTGGTGAGGAAGTGCGGGGTTTCCCTTTAGCTTCCTCCAGCTTCTGATGGAGAATAAAATTTTCCATCATCAACTCACAATTATCTATCTCAAGTTTTATTACCCTCTTGCATAACGCCTCCATGCTCTCATCCTTG
Organism: Triticum urartu; assembly: GCF_056163025.1. NCBI lineage: Eukaryota > Viridiplantae > Streptophyta > Magnoliopsida > Poales > Poaceae > Triticum > Triticum urartu. The sequence goes on along the minus strand of NC_141875.1, from coordinate 278,186,791 downwards.
AACCGGGAAGGAACCGATTCATCTTCTTCTTCTTTGGAGGTCCAGCTATAGTGCCCCTCATCCCCATAGGACATGGGATTTGCGATGAGATCAGCAACATAGATCTCACCCTCGGAGTCTTGGGAGGACATATTTTCAGATCTACACAAGAAACAGCAAGAAAAGAGGACACATGATTTCTCCGTGATATGGTGATTAACAGGTTCGGGAGGTATATATAGATTTTTTTATCTTGGAGGACAAGTACATGGAAGAAAAATGGAGTACGGGAGGTGTCCTAGGTGGGCACAATCCACCTAGGCGCGCCTGGAGCGCCCTGTTGTCTTGTGCCCACCAGGGGACACTTCCTGGGAGTTTCTTTATTTCCAAAATTCTAAAATATTCCAAAACTAATAAAAAATACTTTTGCAGATTTTTCGGAGTCCGTTTACTTGCCATATCACGTACCTCCTGATTTTCACGATTCTGGAGTGTTCCAGAAGGACTCTTTTATGTGTTCTTCCGGTGTCATGGTTTGGATAATATTATTATCAACATTAATAGGCGTACCTGAGATATAATGCTTTATTCATTGCCCATTGACAACCTTCGGGTTAGTACCTTCGGAGTTATTTATTTTGATGGCTCCTGACCGGTAAACCTCCTCGATGACATATGGGCCTTCCCATTTTGAGAGGAGCTTTCCTGCAAAAAAATCTAAAACGAGAGTTGTACAAAAGAACATATTCTCCGACTTTAAACTCACACTTTTGAATTCTTTTGTCATGCCATCTTTTTACCTTCTCTTTAAATAATTTGCATTTTCATAAGCTTGGGTTCTCCATTCATCTAATGAGCTAATATCAAATAACCTCTTTTCACCAGCAAGTTTGAAATCATAGTTGAGCTCTTTGACTGCCGAAAAAGCTTTATGTTCTAACTCAAGAGGCAAATGACAAGCTTTTTCATAAACCATTTTATAAGGAGACATACCCATAGGATTTTTATAAGCTGTTCTATAAGCCTAAAGTGCATCATCTAATTTCTTAGACCAATTCTTCCTGGACCTATTGACAGTCTTTTGCAAAATTAATTTTATTTATCTATTGCTAAGTTCAACTTGACCACTAGACTGAGGATAATAAGGTGATGCAATTCTATAGTTAACATCATGCTTGGCAAGCATTTTACTGAAAGCACCATGAATAAAGTGTGAACCACCATCAGTCATTAAATATCTAGGGACTCCAAACCTTGGGAAAATAACTTCCTTAAGCATTTCAATAGAGGTGTTGTGATCAACACTACTGGTTGGAATAGCTTCTACCCATTTAGTAACATAATCAACAGCAACCAAAATATGTGTATACCCATTAGAGGAAGGAAAATGTCCCATGTAATCAAATCCCCAAACATCAAATGGTTGAACAACAAGTAAATAATTCATAGGCATTTCTTGACGCTTACCGATATTACCTATTCTTGGACATTCATCACAAGATGAGACGTACTTATGAGCATCCTTGAAGAGAGTAGGCCAAAAAGAATCCAGACTGCAATACCTTGTGAGAAGTTCTATCTCCAGCATGATGCCCTCCATAAGCTTTGGAGTGACATTTCCGTAGGATTTGTCCCTGTTCATGCTCAGGTACACAACGCCTAATAATACCATCTATTCCTTCTTTATAAAGATGTGGGTCATCCCAAAAGTAATGTCTTAAATCATACAAGAATTTTTTCTTTTGCTGGTATGTAAAGCTAGGTGGTAAATATTTAGCAACAATGTAGTTATCATAGTCAGCATACCAAGGAGTATTATTAGCAACATTTATTACAGCTAACTGCTCATTAGGAAAACTACCATCAATAGGTAGTGGGTCATCAAGCACATTTTCAAGCCTAGACAAGTTGTCAGCTACTGGGTTCTCAACTCCTTTTCTATCAATGATATGTAAGTCAAATTCTTGTAATAAGAGAACCCAACGAATAAGTCTAGGTTTAGCATCTTTCTTTTCCATAAGATATTTAATAACAGCACGGTCTGTGTGAACAGTTACCTTGGACTCAAAAATATAAGGTCTAAATTTATCACAAGCAAACACCACAGCTAAGAATTCTTTTTCAGTAGTAGCATAATTTCTTTGAGCATTGTCTAGAGTTTTACTAGCATAATGAATAACATTAAGTTTCTTATCAACTCTTTGTCCTAGAACAACACCAACATCATAATCACTAGCATCACACATAATTTCAAAATGCAAGTTCCAATCAGGTGGTTGAACAATAGGTGTAGATATTAAGGCTTTCTTGAGTGTTTCAAAGGCTTCAAGACAATCATCATTAAAAAAAGGAATATCCTTTTGCAAAAGATTAGTAAGCGGCCTAGAAATTTTAGAAAAGTCTTTGATAAATCTCCTATAGAAACTAGCATGGCCTAGGAAACTACGAATACCTTTGATATCCTTAGGACATGGCATTTTCTCAATGGCATCAACCTTAGCTTGGTCCACTTCAATACTTCTTTCAGAAACTTTATGACCCAAGACAATGCCTTCATTAACCATAAAGTGGCACTTCTCGCAATTCAAGACAAGATTTGTTTGTTCACATCTCTGCAAAACTTGCTCAAGATTGCTTAAACAATCATCAAAAGACTTCCCATAAACAAAAAGTCATCCATGAAAACCTCAACAATCTTTTCAAAAAAATCAGAGAATATTGCAGTCATACATCTTTGAAAGGTAGCCGGTGCATTACAAAAACCAAAAGGCATACATCTATAAGCATAAGTTTCAAAGGGACAAGTAAAATTGATCTTTTCTTGATCAGGTTGAGATACAGGTATTTGTGAAAAGCCAGAATATCTTCTTCAAGGAAGCAAAAGTGTGTGTTCTTAGATAATCTTTCAAGCATTTGATCAATAAAAGGCAAAGCGTAATGATCTTTTCTAGTTGCTTTATTTAATTTTCTATAATCAATTACCATTCTATAGCCTGTAACAATTCTTTGTGGAATAAGCTCATTCTTATCATTAGGAACAATAGTTATACCTCCTTTCTTAGGAACACAATGAACATGACTTAACCATCTACTATCAGCTATGGGATAGATTATACCTGCTTCCAGAAGTTTTAATATTTCTGTTCTTACCAGTTCTTTCATCTTCGGATTTAACCGATGTTGGTGATCAACGATGGGTTTAGCATCAGGCTCCATATTAATCTTGTGCTTACATAGAGTGGGACTAATGCCCTTTTAATCATCAAGAGTATATCCAATAGCAGCTCGGTGCTTCCTTAGAACTTTCAATAATCTTTCTTCTTCATGTTTTGAAAGGTTAGCACTAATAATAAGAATATATATTTTATTTTCATCAAGATAAGCATATTTCAAAGTGTCTGGCAATTGTTTTAATTCAAACATAGGATCACCTTTAGGTGGAGGAGGACCTCCAAGATTTTCAATAGGAAAATTGTGTTTAAGTAGAGGAAGAAATTTTTATCAATTTCATTTCTTTCATGCATATGTGAATCATTTTCATGTTCTAGCAAATATTGTTCTAAAGGATCAGTAGGTGGAACAGCAATAGAAGCAAGACCAATTAATTCATCCTTACTAGGAAATTCTTTTTCATGATGATTTCTACTAAACTTGGAAAAAATGAACTCATGAGACTCATCACCAAAGCTAACACCAACAGTTTGTTTCTTACAATCTATCTTAGCCTTAACTGTGTTCAAGAAAGGTCTACCAAAGATAATGAGACAAAAGTCATATTGTGGGGAACCAAGAACAAGAAAATCAGTAGGGTATTTAATTTTACTACACAAGACTTCAACATCTCTAATAATCCCAATTGGGGATATGGTGTCTCTATTGGCAAGTTTAATAGTAACATCTATTTCTTCTATCTCAGCAGGTGCTATGTCTTTCATGGTTTCTTCATATAAAGTGTAAGGAATAGCACTCACGCTATCACCCATGTCACATAAACCATGATAACATTGATCTCCTATTTTAACTGAGAGAATAGGCATGCCTACCACAGGTCTATGTTTATCTTTCCTATCAGGTTTAGCAATTCTAGCAGCTTCTTCACAGAAGTAAATAACATGCCCATCCATATCTTCTTCTAAGAGATCCTTAACCATAGCAACTCTAGGTTCTACTTTAATTTGTTCATAAAGTTTAGGTGTTCTAATATAGCTTTTGTTACCACAGTTGAAACTTCAGCATGTTCCTTTATCCTAACAGGGAAAGGTGGTTTCTCAATATAGGCAGCAGGAACAACCAGATCAACATTATAAACTATAGTTTCTTCTTTAACTGGCACTGATTCTTTAATTTCTTCTTTAATAGGTGGGTGATATTTAAACCACTTCTCCTTAAGGAGTTCAACATGAGTAGCAAATGATTCACAAAAGGAGGCTACTATCTCAGAGTCAAGCCCGTATTTAGTGCTCTACTTTTGAAAAGCATCGATATCCATAAAATATTTAACACAATCATATTTAATTTTAATACCCGACTCTTCACCTTCATCGAGTTCACAATCTTCAGAGTTGCATTTAATTCTTTCCAAAAGATCCCACCGGAGTTCACTAGTCTTCTTCATAAATGAACCATCACAAGAAGTATCAAGAATGGTTTGATCATTACGAGAAAGCCGAGCATAAAAATTCTGAATAATAATTTCTCTTGAGAGCTCATGACTGGGGCATGAATATACCATTGACTTAAGCCTCCCCCAAGCTAGAGCGATAACTTCTCCTTCACGAGGCCAAAAATTATATATATATAATTCCGATCACGATGAACTAGATGCATAGGATTTTTTTGGTGGAACTCCAATTTCAAACTATTCCAATTCCATGATCCAATATCATCGCATATCCTATACCATGCCAATGATTTTAATTTCAAAGATAAAGGGAAAACCTTTTTCATCACTTCATACCTGGGTAAACCTGCAAGCTTAAACAATCCACAAATTTGTTCCACATATATCAAATGCATACCAGGATGTTCGGTTCCATCTCCTGCATAAGGATTAGCTAGCAGTTGTTCTATCATACCCAAAGGAATTTCATATTCAATATTTTCAGTAGGTGCAGTATGTTGAGGGGTGGCTAATTGTGGTTCTGGACGAGGTGAAGATACCAGAACAAACCCATCAAAGGATTGTTTTCCATAGTAACAAGTGACAATAAATTTCATCCCACTATATAAATGTTTCCTTACCAAATTCCACTTACCAAAGGAGCTTCACTCCCCGGCAACGGCGCTGGAAAATAGCCTTGATTAACCACAAGTATAGGGGATTAATTATAGCTCTTTTTGATAAGTAAGAGTCTCGAACCCAATGAGGAGCAAAAGGAAATGACAAGTAGTTTTCGGTAAGGTATTGTCTGCAAGTGCTGAAATTGTAAGTAGCGGAGTAGTTTGATAGCAAGATAATTTGTAATGATCAAGTCGCGATAATAGTAACAAAAGTGCAGCAAGGTAGCCAATTCTTTTGGGGCAAAGTACAGGCCAAAACAGTCTCTTATGATAAGCAAAGCGCTCTTGAGGGTACACGGGAATTTCATCTAGTCACTTTCATCATGTTGGTTCGATTTGTGTTCGCTACTTTGATAATTTGATATGTGGGTGGTCCGGTGCTTAGGTGCTGTTCTTACTTGAACACACCTCGTACTTATGATTAACCCTCCCGCAAGCATCCTCAACAACGAGAAAAGTATTAAGAATAAATTCTAACCATAGCATTAAACTTTTGGATCCAATCGGTCCCTTACAGAATAGCACATAAACTGGGGTTTAAGCTTCTGTCACTCTCGCAACCCACCATCTAATTGCTACTCCACAATGGATTCCTTAGGCCCAAATATGGTGAAGTGTCATGTAGTCGACGTTCACATGACACCACTAATGGAATAACAACATACATACTATCAAAATATAAAACACATATCAAGTTCTCATGATTACTTGCAACATGATTTCTCCTGTGACCTCAAGAACAAAGGTATCTACACACAAATAATAATCATGCTCAAGATCAGAGGGGTGGTAAATAGCATAATGGATCTGAACATATAATCTTCCACCAAATAAACCATATAGTAATCAACTACAAGATGTAATGAACACTACTAGTCACCCACAAGCACCAATCTGTAGTTCCGGTAACAAGATTGAACACGAGAGATGAACTAGGGTTTGAGAGGAGATGGTGCTGTTGAAGATGTTGATGGAGATTGCCCTCCCCAAGATGGGAGAGTTGTTCGTTATGATGATGACGATGATTTCCCCTTCCGGGAGGGAAGTTCCCCCGGCGAAATCGCTCCGCCAGAGGGCAAAAGTGCTCATGCCCAAGTTCCGCCTCGAGACGGCGGCGCTCCGTCCCGAAAGTCCTCTCCTTATTTTTTTCTAGGTTAAAACCACTTACATACCAGAAGATGGGCACCAGAGGTGGACCGAGGAGGCCACAACCCACCAGGGCGCGCCTGGGGGACCTGGCGTGCACAGGTGGGTTGTGCCAACCTGGTGGCACCCCTTGGTGGTTATTGGCTCTAGTATTTCTTAAACATTCCATAAAAACCCCCCTGAAGTTTTAGCTTATTTGGAGTTGTGCAGAATAGGTAGCCTGACGTAGCTTTTTCAGGTCCAGATTTCCAGCTGCCGGAATTCTGCCTCTTGGTGTGTTCCTTGCAAATTATGAGAGAAAAAGCATTAGAATTACTCAAAAAAGCATTATTATGGATAAAAACATTATAAATAACAATAAGAAAACACGATGCAAAATGGACGTATCAGCAGGCATGGAGCCGGCGACGACGATCTTCATGCTGCCGTTGCACGGGGAGCACGGTCAGAGCGGTCGCGCGAAGGTGGTGGACCTCGATCAGGAAGTCGTGGATGTTCACGATGACACTCTGCCGCGGACCGACGTGGTTGAGCGGGCGGAGGTCAAGGGAGGGGGCAGCGATGCCGTCTTGGGGGAGGCACCGCGGACGACGCTGGGAGGAGCGCCTCAGGCGCTGACGGGTGGGGCGCCGCCAGTTGCGCTGCTGCAGGCGACTTTCACCGGTGTGCCAGCGAGAGCGCCGGAGAGGGCGCCGGCCGCGGAGGAGGCGGTCAGCGGCGAGTACGCCCTAGTGCCCAGGCCAGGGGGTAGTCGGGCCGTCGGGTCGCAGCCGGATCGGGCAGGGGCCAGCGAGGTCTTCTTCGGGCCCTTGACCCAGGAGGAGCGACGATGGCCGCCGTGAGCCAACGCCTTCAAGGGCGCACAGAGAGGATCCAGGCCTTCGCCCAGGCCAAGGAGGAGCGGACACGGGAGCTGGAGCGCACCGTGCTCGTAAGTCCTTCCTTTGTCTACTATCTTCTTTTTGCTGCTTCTTTTAGTGGGGCACGCTAGCGCACCCACTGGGTGTAGCCCCTGAGATTCGGGTCAACTACATAGTAGTTGGCTCGAATCTTAAACTTTTGTCATGTGCTGATCATCGCTCCTTGCGGCAACTAGACTCCTACCGGGTCCACGTCTTTAACCAGCTCCTGGAGAAGCACCAGCAGCTCAAGGAGCAACTCGCCGCCAAGGAGGAGGCACTCCGCGCCGCCGTAGGTAACTTTCTTGCATGCTCTTTTTAGTGGGGGCGCGCTAGTGCACCCACTGGGTGTAGCCCCTGAGATTCGGGCCAACGACGTAGTTGTTGGGTCGAATCTTAAAGTAATCCTTTGTTTTTGAATCTTTGTTGTGCAGCCGAGGTGTCGTCCTGGCGAACCCGACTGATCCGAGGTGGCTATCAGTATGACTGGGTCATTGCTTACGTCGGCCGGCTTCGGGTCGAGGTGGCGGAGGCACAGGCGGAGGCGGTAGAGGACCGACAGGCACTTGACGAAGCCGACTGGTTGTAGGAGCAGCTGGCAGGCGACAAGAGCCGTCTCGAGGCCGAGGTGGACTGCCTCAAGGCGGAGGCGGCCAAGGTTTTGGAGGCATAGCGGGCCCTTGCCGAGACTGGCCAGCAACGCGACAAGCTGACCGACGACAAGGGCCTGCTTCAGGCCGAGGTGGAGCGGCTAAAGGCCAAGGTGTCCAAGGCGAGGGAGGCCCACCAGGCGGAACTCCACCGTAACGCGGAGTGCGAGAAGGTGGCTGAGGCAAAGGACGATGTAGGATCGAAAGTATGTCTAGAGGAGGGGGGTGATTAGACTACTTGACCAAAAAAATCTAGCCTTTTCCCAATTTTAAGTCTTGGCAGATTTTAGCAACTTAGCACAAGTCAAGCAATCAACCTACACATGCAAGTCTAAGAGTATAGCAGTGGAATGTAAATCATTCCATGTGAAGGTAAAGGGGAGGAGTTTAGAGGGAGCAAATGCAATGTAGACACGGAGATTTTTGGCGTGGTTCCGATAGGTGGTGCTATCGTACATACACATTGATGGAGACTTCAACCCATGAAGGGTAACGGTAGCGCGAGTCCACGGAGGGCTCCACCCATGAAGGGTCCACGAAGAAGTAACCTTGTCTATCCCACCATGACCATCTCCCATGAAGGAATTGCCTCACTCGGGTAGATCTTCACGAAGTAGGCGATCTCCTTGCCTTTACAAACTCCCTGGTTTAACTCCACAATATTGGTGGAGGCTCCCAAGTAACACCTAACCAATCTAGGAGACGCCACTCTCCAAAATGTAATAGATGGTGTGTTGGTGATGAACTCCTTGCTCTTGTGCTTCAAATGATAGTCTCCCCAACACTCAAATCTCTCTCACAGATTTGGATTTGGTGGAAAGATGATTTGAGTGGAAAGCAACTTGGGGAAGGGTAGAGATCAAGATTCTTGTGATTGGATTGGAATATCTTGGTCTCAACTCATGAGTAGGTGGTTCTCTCTCAGAAAATGAATGCTGGAAGTGTAGGCACGTTCTGATGCCGCTCTCCATGAATGGAGCAAGAGTGGAGGGGTATATATAGCCTCCACACAAAATCTAACTGTTACACACAACTTACCAAACTCGGTGAGACCGAATACTCAAACATCGTCAGACCGATTCAGTTCAAAATGTGAATGTTAGGCTTTTTGGTGGGACCGACATGTCAACTCGGTGGGACTGATTTCATTAGGGTTAGGGCATAACATAATCTCGGTGAGACCGATCACATAAACTTGGTGAGACCGATTTCTGTAATAGGCAAACAGAGAGTTGGTCAGGCAAACTTGGTGGGACCGATCACTCATGTCAGTGAGACCGAAATGTTACGAAAAGGAAATAGAGAGTTTGCATTGCGAACTCGGTGGGACAGATCGCTCATTTCGGTTAGACCGAAACGTTATAAAGGGAAACAAAGAGTTTGCAATCCCATCTCGATGAGACCGAGATCCCTATCGGTGAGACCGAACTGATTAGGGTTTTTGGCTATGGCTATGTCAAATGACCTCGGTTGCGCCGGATAGATCAAATCGGTGGGGCCGAGTTTGACTTTTGGTTTGAGACATATGTGGATATGAGAAAGTGGTTGAGGGCGTTGGAGCATATCACTATGCATTTTGAGCAAGCAAGCCATTAAGCAACACCTCAACCCCACTTAGTAGTACTAGCTTTTCCTATGGACTCAATGTGATCTTGGATCACTAAAATGAAAATGTAGAGTCTTGAGCTTGAGCCAATATGTGTCCTTAGCATTTTGAGGGGTCCACATTTCTAGTCCATGCCATGCCAATCATTGAAATTTATGAAATGATCATCTTGAAAGAGCATTAGTTCAATGAGCTATATGTTGTTAGGAATTACCAAAACCACCCAGGGATAGTTGCACTTTCAATCTCCCCCCTTTTTGGTAATTGATGACAACATATAGAACAAAGCTTCGACAATTGATAATAAGATTTAAATATATCATCTCTTTGAGAAGTATGTGATAAGCAAGAGTTCCCCCTAAATTTGTGCATTATTTAAAAATTTGCTTTTGAATGCAAATGCACAATCGATTAGAATCATGGGTTACTCTTCCATGTCACATACATCTTGTTGGAGCGCTCAAAATGATAGAAGCTAAAATATGCACTCATCACCAAGGCAAAGTGAATGATCATATATGAGAGATAAGTAATAACATCATTCAAGCACAAGAATTAAGGTATGGTATGATCAAACACATGATCAAACAAGTATCTCACACACACATAAAGTATCATCCAAGCAAGCACACAAATAAGTATCAACCAAGAAGCAAAAGAGATAGAAAAAAGAAACAAGCTCTCTCTCTCTCAAAGCCTATGATCTATACACTTTCTCCCCCTTTGGCAACAAGTTACCAAAAATCTCGAAAATGCATAGTGATATGTGTTTATCTAGGCTTGATCTTTGGGAGGAGGCGTTGATAGGACTCCAAGGACGAATGCATCGGTTGAAGTTGTTGGAGCTGGTGGAGTGGCAACTGGAGGTGCTACTGATGTTGTGGCTGCAGGTGCTGATGTAGTAGCTCTTGTGTCAGTCACTGGCACTGCAGAAGATCTCTGTCCCCTAGGAACTCTCTGAAAGGCATCTGTGGTTGCTTTCCCTTTCTTCTCCTCAACTTCTTCCTGGAGCTGCTCAATAGCTGTCTGCATCTCTGTCACCTTCAATTCAAGATCATAGAACTTTGTTTCAATGATCCTCTCCAGGCTTTCTTGGTTCTGAGTCAGGGTGGCCAATCCCTTCTCAATCCTCAAGGTGGCTTGAATAAGATATCCAAGTTGATCTTGCTTTGACTTGAGAAACACTTGAGAAGCCTCTTCAACACTTGGGATTTTGGCTGCTTTCTCAGCCTTTGCCTTCTCCCTCTTCTCTTGAGCCTCTACATAAGTAGGATCTTCAGCATTCATGAAAACTATGTTGTCCTCAAAATCATGCCTCAAGGGAAGATGTTTCTTGTCTAACAAGTATGTTCCTGTGCCCATCTTGGAGTTGATGAGCATCTGGATGTGTGGAGCATACCCACATGACCTCTTCTGATCGGCAGTTGTCCTCTTGATTGTCTCAACAATCAGACTCATCACTTTGAGCTTTTGGGGCACATCAAACAACTGTAGCAAGTTTATGGAATGGCCTCTGATCATCCTATGATCACCCGACTTGGGCAACAAGGTATGCCTCAAGATAGTGTTGATGGTGGTCAGACCAGACAACAGATAATATACAAAGCCCATCTTGTGAGTCTTCAAGGCTTTGTCAGGAATCTCCTTATACATGTTAGCCATGGAGTTGTGATCTTTCTTCTAAGCCCATCTTGTGCGTCTTCAAGACTTTGTCAGGAATCTCCTTATACATGTTAGCCATGGAGTTGTGATATTTCTTCTTCTTGGCATAGACATCTATGCCATCCTCATGCTCTATAGGGGCATTTATCAGCTCGGCCCATTCAGCAACTGTCGATTGGTACCTTGTACCTTCAGACATCCAGACAATCTTTCCATCCAGATAGAAATGTGTTGTGGAGTAGAATTGCATAATGAGCTCATCATTCCACTTGGTGAGTTTCTGACCCACAAAAGTGTCTACTCCACATAGTCTGAAGCTCTTATGCACTCCTGGAAAGTGGTCTTCATTGTTATCAATGTACTTCCAGTCTACCCACTTCATATCACAGACAATTGGCTTCTTATCTAGCAGAATAGTCTCATCGAAGTCCTGCTGCTCCTTGGTGTGAAACCTATAATCCACAGCAGTCCTTCTCCCCACAACATATGGATCAGATTCTCTCCATAGTCCGAGGCATGCATCCTTTCTGATTTTCATATTTTCTTCCACTGGATGATTGTCATCATGGTCAAGAATCTTGGGCTTTAGCTTCCTAAGAACTTGGGCTTCTTCTTCTTCTTCTTTTTCTTCTTCTTCTTCTTCTTCTTCTTCTTCTTCTTCAATCTCAAGCACTTGGGCTGTCGTGGTGGGCGCACGGCAGATGACAAGGGATGGCTAAAGATATGGAGAGGCTCGAGGGCACTGGTGGTCTCCAGAGGTGAGGGTGGCATGAGCGAGTGCGGGGCGCAAGACATACCTAGGTTCGGGGCTCTCTGGAGAGATAACACCCCTAGTCCTGCCGAGTGTAGTTGATGTGTATTAGTACAGAGTTGCTCCTAGAGCTGTATGGAGGAAGAAGGAAGGCAGACCAAGGCTCAGGCTGCTCCCTCTCCTTAGGTGTTGCTTGCTACACGTGCGTGTGAGTGAGTGAGTGAGTGAGTGATCGCCCTCCCATGCATGAGGGCTGCTGGGGAGTTTTATAGGTCAACCCCCAGGAGTAAAATAGTAATGCTAAAAGGTCATGGGGTGAGGTTGTCATTGTCTGGGAAGCCGGCACTAGGACCTGCCGGGGGTCTGGGCTTGCTGGGTTCTCCGGGCGCGGGGCCCGCCGGGTACAGGGGCACTGTTGGCCATCTTGTCAATCGTTAGGGAGTGGCCGGGTTGAGTCGGCTATAGTGGCGCTTCGTCAGGTCGCCGCTTGTTGGCGTCATGCACTGGTGACGATGGTCGCACTGTTGCGACACTGGCCCCGGTCAGCTGGTAGGTGGGGCACTGTTGCCACGCCCCGGCTGACCAGAGGCATTGGTGGGGCACTATTGCCTCGATCATTGGTAGATGGAGACTCGTCCCATCGTACGGCTAGGATGGGACGGGAGCTGACACGTGGTCGGGTTGAGGAACACGCTAAGGGTGGAGCTAGCTTGTTGAAGAAGTCTTGATGTGTTGGGTTCGGCTGTCTTGAGCTGGTTGTCGGCGCCGAGTTTGAGGAGTCCGGCCGGGTTGTGGAGTTTGACCGCGTTGAGCGGCTTCATTGGGTTGAGCGACCCAGCCAAGCGTGAGCCAGATCGAGGGGCGTTGCTGGCCCCATTGTTTTTGAAAAGGATCCAGGTTCCATTGCCTGCCTGGGGTTCATCCCCCCGACAGTAGTCCCCGAAGCTGTGAAGGTCCGCCGTCTTCGGATGGGAGGGCCTTCGCAGTCCCCCCCGAGGAGGTGAATTTCGCGGCCACCGGTCCGGCAACACCCATTGTGTGCCGGCTTTCGGAAGCCGGATCGCGGCACCCGGCAGGGGCGGGAAACCAAAGAGTTTGTCGAATCTTGGGGCAATCTTTTGAACTTCGTGCGGGCACCACGTGGCGCCCGGAAGCCAGAGAGGCCTGATAGGCCACGCGCGTGATAGGACAGGGTGATGCACTGGGGCCCTATGGCCGCGCGCCCTCAGCCCATGCGCACAGATTTATTGCGGTGTCTGCGGGCCGGTTGCCATTCTTGATGCAGTTACTACGCACGTACGTGCGCAGTTATTGCGGGGAAGTGGGAGGGGCGAGCGCAAACGATCCCACTTCCCCATGTTTTGAATCGTGGGTTATAAATTGGGGGAGGGGCGGCCGAAGTCATTCTTGCCTGCGCTCCCCTGCTCCTTCTTCCTTCCTCTCCTTCTTGTGACCAGCGCGCACTGCGACTCCCAGCGCTTCGAGTAGAGATCCACCATCGCTCTTCTTCCTTTCTCTCTTTTGCCTCCTTCCATGGCGCTGCCGGTGGCTCGTGGATGGGCTCGACCATCACCCTAGATGATACCGCCTATCTGCGAACCTCCAGGCACTTGCCGGGGGAGATGGAGGGTGCCGTGCGCCTGCCGCGGGGCGAGCGGGAGCCGCAACCGGAGGGCACAGAGCGCGCTGTTTTCTACCCGCACTTCAAGCGCGGGTTTGGGCTTCCCGCGAGCACCTTGTTCAGCGACTTCTTGGAGTTCTTTGGGCTCCAGCCCCACCATCTTAGCGTCGGCTCCATCGTGCAACTTTCGGGCTTCGTCACCCTCTGCGAGGGGTACCTGGGGGTCGATCCCTCGATCGACCGCTGGGTGCGCCTCTTCCCCTTGAAGCAGCAGGGGCCAAGGGCCGGGGAGATGTCCGAGTGCGGGGCCGCTGTCATCTCCAAATGATTGGGCGCTGACTGCCCGAAGATACTGCTGGAGGATTCTGCCAAGAATTGGCAGAATTCCTTCTTCTACGTCCGCAACCTCGGCGTGTACCGCATCAACTTGCCGCCCTTCGTCAACTCGCTGCCGATGGAGAAAAAGAACTGGGGTTATTACCCCAAGCATCCATCGCAGGAGGTGCTCAACCTGTGCGAGCGGGTGTCGGTCATGAAGGAGCGGGAAGGGCTCACCGGCAACGACCTCATCACCGCCTTCATCAAGCGCCGACTGCTGCCGCTGCAGTAGCACAACCACCTTATCGGCGAGATGACTGGGCTTCAGGACCCCACCCGCATGTCGAACTTGCGGCTGGGGGAGGACCAGGTCGCCCGCCGGGTCAATGATATCTCCAAGGCCAACCTATGGGACGAATCGGAGTTCGGGAAGTCTCCGTACAGCCAGGCGAACCCAGCGCCCGCGGTGAGTCCCTGGTCTCCATACTTTGCTGCTACTCATCTTCTTATTCACCTCGACGCGACGTGGGAAGTACTTCTGAACACCATCGGGCATCCTTAAGACCGGGCCCGGACGCAAATGGCGTGCGCTGCCACGGAGGAGCCCGAGGCCCATGGCGAAGGGGAGGGGGCGACCGCCGACGCAAACGCAGGGCGCCGAGCGGGTAAGCTTGTCTTCACTTCTTGAGTTGTCGGTCGCGGGACGGTCTTGGGGATGCTGACGCGAGTCGCCGTTGTAGTGGTGGCAGGTGGGGGAGGCCGCGACGCAGGCGGAGCCATGTCATCTCCGGGGGCGCCGGTGGTGAGCCAACTACACGGGAAAGACAACACCGCACCGTGAGCCCCGACCGTGAAACATGCGGCGGACCCAGTCGGTGGCGCGAAGCCGCCTGCCGAGAGGAGGCACAGCATTCCGTAGGAGAGGGCGGCGAGGCCCGCCATTCCGGTGGTGCCGGGGTGAGTTCCCTTCTTGCTTGAACTGAGTGGCTGAGCGGCTCTGCTAGGCTCTTGCGTTTTTACTCTGTCTTGTGTTTCAGGTCGCCGATCTGGTTGGCACTGGCAGCGGCGGATGCTGTGTCCAATGAGGGCATTGCGTTCTGGAGGAGCCGGTCTGACAACGTTGACCGGGACGAGGAGGAGGAAAGGGCAGAGGCGGCGCATCCGGACCTTGGCCTGGACCCGGCCGATGCCGAAGGCCAGGCCTGGTGGGACCAGAACAGGGCCATGGCAGAGCTGGAGGCGGCGTCGACCCAGGCCTGGGTTAACGCTGCGATGACACAGGTGTAACACCCACAATGCGGCTATATCTCCCATGTGTCGGGGCACGACTTAGAGGCATAGCCGCATGGTAGGTTTGTCGCAAGAGGGGTAATCTTCACACAATCCCATGTACTGAATAAAAATGGGATAAGGAGTAGGCTTACAATCGCCATTTCACACAAATACAAGATAAACATACATCATCCAGAGTACAATAAGGTCCGACTACGGAACCAGAATGAAGAAGAAAACCCCAAATGCTAGATCCCAAATTGTCCCAACTGGGCTCGACTACTAATCAACTGGAAACGAAACAACACAACGAACACGATCTTCATCGAGCTCCCACTTGAGCTCGGTTGCGTCACCTGCACTGGTATCATCGGCACCTGCAACTGTTTGGAAGTATCTGTGAGCCACAAGGACTCAGCAATCTGACACCCATGAGATCAAGACTATTTAAGCTTATGAGTAGGAAATGGTAATAGGTGGAGCTGCAGCAAGCACTAGCATATATGGTGGCTAACTTACGCAAAAGAGAGCGAGAAGAGAAGCAATGCACGGTCGTGAACTAGAAGTGATCCTGAAACTACTTACGTTCAAGCATAACACAAGAACCGTGTTCACTTCCCGGACTCCGTTGAGAAGAAACAACACGGCTACACACGCGGTTGATTCATTTTAATTAAGTTACGTGTCAAGTTCTCTACAACTGGACATTAACAAATTCCCATCTGCCCATAACCGCGGGCATGGCTTTCGAAAGCTCAAATCCCTGCAGGGGTGTCCCAACTTAGCCCATCACAAGCTCTCACAGTCAACGAAGGATATTCCTTCTCCCGGGAAGACCCGATCAGTCTTGGAATCCCGGTTACAAGACATTTTGAAAATGGTAAAACAAGACCAGCAAGACCACCTGATGCGCTGACATCCCGATGTGAGCTGCACATATCTCATTCTCAGGGAAACACCGGATGAATACTATGCATAGCTAAAACCAGCCCTCAAGTTTCCCCGAGGTGGCGCCGCAAGTGGCTCTGTTTCCGACGAACACTTAGAGAAGCACTGGCCCTGGGGGGGGTTAAAATAAAGATGACCCTCGGGAGCGCGACTCCCAAGGGAAAAGTAGGTGGTGGTGAGGCAAATGGTAAAACCAAGGTTGGGCCTTGCTGGAGGATTTTTATTCAAAGTGAACTGTCAATAGGTCCCCATAACACCCAACCGTGTAAGGAACGCAAAATGAAGGAACATAACACCGGTAAGACGGAAACTAGGGCGGCAAGAGTGGAACAAAACACCAGGCATAAGGCCGAGCCTTCCACCCTTTACCAAGTATATAGATGCATTAATTAAATAAGAGATATTGTGATATCCCAACATATCCATGTTCCAACATGGAACAAACTTCATCTTCACCTAAAACTAGCAACGCTATAAGAGGGGTTGAGCAAGCGGTAACATAGCCAAACAATGGTTTGCTAGGAAAGGTGGGTTAGATGCTTGACATGGCAATATGGGAGGCATAATAAAGCAAGTGGTAGGCATCGCGGCATAGCAATAGAGCGAACAACTAGCAAGAAAAGATAGAAGTGATTTCGAGGGTATGGTCATCTTGCCTGAGATCCCGCAAGGAAGAAGAACGAGTCCATGAAGAAGACAAACGGACGTAGTCGAACGGATCCTCACAAACGTGACGTTATCGGAACTAACCCGAAGAAGCAACACCGGAAATAAGCAAAACAACATAGTAAACAACCATCACATCAACATGGCATGATGCACAACTAAGTATGATGCATGTCCGGGTTAATGAAGCATGGCATGGCAAAGTGCACAAGCAATCCTACAAATTAAGTGGAGCTCAATATGTAACTCCATTGCATATTGACGGAACACCACATTCAGGTTATTTAGTTCGATCTCGTTTATGTACCCAACAATATTAAATGTTGATTAACACGACAAGAGGTGAAGCATAATTAAACTAACTATCTAGTCAAATTTAAATGAGGCCGGAAATAACAAACAACAATTCTGGCAAATCCTCATTTGCATATATTATATTTGGTATTGTTCTGTCCTAAAGCATATTTTAGAGTTTTTTAACATGCAAAGTAATGTCACCATGTTAAACTAGGCATTTTTGTACCCCATTTACATATAAAGTTTGTTAAGTTTGGAGCTACGATTATTTAGTTATGAAATAAAGCATTTTAGGATGGCAATATAGCAAAATTAATCAAACAACATTTTAAACTTGTTAAACATGGATGAAAGTGGTATATTATTAAACTAGATGAAATTCTAAGCATTTATCATATCTAATGTTTTTACATATGATGCACGGTTATTGAGTTATGATATGTCTGAAGCTTAGGGGCTTTTCTGTAAAGTAGGTAAATCACTGGTTATGAGACAAATTCGCAGTAGCGGAAAAAATATAGGCGGGCTGAAAACTGGGCGGACTGGGCGCTCAAATTGGGCCAGGCCCAGTCGGTGGAGACGGAACGCTGGCTGGGCCAGATCGGCCGCTGGCCCGCTGGAGCGCTAGGCCTGACGCAGGACGCGGCACACGTGCGTTTGGGCGGGCAGATGAGGTTGGCGAGCTGGGCGCTCGTCCTCCTCGTGTTCAGGGAGCCGCAGCGGCGGACTCCGGCGGCGCGAAGGTGTAGCGGGGTCGAGGAGGAACGGGATCCGACCTAAATGGATGCGGGGTGGTGCGGGCTTCCCAGATCTGCCAGCAGGGAGGCCGGATTGGGGGACTGACGGCTTATTCCGGCGGCGGCGGCGCAGATCCGAGGCCATGGAGGCTCTGCAGGAAGAGGCATAGAGAGATGAGATAGGGAGAAAACGAGGAGGGAGGAAGGATGGCACGACGGCATCGGGGCATGCCTACTGGGGTCTCCGGTGGCGGCTCTAGTGACCTTGGTCTCCGGCGAGCGACGGGGTGGAGTCGGCGGGTGACTGGCGATGAAGCTCGGGGCGGAGCTCAGCGCGGGGAGCGGGGCGCTCCTGCAGCGCATGGGCGGTGGTGTAGTGCGGGCGCCTCAGGCTCGGTTGCGGCCCGGGGCGGGCTCCAGATGGGCCATGAGGGCCACAGCGAAGTGGGGTGCTGGAGAGGCGGCGTGGAGGGCTACGAGTGGCTGCGGGAAGCGGGGAGATGACTTGGCATCTCTCGGTTGGTCGGGGCGACGCCTCAGGTGGCGGCGCGCCCTCTGGGCCGGCAACAAGTGGCGGTGGCGGGGTGGCTTGGCACTGAAATCCAGGAGGGAGGAGGCTGTCGGCTGCGGGGATCCCGAGGGGAAGGCTGGAAGGTAGGTGGAGGCTAGGGGGTGCCCAAATTTAGAATCAGGGGTGTATATATAGGGTAGTAGCTAGGGTTTGGGAGGTTTTGGGGGCTTCCGGACCCTCCGATCAAGATCGGACGACACCGGTCGAGAGTGGGGGGGGGTTGGTTGGACCTAGGTGGGGGTAGAGGGCTGTGCAGATGGGTTGGACTGAGAGGAAAGAGGATGAATGCAGCCTGGCGACTGTTTTCGGAGACAGAAAACGTCTAACGATAGACCAGCTATACTGCCGCTATAGTTATCCGTTGGGGCATCAAATGAACTCCAAATGCGATGAAACTTGGCAGGCGGCCTACCTACTCTAATAACGAGATGACACGCCAACTTTCGTCCCATTCCGAGAACATTTTCCGGCCACTTATAAAATAATATTTCGGACGTGCCGCGTGCGCGTGCAAGTGTGTCTGCGCTCAGAACATACAACGGAAGGAACGGGGAGACCCGGACGGATGCAAGTTTTGAAAACATGATGATGCAATGCACATGATGACATGGCAAGATGCCACACGCAAGCAAATGACAAGGCAACAACAACGAATAACTAGAAGACACCTGGCGCAACGGTCTCGGGGCGTTACAACACTCCACCACTACGAGAGGATCTCGTCCCGAGATCTAGGACGACACCGGATAGAAACGGAAGAGAAAGAGTAGAGGTAAAACTAAGTTGCTTCTTTGACAAAAGAGTGAAACCAAAGAACCTTGAGAGGTTGAACAAATTGAAAGAAAGAATACCACGAAGATGAACAAAGTCAAAAACACTCTGGTTAAAACAAGATAGAGAAGGAAAAAGAACGATATAATTTGGGCAGTACTCTGACTGTAAATGGAAGGAATTGAACATGAACTTGACAAGATGATGCCTCCGAAACTATCGAAAGAATGGCACAAGGGGTAAGTAAGATTTCAGACAACACTCCGGTTGAGAAGGGAGGCAAAACTTGATAAGATGAGAGAACTAGAATGAAGGACACGACACTCCAGTTGAATGGATAAGAAAAAGAAAGAACATGATCTTCACAATTCGAGATGATGAGTGAAGAGAGCAACATCACAATGCCTCCGGAAGAAAGAATGGAAGATAGATCATTGGAATGAAAGAATGGAGAAGAAAATGCCCACTTCTGACACAAATGAGCTTGGAAGGCACCCTTACGAGAATGTTATAACGGAGTTATTGGAGAACCAACAACGAAACAAATAAGCTTGTAGTGGGCTTATAGAAAGCATCTCAAAATTATGAGGTGACAACCTGCCACTCGCGGAAAAATATTTGATTGAGAGCTAGAAAAAGATAGAAAAGCTTCTTCCGTCGAGAGAATAAAGAGATAACTTGGATCACAGATAATCACCACAAAGAGCAACATTCCCAATGGAAGGCTTTAGGTGAAATCTATACCAAGATAACGTCCAACGAAGTAATTGATGGGTTGCAAAGGATGTCTTGAGCGAAGAGAAAATGATGGGTTTAGATAAGTCACTCTTGAAAACTTGTGAATCATGAAACATGAAGAGAAATTATCAAGAATGACATAACACCACCTCAAAAGATAAGGGAGGAAGGATTGAACTTCGGAATGCAAGATGAAGAACACTTGAGCTCCTTTGAAAAGAATCTCGATGAACACTTCGAGTAGGAATTAAATCCTTGATGAGTCATCATGTAGAGCCTCCATGAAGAACTCCGGTAATAAAAGGATGATCAAACGGATTGAAGGATGAAGATAATAAGGTTGAAGCCTTGCAATGATTAGATGGATCTTCGTGTGATGAGATCTTGGAACTCCGGGAAAAGAAAAGATGAACCAATTGAAACCGAGAATTTGATTAACCTCTAGAATAAGGAATTGAATTCACTCGATGACACAAGAATAAGAATTACATTATGCTTATCCTTCACCAATTTAAATTGATGGCACACAATGGATTTGGCATACTACTTATTCTCGTAGAAAGGATTAAGAGAGATATAGCGCAAACTTGGGAAGGTCTTCTATGAACCACCGACAGGATTGGAAAGAACGAATGAATTGATATGATAACGAAGGAAGAGAAATCTTGAACGAAGCACCGTAATAATTAAAAATGAACGTAGCACAGGCACAATTCACCGGGAAGAATTGGAGAATGAACGAAGATACTTTAGGGGATTTTGATACAAGTGAACGAAGAGTTCTCAAGTTGATTAGATCATACTTGAATGACACACCGGTATGATTTTGAGAACGAGAGCTGAAAGCTGGAATGAATAATTCTGAGATGATGGGCTCCGGAGAATCAAACTGAAAAGACTCCTGGATTGCTTCGGGTGGGTGAAAAGAATTCTCACAATGGAAAACAATTATGAGAGGATGGCATCAAGCTTGAACTACGCATCTCTGACAGAACGGATAAGATTTGGAGGAAAAAATCTTCTTCGGTCTTCAAAAATCCAAGAATGACGACGAGAAACACCACCATGAATTGTTAAGATACTCGGGGATGAAAATTAGAAAGGTTGAGCCAACAATGAATTTTTTTGAAAGATCTTGAAGAAAGACATATGACTGATGGCAAACCATTCTTACGTCAAACCTAGAAAAGAATTTGGTAATAACTCCGGAAAACTAGAAGAGTCAGGTACGCTCCTGGGAAAAGACATGTGGGTTAGGGCCCACTCGAAAGAAAGACCGTTGAACGACTTGAAAGAGAGATTGTGCTGGTTGAATTAAACGACTTGAAGCTTGAAAATATATAGAGTGGAAACATGAATCTTCGAGATATCTTCAGCACTCCGAAACAATTGAATAGAAAGCGGGGAATGATTATGAGGTGCACCGGCATGAGAAAAGCATTTGAAACGAGGAAAAGGATATAATCAACACCAAAAGCTTGAATTGAAAACACCGGAGAAGAAAGAGAGCGAAAACTGATGAACTTGTAGAGCATCTTTCATGAGAACCGCCGGGTAAACATTGAAAGAAAAGAATGAAGAGTCTTCACATCCATAAGATGGATACTTGATTTAGGAATCCGAGTCCTTGAAGAAAAAGGGGTGGGTGGGCGGGAAAACAAAGGCAACTTGGGACAGATGAAACAAACACCGTTGGGAAAATTGAGAGGTGATCTTGCGAATGGGAAAATGATAGGATTCACTTGAAGAGAAACACGCCGGTTGAAAAAGGATTGACATGACAATCTCGATTATCATGAAGGATTGGTATTCACATAGGAGTATGAGAATACCGCTTAGGAAAGGTATGTAATCAACACTTGACTTCGAAGCAACTCGAATACCACAAACAAAACAAAAAACAAAGGATTGGCTTGCAGAATAAGCCGGAACAAACATATGATAGACCCCATATCGTATCATGTGTCTGTTGGAAAGATATCCTAGGAGCTACTTGAATTCCCACTTATAAACTCCCGAAACTTCCTGGTTATGCAATCAGGTGTTGAGGATACATGTGAAGCATAATATCTCACGCAAAACTAGCAAATCCTACATCCAGCTGTATCCATCCTTCAACACATAACCAAGAAACCTTCGGAAATCATTTACCTCAACCTTCGAAAAGCATCCGTTATACGAGTCATGGCAATACTCCCGAACTCCCGGCCCAGTACTAGGTGGCGTTGAGGTTATCTCACCAACAACTAAATAAAAGAGATTTTCAATGTCGGCGAACTCAGGTATTCCAGAACTACAACGATAAAATTGTGACGACAACACCTCGGAGCTCAACTCCCCGGGACACTGCCACAACCCCTAAATGTCAGGAGGCACCAAGAACAATGTTCTCGTCACAAAACCATCGGAACGATTCCAAGATACCCGTGTGATCCTAATTTTTTTTCATGAAATTTGAGGAGAGAAGAGTCAAAAACTTCTACGCCAGGAGGCCTCAACAGAGCAACGAAGGGACTGAGCAGTAAAAATAATCATACTCTCCGATATATATAATCCTAAGACTCAAAACATTTTGTTCTAGACTCAACAACATCAGCGATTCGATCAAGCAAGGAGCTCCTAAGTCGGGGATGGCTCTGATTACCAACTTGTAACACCCACAATGTGGCTATATCTCCCACGTGTCGGGGCATGACTCAGAGGCATATCCGCATGGTAGGTTTGTCGCAAGAGGGGTAATCTTCACACAATCCCATGTACTGAATAAGAATGGGATAAGGAGTTGGTTTACAATCGCCCGTTCACACAAATACAAGTTAAACATACATCATCCAGAGTACAATCATGTACCGACTATGGAACCAGAATAAAGAAGAAAACCCCAAATGCTAGATCCCCGATCATCCCAACTGGGCTCCACTACTGATCAACTAGAAACGAAACAACACAACGAACATGATCTTCATCGAGCTCCCACTTGAGCTCAGATGCGTCACCTGCACTGGTATCATCGGCACCTGCAACTGTTTGGAAGTATCTGTGAGCCACGAGGACTCAGCAATCTCCCACCCACGAGATCAAGACTATTTAAGCTTATGAGTAGGAAAGGGTAATGAGGTGGAGCTGCAGCAAGCACTAGCATACATGGTGGCTAACTTACCCAAAAGAGAACGAGAAGAGAAGCAATGCACGGTAGTGAACTAGAAGTGATCAAGAAGTGATCCTGAAACTACTTACGTTCAAGCATAACACAAGAACCGTGTTCACTTCCCGGACTCCGCCGAGAAGAGACCATCATGGCTACACACGCGGTTGATTCATTTTAATTAAGTTACGTGTCAAGTTCTCTACAACCGGACATTAAAAAATTACCATCTGCCCATAACCGCGGGCACGGCTTTCGAAAGTTTAAAACCCTGCAGGGGTGTCCCAACTTAGCCCATCACAAGTTCTCACGGTCAACGAAGGATATTCCTTCTCCCAGGAAGACCCGATCAGTCTCGGAATCCCGGTTACAAAACATTTCGACAATGGTAAAACAAGACCAGCAAGACCGCCTGATGCGCCGACATACCGATAGGAGCTGCACATATCTCGTTCTCAGGGCAACAACGGATGAACACTACGTCCAGCTAAAACCAGCCCTCAAGTTTCCCCGAGGTGGCGCCGCTAGTGGCTCTGTTTTGGACCAACACTTAGAGAAGCACTGGCCCGGGGGGGTTAAAATAAAGATGACCCTCGGGAGCGCGACTCCTAAGGGAAAAGTAGGTGGTGGTGAGGCAAATGGTAAAACCAAGGTTGGCCTTGCTGGAGGAGTTTTATTCAAAGCGAACTGTCAAGGGGTCCCCATAACACCCAACCGTGTAAGGAACGCAAAATCAAGGAACATAACACCGGTATGATGGAAACTAGGCGGCAAGAGTAGAACAAAACACCAGGCATAAGGCCGAGCCTTCCACCCTTTACCAAGTATATAGATGCATTGAGTAAATAAGAGATATTGTGATATCCCAACATATCCATATTCCAACATGGAACAAACTTCATCTTCACATGCAACTAGCAACGCTATAAGAGGGGCTGAGCAAGCAGTAACATAGCCAAACAACGGTTTGCTAGGAAAGGTGGGTTAGAGGTGTCGGAGTAAACGACCACGGGTAGCCTAGCTGGCTCCCCCTGGCCCTTCTGAAAAAATTATGAGCCGATCCGGCCCTCCAGAATCCAAGACGTGGGTCCGCCTTCCCCTTTCCGACTGTCTCCCAGGCCGACTATCGGAAGGCGGCCCGGCTTTAGCCCTCATGAAGAAAGCCGCGGGAGGGCCGGCTCCAAGAAGCCGGCCGCGAGAAGGCCGACTCCAAGAAGCCGGCTCCCACAAAGAGGTCAAGATCGTACCCTCGAAGTATGCATCCACATAACGGCGATATGGCGGGGCGTGGCTACAGTAAAGCCTGCCACCCCCGAATCCTGGAGCACGCCTGGCACAGTGCGCTGTACGGGGTGGCCATGACCCGTCCGGCGCGGCACTGTTGCCATGTTGACCCTGATGCCACCCACGACGGGCCGTCAGCGCGGCCCACGGGCGGTGGGCCCCTTCAGGCAGAGAGGCCCCGAAGGCGGCCAGGCCTCCCCCAGTCGGCCCAAGACAGGGCCGGCTCCCCACAGCCGGCTTGCTTCCTCCCTCGAAGGAGACGCCTCATTAAGGAGAAAAGACGTGGTGAGGCTACAGTGATCGCGCACCGGGTGGCGGCACTATAGCCACGCCCACCTCGGGGAAGCCCTCGTCACCAGGTTTGAGGGAACAGTAACCAGCCACCGACAAGGCCCTTGACAGTGGGGCCTGCCTGTCGACCAAGGAGCCGGCAGCCGGCGGGCCCCAGCAGCCGGCGCGGAAGCCGGCGAGCGTAGACACAGACGGCTAGGGCCCACGCCTAGCCAGATTACCATTGTACCCCCGGGGGGTGGGCCTATATAAACCGCCCGGGGCACCCATGCAAAGGGTTGATCTGAGCTAGTTTTAGACACCACATAGAGAGGAGAGGAGAGCTATCTGTGCCCTTCTTCTTCTTCTCGCCAAACAGCTCAAGGAGCATCTTGTAGCCACTCGTTCATCTAGTGATCATGCGGAGACCCCGCAGAGCAGTAGTAGGGGTGTTATCTCCACGGAGAGCTCCGAAGCTGGGTAAGATTCGCCGGCGTGCATGTCTTCGCCACATCCCGTTTCCAGGCACCGGCGACGTCTTACTGGCTCCCACAATGATAAGCCACCCGTTGGCATATGTCGCACCTACCACCCGACATTTGGCGCCCACCATGGGGCCAGGTGCACCGTCGTCTGGAGACCTGTTCTGGACGGGAACCCTCTTCCTCCCCAGCGAGCGTAGCCAGCCCGGCACGCCCGATGGCGCTTGCCACGACGCGATGCAAGGCGTCACCAATGTCTGCGCAGCGAGCGGCCTCGCCGATCTCCTTGACGAGACCCTCATCTCCGACGAGCTCTCCTCTGACGCGGGCACCGACCACCTCGTCAACATCCTCGGCCAGCTCCACGTCTCCGGCGAGCCTGCTGTGGACTTGGAGTCTGTTGGCTCCACCGATCCGATGCCTGTCGACTCCGACATGGCCTCGCTCAACGCTTTCCCCACCGACGTCGCGATCTACAACGACCCGCTTCCCCGGGCCGATGGCTGCGATGGTGCCACCGCCGAGGTGATGGTCATCGGCCACGGCGGCGCTTCTGGCGAGGACGCCCTTGAAGCCCCGCATGCGGCGGTCCATGACTTGTCCATCCCCCTCCCAGCCGATCCCGACGCCGAAGCACTGGAGGCTCGCCGCCTCGCCCTCCTCGCGGAGGGCCGGAAGTTGGCTTCCATGAGACGCCTCACTGAAGCCCACCAGCGCGAAGCTAACCGAGCCGGCGTTGTCAGACAGCGCGGCGCTGCCCTCGCCGACACGCTAGGAGTCGACCGCCCAATCTACGCCACTCCACTCGAGAACCTGCGCGCTGCCCAGGCGGCCGTAGACGAGCTAGACGGACTGGGGGCCAAAGAACTCCCCCACATGACCAGACGCATCCAGCAACTAATCGATGCAGCCGCACAGCGGCACGAAGCCGATGCCCGCGCGGAAAGCTCTCCCCCGCGCCGAGAGCACGGAGCGACGTCCCGGACGCCGACTGCGGGTAAAACCCGCGCGCGACACGAGAAAGAGCCGGCTGCCAGTCGAAGCCGAACCTGGATCTCCATCGAGCGAGACGCAGAAGGCCGTCCCTGGGCCATGGAGCGGCGGGGCAACCCGCCTCCGCCTCCGCCTCGTGGGGAGAGATATCCCACCCCACCGCCTGTCACGCATCCGACTCTCAGCGGCCGACTAGGTCGCCGCAAAGGAGTCGGCGAGAACGACGCCCGCCATCGGATCGACCGCCTAGCGCGATCCCTGGCGCTAGAAGAAGAAGATGATGTTGGCCCGCCTCGCTTCGGCCCCCGCATCCGCGATGAGCCTTTCCCCAAAGGGTTCTCGCTCCCAAGAGACACGCCCAAGTACAACGGCTCCGTGAAGCTGGAAGATCGGTTGATCGACTACTCCACAGTGGTTCACATAGCAAACGGCAACAGGCGCGTTGCCGTGAAGTACGTGCCCCTCATGCTGCAAGGCACGGCGCGGACCTGGCTCAACAGCCTCAGGCCATACAGCATCAACAGCTGGCTAGACTACACAGAAGCCTTCGTCCGCGACTTCACCAGCACCTACAAGCGGGCTCCCAAGCCCAGACAACTCTCCTTGTGCGTACAAGGCCCCGCCGAATCCACTCGCGACTACCTCACGCGTTGGGCCGAGCTACGTAACTCTTGCGAAGGGGTGCACGAGGTGCAAGCCATAGAATACTTCACTGCCGGGTGCCGAGAAGGCACCCTCCTCAAGCACAAGCTCCTCTGCGACAAGCCGACTACCCTCGACGAGCTTCTGGTCATAGCGGACAAGTACGCCACCGCCGACTCCTCAATGAAGACTGAACTCCGGGTAGATGCGTCCGGGAAGGTACTCAACCCAGCGCCCAAGACGCCGGCTGGGGACTCCGGCCGACGTCCGTACCAGAACAACCACAAGCGCAAGGGCCCCGTGCCGCCCTCCACCAGTCGGCAGGTGGCCACAGTCGAAGACGAGCAGCCCGAAGGGCGGCCCGCACCCAAGAAGCAGAGGGGCGGCAGGCCGGCTTGGCAGCCGACCTTCTCCTACGAGCAAACTCTCGACGCCCCGTGCAAGTTCCACAGCGGCGCGAAGCCGTCCAACCACACAACCCGGAAGTGCCACTGGCTCACCCGAATCTCCAAAGGCGAAGGGCTCGCGCCGCCTCCGCCTGCTGGTCCGCCGCCTCCGGCTCCGCGACCGCCGAACGCTCGGCCAGCAGTCGGAGTTGTGCACGATGAGTTCCCCGACGAGCATGCCGCCTATGTCGTCTTTACAAGCCAGCCCGAAGGCTGGCGCAGCAGACGCCGAGAGCACCAGGAAGTCAACGTGGTCGCTACCAACCCCGCCGAGCACATGCACTGGTCAGAAAAGCCTATCAGCTGGAGCCGGGCCGACCACCCAGAGGTGATGCCATCTCCCGGCTCTTATGCGTTGGTTTTGGATGCCACCCTTGCAACGGACAGACGCGCTGCCCGTTTCTCCCGTGTGCTGATAGACGGCAGGAGTAGCATCAACATCCTGTACCGTGACACCTTGGAGAAGTTGAACGTCAAGACGAAGCAACTCATGCCTACTCAGACTGTGTTCCATGGCATTGTACCTGGCCTGTCCTGCGCCCCCATTGGCAAGATCAAGATTGATGTTCTCTTTGGGGACAAGGATCATTTCCGCTGGGAAGCGATCTGGTTTGAAGTGGTGGACCTAGAGAGCCCCTACCATGCATTTCTTGGCCGTCCTGCCTTGGCCAGGTTCATGGCTGTTCCCCACTATGCTTACCTCAAGATGAAGATGCCGAGCGCCAAGGGCATCATCACCATAGCCGGCGATTACAAGAAATCTTTCGAGTGCGCAGCAGCCAGCAGCCGGCTGGCCGAGTCCCTTGTGATTGACAAAGAAAAGAAGATGTTGGACCGAGTCGTGGCCATGGCCAGCAAACAGCCGGCCCTGTCCCCCGATCCCAAGGAGTTTGATGCCCAAGGATCTTTCCAGCCGGCCAAGGAGACGAAGAAGATACCTCTCGACCCCGAGCACCCAGAAAGGTTTGCCGTCATCGGGGCAAACCTAAACAGCAAATAGGAAGGCGAGCTCGCTGATTTCCTCCGTGAGAATCGGGACGTCTTTGCATGGTACCCTAAGGACATGCCGGGTGTTCCGAAGGAATTCGCCGAGCACAAGCTACACGTCCGAGAAGGCACAAAACCAGTCAAACAACCCCTCCACCGACTGTTGGAGGAGAAAAGAAGGATTGTAGGAGAAGAGATAGCCCGGCTTCTGGCAGCCGGCTTCATTATGGAGGTTTTCTTTCTAGAGTGGCTCGCCAACCCGGTCCTCATGCTAAAGAAGAACAAGTGGCGCATGTGCATAGACTACACGAGCCTCAACAAGGCCTGCCCCAAAGATCCCTTTGCCCTGCCAAGGATTGATCAAGTGATAGACTCCACTGCCGGATGCGAGCTGTTGAGTTTCTTGGATGCTTACTCAGGATACCACCAGATAAAGCTAGATCCGGCTGACCGCCTGAAGACCGCCTTCATCACGCCATTCGGAGCTTTTTGCTACCTGACCATGACATTCGGCTTAAGAAATGTCGGTGCCACTTTTCAGCGTTGCATGCAGAAGTGCCTCCTCAAGCAGCTCGGCAGAAATGCCCACATCTACGTAGACGACATTGTGGTGAAGACGGAGAAGCGCGGCACCTTGCTGGAAGACCTCAAGGAAACATTTGAGAACCTGCGCCGGTTCCAGATCAAGCTCAACCCCGAGAAATGCGTGTTCGGAGTGCCAATCGGCCAGCTCCTAGGCTTCCTGGTCTCCGAACGCGGCATCGAATGCAACCCAGTAAAGATCAAGGCCATTGAGAGAATGGCGATTCCCACCAAACTTCGAGACGTCCAGAAGTTCGCCGGGTGCTTGGCCTCCCTGAACCGCTTCATCAGCCGGCTCGGAGAGAAAGCTCTCCCCCTCTACCGCCTCGTGAAGAAGACCACTCACTTCGAGTGGAACGACCAAGCCGACCAAGCTTTTCACAAGCTGAAGAAGATGCTGGCCACGCCGCCTGTCCTGGCGGCGCGACTGAGAAAGAGCCCATGCCCCTCTACATTGCTGCAACCAGCCGGGTGGTCAGCACCGTCATCGTAGTCCAACGCCCAGAAGAGGGCCGAGCACAGCCGGTCCAGAGGCCGGTGTACTATTTGAGTGAGGTGTTGTCTACCTCGAAGCAGAACTACTCGCACTACCAGAAGATGTGCTATGGCGTGTACTTCGCCGCCAAGAAGCTGAAGCCCTACTTCCAAGAGCACCCCATCATGGTCGTATGCACCGCCCCGCTTGCCGAGATCATAGGCAGCCGGGACGCATCCGGCCGGCTGGCGAAATGGGCCATCGAGCTGGCCCCCTACACGATCTTCTACCAAGCTCGCACCGCCATCAAGTCCCAAGCATTGGCCGACTTCCTCATCGACTGGGCCGAGACCCAGTACCTGCCGCCAGCTCCCGACTCCACTCATTGGCGCATGCACTTCGACGGGTCCAAGATGCGCACCGGCTTGGGAGCCGGCGTCATCCTCACCTCTCCCAAAGGCGACAAGCTCAGATACACGCTGCAAATTCACTTTGCCGCCTCCAACAACGTGGCCGAGTACGAGGCGCTCATACACAGGCTCCGGCTTGCCAAAGAGCTCGGCATACGCCGGATCCTATGTTACGGCGACTCGGACTTGGTAGTCCAGCAATCATCCGGTGACTGGGATGCCAAGTACGCAAATATGGCAAGCTACCGCTTCCTCGTTTAGCAGATCAGCGGGTACTTTGAAGGATGCGAGTTCCTCCACGTACCGCGAGCCGACAACGAGCCAGCTGATACCCTGGCTCGAATAGGCTCCACTCGGCAGGCAATACCAACTGGTGTCTCTCTGCAACGCCTCCTCAAGCCGTCTATCAAGCCGTCTCCAGAGTCCGATTCCATCTTCGTGCCGCCTGACCCCGACGCAGCCGGGTCCAGCTCGAAGAACCAAGCAGGTGACTCGGGGACTTCGATAGTCGGCCCGGGGACGTCAGTAGGCGGCTCGGGGACTTCCGTAGTTATGCCCGACCCGGGGACTGCCACACCCGGCTCGGGGACTGTGGTAGTCGGCCCAGGGACTGCACCAACACAAAGGCGGCGGCCGACTCCAGCATTTCACCACCCAGCCCGCCCGCCCTGGTCGCAGTAGTCGTGTTGGCAATAGAAGAAGTCACAACTCCATCATGGGCCCAATCCATCCTCAACTTCCTAATAAACCAAGATCTGCCGGCTGACGAAACAGAGGCAAGACAAGTCCAACGCCGAGCCAGAGCATACACAATCGTCAACAGAGAGCTCGTCAGGCACAGTGTCACTGGAGTCTTCCAGCGATGCGTCGAGCAAGAGAAGGGCATTGCAATCCTCAGGGACATCCACCAAAGAGAATGCGACCACCATGCGGCCTCAAGATCACTCGTCGCCAAAGCTTTCCACCATGGGTTCTTTTGGCCGACTGCTTTGAATGACGCCAAGGAGTTAGTTAAACATTGCAAAGGGTGCCAAGTCTTTAGGTCCAAGCAACACATGCCGGCTTCGGCACTCAAGACCATTCCCCTCACTTGGCCCTTCGCTGTTTGGGGACTGGACATGGTGGGCCCATTCAAGACGGCACGCGGCGGCATGACACATCTACTTGTCGCCGTGGACAAATTCACCAAATGGATTGAGGCAAAGCCGATCAAGAAGCTGAATGGGCCGACTACCGTGACATTCATCGCAGATATAATAACTCGGTACGGCGTGCCACACAGCATCATCACCGACAACGGCACGAATTTCGCCAAGGGAGCATTGGCACGTTTCTGCGCGACGCAGGGCATCCGGTTGGACTTAGTGTCCGTTGCCCACCCGCAGTCAAACGGCCAAGTCGAGCGAGCCAACGGCCTCATCCTTCCGTCATCAAGCCCCGACTGGTCGTACCACTGGAACATTCGGCCGGCTGTTGGCTCGATGAGCTGTCGGCCATCCTCTGGAGTCTGCGCACTACCCCAAACAAGTCAACTGGCTTCACTCCTTTCTTCCTCATCTATGGTGCCGAGGCGGTCATCCCAACTGACATCGAGTTCGACTCGCCTCGGGTAACCATGTACACGGAGGCGGAGGCCAAGGAAGCACGAGAAGACGGCGTCGACCTGCTGGAAGAAGGCCGGCTGTTAGCCCTCAGTCGGTCCGCCATCTACCAGCAGGGCTTGCGCCGCTACCACAGCCGGAAGGTCAGACCAAGATCTTTCAAAGAGGGCGACCTCGTGCTCCGGCTGATCCAGCGAACAGCCGGCCAGCACAAGCTCTCGGCCCCTTGGGACGGCCCGTTTGTCATCACCAGAGCGCTCGGAAATGACTCCTACTACCTGATCGACGCACAGAAGCCGAAGGTAAGAAAGAGAGACGACTCCGGCAAGGAGTCGGAACGACCATGGAACACCAACCTCCTCCGAAGATTTTACAGTTGAAATGCAGTGTGTATCACGCTAACTTTTGTACTAAGTACGAGACAATAGGCCCCCCGAGGAGAGCTCGGGGACTGCCATCTTTTATCTATGAATGAAGAGTATCATGCTTATGATCATGTCATTACATTCACTTTTTTCGTCCGGCACCGGGTTCGACTAGTCGACCCGGGGACTGGCCGCCTTGAGTTATATTAGAAGTCCTACCCGCGGTCAGACAAGTAGTGTGCCGGCACCCAAGCCTTCTCTTGCCAAAAGTCGCAGTTCGAAGAACCGGCTGTCCGGCTGGCAAGAGTTAAAGGCAGGAAAGGACGCCCACACGAAAAACGGCTAGGGACTAACGGACTAATATAACAAAACCCAGTTTTTCTCCCACCACTGACCGACTACCAGAGTAGCCGGCCGGCCGGCTTCCATTCACCTCGCTTCAATCTAAGAAAGCTCGAGTACTTGCCTTCCCCAAAAATAAAATAAAATAATAAATATAGCCAAGTTCTTCCCTAGCCACAGGCTGCAGAGCAGCTGCCGGTTGGGAAGGAAGCAGCCAGGGGAAGGCGGCAAAGGAAACAGCCTAAGGATAAAAAGCATACGCGAATGGAAGCCAAACACACACGATCATATTTACACAAAAGACCTTCGAAAGGCCAGCATTCAACATAGTTTGAATACACCCCCAGTGGGTGGAACTGCGCAAGTTTAATAAAAATTGTTCAAAGAGTAACAAGCAGGAAAAGCAAGGACGGCGGATTAAGCCAAGGGAACGACTGGCGAGTCGGGCAGGTCAGTAGAGACGGCAGTGCTGGCTGGAGGAGTGGCCGGCTGGCGAACCTCAGCATGATCACCACCTCCCGCAGAGGGCGCGCTAGCACGCGCCTCGTTGCTGGAGGCACGGTTAAGCTGAGGCTGGCTGGCCGCTTCACCGGCCGGCTCGACGTCTTCGCCTTCCTCTCCTTCGTCGTCTTCACCTTCATCGCTGGAAGCGATCTCCTCCGCCGAGTCCTCACCCTCTACCAGGATCAGCCCGAACCATTCCTCCGGCTGGGCAACGCCGTCGTCATTTATCTCAGGATCAAAGGCGCTGATGTCAGTGCACTCGGCGATCGTCAAGGCACGCTGAGCGATGGCCGGCCACACCTCCTCCATCTCCTTGTCGGCTTCCAGCCGCCAGGTGCGCAGCTGGTCCAGGTTCAGCCCGGGATACCAGGCTCGGACGAACTCCAGCGCCCGCCCAGCTCCAAGCCGGGCTGCCGATGCCTTCCAGGCCTCGAAGCGGCCAACCGCAACCTCCAGCCAGTCGGCAGTCCAACTCGGGGTGCGGGGAATCGTTTCGCCTGGCCAGAGGGCGGCCAACACGTGCGCCCCAGCGCGCTGGAGGCGGCGGAGCATGCGGTGAGCCGGCTGCAGCCGGGCTTGGACCGCCAAGAGTTACTCCTCAAGCGTCCGGCTCGCGTCCGGCGCGATTTCAGCCCCCGCCTTCTGGCGCGCCTCGCGGTGGGCCTCGATGGTCTGGGTGGCAATGACAGAGTAGCCGGGGAAGTAATCTGCACAAAGAACAAAAAGCAGCACAAGTCAGAACACAAATCAGGGGGCAAGGGGCAAGCAACGAATGAGGAAGGCGGCTTACCATCGATCAGATCCTCAAACCGGTCGTAGCCCTCGCTCAGCGCTTGTTTTGCCTCAGCCCAGCCCGCCGCTTCGGTCTCGAACTCAGCTTTGAGGGCGTCCTCGCTATCCTGCGCCTTCTTCGGGGCCGCCTTGTGGCTCTCCTCCTGGTCGGCCAACTTCTGGGCCAGGCGGTCGCGCTCCAGGACTAAGGCGTTGCACTCGGCTTCCTTGGCGCGAAGGGCGGTCTGGGCCCCGCTGAGCTGCTCCCTCAAGTCGGCATTGGCTCCTGCAAGCATGAAGACAAAGGAAAAATCAATAAGGAAGAAGTCGTCAGGGAAGATCTGACCCGACTGCTCAGCAGTCAGCCCGAATCTCGGGGACTACACCCAGTGGGTGCGCTGACGCGCCCCCACAGGAGATGAACGAGACAAAGCACGCACTCCGGCTATTGGTCAGGTCCTCGGTTTTCTGGCCCAGCTCCTGAGCCTGGGAGTTGAAGGCAGCAGCGCGGAGGTTATGGTATTCCTGGAAGATCAGACAGGATGCAAGAATAAGATAGCTGTCAGGACCTAGTAAGTTCCAAGTCGCCTGCTCAGCAGCTGACTCGGAACTCGGGGACTACACCCAGTGGGTGCGCTGGTGAGCCCCCACGGAAGAAATCAAAAAAGCAAAACAACCAAGGCCAGAAGGCTCACCCGGATGACGGCCCGCGTCGTGAGGAACTCTTGGGTATATCGCTGCAGCGAAGCGGCCTGGGCTTGAAGCCGGTTCCGGACCTCCTGGGCCGCCGTGTTCAGCTCGGCCGTCCCCCCGCTGGGCGTTCACTCGGACGTGCTGGCACTGGCCGCCTCCAGGGCCTCCGCCGTCCGGCTGGCGCCCGCAGCTCTGTGCGGCTCCGGCGCGGAGGTAGCTCCCCCTGCCTCTGGCTCGCCCCCGGGGCCGGTTGCTCTGGCGCCGCGGCTGGTCGGCCGCTTTGGCCCGCTCTAGTCGGCGCCGTCTGCGGCGCCTCCTCCACGAAGACCACGTGGTCCTCCCTCCTCTCCATTACCGGTGGGTCTCGGTTGAACTCCTCCGACGGGGGGCACAGGGATGTCGGGGGCCATGGCGCGGAGGGGAACGACGAGCTACGGAGGCTAGTTGCGCGAGGCCTCCGCCTCCCTCTCCGCGGCCGCCACCTCCGCCCGAGCCTTGGCCACCGCGTTGGCCTGCTCCTTCGCCGCCTGGGCTGTCCTTCGCTCCGCCGCCTCCCGCTCCTCCCACGCCTCCCGTGCGTTCCGATCCACGGCCTCCATGAGGTCGGCGCGGGGATCCACGCGGCGGGAGCCTGAGGACCCTCCAGTCGGCCCGACTACGGAGCCGCCAGGACCTCGCTCGAGGGAAAGCAGTGCCCTGCCCGGTGAGCAAAGAAAAGTTTAGAAGAGCCTCAATCGAAGAGGACAACAAAAAATACAAGACGTTTGACGCTTACGCCGAGATCGCCTGTGGCTGTTTCACCGCCTTGCGGAAGCAGGCCGCTTTCACGGCCGCCTCATCCTGCTTGGTCGCCGCCGTGGAACCCTTGGATTTCTTCAGCCGGCTGCCGAAGTAGGTCGACGCGGCTCGGCGTTTCTACGCGCCGCCACGGGCAGCCGGCGCGGCAGACGGGCCCGCGCCTTGATGATCAAGCGCCGGCTGGCGGTGCGGAACGGCTTCGACCTCGTCATCGTCCGCCCAGTCCTCGAGGCCAGCCCCGAGCCCCGCGCCGCCTGCCTCGTCGCCTTCCCCCATGATGGCATCTTCCATGGCGGCCGCTCCCAGGTCCGGATCATCGACGTCGTCCACCGTGCGGTCGGGGAGGAGCTGGCGCTCTACCCCTGCGGCCCCGGCCGTCGGCGGAAGAAGAGGGTTCTGCCGGGGGCAAACCAATTGATCAGAAGTCGGCCATCATGAGGCCGGCTAGAAAAAGGAAGAAAACAAGAAAAACTTACGGCAGGCGGAGGGTTGGCGCGAGAATACGGCCCCTTGCCGTATCGCCAATCCTCGGCGAGCTTGCAGTTGGAGATGTAGTTCACCATGTAAGACACCTCGACATGAGGCATCTCCCTGGTGCTCAGCCGGCACAGGTCGAAGCGGCCGCTCATCTGACAAATCATGTGAGGTCGGCCTTGGAGCGGAAGTACTCGGCGCTCCACGAAGGCGGCCACCAGGTCGGCTCCGGTCAGGCCCTCCGACTGGATTATCACCCGGAGCCGGGCGACGGCTGCGTTCCCGGCCTGAGACAACGACCTGGCCCGGTAGCTCCACGAGGGTTGCCTCCCAGCCGGCGGGCCGGCTACGTAAGCCGGCAGGTTGATGAAGTCGCCTTGATGGGCGACGTTCTTCACGTAAAAATAGGACTTCTGCCAGAGCTTCACCGGCTGGATCAGCGGGATGGGCGGGAACGGATTGTTCTCGCCCGTCCGCCTCATGGCGATGAAGGCTCCGCAGGGGGCGGGCACGCCCGCGACAACGGTGCCGAGCTTGCACTGGAAGAATTCTCCCCAGAGCTCGAGAGTGGGGAGAACCCCAAGAAAGCCCTCGCACAGGGTGACGAAAGCCGATAGAAGCATCACCGCATTGGGTGTGAGGTGATGCGGCTGGAGGTGGTAAAACTCAAGAAAAGAGCGAAGGAATCTGCTCGCCGGGAGGCCGAAGCCGCGCAGGCAGTGCGAGCGGAAGATTACCCGCTCGCCCTCGTCCGGTGTCAGCGAAATCTCCCTCACCGGCGCACGACGAACCCGCACGTAGTTCTTGCCCGGCAGACACCGCGTCCGGTGGAGGAACTCAACGTGGTCCTCATGGACGTTGGAGCCGTCCCACGAGCTCGACAACGCCATGGGAGCGACGCGGCGAGGAACAAGGCGATGCGACGGCGGAGACGTGCACGACCCTGCTATGGTGGGACCGAAGGAACCGAGAGGTCCGACGGCGGGGCGGCGCGGCAATGGGTCGCTACGGCGGCGGAAGGAAGGAGAAGGAAGGTGA
Organism: Triticum urartu; assembly: GCF_056163025.1. Classification (NCBI taxonomy): domain Eukaryota; kingdom Viridiplantae; phylum Streptophyta; class Magnoliopsida; order Poales; family Poaceae; genus Triticum; species Triticum urartu. The sequence continues at coordinate 278,150,577 of NC_141875.1, read as the reverse complement.
GAAAGGGTGGAGCGAGGGAGAGCGTGCGAGCCTCTGCCGCTCCCTCTCCTCCCCCTACTTATAGACCCGTGCGGCGGAGCCGAGGAGGCGTGCTGTGGGGGAACGTGGGATCAACTGCGCCCACTCCCCCATGTTCCACGATTATTGTGCCCTGATGACGTAATGAAACTGCCGCGGGAAGGCGAGCGGTCCGTTGTGGGCCGCAGAAGATCCGTGCTTGGGCCGAGGCCTTGAAGTGGCGGGCCCGGGCCTGCGGTGGTGTCCCATCGCGCGCGTGCGTTGGCAGGTTTTCCTTGCCACGTGGCCCGCGGGGTGGCACGCGGTCAGCTCGCAGGCCGACCCACGTTCCCGCCTACAAGATACGGAGCTTTCCGAAGACGGCGCGCATAAGCAAAGCCGGCTCCTCAGGATAGGAAGCTGACCAAGCTTCTCGTCCCCTTGTCAGCCCCGAAGCTCGATCAGCTTCGGGGACTACTGTCAGAGTAAACGACCACGGGTAGCCTAGCCGGCTCACCCTGGCTCTTCTGAAAAAATTACGAGCCGATCCGACCCACAAGAATCCAAGACGTGGGGCCGCCTTCCCCTTGCCGGCTGTCTCCCAGGCCGACTATCGGAAGGCGGACCGGCTTTAGCCCTCATGAAGAAAGCCGCGGGAGGGCCGGCTCCAAGAAGCCGGCCGCGAGAAGGCCGACTCCAAGAAGCCGGCTCCCACAAAGCGGTCAAGATCGTACCCTCGAAGTCTGCATCCACATAACGGCGACGTGGCGGGGCATGGCTACAGTAAAGCCTCCCGCCCCCGAATCCCGGAGCATGCCTGGCACAGTGCACCGTACGGGGTGGCCATGACCTATCCGGCGCGGCACTGTTGCCATGTTGACCCTGATGCCACCCACGACGGGCTATCAGCGTGGCCCACGGGCAGTGGGCCCCTTCAGGCAGAGAGGCCCCAAAGGCGGCCAGGCCTCCCCCAGTCGGCCCAAGACAAGGCCGGCTCCCCACAGCCGACTTGCTTCCTCCCTTGAAGGAGACGCCCCATTAAGGAGACAAGACGTGGTGAGGCTACAGCGATCGCCCGTCGGGCGGCGGCACTGTAGCCACGCCCACCTCGGCGAAGCCCTCGTCACCAGGTTTGAGGCAACAGTAACCAGCCACTAACAAGGTCCTTGACAGTGGGGCTTGCCTGTCGACCAAAGAGCCGGCAGCCGACGGGACCCACCAGCCGGCGCGGAAGCCGGCGAGCGTAGACACAGACGGTTAGGGCCCACGCCCAGCCGGATTACCACTGTACCCCCGGGGGGTGGGCCTACATAAACCCCCCGGGGCACCCATGCAAAGGGTTGATCTGAGCTAGTTTTAGACACCACATAGAGAGGAGAGGAGAGCTAGCCGTGCCCTTCTTCTTCTTCTCGCAAAACAGCTCAAGGAGCATCTTGTAGCCACTCGTTCATCTAGTGATCATGCGGAGACCCCGCAGAGCAGCAGTAGGGGTGTTATCTCCACGGAGAGCCCCGAAGCTGGGTAAGATTCGCTGGCGTGCATGTCTTCGCCTCATCCCGTTTCCAGGCATCGGCGACGTCTTACTGGCTCCCACAATGATAAGCCACCCGTTGGCATATGTCGCACCTACCACCCGACAAGAGGCTTGACATGGCAATATGGGAGGCATAATAAAGCAAGTGGTAGGTATCGCAGCATAGCAATAGAGCAAACAACTAGCAAGCAAAGATATAAGTGATTTCGAGGGTATGGTCATCTTGCCTGAGATCCCACAAGGAAGAAGAACGAGTCCATGAAGAAGATAAACAGACGTAGTCGAACAGATCCTCACAAACGTGACGTTATCAGAACTAACCCAAAGAAGCAACACAGGAAAGAAGTAAAACAACATAGTAAACAACCATCACATCAACATGGCATGATGCACAACCAAGTATGATGCATGTCCGGTTTAATGAAGCATGGCATGGCAAAGTGCACAAGCAATCCTACAAATTAAGTGGACCTCAATATGTAACTCCGTTGCATATTGACGGAACACCGCATACAAGTTATTTAGTTCGATCTCATTTATGTACCCAACAATATTAAATGTTGATTAACACGGCAAGAGGTGAAGCATAATTAAACTAACTATCTAGTCAAGTTTAAATGATGCCGGAAATAACAAACAACAATTCCGCAAAATCCTCATGAGCATATATTAGATTTGGTATTGTTCTGTCGTAAAGCATATTTTAGAGTTGTTTAACATGCAAAGTAATGTCACCATGTTAAACTAGGCATTTTTCTACCCCATTTACGTATAAAGTTTGTTAAGTTTGGAGCTACGGTTATTTAGTTATGAAATAAAGCATTTTAGGATGGCAATATAGCAAAATTAATCAAACAACATTTTAAACATGGATGAAAGTGGCATATTATTAAACTAGATGAAATTCTAAGCATTTTTCATATATAATGTTTTTACATATGATGCACGGTTGTTGAGTTATGAAATGTATGAAGCTTAGGGTGTTTTCTGTAAAACAGGTAAATCACTGGTTATTAGAGAAATTCACAGCAGGGGAAAAACATAGGCGGGCTGAAAATTGGGCAGTCTGGGCGCTCACATTGGGCCAGGCCCAGTCGGTGGAGACGGAACACTGGCTGGGCCAGATCGCCCGCTGGCCCGCTGGAGCGCTGGGCCTCGCGCAGGACGTGGCACACGTGCGTGCGGGCGGGGCAGAGGAGGTTGGCGAGCTGGGCGCTCGTCCTCCTCACATTCAGGGAGCTGCAGCGGCGGACTCCAGCGGCGCGAAGGTGTAGCGGGGTCGAGGAGGAGCGGGATCCGACCTGAATGGATGCGGGGCGGCGCGGGCTTCCCAGATCTGCCAACAGGGAGGCCGGATCGGGCGACTGACGGCTTATTCCGGGATCGGCGGCGCAGATCCAAGGCCATGGAGGCTCTACAGGAAGAGGCAGAGAGAGATGAGACAGGGAGAAAACGAGGAGGGAGGAAGGGTGGCATGTCGGCGTCGGGGCATGCCTGCTGGGGTCGCCGGTGGCGGCTCCGGTGACCTTGGTCTCCGGCGAGCGACGAGGTGGAGTCGGCGGGTGACTGGCGATGAAGCTCGGGGCGGAGCTCAGCACGGGGAGCGGGGCACTACTGCAGCATACAGGCGGCGGTGCGGTGCGGGTGCCTCAGGCCCGGTTGCGACCCAGGGCGGGCTCCAGATGGGCCCTGAGGGCCGTGGCGAAGTGGGGCGCTGGAGAGGCGACGTGGAGGGCTGTGAGTGGCTTGGCGCGACGCCTCAGGTGGCGGCTTGCCCTCTGGGCCAGCGACAAGTGGCGGGGCGGGGTGGGTTGGCGCTGAAATCGAGGAGGGAGGTGGCTGGAGGCTGCGGGGATCCCGAGGGGAAGGCTATAATGTAGTAGGAGGCTAGGGGATGCCCAAATTTAGAATGGGAGGTGTATATATAGGGTAGTAGCTAGGGTTTGGGGGTTTTGGGGGGCTTTCGGACCCTCCGATCAAGATCGGACAACACCGGTCGAGAGTGGGGGGGGGGGGGGGAGGGTGTTGGTTGGACCTAGGTGGGGGTAGAGGGCTGTGCAGATGGGTTGGATTGAGAGGAAAGAGGATGAATGCTGTCAGGCGACTGTTTCCGGAGATAGAAAACCTCCGACGATAGACCGGCTATACTACTGCTATAGTTATCCGCCGGGGCATCAAACGAACTCCGAATGCGATGAAACTTGGCAGGCGGCCTACCTACTCGATAATGAGACCGCACGCCAACTTTCGCCCCATTCCGAGAATATTTTCTGGCCACTTATAAAATAATATTTAGGACGTGTCGCGGGCGCGTGCAAGTGTGTCTGGGCTCAGAACGGACAACAGAAGGAACGAGGAGACCCGGGCGGATGCAAGTTTTGAAAACCTGATGATGCAATGCACATGATGACATGGCAAGATGCAACGCACAAGCAAATGACAAGGCAACAACAATGAATAACTGGAAGACACCTGGCGCAATGGTCTCGGGGCGTTACAACGGGCACGGGCCGACGAGGAGCCGGCGTTGTCGGAGATGCCGGCAAGGATGATGGCGGCGGCAACGGTCTTTGTGCCGGCGTTGGGGGAAGAGCGCGGCCGTGCGGACGTGATGGGCCTCGACCAGGAGGTCGTGGTGCTTGAGGACGGCACCCCGCCGTGGACCGACGTGGTCGAGCAGGCGGTGGCTGGCGGAGGCGGCGGCAACGCCATCTTGAGGGAGGCACCCAGACGGCGCCGAAGGGGGCGTCTCAGGTGCCGACGGGCGAGGTGTCGTTGGTGGTGGGGCCGCAGGCCACCTTGGCCACCAAACCGGCGATGACGCCGGAAGGGCACTTGAGAGGGCGCCGACCGCGGGGGAGGCGGCCAGCGGAGAGCGTGCCCTGGCTCTCAGGCGAGGGGGGCGCCGGGCCGTCGGGTCTCAGCCGATGCGGAGCAGGCCCAAAGAGGTCTTCTTCGGGCCTCTGACCCAAGAGGAGGCGGCGATGGCCGCCGTGATCCGGCGCCTGCGAGGGCGGGCGGACCGGATCCAGACCTTCGCCCAGGCCGAGGTGGAGCAGGCGCGGGAGCTGGAGCGTGCCGTGTCCGTAATGTTTTTCCTTGCCTTCTGTTTTTTCTTCATGGGGGCGCGCTAGCGCACCCACTGGGTGTAGCCGCCGAGATTCGGGCCAACTGGGTAGCAGTCGGGTCGAATTTTAAATTGCTGTCTTTGTGTTGACCGTCGCTTCTTGCCGCAACTGGATTCCTACCGGGTCAGCGTCTTCAACCGGCTTTTGGAGAAGCACAGGCAGCTCAAGGAGCAGCTCACCACCAAGGAGGAGGAGCTCCGTGCCGCGGCAGGTATTCTTTTGCGTGCTCTTTTTTAGTGGGGGCACGCTAGCGCACCGACTGGGTGTAGCCCCCATGATTCGGGCCAACTGTGTAGTAGTTGGGTCGAATCTTAAATTACCATCTTTGTTTCTGACTCTTTCTTTTGCAACCGAGGTGCTGTCTTGGAGGACCCGGCTGATTCGAGCCGACCTTCATTACGACCGCTCGTTGCCGGCACCAGCTGGCTTGGGGCCGAGGTAGCGAGGGCGAGGGCAGAGGCGACGGGATCCCGGCGGGCGCTCAATGAAGCCAGCCAGCTGCAGGAGCAGTTGGAGGGCGACAAGGGCCGCCTTGAGGACGAGGTAGGACGCCTTAAGGCGGAAGCCGCCAAGTTTGTGGAGGCGTAGCGGGCCCTTGTTGAGGCGAACCAGCAACGCGGCAACCTGGCTGACGACAAGGGCCAGCTCCTGGCCGAGGTGGGGCACCTGAAGGCGCTGGTGGCCACGGCGGAGGAGACCCGTCAGAGGGAAACCCGTCGCCGCGAGGAGGCCGAGAAGTCGACTAAGGCCAAGGATGCCGAGCTAAAGGCGGCTCTTGCCAAGGTCGCAGAGCTGGAGAAGTCGCTGTAGGGGCGCGACCGCACCCTTGCCCTGGAGCGGCATAGTACGTTGCTCAAAGCGCAGCACCTGGAAGAGTCCTTCTCCAATAAGTGCTTTCCTTGGATTCTGCTGGGCTGGGATCCCGACTTCTTGTCCTTGGTTTTCTGACTTGCTCTTTCTCTTGACAGGGTCCTTCCCGGAGACGCGCGAGCTAGCGGAGGAGGCCGTCCGCTTTCAACGTGACCCGTAAGGGGTTGTTGGCTCTGGGACCGACCCGCAGGTGGCCTGGACCTTCCTAGAGATCGTAACCGCCGCCAACGCTCGCCTGCGACTCTTGGGTGACCAAATGGGGCAGCTCTCTCTGGCCGGTGCGGCGATGTTGGCAGCCCTCTAGCCAGGTTCCATTGCACCGAGCAGCTTCACGCGGCTGGCGCGGTGGTTGGAGGCGGGGTCAGATCGGCTGCATGACTGGCGTGTTTCCGCCGCTCGTGCTGGCGCTGAGATGGCGCTCAGGTTCGCGATGTCTTGGCATCCAGACCTGTCGCTGGACGCGTTGATGGGCCAGCGAGCCGGCTTGGAGAGCCAGCTGCAGGCAAAGGCCAGCCGTATTGCTGCACGGGCCAGCTACATAGCCGGGTTCGCCTTTCACGACGAGTTCCGGCCAGAGTGGGCGGAAGATGGAGGAGTCATGCCAGCTGACGACTATGGCCTTCTTCCAGACGACCTGGAGGGCAGCTCCGAGGAGACGGGCATCTACCATGACGTGGGTGCCGAGGAGGGAGACACCGGCACCTCGGCGAACCCGGAGGCCATCGAGGGTGATGCCAGAAGCTGCCTGCTTTTTAACTTAGTAAAAATTTCTGTTAGGTAGTAGGTCCACCCACCCACTGGGGGTTTCTAGGTGTAATGAATTCTGGCCTTGGGGCCTGCTTAAATTTGAACTCATGATGTATAAAGTTCGTGGCTATTTGCGCTCTTGCTTTTTGTCCTGCGAACCATTTTCTTGCGATTTTCCCCTCTCGGGCTTCCCCCCGCAAGTCTGACGGCCGAGGCTCCGGTCCATGACAAGGAGTTCGGCCTTTGAGAGGAGCGCGCAGTATTTAGGCTATCCTAATGTTGAGCGCGAGCGAAACACCCACTGGGCCTGCTGGCGGCAACCCGGCGATGCCGGTTGGCGAGCAGTCGGTCGTGCGGTAACTTAAAGTGGCGTGGCCGAGTTGGCTAACCCGGCGGTCCTTAACTTAGTGTTCGTGGCGCACTGGTGCTCTGGCCTCACGCGCTTGCTGGCCGACAGCTGGAGCCGGTTCTATGGCTTAGGGCGAAGTGGAAGGCCGCAGCGATCCCAATGCATTAGGAACCACTAAGTAAGGCGTCGGGCAGTGACCAAGTTGGCCAGTCCCCGAGCCCCTGGGTCGAGCGAGTCGGACCGGTGGCCGGGTTTGATGGAGAGGTAAATAATGCACAAATGCAGGAGACACAATAGCTTGGTCGGAAAGGGCAGCCCCTAGCGTCATTCGGGGACCCCATAGTTTTCAGATGGTTACAAAAGGCAGCAATACATACGTGCACAGCTAACTGTAAAATGGGTGAAGGAGTTCCGCATTCCACGGCCGGGCTGTTTCTTTGTCGGCAGAGTCTCTCTTGCGCTTGTTTGACTTGCGGGCGTCGATGAGGTACTAGGCGTTGCGATCGCACAAGGCCTTGTTGATGATGAAGGGGCCCTCCCACGGGGAGGACAGCTTGTGCTGGACGGCTTGCTGCTGGACGAGTCAGAGGACGAGGTTTCCCTCCCAAAACGCGAGGGGTTCGATCTTCTTGCTGTGGTAGTGCCTCAGACCTTGCTGATAAATGGCTGACCAACTGAGTGCTAGGAGGCGTGCTTCTTCGAGTAGGTCGACACCGTCTTCGCGGGCTTCTTTGGCTTCGGCTTCGGTGTACATCGCGATGCGCGGCGAGTCGAACTCGATGTCGGTCGGGTTCACGGCTTCCGCTCCGTAGATGAGGAAGAACGGGGTGAACCCGGTCGACCGGTTTGGTGTTATTCGAACACTTCAGAGGATGGTCGGCAGCTCGTCGAGCCAGCTGCCGGGTGAACAAATGAGTGGCTCGACGAGCCGTGGCTTGATGCCGGATAGGATGAGGCCGTTGGCCCGCTCGACCTGGCCATTGAACTGCGAGTGTGCAAGGGAAGCCAGGTCGAGGCGGATGCCAGAGACGGAGCAGTACCGCGGGAGCGTGCCCTTGCCGAAGTTGGTGCCGTTGTCCGTGATGATGCTGTTTGGCATGCCGTAGCGCACCGTGATGTCCTTGACGAATCGGACGGCCGTTGGCCCGTCCTGTTTTTTGATTGGCCTTGCTTCGATCCATTTGGTGAACTTGTCCACCACCACCAACCAATGCGTCATGCTGCCTCGAGCGGTCTTGAAAGTCCCCACCATGTCGAGTCCCAGACCAAGAACGATGCCGTGGAAGATCGTCCGGGTCGGCTCCAGGTCTTTGGCCTCGAGGCCGAGCTTGGTCATGGTGTCGCACTAGAGGATATTGATGCTGTTGCCGCTGTTGATGAGGACTCGGGAGAACTTACACGTGCGCTGAGGTGCGACGATGGTGGGGTCGAGGATGAGGGCGTAGCCACCCGGACTCGGCATGACAGCCGGGTGGTCTTCCCGGGTCCATGTGACCGGGCGATCCGACCAATGCATGTACTCCGGTTTGGCCGAGATGATGGTGTTCACCTCCTGCCGAAGGAGGCGCTCGCTGCGTTTGTCGTTGTCGAGGCTGGTGAAGACGGCGTAGGTCGTGTTCTGGGTTGGGTAGGCGTCATCGGGCATCGCGCCGCCTGCCGGAGGCGGTGGCGGAGGCGGAGGCGGCTGCCCCGCTCTCGGAGCCGGGGCTGGAGGAGGCGGGATGTCACCCCTCATGAGGCGCTTGGTGATGGCGCACTGCCGAAGCGTGTGCGTGGACGGCCTTGCTCCGTTGTGGTGCTTGCATGGGGCGTCACGCATCTCCTCGAAGCTCATGGCAGGTTGCCACACCATCTTGCTGGTCTGCCGGCGATTGGCGGCCGGGTCGATCGCGGGCGCCTGCTCGGCGGCCGCGACAAGACGGTTGTCGTAGCACCGGGCCGACTGACCGGCCTTGCGCTTGTTGTTCTGCTGGTTGTGCTGCTACCGGCTTCCTTCGCCGGTCGGCTTCGGAGGGGGAACCGGCTTCGCTTCACATGCTTCGTCTAGCGCCACCTGGATCTTCATGTTGGAGTCGGCGTTGGCGTACTTGTCTGCCGTCACCATGAGCGCGGCCATGGTGGCCGGCTCGGAGCGTAAGAGCTTGTGCTTGAGGAGGGTGCCATCCCGGCACCCGTTGATGAAGTACTGGATCGCTTGGACTTTGTGGACACCTTCGCAGCTATCCAGAGCTCAGTCCAGCGTGCGAGATACTCACGGCCGGTTTTCGCCGATCCCTATACACACATGGCGAGCTGACTGGGGCGGCCGGGTCGTTTGTAGGTGCCGGTGAAGTTGCGCACGAAATCTTGCTTGAAGTCGACCCACGTGTTGATGCTGCCCACCGGCAGGCTGTTCAACCACGTGCGGGTCGATCCCTGGAGCATGAGCGGCGCGTAGCGCACGGCAAGGCGGTGGTTGCCGCCGGCAATGCTGATGGCGGTGGTGTAGTCGGTGAGCCAGTCTTCCGGCTTCATGGTGCCTTTGTACTTGGGGGTGTCGCGGGGGAGCATGAACCCTTTGGTGAAGGGCTCGTCTCAGATGTGCGGACCGAAGCATGCCGGGTCGATAGGACCGCTCTCCTCCTGCTCCTAGGAGAGGGCGAGTCGGTTGAGGCAGTGGCGGGCGTCGGTCTCGTCAATGGCGCGGGGGCCCAGCGGCCGGGTCGACTGTAGTCGGATGTCGGCTGGGTTGGAGAGGGGGATCGTGCCGGCGTCCGTCTTCCAAGGCCGGCTCGTCACCCAAGGCACCGACAGTCGTCGGGGCGGGGCTGTCCTGGGTCCGAGTGTGGCCGGAGTGCGCCTCGCCGGGTGGTGAAGATGCCATGTTCTGATGATCGCCGGGTATGTTGTCGCGGAGGGAGGCGGATCCCGCCGGCTTGGCGAGTTGGTTGAGGCAGTCCTGCTATGCGTTGGCCGCAGCGAGGAGGTCGTTCACCCTTTGGAGGCGGTCCTGCAGCTCTTCGCCTTCGAGCTGATCCAGGCTGACTACAGCCGCCTGAGCGGCGCGCATGTTCTTCGCGGGAGTCTTGTAGATGGGCGGGAGGGCACCGAAGGCGCGTCCGATTGCGCCGCCCGGGCCCGCACATCGGCGACCCGGCTTGGCTCGGGCGCGTCCGGCGTAAAGCCGTAGGCGGCGTTGCACTCCAGCTGAGAGGAGTCCAGGCGACGCTACATGGCGGCGAGCATCTCGGTGAGGTCCAGCAGGCGCCGGCGGTCCACCTTGAGGCGAGTCCGGGCCACGACGATGTTGGAGGCGTTGACGTCGGTGCCGATGGGGATCCGAAGGCTCTGCATCATGGCGCGTAGCGGGTTGGGTGAGCCGGCTTGTTCCGCTGCAGCCTTGGTTGTGGTGGCCTTCTTTGCCGCGCTGGACGTGGAAGAGGCACCGGTGTCGGTGATGAAGACCTCCATGTAGAGGTCCATTGCCCCGGTGGGAGTGTTGCCGCCAAGGGAAAGGGGGGAGTCGCAAAAGTCAAGTACCTCGCTAGGGTACTCGTCGGCCGCAGGTGCCTCGGAGACGCGCATCACGGCGAAGGAGGCGGCAAGTGCGTCGATGACGTCGTCCGCAGCGTGACGGGCTCGTCAGAGTCGGAGAGGAGCCCCTTCTGAAGCATGCTCTCGTCCAGGACCTCAAGCTACCCCACGGCGGGCGCCAACTGTCGTGGTGGGCGCACAACAGATGCCAAGGGATGGCTAAAGACAGGGAGAGGCTCGAGGGCACTGGTGGGCTCCAGAGGCGAGGTAGGCATGAGCGAGCGCGGGGCGCAAGACATACCCAGGTTCGGGGCTCTCCGGAGAGATAATACCCCTAGTCCTGCCCAGTGTAGTTGATGTGTATCAGTACAGAGTTGCTCCTAGAGCTATATGGAGGAAGAAGGAAGGCAGACCAAGGCTCAGGCTGCTCCCTCTGCTTAGGTGTTGCTTGCTACGTGTCCGTGTGAGTGAGTGAGTGATTGCCCTCCCATGCATGAGGGCTCCTGGGGGTTTTATAGGTCAACCGCCCAGGGGTACAATAGTATTGTTACAAGGCCGTGGGGCCGGGTTGTCATTATCCGGGAAGCCAGCGCTGGGACCCGCCGGGGGTCTGGGCTCACCGGGTTCTCTGGGCGCAGGGCCCACCGGGTACGGGAGCACTGTTGGCCGTCTTGTCGGTCGTCATGGAGTGGCCGGGTTGAGTCGGCTACAGTGGTGCTCCGTCAGGTCGCCGCTTGTTGGCATCACTGGTGACGATGGTCGCACTGTTGCCACGCCGGCCCCGGTAAGCGGGTAGGTGGGGTACTGTTGCGACGCCCCGGCTGACTAGAGGCATGGACTGGGCACTATTGCCTCGGTCATCGATAAATGGAGACGCATCCCATCGTACGGCTAGGATGGGACGGGAGCTGACCCGTGGCTGGGTTGAGGAACGCGCCAAGGGTGGAGCTGGCTTGTTGGAGAAGTCTTGATGTGCCAGGTTCGGCTGTCTTGTGCTGGTTGTCGGGGCCGAGTTTGAGGTGTCCGGCCGGGTTGTGGAGTTTGGCCGGGTCGAGCAACCCGGCCAAGCATGAGCCGGCTCGAGGGGCATTGCTGGCCCCGTTGTTTTTGAAAAGGATCCAAGTTCCGTTGTCTTCCTGGGGTTCATCCCCACGACAGGGGCCTTGTTCTTCTCTGCAACTGGTATATTCCTTGTGCTCCTCTTTGGTGCAGTCTTGGGGGCTGGAGCAGAAGCTTTGGGGGCAGTCTTGGGCTTAGAAGGGGCAGCCCCAGACTTGATGGCATCCCCCATCAGCTTTTGAGTTTTGGGTGCTGGTGCAGCATCCTCTTCCTCTTCCTCTTCATCCTCAACTAGGTCTTCCATCATAGAGGATCTCCCAATGACTTTGGCCATGGTCTTCCTGACCCTATCCTTTCTCTTCTTTCGCTCACTAGTAGCCTCTTCAATAGTTGATTTGGAAGTCTCAAGCGTGGAGGCTCTGGCCTTAGAAATGGGCACTCTCTTTGCAGGAGCCTTCTTGTGCATACCAGGCTTTGTAGATGCAGCTGTGCCAAATTCTTTCTTGACAACCGTTTTCTTGAAACTGACCTCCTCCTCAGTAGCTACATAGTCTTCATCTTCAGACTCAGAATTTCTCCCCCTCCTCTGCCTAGTAGCAGCCTTAGCGAGGTTGCTAGGAGTACTTCTGCTGCCATCATCATAACTGTCAGAGGGACTAGTGCCCTCACTCAGATTCAGTTGCACTTCTAACCTGTTCTGTCTATCACTCTGATCAAACATTTTGGCACTGCAAGCTGACAGCTGACCCTGTGAATAGTTATAGATGAGATAGAGTGGATGAGCATCACAAAGTGCAGAGGTTTTGCAAAATAGATGAGTCAAAAACTTAGTTTTAGTTTTCCACAGAAAGCATTTCGGAGCTACGGATTTGTTAAACTCAGTGATACCGAATCAACTTTTGGAGTCTAAACTAGTGGAATCGGTCAGACCGAGACACAGTTCGGTGACTCTGAGATTGCTAGGGTTTCACTGAGAGCTGAACTCGGTCACACCGATTTGCCAGTTTCAGTTAGACCGAAAAGTGCAAGTGCAATGGCCTAAGCCAAATTGGTGAGACCGATTTCCACAACTCGGTCGGTCCGAGATGAGTTCGGCGGAAACCTAACCCTAAATTTTCGAATCAAAACTAGTCTAAAGGAGGTTTTTGCTGGATATGATGATCTCATACGTGGTAAGAAACATGGCATTTGCTTTGTGCTAAGAACCGGAGGAAAGAATTGCACAAAGATTCGAACTCATACCCTAGTTTGGTGATGAGCTCGCTACAGCGGCAACGGCCGTGTAGAATTCCATTAACGGCAACGGAGACCATCGGCGGGAGGTCGCTGGCAACGAGAGGACGATTCGGAGACCCGAGACAGCAGAGCAGGACACGCGTGGGTGAAAGGGTTTTGGAGAAATTTCCAAATTTTGACCCGTCGATACATATATCCTGACCCTGTCGGTGTGACCGAGTGGAACAACTCGGTGGCACTAAGATGCAGAATCGCAAGCGGTTACCGCAACTCGGTGTGACTGAATGGATTTAATCGGTTGCACCAAGATTGAAAACCAAGATCAACTCAGTGAACTTTGTTTGACCGGACAGGATGAATCAGTTAGACCGAAATGCACAGAGAGGTTTTGGAAGTTTAAGTCTATGATGAATCGGTGACTCCGAGTGCTCCTCACACAAAGGGTTCAAATCTGACTGGATCAAACTTTGTGATATAGCATGAATATAGTTTGAGACGAGAAAAACATAGATAGCTAGAGGAAGTTCTTAGGCATTCTTGTCCATTCATTTGGCAAAAGAAAAAGAGCCAAACAATCAAAGCAACAAATGGACGTCCTCGAATGAGTAAAATATGCAACCAACATGCTCACACAATAAAATGGCAAATGAAATATGTGACAAAGCATACACAAACACTCTAGCATCTATCAAACAATTGGCGATGACTAGGTCATCTATATATGACTTAGGAGTCAAATGAGAACATTTGATCAAAGGTCATACTCATCGTTTAAACACAAGTGGGGTTACCACTTTTACATAAAGTATTGTTGTGTTCACACCATTAGACTTGCTTTAGCTCAATATTTAGAGTAAAGCTCCGCCTAGATGTGATGTCCCCCCTAGGAGGGATAAACAAACCTCGGGTTTTTTCAATGATGACTTCATGTAGATGTTGAAGATGTGTATGCTCAATGTTGATGTAGATCATTCGGAGCTATCCATTGGAGTGAATTGCACTTTCAATACCTACACGGTTTAGTCCCACAAGGAACAAACAAGGATATCTATTGTTTTGGATCATGATACTAAATTCCTTAGCCACTGTTGGAGATGTTTATGGGCTAAGTTGGGGACTAAACTGCTTTTTAGTACTTGTCACCCCCAAACTGATGGTCAAACTGAAGTAGTCAATAGAACATTGTCTACTATGCTTAGGGCTATTTTGAAGAATAATAAGAAAATGTGGGAAGAATGCTGGCCTCATATTGAATTTGCTTATAAACATTCATTGCATTCTACTACTAAGATGTGCCCTTTTTAAATTGTGTATGGTTTCCTACCTCATGATCCCATTGATTTGTTGCCTCTTCCATCTTCAGAGAAGGTTATTTTTGACGCTAAACAATGTGCTGAATTGATCTTAAAAATGCATGAGTTAACTAAGGAAAACATTGAGCGTTTGAATGCTAAATATAAACTTGCTGGTGATAAGGGTAGAAAACATGTTGTGTTTGCACCTGGAGATCTTGTTTGGTTACATTTGCGTAAGGATATATTTCCTGATTTGCGTAAAGCAAAGCTAATGCCACGTGCTGGTGGTCCTTTTAAGGTGTTAGAGAAAATAAATGATAATGCATACAAACTTGAGTTGCCTGCAGATTTTGGGGTTAGTCCCACTTTTAACATTGAAGATTTGAAGCCTTATTTGGGTGAGGAAGATGAGCTTCCGTTGAGGACGACTTCATTTCAAGAAGGGGAGGATGATGAGGACATCAATACCATTGTTACACCCATAGCCCCTGCTGCTATACATACTGGACCAATTACTAGAGCTCGCACACGCCAATTAAATTATCATGTACTTTCGTTTCTTGGTAATGATTCTAATGTTCATGAGAATATGATGCTGCCTAAATTCGATACATTTGTTTTTCTTACAAATGAAGGGTGTGGCATGGATATGCCTGATAGACCAAGCATGGAGATGATGGCATGCACAAGGGGAACAAGAACAAACTTACAAGTGATGATTTCAGGACTTTGAAGCCACCATAAGGAGTGCATGAAGCCTTGGACGAAATATACAAGATGCCACATCATAAATTTTGTCCAGAGGCTATTCTAGGTGCTGCGTCACCTTATTATTGGGCCAGGCCCATATATTTTTGAAATACTTAAGTATAGGCTGTTTTTAGAGTCCGTATGTGTGGGGAAACAAGAGTTAGGGTTGGTTTCGGACTCCTCCTCCATGGGCCACGAAAGCCCCCCCTCTTCCTCCATATATACAGCCCTTAGGGTGTCGTTTAGACTTTCGGTTTTGTTTAGATTAAAAGTTCACCATAGCTGCAACTTCGCATACTTCGTTTGTGTTCAACGACCAGACAAAGACATCACAGAACCCCACCTTCATCAATAAAGCTTTCATCTTATAATCTCAATATCCAGATAGCAATCTTAGTTTCTTGCCTGTTCTTCGTTTGCTTGTAGGAAATAGACCTTCGTGGTCAGGTTGATCGGGCTCTAGCGTGGTCAATAACCTCTCGGAGTTGGTTTAGCGATTGCTAAGGCACGCCGTCTTCGCACGTTCATAGTCGGATCGTCAAAGTCTACTCCTCCGAAACGATAATCACCATCTCATCGAAAGACGGGACACCTTTGCCTCTATCATGCAACCCTATCTATATGCATATGCAAATGCTTATGAAATTCTTATGCAATGCTCTTGGAATGCTCATGCATGCATGCAACTTGATCGGGGCCCCCAGCACTTCGTTTATTTCTCTGTTACTCAGGGTCATCGCCTGGCTTTGTACAAGGGGTTACATGCAACTGAGGCAAGGCATGTACAAAAGGGTGGCTGCCCGGCAGGACCCGACAGCCGCACCTTATGGGTAGACCATGGGGAGATGCTCAATGTTCCATGAGTTATGCAATTGAATGTCATATCCGGTCTCCAAACGGACCGCGCCAGGTCTGGTGACTCGAACTACCCAGTAAGGGCCTTCCCACTTCGGCATTAACTTGTTTGTACCCTTGGCAGACTGAACGCGCCTAAGGACAAGGTCGCCTTCCTCAAAACATCGGGCATCAACCCAGCGGTTGTGATAGCGACGCAGGGCTTGTTGATAGAGTGCAACACGCGTAGCAGCCCGGAGATAGTTCTCCTCGAGTAGCATGGCGTCATCATGCCAGTGCTGATTTTGCTCTACTTCATCGTAGGCAAGCACTCAAAGAAACCCGTAAATGAGTTCTGTGGGGATAACTGCTTCTGCCCCATAGACTAGGGAGAAGGCAGTCTGCCCGATAGATCGATTTTGGTATTGTTCTTAGGGACCAAAGAACTACTGCTAGCTCATCGATCCACCGCCTACCATGCTTCTGCAGCATATCAAAAGTTCTTGTCTTGCGTCCTTGCAGCACTTCAGCATTCGCCCTCTCAGCTTCTCCGTTGCTCCTGGGATGTGTGAAAGAGGCAAATGAGATCTTGCTTCCGAGGGCATGAACATATTGCATGAAGACGCGACTCGTGAACTGGGTGCCGTTGTCGGTAATGATCCTTGCCGGGACTCCAAAACGACTGTAGGATCGAAAGTATGTCTAGAGGGGGGGGGGTGATTAGACTACTTGATCAAATAAAAATCTAGCCTTTTCCCAATTTTAAGTCTTGGAAGATTTTAGCAAATTACCACTAGTCAAGCAATCAACCTACACATACAAGTCTAAGAGTATAGCAGCGGAATGTAAAACATTGCACCTGGAGGTAAAGTAAAGGGACAAGTTTGGAAGGAGCAAACGCAATGTAGACATGGAGATTTTTGGCGTGGTTCCGATAGGTGGTGCTATCATACATCCACGTTGATGGAGACTTCAACCCACGAAGGGTAATAGTTGCGCGAGTCCACGGAGGGCTCCACCCACGAAGGGTCCACGAAGAAGCAACCTTGTCTATCCCACCATGGCCATCGCCCATGAAGGACTTGCCTCACTAGGGTAGATCTTCACGAAGTAGGCGTTCTCCTTACCCATACAAACTTCTTGGTTCAACTCCACAATCTTGACGGAGGATCCCAAGTGACACCTAACCAATCTAGGAGACACCACTCTCCGAAAGGTAATAGATGGTGTGTTGATGATGAACTCCTTGCTCTTGTGCTTTAAATGATAGTCTCCCCAACACTCAACTCTCTCTCATAGATTTGGATTTGGTGGAAAGATGATTTGATTGGAAAGCAACTTGGAGAAGGCTAGAGATGAAGATTCATATGGTTGGAATGGAATATCTTGACCTCAACACATTAGTAGGTGGTTCTCTCTCAGAAAATGTATGATGGAAGTGTAGGCATGTTCTGATGGCTCTCTTCTTGAATCAAGAGTGGGTGGAGGGGTATTTATAGCCTCCACACAAAATCTAACCATTACACACAAATCACCAAACTCGGTGGGACCGAATAATGAAACTCGGTTGGACCGATTTAGTCCAAAATGTGAACGTTTGGATATACGGAGGGACCGACATGTCAACTCGGTGAGACCGGTTTCATTAGGGTTAGGGCATAACGTAATCTTGGTGAGACCGATTACACAAACTCGGTGAGACTGACTTTGGTAATAAGCTAACCAGAGAGTTGGTCAGGCAAACTTGGTTGGACCGATTCGCTCATCTCCGCGAGACCGAAACATTACGAAGGGGAAACAGAGAGTTTGCATTGCGAACTCGGTGGGACCGATCGCTCATTTCAGTTGGACCAAAATGTTACGAAGGGAAACAGAGAGTTTAGAATCCCATCTCAGTGAGACCAAGATCCCTATCGGTGAGACCGGAAAGACCAGGGTTTTGTGGCAGTGGCTATGTCAACTGAACTTGGTGGCGCCGGATAGAAAGGTTCGGTGGGTCCGAGTTTGACTTTTGGTTTGGGACATATGTAGATATGATAAAGTGGTCGAGGGTTTTGGAGCACATCACTAAGAATTTTGAGCAAGTAACCCATTAAGCAACACCTCATCCCCTTTTAATAGTATTGGGTTTTCCTATGGACTCAATGTGATCTTGCATCACTAAAAGGTAAAATGTAGAGTCTTGAGCTTTAGAGTTTGAGCCAATCTTTTGTCCTTAGCATTTTGAGGGGTCCACATTTCCAATTGATGCCATGCCAATCATTGAGCTTTCCTGAAATATTTATCTTGAAATAGTATTACCTCAATGAGCTATATCTTGTTAGGAATTACCAAAACCACCTAGGTATAGTTGCACTTTCAATCTCCCCCTTTTTGGTAATTGATGACAACATATAGATCAAAGCTTCAACAAATGATTATAAGATTCAAATACATCGTCGCTTTGAGAAGTATGTGATAAGCAAGAGCTCCCCCTAAATTTGTGCATTATTTAAAATTTGCTTTTGAATGCAAATGCACAATCGATAATGATCATGTGTCACTCTTCCATGTCACATACATCTTGGTGGAGCGCTCAAAATGATGGAAATTAAAAGCAATGACTCATCACCAAGCAAAGTGAATGATCATATATGTAATATAAGAGATAATATCATCCAAGCAAGCATTAAGGTAGCATATGATCAATCACATGATCAAACAAGTGTCTCACATAGACAAAGACATAGTGTATGAACCAAGGGCATAAAAAAGGTTCAACCAAAACACTCTCTCTCGAAGCCTATGATCTATACACATTTCTACCCCTTTGGCAACAAGTTACCAAAAAGTCTGAACATGCATAGTGCTATGCGTCTCTCAGGCTTGGTCTTCGGGAGGTGGTGTAGAGAGAACTCCAAGGACGAAGGCATCTGTTGATGTAGTTGGAGCCGGTGGAATGGCTACTAGAGGTGGCACTGAAGCTGTAGCTGCTAATGCAGATGCTGTAGCTCTAGAATCAGGTACAGGCACTTCAGCAGACCTCTGACTCCTTGGTACTCGCTAAAAAGCATCAGTAGTTGCTTTCCATCTCCTCTCTTCTACTTCCTCCTGGATCTGCTCAACTTCAGTCTGTATCTTAGTTACCTTGAGGTCAAGATCATAAAACTTTGATTCAACAATCCTCTCCAGGCTCTCCTGATTCTGAGTCAGGGTGGCCAAGCCCTTCTTGATTCTCAGTGTAGCTTGAATCAGATAGCCCAGTTGATCCTATTTTGACTTGAGGTATACCTAAGATTCTTCTTCTACACTTGGCATCCTTGCAGCTTTCTCTGCCTTAGCTTTGGCTCTCTTCTCTTGTGCTTGAGCTGATGATGGTTCATCCTCATTCATTACAACTTCATTATCTTCAAACTCTGGAATGAAGGGTAAGTGCTCTTTGTCCAACAAGTATGTTCCTTGTAACGCCCACGATGCGGCTATATCTCCCACGTGTCGAGGCACGACTTAGAGGCATAATCGCAAGGTGGTTTAGTCGCAAGTGGGGTAATCTGCACACAATCCCATGTACTGAATAAGAAAGGGATAAAGAATTGGCTTATAATCGCCACTTCACACAAATAACAAGTTAAACATACATCATCCAGAATACAATCAAGGTCCGACTACCGAACTAAAATAAAAGAAGAAAACCCCAAATGCTAGATCCCCAATCGTCCCAACTGGGCACCACTACCGATCAACCGGAAAAGACACAAAGCAACGATCAAGATCTTCATCGAGCTCCCACTTGAGCTCGGTTGTGTCACCTGCACTAGTATCATCGGCACCTGCAACTGTTTGGACGTATCCGTGAGTCACGAGGACTCAACAATCTCACACCCGCGAGATCAAGACTATTTAAGCTTATGGGTAGGATAGGTTAATGAGGTGGAGCTACAGCAAGCACTAAGCAAATATGGTGGCTAACATACGCAAATAAGAGCGAGAAGAGAAGCAACGCAATGGTCGTGAAGCTAGAAGTGATCCTGAAGCTACTTATGTTCAAGCATAACACAAGTGTGTGTTCACTTCCCGGACTCCACCGGAAAGAGACCATCACGGCTACACACGTGGTTGATGCATTTTAATTAAGTTAAGTGTCAAGTTCTCTACAACCGGACATTAACAAATTCCCATCTGCCACATAACCACTAATTAAGTTAAGTGTCAAGTTCTCTACAATCGGACATTAACAAATTCCCATCTGCCACATAACCGCGAGCACGACTCTCGAAAGTTTATATCCAGCATGGGTGTCCCAACTTAGCCCATCACAAGAACTCACGGTCAACGAAGCATATTCCTTCTCCCGGAAAGACCCGATTAGTCTCGGAATCCCGATTACAAGACATTTCGACAATGGTAAAACAAGACCAGCAAGACCACCCTACTGTGCCGACAAATCCTGATAGGAGCTGCACATATCTCGTTCTTAGGGCACACCGGATAAGCTAAGCGTACAAGTACCAACATAACCCAAGTTTCCAAGCGACGGTCCCGCACGGTGCTCTAGTTTGGACCAACACTCGGAGGAGCACTGGCCCGGGGGTTTAAAATGAAGATGACCCTTGAGTCTGCACAACCCAAGGGAAAAAGGCTTATGTGGCAAATGTTAAAACCAAGATTGGGCCTTGCTGGAGAAGTTTTATTCAAGGCGAACTGTCAAGGGGTTCCCATAACACCCAACCGCGTAAGGAACGCAAAAATCAAGGAACATAACACCGGTATCACGGAAGCTAGGGCGGCAAGAGTGGAACAAAACACCAGGCATAAGGCCGAGCCTCCACCCTTTACCAAGTATATAGATGCATTAATTAAATAGGAGATATTGTGATATCCCAACATATCCATGTTCCAACATGGAACAAACTTCAGCTTCACCTGCAACTAACAACGCTATAAGAGGGGCTAAGCAAAAGCGGTAACAGAGCCAAACAACGGTTTGCTAGGATGGTTGAAAAAGGTTAGAGGCTATCATGGCAGTTTGGAAGGCTTGATATAAAAAGTGGTAGGAAGCGCAACATAGAGATAGAGCGAACAACTAGCAAGCAATGATAGAAGTGATTTCTAGGGTATGGTCATCTTGCCTGAGATCCCGCAAGAAAGAAGAACGAGTCCAAGAAGTAGACAACCCAACATAGTCGAAAGAATCCTCACAACTTCGGAATGAAACCAAAGCTAACGAGAGAAGCAACCCGGAAAGAGGCAAGCAACATAGTAAACAACCATCACACAAACATGGCATGATGCACAACCAAGTATGATGCATGTCCGGTTTAATGAGGCATGGCATGGCAACATGCACAAACAATACTACAAATTAAGTGGAGCTCAATATGCAACGAGTTGCATATTGACGAAACACCACATTCCATTATTTAGTTCACTACCGTTTATGTACACAACAATATTAAATGTTGTTAAACATGCAAGAGCTGAAGCATATGAAAACTACCTATCTAGAAAAGTTTAAATGAGGTCGGATATAACAAACAACAAATACCGGAAAATCCCCATGTGCATATTTTAGATTTGGTACTGTTCTACCTAAAACCATATTTTATTGTTGTTAAACAGGAAAATAAAGTGCACCATGTTAATCTATGCATTTTCCCACCCCATTTACATATAAAGTTTAATAAATTCGAAGCTATGGTTATTAAGTTATGAAATATAGCATTTTAGCATGGCATTTAAGAAAATAAATGCAAACATCAAGTTTAACATTTTAAACATGGATGAAAGTGGCATACTATGAAACTAAACAAAATTCTAAGCATTTTACATATATTGATCATTTTATTCCGGTGCACGGTTGTGGAGTTATTAATGCATGAACATGAGGGGCCAATCTGTAAATATGCAGTTTTCTGGAAATAGAGAAATTCATCCTCTGAAAAAAATAGGAGTTGGGCCGAAAACTGGCTGGCCCAACAGGAGGGAAAAAACAGAGGGGCACTGGGGGTGTGGCCTCACCCATGGGCTTCGGCCCGCTTGGAAGAAGAGGAGGCCGGGCAGGCCTAGAGCGGCGGCGCGGGGGAGTTGGGCCTTGGCGCGGGATGCATCCCACGCGGGCGCCTTGCTCGCATGACCAAGCGAAGCAGGCAAGAACGGATGAAGCAAGGGCACGGTCAACACGCGCGGTCGTGCGGTTGTCCTCCTGCTTGAAGCAGAGCATGCAGGGGGCGACGGCCGTGGCCGGACCTGACGACGAGGACGGCGAGGCAAAGTGGAGCGCTGGATCTGGCGAGGGGAGGTTGGCGGCGGCTCGTGTCGAGGGATCTTCGACGGCGGGACTTGAGGAGCTCAGGAATGGGAGGCAGCGCAGGGGAGGCAGCGACACTGGGAGGCTAGAGGTGGCTGGATCCAGCGCGGGGAAGCTCGATTTTGTCCTGATTCAGCCGGACTTGGTCACGGACGGCGCTAGGATGAGGAGGACGCCGGCGAGCTTGCTCCGGAACGAGGCGGCCATGGCAGGGCATGCTCATGTTCGTCCTGAAGAAACAGATAGAGGCCGCGAGGTTAGGGAGAGAGAAGAACCAGGGGAAGAAGGAGAGGGAGGCGATGGGTAGCTGCAGAAGGGCCAGCCTTGCAACACTGGTGCTCGGGGCGACGAGCATCAGGGAGGCAGGAGGCCTCGGGCACCGGGCATCCATGATCTCGGGAGGCAATAGGTGAAAGGAAGGGAATGGAGAAGGCACGACCTGGCCATGGTATTGCCGGCAGCGGGCGCGGATGAAGGCAGCTGCGGCGGCCGGACTCGTCTAGGAGACAGGGAAGATGTGGTTGGATGGATCGGTGGACTGGTAGGCAGAGGCTGTGAGTGGAGGCGGAGAGGATTTGGATCGGGTGCGGGCTTGGATCCCGAGGGAGAGGAGTGGTGGCGGGAGGATGGGGATGGGATAGACGGCCTAGGTTTTAGGATTTGGTCTGATTATATAGTGACTGGCTAGGTTAGGGCCCCTCCGATTAGATCCGACGGTTGAGAAAAATAGGCTAGGGAGTCCAATTAAAAAAGGAGATGTTTCATAGATGTTTGGGGATGATCCGGACCCAACGGTGATGACTGAGTGTGTCGGGTTTGGGGAAGTTTTCGGAGAGGGGGTCTAGCAAAAGGCCACGGAGGCAAGGGGGGTTTGATGGGCTCAAAGAAGAGAGATAAGAGAGTGGTCCGAGAGAAGGTGATGAAGGGAAAGGGAGAAACGACAACAACGACAGATGCAGGTTTTGAAAACATGCAGATGCAATGCGGATGATGACAAGGCAAAAAGCAACACGCAAGCAAATGACATGGCAACGACGGCACATAACTAGAAGACACCTGGCACATCGGTCTCGGGGCGTTACAACACTCCGCCACTACAAGAGGATCTCGTCCTGAGATCTAGGATGGCACCAGAGAGAAACGAAAGAGGAAGAGAAGAGGTAAACTAAGTTGCTTCTTTGACAAACAAGTGATACCAAAGAACCTTGAGAGGTTAAACCATTTACGAGAAAAGAATACAACGGAGATGAACGAAGTTGAAAACACTTCGTTAGAAAAGAGGAACAAGGAACATTGCGAAAACCTTGTAGGTTGAAAGACATAAGAGAAGTGTTACAGTGGACAAGAAGTACATGCAAGCACTCCAGTTGAAACAAGATGTACAAGGAACGATAAAGATCAATTGCGACAACACTCCGGTTAGAAATGGAAGGCAATAATATGAACTTGGCAAAATGAAAGCACTTGGATGAGACTCCGATTAGAAGAGGAATGATAGCCACAACACTCCTGTTAAAACAAGATAGAGAAGGAAAAAGAATGATATGATTTGGACAACACTCCGACTGTAAATGGAAGGAATTGAACATGAACTTGACACGATGAGAGGATACTTGATGAAATCAACAACACACTGCCTCTGAAACTATTGAAAGAATGGCACAATGGGTAAGAAAGATTTCAGACAGCACCCCGTTTGAGAAAGGAGGCAAAACTTGACAAGATGAGAGAACTTGAATGAAGGACACGACGCTCCGGTTGAATGGATAAGCAAAGGAAAGAGCATGATCTTGACAAAATGATATGATGAAACGAAGAGAGCAACATCACAATGCCTCCGGAACAAATGAATAGAAGCTAGATCATTAGGAAGAAAGAAAGTAGAAGAAAATGATAACTTCTACCACCAATGAATTTGAAGGCATCCTTAGAAAGAAGGATTGGATGGAGTTGTTGGGAAATCAACAACAAAAAGAATAAGTTTGTTGTGGGCTTATGGAAAATGTCTCAAAATTATGAGGTGAAATTCTTCCACTAACGGAATCAATAGCTTGCTTGAGAGCAACGAAGAGATGAAAACTTCTTTCATCGCGAGAATAGGAGGAAAAACTTAGATAATTGATAAGCACCACAATAGCAACATTCCTTAGGGAAGGCTTTAGGTGAAATATAACCCAATATAACTCCAATGAAGAGATTGATGGATTGAAAAGATCTCGTGAATGAAGAGAAAATGATGGATTTAAATATCTCATTCCTGACAACTTGTGAATCATGAAACACGAAGGGAAAATTATCAAGAATAACATAACACCACCTCAAAAGATAAGGTAGGAAGAATTGCACTTCGGATGCAAGATGAAGAATACTTGAACTCCTCTAAACAAAACACATGTCGAGCACCATGTTTATTTTAGAGTATAGCTTGGCGGACCTTAACTTCGAGAGAAATCTTGAAGAACAATTGAAGAATGAAAAGAATCCTTGACGAACCACCATGTAGAGCCTCCATGAAGAACTCCGGTAATCAACGGAATGATCAAAAATAAATGAAGGATGAAAAGAATAAGATTGAAGCCTTGCAATGATTGGATGGAGCTTCGTGACGAGATAATCCGGAAAAATTGGAACTCCGAAAAGAAAAGATGAACAACTTGGAACCGAGAATTTGATATCATGAACGAACTCCGAAAGAAGGAATTAATCACTTGGATGAAACAAGAATAAGAATTACATTATGCGTATCCTTCACCAATTTAAATTGATGACAAGTAACGGATTTGGCATACTACTTATTCTCGTAGAAATGATTAAGATAGATATGTCGCAAACTTGAGAAAGGTCTTCAACGATCCGTCGGTAGGATTGGAAAGAACGAATAAATAGATACGGTAACAAAGGAAGAGGAATGTTGGGCGAACCACCATAAAGATTAAAAGAACGAACGAAGAAAATGAACGCATCACCAGGAAGAATTGGAAAATGAACGAAGATACTTGAGAAAATTTGATACAAGAGAACGAAGAGATCCCGAGATGATTATAGAATACTTGAATGATTGACCGGTAACATTTGGAGAACGATAGTTGAAAGCTGAGAATGAATAAACCCGAAATGATGGCTTTCACAGAATCAAGCTGAAAAGACTCTTGAATTGCTCCGGATGGGTGAAAAGAATTCTCACAATCGAAAACAATTATGAGAGGATGACACCAAGCTTCAAGAGAACGAAGCAAGATTTAAGAGAAACTCTTCTTCAGTCTTCAAATGCAGAGAATGACGATGGGAAACACCACCATGAATTGTTGAGGCACTCCGGAATGAAGAATAGAAAGGTTGAGCCAATGATGAAAAGAATTTGAAAGATCTTGGTAAAAGACATTTCACTGATGATAACTCATTCTTACGTCAAACTTTGAAATGAATTTGAGAATAACTCCGGGAAAATTAGAAGAGTCAGGTAATATCCTGAGAAAAGACCTGTGGGTTAGGGCCCACTCAAAAGAAACACCTTCGAATGATTACTTGAAAGGGAGATTGCACCGGTTGATTTAACTGGCTTGATTGAGATAACATCCTCGAAAGAGCTTGAACGAATGCAGAGTGGAAAACACGAATCTTCGAGATATCTTCAGCACTCCAGAACAATTGAATAGAAAGCGGGGAAAGATTATGAGGTGCACCGGCATGGAAAAACATTTGGAACGAGGAAAAGGATATGATCAACAAATACTGAATAGAACCCACCGGAGAAGAAAAGAGAACGAAGAATGATAAATTTGAAGCTTCCTTAGTATCTTCCTGAGAATCACTGGATAAGAACATTGATTGAACAAAAATGAAGAGACTTCACATGAATAAAATGAATAGTTGATTTGAATATCTCGGAGTCCTTGAAGAAAAGGGTGGGAGGGCGGGTAAGACAAATGCAACTTGGGACGGATGGAACAAACACCGTTGTGAATAACTGAGCATTGATCTTGCAAATGTTGAACGGATCGGATTAACTTGAAGGGAACACACCGATTGAAAAGAATTAACATGACAACCTCGATGATAAAAAAGGATTAGTATTCCCATAGAAATATGAGAACACCATTTAGAAAAGGTATAGAATCCACATTTGACACTGAAGCAACTCGAATACCACAACTCAAAACAAAACAAAGGATTGGCTTGCAGAATAAACCGGAAACAAACATATGATAGATCCCATATCGTATCATGTGTCTGTTGGAAAGATATTCTAGGAGCTACTTGAATTCCCACCTATAAACTCCCAAAACTTTCTAGTTATGCAATCAGGTGTTGGGGATACAGGGGAAGCATAATATCTCACCTAAACTAACAATCCCTACATCCAGCTATATCATCCGTCAACACATAACCAAGAAACCTTCGGAAATAGTGTACCTCAACCTTCGAAAAGCATCGGTTATACGAGTTATGGCAATACTCCTAAAGTCCCTCCCCAGTACTGGGTGGTGTCGAGGTTATCTCACCAACAACTGCATAAAAGAGATTTTCGATGTCGGCGAACTCAGGTATTCTAGAATTGCAATGATAAAATTGTGACGACAACACCTCGGAGCTCAACTCCCCGGGACACTGCCACAACCCCTAAATGCCAGGAGGCACTAAGAACAATGTTCTTGTCACAAGACTATCGGAACGATTCCAAGATACCCGCGTGATCCTTCATGAAATTTGAGGAGAGAAAAGTCAAAACTTCTACGCTAGGAGGCCTCACCAGAGAGACGAAGGGACTGAGGAGTAAAAAGAGTCCTACTATCCAATATATATAATCCTAAGACTCAAAACATTTTGTTCTAGACTCAACAATGTCAACGATTCGATCAAGCAGGGGGCTCCTAAGTCGGGGATGGCTCTGGTTACCAACTTGTAACGCCCATGATGCGGCTATATCTCCCACGTGTCGAGGCATGACTTAGAGGCATAACCACATGGTGGTTTAGTCGCAAGTGGGGTAATCTTCACACAATCCCATCTACCGAATAAGAAAGGGATAAAGAGTTGGCTTACAATCGCCACTTCACACAAATAACAAGTTAAACATACATCATCTAGAAAATAATCAAGGTCCGACTACGGAACCAAAATAAAAGAAGAAAGCCCCAAATGCTAGATCCCCGATCATCCCAACTGGGCACCACTACTGATCAACCAGAAAAGACACAAAGCAACGATCAAGATCTTCATCGAGCTCCTACTTGAGCTTGGTTGCGTCACCTGCACTGTTATCATCGGCACCTGCAACTGTTTGGAAGTATCCGTGAGTCACGAGGACTCCGCAATCTCACACCCGCGAGATTAAGACTATTTAAGCTTATGGGTAGGATAGGGTAATGAGGTGGAGCTGCAACAAGCACTAAGCAAATAGGGTGGCTAACATACGCAAATACGAGCGAGAAGAGAAGCAACGCAACGGTCGTGAAGCTAGAAGTGATCAAGAAGTGATCCTGAAGCTACTTACGTTCAATCATCACACAAGACCGTGTTCACTTCTCGGACTCCACCAGAAAGAGACCATCACGGCTACACATGCGGTTGATGCATATTAATTAAGTTAAGTGTCAAGTTCTATACAACCGGACATTAACAAATTTCCATCCGCCACATAACCACGGGCACGACTCTCGATAGTTTATACCCTGCAGGGGTGTCCCAACTTAGCCCATCACAAGCTCTCACGGTCAACGAAGGATATTCCTTCTCCCGGAGATACCCGATCAGTCTCAGAATCCCAGTTACAAGACATTTCGACATTGGTAAAACAAGACCAGCAAGAACACCCGACTATGCCGACAAATCCCAATAGGAGCTGCACATATATCTTTCTCAGGGCACACTGGATAAGCTAAGCGTACAAGTAATAACATAACCCATGTTGCCAAGGGACGGCTCCACACGGTGCTCTAGTTTGGACCAACACTCAGAGGAGCATTGGCCCGGGGGTTTAAAATAAAGATGACCCTTGAGTTTGCACAACCCAAGGGAAAAAGGCTTAGGTGGGAAATGTTAAAACCAAGGTTGGGCCTTGCTGGAGGAGTTTTATTCAAGGCGAACTGTCAAGGGGTTCCCATAACACCCAACCACATAAGGGACACAAAAAATCAAGGAACATAACATCGGTATGACGGAAGCTAGGGCCGCAAGAGTGGAACAAAACACCAGGCATAAGGCCGAGCCTTCCACCATTTACCAAGTATATAGATGCATTAATTAAATAAGAGATATTGTGATATCCCAACATATCCATGTTCCAACTTGGAACAAACTTCAGCTTCACCTACAACTAACAACGCTATGAGAGGGGCTGAGCAAAAGTGGTAACATAGCCAAACAACGGTTTGCTAGGATGGTTGAAAATGGTTAGAGGCTATCATGGCAGTTTGGGAGGCTTGATATAACAAGTGGTAGGAAGTGCGACATAGCGATAGAGTGAACAACTAGCAAGCAAAGATATAAGTGATTTCGAGGGTATGGTCATCTTGCCTGTGATCCCGCAAGGAAGAAGAATGAGTCCAAGAACTAGACGACCCAACGTAGTCGAACGAATCCTCACAACTCCGGAATGAAACTGAAGCTAATGAGAGAAGCAACCAGAAAGAAGCAAGCAACATAGTAAACAACCATCACATAAACATGGCATGATGCACAACCAAGTATGATGCATGTCCGGTTTAATGAAGCATGGCATGGCAACATGCACAAACAATACTACAAATTAAGTGGAGCTCAATATGCAACGAGTTGCATATTGACAAAACACCACATTCCATTATTTAGTTCAATCCCGTTTATGTACCCAACAATATTAAATGTTGTTAAACATGCAAGAGGTGAATCATATGAAAACTACCTATCTAGACAAGTTTAAATGAGGCCGGATATAACAAACAACAAATACCGGAAAATCCCCATGTGCATATTTTAGATTTGGTACTGTTATGCCTAGAACCATATTTTATTGTTGTTAAACAGGAAAATAAAGTGCACCATGTTAATCTATGCAATTTTCCACCCCATTTACATATAAAGTTTAATAAATTCGGAGCTACGGTTATTAAGTTATGAAATAAAGCATTTTAGCATGGCATTTAAGCAAATTAATGCAAACAGAAAGTTTAACATTTTAAACATGGATGAAAGAGGCATATTATTAAACTAGACAAAATTCTAAGCATTTTACATATATAGATCATTTTAATCCGGTGCACGGTTGTGGAGTTATTAATGCATGAACATGAGGGGCCAATCTATAAATATGCAGTTTTCTGGAAATGGAGAAATTCATCCTCTGAAAAAAAAGGAGTTGGGCCGAAAACTGGCTGGCCCAACAGGAGGAGAAAAAACAGAGGGGCGCTAGGGGTGTGGCCTCACCCATGGGCTTCGGTCCGCTTGGAAGCAAAGGAGGCCGGGCAGGCCTAGAGCAGCGGCGCGGGGGAGTTGGGCCTTGGCGTAGGATGCGTCCCACGCGGGTGCCTCGCTCGCATGACAAGCGAAGCAGGCAGCAATGGATGAAGCAGGGGCGCGATCAACACGCGCGGTCATGCGGTCGTCCTCCTGCTCGAAACCAAGCATGCAGGGGGCGACGGCCACGGCCGGACCTGACGACGAGGACGGCGAGGCAAAGTGGAGCGCTGGATCTAGTGAGGGGAGGTTGGGGATGGCTCGTGTCGAGGGATCTTCGGCGGCGGAACTTGAGGAGTTCAGGCATGGGAAGCAGCGCAGGGGAGGCAGCGTCACTGGGAGGCTATAGGTGGCTGGATCCAGGGCGGGGATGCTCGATTTCGTCCGGATTCAACCGGACTTGATTGCGGACGGCGCTAGGATGAGGATGACGTCGGCGAGCTTGCTGCGGAATGAGGCGGCCATGGAGGGGCATGCTCCTGTTCATCCTAAAGAAATAAAGAGAGACCGTGAGGTTAGGGAGAGAGAAGAACCAGGGGAAGAAGGAGAGGAAGGTGACATGGAGTTGGAGAAGTGCCGACCTTGGAGCACTGGTGCTTCGGGCGACGAGCATCAGGGAGGCAGGAGGCCTTAGGTGCCGGGCATCCACGAGCTCGGGAGGCAATAGGTGAAAGGAAGGGAAGAGAGAAGGCACGGCCTGGCCGTGGTCTTGCCGGCAGCGGGCGTGGATGAAGGCAGCTGCGGCGGCCAGACTCGTCCAGGATACATGGAGGATGTGGTTGGATGGATCAGTGGACTGGTAGGCGGAGGCTGTGAGTGGAGGCGGAGAGGATTTGGATCGGGTGCGGGCTTGGATCCCGAGGGAGAGGAATGGCGGCGGGAGGATGGGGATGGGACAGACGGCCTAGGTTTTAGGGATTGGTATGATTATATAGTGAGTGGTTAGGTTAGGGCCCCTCCGATTAGATCCGACGGTCCAGAAAAATAGGCTTGGGAGTCCAATTAAAAAAACGGAGATGTTTTATAGATGTTTGGGGATGATCCAGACCCAACAGTGATGACTGAGTGGGTCGGGTTTGGGGAAGTTTTCGGATGCGCGAGGGGGTCTGAGAACTATGCGGAGTGGTGGTCTGGCAAAAGGCCACGGAGGCAAGGGTGTTTGATGGGCTCAGATAAGAGAGAGAGAAGAGAGCGGTCCAAGAGAAGGTTATGAAGGGAAAGGGAGAAACGACAACCACGACGGATGCAGGTTTTGAAAACATGCAGATGCAACACAGATGACGACAAGGCAAAAAGCAACACGCAAGCAAATGACATGGCAACGACGGCGCATAACTGGAAGACACCTGGCACATCGGTCTCGGGGCGTTACATTCCCGTGCCCATCTTTGAGTTGATGAGCTCCTGAATATGTGGAGCATACACACAACTTCTCTTTTGGTCAGCAGCTGTCCTCTTGATTGTCTCTACAATTAGGATCATGACTTTAAACTTTTGAGGGACATCAAAGATTCACAGTAAGTTGATGGAATGTCCTTTGATCATCTTGTGATCTCCTGATTTGGGTAGCAATGTGTGCCTTAGGATGGTGCTGATGGTAGGCAGACCAAACAACAAGTAATGTACAGATCCAAGCTTGTGAGTCTCCAAAGCTTTATTAGGGATCTCTTTGTACATGTTTGCCATGGAGTTGTGGTCTTTCTTCTTCTTGGCATACACATCCAAGTCATCCTCATGTTCCTCTAGGGCATTGATCAAATTGGACCATTCTTCAATAGTGGATTGGTACCTAGTACCTTCAGACATCCAAACTGTCTTCCCATCTGGGTAAAAGTGAGCAGTGGAGTAAAACTGCATGATCAGCTCATCATTCCATTTTGTGAGCTTTTATCCAACAAACTCATCTACTCCACATGCTTTGAAGCTATCATATACTCCTAGGAAGTGATCTTCATTCTCCTTGATGTATTCCCAATCAACCCATCTCATGTCACAAACAATGGGCTTCTTGTCAAGCAAAATTGTCTCATAGAAGTCTTGCAGTTCTTTGGTATGAAATCTGTAATCAACTGCAGTCCTTCTCCTCACAACATAGGGATGAAACTGTCTCCACAATCTCAGTCCAGCATCTTTTATGATGTGCATGTATTTAGCCACTGGATGAGCATCATCGTGGTCTGGGATCTTGGGTTTCAATTTCCTCAAAACAAGAGACTCATCATCCTCTTCTTCAGCTTGAGGAACTGGGGCGTTGTTCTTCTCTTCTATAGGAATACTTCTAGTATTTCTCTTGGGCTTTGACTTCTGAGCTTGAGCTTTGGGAGCAGACTTGGGCTTTGATGTTACATCCCTGACTTGATAGCATCTCCCGTAAGCTTCTGAGCTTTGGGTGCTGGAGCATCCTCTTCCTCTTCCTTTTCTTCTGCGAGATCCTTAAACATGGAAAATCTCCCTAGGACTCTAGCAGTGGTCTTCTTGACCCTCTCCTGTCTCTTCTTGCCTTCTCCAGCCTCTTTGGGTTCAAGAGTGAACTCCATAGTTTCTTGAGTGGAGGCTCTGGCCTTAGACATAGGGATCCTTTTTGCTGGTGCCTTCTTATTCAAGCCTGGCTTTTTTGTAGCAGCTGACCCATATTCCTTCTTGAAGACTTTCTTCCTTGAGGTGGCCTCATCCTCAACAGCCACATAATCTTCATCCTTAGAGTCTGAGGTTCTCTTCTTCCTTGCTCTAATGGCTGCCTTGGGCAAGTTACTAAGTGTGCTTCTACAGCCCTCATCATACCTGCTTGAGGGATATGAACCCTCACTCATTTGCACATGTTCTTCAAATCTGTTCTGACTGTCACTCTGGTCAGACATCTTGGCAATCACTGACAGCAAACCCTGTGAATAGATGTAGATGAGGTAGAGTGGATGAGCATCACAAAGTGCAGAGTTTTTGCAAAACAGATGAGTCAAAAACTTAGTTTTAGTTCTCCACGGAAATCATTTTAGAGCTGCCGACTTGATAAACTCGGCGATACCGAAGCAGCTTTTGGAACCTAAAGTAGTGAACTCGGTCAGACCGAGTCACAGTTCAGTGGCACCGAGACTACTAGGGTTTCACAGAGAATCGAACTTGGTCACACCGATTTGCAATTTTCGGTCGGACCGAAAATGCATGTGCTATGGCCTAAGCCAAATCGGTGAGACCGATTTCTACAACTCGGTCGGTCCGAGATGAGTTCGGCGGAGACCTAACCCTAAATTTTGAAATCCAATCTAACCTAAAGGAAGTTTTCAATGGATGGATTTTTTGAATACGTGGTCATGATCATGGCAAACAAATGTGCTATGAATCAGAGTTAAGGAATTAGCACATAGAGTCGAACCCGTACCCTAGTTCGGCAGAGGTTCGCTACGGCGGCAACGGTGGAGCAGATTTCTGTTGACTGCGATGGAAACCAGCGGCGGGTGGTCGCTAGCGGCGAGGAGACGATCCGGAGACCTGAGGAGGCAGAGAGGATACACACGCGGGCTGAGGAGTTTCAAGAAATTTCCAAAATCTCACTCGTGGGTATATATATCATGACCGTGTCGGTGTGAGCGAGTGGAACAACTCGGTGGCAACGAGATGCAGAATGACAAGCGGTTACTGCAACTCGGTGGGACCAAAAGGTTCAAATCGGTTGCATCGAGATGGAAAACCTAGATCAAATTAGTGAACTCGGTGTGACCGAACTAGATGACTCGGTCATACCGAAATGCACAAAGAGGTTTTGGAAGTTTAAGTCTATGCCGAATCGGGGACTCCGAGTGCTCCTCACACAGAGTGGTTCGAATCTGACTTGATCAAACTTTGTGATGTAGCATGAATAGAGTTTGAGACGAGAAAATCATAGATAGCTAGAGGGGGTTCTTAGGCATTCTTATCCATCCACTTGGCAAAAGAGAAAAACGCCAAACAATCAAAACAACAAGTGAATGTCCTTGAATGAGTAAAATATGCAATCAAGATGCTCACACAAGAAAATGGCAAATGAAATATGTGGCAAAGCATGCACAAACACACTAGCATCTATCAAGCAACTGGCGATGACTAGATCATCTATATATGAGTATATTGACTGAGGAGTCAAATGAGAACATTTGATCATAGGTCATACTCATCGTTTAAGCACAAGTGGGGTTGCCACTTGTACATAAAGCATTGTTGTGTTCACACCATTAGAGTTGCTTTAGCGCAACTGATTATAGTAAAGCTCCCCCTAGATGTGATATCCCCCCTAAGAGGGATGAACTAACCTTGGGTTTTGTCGATGATGACTTCATGTAGGCGTTGAAGATGTAGATGCTCAATGTTGATGTAGATCATTTGGAGCAATCCATTGGAGTGAGTTGCACTTTCAATACCTACACGGGTTAGTCCCACAAGGAACAAACAAGGATATCCGTAGACATAGAGTGATGTTCGC
Organism: Triticum urartu; assembly: GCF_056163025.1. Taxonomy (NCBI): domain Eukaryota; kingdom Viridiplantae; phylum Streptophyta; class Magnoliopsida; order Poales; family Poaceae; genus Triticum; species Triticum urartu. The sequence continues at coordinate 278,117,092 of NC_141875.1, read as the reverse complement.
ATAAGATGATGTCCATGAAAGCATTAGGTTACCTTGTCCCTTGTCTTACTAACAACAGGGTTTGTGACTCCTTGAACTAGTGCAAGATATGGAAGTTGTTTGCACATGTCCTTGCCAAAAGATATGAGTGAAGTATGTTGGCGGAGTCACCCTCAAGAACTCTCTAGTTCTTGTTCTTTGGTATCCACACCATCTTGATGGGAATCCTTGGAGTTGTAGTCGTACTTGATGAAGTGGAACTTGATGTAGTCTTTGGAACCCACTTGACGCCTTGGGAGCTTCTTCAAATGCATCAATCTCCTCTTGAGGCTTGTCCCTGCCCTTTTTCTTGTGGTCTTGTGGTGGAAGATCATCTTGAGCTTGTGTTCCTTGGAAAGAAGTAGGATCATACTTCTCTTGTGGAGGAACAAACTTCGTCTTGGGGTATTGATCTTCTTCCCACTCAACTCCATTGGCATTGAACCTTCGTTCAAAACCAATTCCTTGATTCTTCTGGTGTCTTCCATGCTTGCGTACAATTTCCTCAAATTGCTTATTTCTGGCAAGGCTCTTGTAAACACCTTTCTCTATAATTCCCTTCAATAAGCTATTTTCTTGCTCAAGTGTAACTTGGCTAAGATAATCATTAGTGGAATCAAGAGAACTAATAGAAGCAACAACATTGGATTTAGCCTGATTATTGTTACTACTAGAAGAAGAATCTTTCTTACTCTTGTTGCTAGATTTAACTTGTGGCATGTAAGTAGACAAGAGTAAACGCTTCGCAATGTAAGAAGAACTTTTCTTGCGAAGATCATCATTGATTGCTTTTAAGAACCCATGCTCTTGCTCAAGGTTGAGATTTTCAAAGCGTAACTTTTCATGAGTCCTTAAAAGCTCTCAATGATTTTCCAAGGTAGTTTCATGAGCTAACTTAAGAGTGTTTAGTTCTTTAGTTAGACGCTCAATCTCCTTCTTATCATTGTCATTCGTTTTATCTTGATTAGCATGTTCATCATAGTTTTCATCACTTGAATTGTGAACAAGTAAGTCATCATCACCTAGCAAATCATCTTCATCACTATTGAAATGAACATACTCAGAGTGTGATACCTTTGGGCCTTTAGCCATGAAGAATCTTCCAATTCCTTCATTTGGTGACTCAAATATGTCGTAGGAGTTGGTTGACACAAGTGCTAGACCGGCAACACATTCATCTTGAGTATATTCGGAGTCGGAGTGATGGCTTCTCTCGGAGTGATTGTCAGAGTCAGAGCCAGAGCCGGATACCCATTTAATAACATGAGCTTGATGTCTTCGTTTTGTGTAGCTCCTCGATGATTTGTCCTTCCTTTCCGAATCCTTGCTTCTCCGTGATGTTCTTCGTTCGTAATGATCATCTCTACTCCTTCTCTCTCTTTGTGGTGATTCTTCTCTTCTACTTCTTATTTTGGGAGAATCTTCTCTTCTTTTGTAGGGAGTCGTACACTCATTGGAGTAGTGTCTGGGTCTTCCACAATTGTAGCAATTTCGTTCACGACTTGAAGATCTTTTGTCATTGTACGACCTTGACTTGGAACTTCTCTCCTTGCTTATACTCTTGTAGAACTTGTTGAAGTTCTTCACCATTAGGCTCAATTCTTCATTGAAGACTTGTTTCTCACTTGATGATGTGGGAGCATCACATGAGGCTTTGTAAGCACCACTTGACTTGTTGTGAAGCTCTTCCTTATCCTTAAGTGACATCTCATGAGCAACAGTTCTTCTAATGACTTCCGTTGGCTTGAGATCTTTGTAATTGGGCATCATTTGGATCAATGTGCACATGTATCATATTTTCCATCCAAGGTTGTTAGGATCTTCTTGATGATGAATCTATCGGTCATCTCTTCACTTCCTAAGACAACAATCTCATTTGTGATGAGAGCAAGCCTAGAGTACATTTCAGCGACACCTTCACCATCCTTCATTTTGAACTTGTCAAGTTGACTTTGAAGTACATCCAATTTGGATTCCTTGACGAAGTCGGTACCTTCGTGCATATTAATCAAAGTATCCCAAATTTCCTTTGCATTCTCAAGACGGCTGATTTTGTTGAATTCTTTGGGGCACAACCCGTTGAAGAGAATATCACAAGCTTGAGCATTGTGTTGTAGAATCTTCAACTCTTCCGCGGTAGCTTCACGGTTCGGTTCTCTCCCATCAAACAATTCACCTTGCAAGCCAATACACACAATAGCCCCAACGGCGGGGTTATGTCCAAGAATATGCATTTTCATCTTATGCTTCCAACTAGCAAAATTAGTACCATCAAAGTAAGGACCTCTACGGTGGTAATTTCCCTCGCTAGACGCCATACTCCCCTAGGTTGTGAAACCAAGGCTATGATCACCAAAAGCTATGGAAATCAAGGCAAATGGAGACCAATGCTTTGATACCACTTGTAGGATCGAAATTATGTCTAGAGGGGGAGTGATTAGACTACTTGACCAAATAAAAATCTAGCCTTTTCTCAATTTTAAGTCTTGGCACTAGTCAAGCAATCAACCTACACATGCAAGTCTAAGAGTATAGCAGCGGAATGCAAAACATTGCACATGAAGGTAAAGGGAGGAGATTGGAGGGAGCAAACGCAATGTAGACATTGAGATTTTTTGGCGTGGTTCCGATAGGTGGTGCAATCGTACATCCACGTTGATGGAGACTTCAACCCACGAAGGGTAACGGTTGCGCGAGTCCACGAAGGGCTCCACCCATGAAGGGTCCACGAAGAAGAAACCTTGTCGATCCCACCATGGCCGTCGCCCGCGAAGGACTTGCCTCACTAGGGTAGATCTTCATGAAGTAGGCGACCTACTTGCCCGTACAAACTTCTTGGTTCAACTCCACAATCTTTACAGAGGCTCCCAAGTGACTCCTAACCAATCTAGGAGACACCACTCCCCAAAAGGTAATAGATGGTGTGTTGATGACGAACTCCTTGCTCTTGTGCTTCAAATGACGAACTCCTAACCAATCTAGAGATCAAGATTCATATGGTTGGAATGGAATATCTTGACCTCAACACATGAGTAGGTGGTTCTCTCTCAGAAAATGTATGATGGAATTGTAGGCATGTTCTGATGGCTCTCTTCTTGAATCAAGAGTGGGTGGATGGTATTTATAGCCTCCACACAAAATCTAACTATTACACACAAATCACCAAACTCGGTGGGACCGAATAATGAAACTCGGTTGGACAGATTTAGTTCAAAATGTGAACGTTAGGATTTTCGGTGGGACCGACATGTCAAATCGGTGAGACCGATTTCATTAGGGTTAGGGCATAATGTAATCTTGGTGAGACCGATTACACAAACTCGGTGAGACCGATTACACAAACTCGGTGAGACCGATTACACAAACTCGGTGAGACCGACTTTGGCAATAAGCTAACCAGAGAGTTGGTCAGGCAAACTCGGTGGGACCGATTCTCTCATCTCGGTGAGACCAAAATGTTACGAAGGGGAAACAGAGAGTTTGCATTGTGAACTCGGTGGGACCGATTGCTCATTTTGGTTGGACCGAATATTACAAAGGGAAATAGAGAGTTTACAATCGCATCCGGGTGAGACCGAGATCCCTATCAGTGAGACCGAAAAGAGTAGGGTTTTGTGGCAGTGGCTATGTCAACTCAACTCGGTGGTGCCGGATAGAAAGTTTCGGTGGGGCCAAGTTTGACTTTTGGTTTGGGACATATGTGGATATGAGGAAGTGGTTGAGAGTTTTGGAGCATATCACTAAGAATTTTGAGAAAGTCACCCATTAAGGAACACTTCATCCCCTTTTAATAGTACTGGCTTTTCCTATGGACTCAATGTGATCTTGGATCACTAAAAGGTAAATGTAGAGTCTTGAGCTTTAGAGCTTGAGCCAATATTTTGTCCTTAGCATTTTGAGGGGTCCACATTTCTAATCCATGCCATGCCAATCATTGAGCTTTCCTAAAATATTTATCTTGAAATAGTATTAGCTCAATGAGCTATATGTTGTTAGGAATTACCAAAACCACCCAAGGATAGTTGCATTTTCAATGACACACCAATTCTTTCAAGAACTTGATAGCTGACTGAGCAGTCACCTTTCTCACAACAGCTACTTCCAGCCACTTCATAAACTTGTCAGTAGCAACGAACAAGAATTCAAAGCCCCCGACAACTTGAGGGAATGTGCCGAGGATATCGAGCCCCCAGACCAAAACTGGCCATGACAAAGGGATTGTCTGAAGAGCTTGGGCATGCAAGTGGATATTCTTGGAATGGAACTGACAGGCTTCACATTTGGTGACTAGCTCGATCGTATCTTGGAGGGTTGTGGGCCAAATAGAATCCTTGTCGGAATGCTTTCCCAACTAATGCCCTTGATCCAATGTGGGATCCGCACATGCATTTGTGTATCTCAGCCAGCAGTTCCTTTCCTTCTCCCTGGCAGATGCACTTCAATTTGACACCGTTGGGCCTCCTTCTGTATAGAGTGTCATCGACAAACTAATACATACCCGGTCTCCGGGCTACTCTTTTCAGCCTCATCTTGGTCATCGGGAAGTTCTCCTGTTCGGAGAAAGTGGACTATGTGCCTTACCCAATTGGAGCCTGAGGCTCGGCAACAAGGACTAGCGGCACCTACTCAACTGCAGGGGCACGTTCCTCATCCTTGGGGACCATAGGCCCGGTTGGAGGGTGACGTCCGGCAAGTGATGATGAGTTGTTTCTGGCAGGGTCCCTACTAGGAGCCCCGGGGGGCTCTACCGGGAGAGGCTTACCGAAGTCCATCTTTCTCCTTTTTTTGGGCCATTGTTGCTGGGGATACGGAGGGCTGAGTAAGATGGAGAACAAAAGTTCCTGGTTCCATAGGAAGATTCTGCACATCACACTTTGACAGATGATCAGCTATGTTGTTTTCCGCATGGGGTACATGCTCCATTTGCAATCCGTCAAAGTGCTCCTCCAATCTTTCTTCTCACTTCCTCAATGTATGCCTCCATAAATGGACTTCGGTAATCATTGTTGACTTGTCTCACCACAAGCTGCGAATCTCCTCGAATGATCAGCTTCTTGATTCCCAATTCGGTAGCAATCCTAAGCCCGGCAAGGAGCCCTTCATACTCTGATGTATTGTTGGTTGCCCCTTCCCGGGCAAAGTGCATCTAGACGATGTACTTCAAGTGCTCCCTAGAGGGGGTAACGAGAAGCACGCCAGCCCTTGCACCTTGTAGGGAAATGGAGCCATTGAAATAAATGATCCATTCCTGGGGCGCTTCCTTGCCAGGGATAACTATTTCCAGCACTTCCTCATCACGGGTTGACGTCCATTCGGCAATAAACTCTGCCAATGCCCTGCTCTGAATTGTTCATGTGCTCTCAAACTTCAGGCCAAAGCTGGATAACTCCAAAGCCCACTCCACTATTCTGCCGGTAGCCTCAGGGTTTCGGAGTATCCTCTGTAACGGGAAGCGAGTGACAACTGTAATCACATGGGATTGGAAGTAGTGGTGCAGTTTCCTGGAGGCCATGATGAGACCAAATATCAACTTTTGCATGCCAGAGTGATACGTCTCCAACATATCTAAATTTTTTGATTGTTCCATGCTATTATATTATCTATCTTCGATGTTTTATATGCATTTATATGCTATTTTATATGATTTTTGGGACTAACCTATTAACCTAGAGCCCAGTGCCAGTTTCTATTTTCCCTTTTTTTTGAGCTTCGCAGGAAAGGAATATCAAATGGAGTCCAATTGACCTGAAACTTCACGACGATTTTTATTGACCAAAAGAAGGCTCCAGAGTACCGGAGATGCACCAGAGGAGTCCCGAGGCCACCACAAGGGCAGGGGCGCGCCCCTCAACCTTGTGGGACCCTCATGGACTCCGCTGACTTATTATTGACACCAACACCTCTTATATATCCCCAAACCTCCAAAACAGAACCAAGATCGGGAGTTCCACCATCGCAAGCCCCTGTAGCCACCAAAAGCCGATCGGGACCCTATTCTGGCACCCTGCCAGAGGGGGGAATCATCACCGGTGGCCATCTTCATCATCCCGGTGCTCTCCATGATAAGGAGGGAGTAGTTCACCCTCGGGGTTGAGGGTATGTACCAGTAGCTATGTGTTTGATCCTTCTCTCTCTCATGTTCTTGATTTGGCACGATCTTGATGTACTGCGACCTTTGCTATTACAGTTGGATCTAATGATGTTTGTCCCCCTCTACCTTCTTGTAATGGATTGAGTTTTCCCTTTGAAGTTATCTTATCGAATTGAGTCTTTAAGGATTTGATAACACTTGATGTATGTTTTGTGTGTGCTTATCTGTGGTGACAATGGGATATTCATGTTATCTACTTGATGCATGTTTTGGTGATCAACTTGCGGGTTTTGTGACCTTGTGAACTTATGCATAGGGGTTGCCACACGTTTTCTTCCTGACTCTCCGGTAGAAACTTTGGGGCACTCTTTGAAGTTCTTTGTGTTGGATTGAATAGATGAATCTGAGATTGTGTGATGCATATCATATAATCAAACCCACGGATACTTGTGGTGACATTGGAGTATCTAGGTGACATTAGGGTTTTGGTTGATGTGTGTCTTAAGGTGTTATTTTAGTACGAACTCTAGGGCTGTTTGTGACACTTATAGGAATAGCCCAATAGATTGACCAGAAAGAATAACTTTGAGGTGGTTTTGTACCCTACAATAATCTCTTTGTTTGTTCTCCGCTATTAGTGACTCTTTGTTGCATCTTGAGGGATTGTTATATGATCTAATTATGTTATCATTGTTGAGTGAACTTGCACTAGTGAAAGTATGAACCTTAGGCCTTTTTTCTAAGCATTGCAATACCGTTTTTACTCACTTTTGTTACTAGTTACCTTGTTGTTTTTATATTTTCAGATTACAAAAACCTATATCTACTATCCATATTGCACTCGTATCACCATCTCTTCGCCGAACTAGTGCACCTATACAATTTACCATTGTATTGGGTGTGTTGGGGACACAAGAGACTCTTTGTTATTTGGTTGCAGGGTTGTTTGAGAGAGACCATCTTCATCCTACGCCTCCCACGGATTGATAAACCTTAGGCCATCCACTTGAGGGAAATTTGCTACTGTCCTACAAAACTCTGCGCTTGGAGGCCCAACATGAGTCTACAAGAAGAAGGTTGCGTAGTAGACATCAAGCTCTTTTCTGGCGCCGTTGCCGAGGATATTAGTGCTTGAAGGTACATCTTTAGATCTTGCAATTGAATTTTTTAGTTTCTTTTTTATCACTAGTTTATGTTATAAAAGGAAATTACGAAAAATGGAATTGAGGTTGCCTCATATGCTTCATCTTTTTAATGTTCTCGTGAAAATACGGATTTCGATAATTGTGCTCAAGTGTTAGAAGAAGAATGCATTAAAATGTTTGGCACTACATTTTTGAATGATGAGCATGGTTGCAATGTTGTTAGTGTGAATTCTTTGAATATCCATGATGCTAATGATATGCAAAGCCATAAGCTTGGGGATGCTATGTTTGATGAAGATGATATTTTTTGTCCCCCAAGTTTTGATGAGAAAATTTATTATGATGAAAGCATGCCTCCTATATATGATGATTATTGTGATGAAATGTATGCTATAAAGAGTAATGATAACCATGAAACTTGTCATCATGATTTTAACCAAGTATCTCATGATAGCTATTTTGTTGAATTTGCTCCTCCCACTACTATGAATGAGAAGAATTTTGCTTATGTGGAGAGTAATAAAATTTGTATGCTTGTAGATCATGAAAATAATGCTTTATGTGATGGTTATATTTTTTAGTTCATTCATGATGCTACTAAAAATTATTATGAGGGAGTAATATATGCTTGTAGGAGTTGCAATAATATTAAGTTTCCTGTCTATGTGTTGAAAATCTTGAAACTTGTTTTACCTTCCTATGCAAGTTGATTCTTGTTCCCCTAAGTTGTGTGCTCACAAAATCACAATGCATATGAAGTGAGTTGGAATTCAATATGCTTGTCATATGCTTCATGATGCTCCCATTATGCTTCATCTCTTATCTTTTATGTGAGCATCATTAAAATCATCATGCCTAGCTAAAAATGCATTAAAGAAAATCTCTTGTTGGGAGTCAACCCAATATTTACCCCTACTATTATTGACTATTCACATGATTAGGATACTGTAGTAATCATGCTTTGTAGCTTTTGTTTCAATAAAGTGCCAAATAAAGCCTTTGGGATAGTGTGGATGATAGTTGATTTGATTATGTGAAAAAACAAAAATATTTGTGCCCAGAAACAGAATTGATCTGGTCTGCTAGAACATGGTAAATTCTTGAATATTTTACAGTTTATTGATATAAAAATTGTCTATGTTGTCCTAATTTTTTAGAATGTTTGGAGTTACAGAAGTATTCGAGAGTTACAGACTACAACAAATTGTCCTGTTTTTGATAGATTCTGTTTTCGATGCGTAGTTTGCTTGTTTTATAGTTTCTATGGCTTATATTGCTTAATATAAATTGTAGAAATGATAGGGTACGGTAGCCATCATGTGAGAAAAATTATGAACCTTGTCCTGAAAGTACCTAAGTGGTGATTTGCTTTCTTATACTAACGGAGCTTACGAGTTTTCTATTGAGTTTTGTGTTGTGAAGTTTTCAAGTTTTGGGTAAAGTTTTGATGGACTAGGAACAAGGAGTGGAAAGAGCCTAAGCTTGGAGATGCCCAAGGCACCCCAAGGTAATATCCAGGGACAACCAAGAGCCTAAGCTTGGGTTTGCCCCGAATAGCATCCCCTCTTTCGTCTTCGTTCATCGGTAACCTTACTTTGAGCTATATTTTTAGTCACCACATGATATGTGTTTTGCTTGGAGGGTCATTGTGTTTTATTAGGATTTTCTTGCTGCTATTTAGATTAATGTTTTCCATCTTTTAGTTCAATAAAAAGGTCAAGTATAGCCTTTACCATGCTTATTTTACAAGTCTATATGTTGCTGTTTTAAAAATAGAAAGTTTGTTGTTATGTTATGAATATTGGTGAATAGTCAGAACATGATAAAATCCTGAAATTTTTACATAATGAGTAAAAACAAAATTTCTACAGTGTGGTAATTGTTAAGAATTTTTGGAGTTAGGGAAGTATGATTCCTCTTGCATTCTTTTACATACTGTTATGTTTAGACAGATTGTTGTTATGTTTGCATATGTTTGCTTGTTTAACTACTCTATTTGAGGATAGGAGTCTTAAATATGCAGAATCATTTAGCATGCAATTTCAAATTATAATTTTAGTGATTTTATACAGTAGAGAATGATAAGGTTTTGCATGGATTTATAATAACCTATCTCACGAGTTCTTGTTGAGTTTTTGTGTGCATGAAGTTTTAAGATTTTGGGAAACTAAGATATGAGAGGAATTAAGGAGACACAAGAGCTCAAGCTTGGGGATGCCCAAGGCATCCCTAATTTATATTTCAAGATGTCTCAAGCATCTAAGCTTGGGGATGCCCCGGTTGGCATCCCACCTTTCTTCTTCAACAACTATCAGCCAGTTTTGGTTGAGCCTAAGTTTTTTGCTTCTTCACATGATATGTGCTATACTTGCAATGTCATTTTATTTTGATTTTCTTGTTGTTTGAATAAAGTAATTATGATCTGAAATTTTATTTATGAGAAGGATTCTTCACATAGTTACATAATTATTCAACTACTCATTGATCTTCACCTTATATCTTTTGTAGTAGTTTGTCGTTTGCTCTAGTGCTTCACTTATATCTTTTTATAGCACGGCGGTGGTTTTATTTTGAAGAAATTATTGAACTCTCGTGCCTCACTTATATTATTTTGAGAGTTTTAAATAGCATGGTAATTTTCTTAGGTTATGAATTTAGTCCTAATATGATGGCATACACTACAAAAAAAGACACATCCGTGACATTTTGGGCCGAACGAATTTTTTTTCTGTCATACATATGACACTTCTATGACGATAATTGTGACAAAACCCGGTATCATAATAGATGTGGTGGGCTCCTACTTCTATGAGAAAAAATCATGACAAAAAATGGGCTTTTCGTCCTAGACAGGCCGGAGACGCAGCTGCATGACATTCTTTGGGCCGTCCATGACGGAAAAAACCATGGTACAAGCGAGGGCGAGGAAAATTTCGGGGAGTTCCCGGTTACGGTGGGAGGTCGGGGGCCGAGCGATGCGCGTTTCTCTCGTACACGTACGTGCGTGTGTGCGAGGTGTTGGCTCTAGCTGAACCCGAGCGAGGCGTTGGGCTCTAACTGAACCCGAGCGATTGCACTGCAGGCTACACGTTACTGAACCCGAGCGATCGATCGATGGCTGTTAACTGAACCCGATTGAGCGATTCCTTCGCTACTACTACTAACTGAAGCCGATCGATGCTACCTCTGGATGAATTGTGAGCGTTGTGGGGGGGGGGGGTTTGGATGAACAGTTCCTGGTGGGCTTGGATGAACAGGACCCCGATCGATCGAGCCGGTTGGGGCTGGATGAACAGGACCACCCCGTGGAGGGCTGGATGAACAGTAGACTGTGGAGGGCAGGATGAACAGTAGCCCGTGGAGGGGTGGTTGAACAGGAGCCCGTGGAGAGGGTTGGTTGAATAGTAGCCGGTGGAGTAGCGCGCGGTGGAGGCTGGATGAACAGGAGCCCGTGGATGAACAGTCGCAGGTGGAGGCTAGAGGAGGTCGACGATGGATGAACAGTAGCTCATGGAGGCTGGAGGGGGTTGACGGTGGAGATGAACAGTATCCCGCGGAGTCCCGTTTTGTGGTACGCCACACCCGTCGCGATTAACAGGACCCGCCTTTCGACTATAGGAGGTCCATTTCATCCGTTTGCGGTACGCCACACCCCTCCCGATGAACAGGACCCCTGTTCCGAACGTAGGAGGTGTCGGCGTTCTGGGAACGGGGTCCCCAGACTTGCCTGCCTGCGGCCTGCGGCATGGCTCAAAGGGGGGCCCAGCACGGCCCATCTTCACCAAAACAAACTAAAGACCCTCGCGAGGGGCCAAGCCTCGCGGGGCGGACGACGCGGAGCTTCCTCAGGCACGGCCTCATCAGGCAGGCTCACGAGGAGGCGGAGAGATCAAGGCGGGGTACCTTGCGAGGTGCCCGTGACGCAAGCCATGACGACTCAGGGCGCCAGGCGGGTGCCAGCCCGCGCAGCGTCCTCCTTTCCTCTTTGGTGCAAAGGGGGCAAGCGCAGCCGTGGAGTACTGAGGCATCAGGCAAAGGTTGCCATTTCGGTGCAATGAGACCAAGACCAGGAGGACTACGAGAAGGAGGTCACCGTGGAGCCCAAGACGGCGTCATCACCAGAGCTTTGCGCAGGCGAAGACTACTTTTGTCAGGATAGCTGATACTTGTTGTCCCCTTTCAAATTAGCCCGCCATTGTTGGCTCCCTTCCCGCTCGATATTTGGGAAGAGGAACAGGGCCTCTATAAATAGGACCAGCCACCCACAGAGCAAGGGGGTTGGGTGGTAGGAAGAAAGAGGCTCGTTAGAGAGGTTAGAAGCAGAGAGAGAGAGAGAGAGAGAGAGAGAAAGGTGAATGAACTCCTCCCAGCAGTTCATCGCCCCAGCCAAGAACAGACCCTCGCGAGGCTGTTCTTCCTTGTATTGTTCATCATCATCAGCCCAAGAGGCAATCCACACACCACACACTGGAGTAGGGTATTACACCACAACGGTGGCCCGAACCAGTATAAACCCTGTGTCTCTTGTGTTGTTCTTTCGATAGTTTTGATCCTAGCACGGTGGAGGGGTGCAGGTAGGTAGGATGCAAAATCTCCGCGCGCACCCCAGTGTTTGAACCTCAAGGGTCTGCCGGAACCCGAAATCCGACATTTGGCGCGCTAGGTAGGGGTGCGCCGGAATTCGTCTTTCACCACCCGTTCTCCTCCGACCATCACGCTCATGTCTGACGCTCGTCAGGCCCGCATGGAGCACCGGGCCGCCCTCGCTTCCCGCGTCGCCCAGACGGCCCCTGTCGGCGGGCATCCTCACCGTTCCCCGTCACCTGCCGTCAACGCCGCCACCGGCCCGGCGGGGGACGAGCAGCAAGCATCGTCTCAGCATCCGTCCGTGCGCCAAGACGGCCGCACCGCAACTCCCTCGCTCGCCCCAGCTGGATCTTCGTCCCGCACGCTCCGCGCGCCCATGGAGGCTCGGGCTGCACTCATCGCGGCGAACTAGCTCCTGCGCTACCGTCCCATCGACGACGTCTACGAAGAATGGCTCGGCCCCGTCGCCGAGCTCGTCCGCGCTGCAGGGGGTTCTTCCGCGCCGTCCGTTCCGCTGCACCACACCCCACCCCGCGCGGGCGAAGAGGCTCCGGCGGCGCCCCGGCCGCCTCCTCCTCAAGAAGACGCCATGGCTCCAAGGCGCGTGGCCCCTCGGTGGAACCCGCTCCGTCAGGTGCCAGTGCGGCAAGAACAGAGCTACCAAGAAGTCCCTCGCCCGCCAGAAGCTGCCCGGGCGCTCCCTACGCTAGCACGCCGCGACCATCCCCCTGCTCGAGCGCGTGGGGACATGCAAGACCAAGCCCTCCATCACCCAAGGCCTCTCGTGGCCACAGCAGGCTGCCGCGCCTACACCACCGAACTGCGCAGCGTCGCGTGGCCAGGCAAGTTCAAGCCGGACCTGCCTCCTCGCTACGACGGCACGGCCGACCCTGCGGAGTTCCTCCAGGTCTACGAGCTGGGCATCGAAGTTGCCAACATAGACGAGAAGGTCATGGCGAACTGGTTTCCCATGGCGCTCAAGGACGCGGCCCGCACCTGGCTCCTGAACCTGGCTCCAGGCACAATCTCCTCCTGGGAAGAGATGCGCACCCGCTTCATCGCCAACTTCCAAGGTACTCGTGACCGGCCACCCGCCGTGAGCGACATGCGCCGCATCAAGCAACAACCCGGGGAGACTCTGCAGAAGTATATCCAGCGCTTCAACAACACACGCCTCAAGATTCCCAAGGTGACTGAAGAGGCGATCATCTCAGCCTTCTCCGACGGCGTGCGCGACGTTAAGATGAAGGAGGAGCTGGCGATGCATGAAGACCTGTGCACTTCCTTGGAGTTGTTCAACTTCGCGAACAAGTGCGCCAGGGCTGAGGAAGGGCGTCTCTCCCTCCTCGAGCTGCCTGTCGCAGATCCTGAAGAGAAGAAGCTTAAGGACAAGGAAGTGAAGCGCAAGGGGGCTGCCATGCTCGCGGCAGAACCAGACACCAAGCGGGCCAGAGATCATCCCAAACCTCCCAAGGGCAGCCGGTACTGCGTGTACCACGACCTCCACACCCACAACACCAGCGAATGCCAAGAACTCCGAGCCATGCGAGAAGGAAGGATCGGCCGTCGCCCTGATCGTGGTGACCGGGGCTACGGCCGAGGAGGAGGAAGGAACGCAGGGCACTGGGAAGACCGTGGCCCGCGCCAGGGGTGGCGCGACCAACCTCGCGAGGATCACTGGCAAGACCCACCTCACGAGGGAGGCTGGAGGGATCAGCCTCGTGAGGATCGCCCGCAGGGTAACGCAGGCCTCCCGCCGCTGCCGCCGTAGCCAAGGAGAAACGAGGACCGCCAGGAACGAGGAGGCTGGGGGCTTCCAGGAGCCGCGCGCGATCGCCTGCATCCTGGGCGGAGCTCAAGCCCCAGCCTCTCAGCGCATCTTCAAGCAGTTCGCCCGCGAAGTGAACGCAGTCCCCCAGGCTCGAAGCCACGCGCCCTCTCAGGTGGTCGGCGTGCGCCATCACATTCAGCTCAGGAGATCAACTCAAGTGTGCGGCTATAGCCGGAGTCCTCCCGATGCTTTGTTCCCCAATCATCAGCAACGTGGTGGTCACCAAGACCCTCATCGATGGCGGGGCAGGGCTCAATGTCCTGTCCGTAGAGACATTCAACAACCTCCAAGTGTCCTACAGCCAGCTTCAGCCAACCAAGCCCTTCTCCGGTATCACCGACGGCTCCACGGTCCCGATCGGGCAGGTCCGCCTCCCTGTCACCTTTGGGGCACGCGACAACTACCGCACCGAGCTCATCGACTTCGACGTCGCTCACATCCGCCTGCCGTACAACGCCATCCTCGGGTACCCGGCGCTGGCCAAGTTCATGGCCGTGACTCACACGGCTACAACGTCCTCAAGATGCCAGGAAGCGGCGGAGTCATCACGGTACCCTGTGAAGAGAAGGACGCGGTGTGTTCCCTGGAGCGAGCCTTTCAGGCCGCATCGCTGGAAGACCCGGATCGCGGAAGCAGGAGGCTTCCCGAGGCCGCCCCCAAGAAGAAGAAGACATCGTCCGGCCTGGCCCCTCAGGAGGCAGGCCCCTCTAGGCCCGTGCCTGCCCAGGGGGAACCTCCTTCCATCGCATAGGAAAGCGCGCCCGACACCCTCCTCAGGCAGGGCTCGGGGGCTCTCCTCTGGAGGGCCACCGACCTAGCTAGGGTCACGAGGGAGGCGCTTGGGCACCACTTGGAGGCGTGTTTCGAAGCATGTTTCCCTCAAGAAGGAGCAAGGCAAGGAGATCCAGACCCACAGGAGTTCGTCAGCAAGGCCATTCAGGAGCTACAGGAGTCCAGAGTCATGAGAGGCGCCCGCCGCCTACCAGCAGTGGCTCCCCATCCAGGCGAGGATGGCGGGCTGCGCGTCTGCATCGATGTACCAGGGCTCAACCGAGTCGCCTCCCTGGGGCGCCTCTGGCCCTCGCGAGTGGGGCGCTGCGGAGGTCCACCCCACAGCTACGTTCGCATGCCTTACGGCTTGCCGAGCGCGGCTGACACGCACCAGCGCCTCATGAGGGGCACCACGGAGGCTCAAGAGGCCAGGCACTCCACAGCCCTGGCGGAGATGAAGATGGCCCGCGAGGAACCGCCAGCGCCTCCGGAGCCTCCCGAGGCCCCTGAGCCTGGGGGCTCATGAGGATCGGCTTCCGCAACCCACCGAGCCGGCTACACGAACACCCCTTCGTCTTCAGCGTCATCAGGTGACATCTTTCAATTTTCACTTCCGGCTGGGAGCGCCCCCAGGGCTGCATTATTCCCAGGCTGCGTGGGTCCGTCCCTGCGGCGTGTATCCCTTTTATTTCACGTTGTTAGCTTACCTTGTTGGGGGCGCCCCTCGGGCTGCATGATCCCCAAGCCGCTCGGGCCAGGCCCAGCGGCATGTACCCCATTTGCGTTCATTTCCGGTTATGCGTTAGAACCGCCATGCTTGATTATTTGATGCCGGTCCGCGGCACCTCTTCTTCTCCATGCTGACCACTTGCACGTTAAAGGGGGGGTACCTGAGCATCGTGACTCAGGGCTCTTACTGGCTCTCCAGCCCTCACCCTCTGGCCTTGACCACGGCATCGTGACCTGGCATACCAGCGACGGCTGAGACCAGCTCGAGGGCCGGGACCCGAGGACGTAGAGTGCAGGCATCTAACCGAACTTGCAGGGACACAACACAAGATAAGGCCTAGTGCCAAGCGCAACCCGCCTAGAGGTAGGGCCCCGTGAGTCCCGCGCTGGCTCACGGGTGCCCAGATACACCTCGCCAGGCCCTACCGTGCCAGCCACGTGTCAGGGCGGGGCTGTACACGCCCCGGGGGCTCCTCCCGGAGGGGGGCCCCCTCCCACGTACCAGTGGAAGCACCATGCTCTGCGCTGGCTGACGACACTGCCAAGGAGCGGCTATGCCCGTACACATACGGAAGCGCTATGCTCCGCGCTGGTGATAAACAACTGAGAGTGGCCTCCGGGCCGCATCAACCTCAGGGAGCCCATAGCTCAGTGTCTAGCCTCATCGCAATGCCTCCCCCGGGAGTGCCGCACGAGGGGGCTGGGCACGGGGGCTGCGCCTGGGCCACGCCCAGACGCACGCCGCCCAGCCAGGTCCCCACTGGCCTGGTTCGTCGCGCGCCTCTCCCCGAGCGGAGCCGAGGTATGAAGGCCGTTTGAGCGTCAAGGCGGACTCCTGAGCATCGCAACTCAGGAGCCTAACTGGTCAGGTAGCCCCTCACTCCTTGGTCCTGTCCTGGTTTCCGGTCGGGGCTATTGCTGGGTGAGGTACACGCGGGGCCGGGCTCTGCAGACATAGAACGGTGGATCCACCCACATCATACCTCCCTACTTGCTGTTCGTGCGCCAAGGGGGACTCCTAAGCATCGCGACTCAGGAGCCTAACTTGTCACGTAGCCCCTCACTCCTTGGTCCCGTCCTGGTTTCCGGTCGGGGCTATTGCTGGGTGAGGTACGCGCGGGGCCGGGCCCTGCCGGCGTAGAACATAAGCAAGTAGGAAGGAAAAGCGCAAATTTCAAAGGAATTCGAAAGCAAATATTATAGTCCACACTGTTATCCCAATATCAAACGCAAGTTTAAACGCCTCCCCAAGGCATGATACATGTGCAGGAATTAAAAGCAGGACAGGAGCCACGATGGAGTCACTTGGCGGCGGGGGAGCAGCGCGGAGTGGGTTCGCCTCACGGAACAGCGAGGTCGGTAACGCCTTGCTCCGGCTTGGTGCTAAATGCCCGGAACTTCCCCAGCAGAGCCTCCGCGCGACCCTTCACGGCCTCGGCAGCAGCCGCGGCACGCTCACCACTCACGGGCTCCAGCAGGTTGTCGAGGTCGAAACCAGGGTCGCGAAGGTGGATGTGGGTGAGGACCCGCGTCAGCGCTGCAGAAGACAGAACACGCGCCTCGGCCTCGGCCATGGGGCCAAGGACAAGGGCGACATCTTCAAGAGCGTGGACCAAGAAGGGAAGCAGCTTGGCGGGGCCGTCCTCGGTGCCGGCCAGCGGGCTCTCCAGGCCGCTGTTGTAAAGCGTCCTCAGCGAGGAGCGATCCTTTGCCTCCAGCTCTGTGAAGGCCGCGCGGTCTTCGGCAAGGACCCGGGTCTTGTCATCTAGCTCGGCCTTCCTCGCCCCCAACTCCTGCTCCAGCGCGCCTAGGCGGTCACGGCGCTTCTTGAGCTTGGCCTCCCGGCCCTCGACGGCCGCCTCGCGAGCCTTCACGCCTTCTTCCTGCTCTTGGCAAAGGCGAACCACTTTCGCGAGCTGATCCCGCAGGCCTTGCAGCTCGTCCTCCAGCGCCTTGCAGCGACCGCGGACGTCGACCACCTCTCCCAGGGCTGCATCGCAAGCAGCCTTTGCCTCAAGGACGACCTGCTTCTCCTTGTCGCATGCCGTCGAGGCCTGGACCAGCGCCGCCCAAATCGAAGCGTCGGAGCGAACCCATCCAGAAGCCAGCTCCAAGCGCCCAGCCACCAGGCGAGGGTCGGCGCCGAGAAGATCCTGCCGCAGCCGGTCCAGCTCAGCAACAACGCGGTCCAGGACGGCGGAAGGAGTCGGGGAGATAGCAGCCGGTGGAGTAGGAGGAGAAGGCAGTAGCACGGCCGCAACATCCTGAGGAGGATTCTGCCGCGCCCCAAGAGCTGTAGCGGCGGCGGCAGCAGGCGAGAGCACCTCAGGAGCCACTTGGGCCATGGGGGCTGAGCTCGCCCCAGCCGACTCAGGCCTCGCGAGGACGACCGGGAAGGAGAAGCTTGTGCGTCACGGTCATCTTCCTTCAGGGGCGCTGTCACGAACGGAACCTCAGGAGCCCCCTTTGACTTCTTCGTTGCGGGCGCCAGCCTATCCAAGGGATGCAAACGTCAAGCCTCAGGAGCAGAGCAAGAAATAAAGACAAGAATCAAACACTTACGGGTCGTCGCCAGTGAGCTCAAGCGGCCTCCGGCCAAATTTGAAGCCCGAAAGCCGGCTGGAAGGGTCAACCTCGGGAAGCTTGGAGGCGGAAGGTGCGCCTGCAGTCCGCCCCGAGGCCAGGGCAGACCCGTGGGAGATCAGCCCGGTCCTGTCCTTCTTCGGGATCGGGGGTGAGCTCCCGCCGCCCTGCTCGTTGTCGTCCACGTCGTCGTCCTCGTCGTCATCCTTGTCGTCGTCGCTCGGAGGGAGGAGGAGAGCGCGGGACTTGCGTCGGGGAAGGGGAGCCCTTGATTCTCCGTCAGTAGCCTCGGAGTCAGGCCCTTTTCCCCGCTCCCCTCCTTCCTCCTCTTCGCTGGAGTCGTCGGAGGGCACAGCCACCGGTTCCTCGGGAACCTCCAGGGGCACGGGCCCTTCCCCGTTGAAGACAGGAATGGACCTCACTACCCGCTCCCAGTCATCGCGGAGGAACAAGGGCGTAGGAGCGCCCTCCAACCTCACCCCATTGCCCCCGACCAGAGATTGGAGAACCGTAGCCAGGTCTCCATCGGCCCAGGCCGCGGGGCTCGGACGGGGCCTCCACATTGGAAGCAAGTACTATCAAAGCGGAGCCAGCTGGTGCTCCAGGAACTCCCTCAGCAACGACGCGTCGGTCAGCTTCGCCGCCGCCATGTCGGTCGGCCTCAGATCCGCATCCCTCTTCTCCAACACCATCTTCACGCGGGGATCCGTGAGCTCCACCCGACCCTAGTTGCTGGAGCTCGTGGGCTGCTCCGTGGGCAAGATCAGCCGAGGGTGGATGCGCTCAGCATCCACCAAGACCCACTTGCTCCTGAAGCCCTCAATCCTCTTCCCAGGGTTCGAGATGGCAATGGCGCCACCGTACGCGACGAAGCTCGCGCACGCGGAAGCAGGACCGCGAGAGGTCCGGCGGTAGAAGTAGTGGCGCAGCAAGGTCACTGTGGGCTGCACCCCAACGTGGGCCTCACAGTAATAAGCAAAGACCGCAAGGAGAAGGACGGAGTTGGGATGGAGATGTAGAGCCTGCAACTTGTAATGGCGGAGGACAGAGAAGAACTCGGAGAAGGGAGGCACTAGGCCAGCAACAATGGCACTTACGAAGAGTGGATAGAAGGTGCTCCTCTGACCTTCAGGGGTGGCAGAGCCGGCCTTGAACACCTTCGCTCCGTCAATGCCTCGCGCCATCGCTATCCGGCGCAACCGGGCAAGGCCCGCCTCCGACACGTTCGGCGGGTCCAGGGCAGACGAGTACCAAGCTGCGGCCGGGGGTTGGCGAGGTGCCATGGCTTCCTAGGTCGCACGGTCAGAGCAGATCTGGTGATTTCGGAGGAAGGGAGGAGAGGCGCAAGAAAGGGGATCTGAACAGCAACTGGGGAAAGCAAGAAGAAGGGCCTAGGCGGATGCCACTCCCTTATCAGCTCGCGCAGCTGCTAAGGCGCCCACGACCAGTCAACCGCCACGCGGAGCCCAAGGCCGCAGGCTGTTAGGGCCCGCGGCGCTTCGCTCTTGCCCTTCCACCTCCCTGCACGGCCAAGTCCGGGCGCGCCTTGGGCCCGGGGGCTACTGTCGGCGTTCTGGGAATGGGGGTCCCCAGACTTGCCTGCCTGCGGCCTGCGGCGTGGCTCAAAGGGGGGCCCAGCACGGCCCATCTTCACCAAAACAAACTCAAGACCCTTGCGAGGGGCCAAGCCTCGCGGGGCGGACGACGCGGAGCTTCCTCAGGCACGGCCTCATCAGGCAGGCTCACGAGGAGGCAGAGAGATCAAGGCGGGGTACCTCGTGAGGTGCCCGTGACGCAAGCCATGACGACTCAGGGCGCCAGGCGGGTGCCAGCCCGCGCAGCGTCCTCCTTTCCTCTTTGGTGCAAAGGGGGCAAGCGCAGCCGTGGAGTACCGAGGCATCAGGCAAAGGTTGCCATTTCGGTGCAACGAGACCAAGACCAGGAGGACTACGAGACAAGGTCACCATGGAGCCCAAGACGGCGTCATCACCAGAGCTTTGCGCAGGCGAAGACTACTTTCGTCAGGATAGCTGATACTTGCTGTCCCCTTTCAAATTAGCCCGCCATTGTTGGCTCCCTTCCCGCTCGATATTTGGGAAGAGGACCAGGGCCTCTATAAATAGGACCAGCCACCCACAGAGCAAGGGGGTTGGGTGGTAGGAAGAAAGAGGCTCGTTAGAGAGGTTAGAAGCAGAGAGAGAGAGAGAGGTGAGTGAACTCCTCCCAGCAGTTCATCACCCCAGCCAAGAGCAGACCCTCGCGAGGCTGTTCTTCCTTGTATTGTTCATCATCATCAGCCCAAGAGGCAATCCACACACCACACACTGGAGTAGGGTATTACACCACAACAGTGGCCCGAACCAGTATAAACCCTGTGTCTCTTGTGTTGTTCTTTTGATGGTTTTGATCCTAGCACGGCGGAGGGGTGCAGGTAGGTAGGAGGCGAAATCTCCGCGCGCACCCCAGTGTTCGAACCTCAAGGGTCTGCTGGAACCCGAAATCCGACAGGAGGTCCGTTTCCTCCATTGTGCGGTATGCCAGGCCTCGTTTCCATCGCCTGTTCCATCCAAGCCCTCCCGATGAACACGACCACGCATTCCGTTCCGACCCAGCCGGTTGGCTCCCACGCGTTCCATTGCCTCCCGATGAGCACGACGCATTCCGTTGCCTCCCCATGAACACGACGCATTCCGTTGCCTCCCCATGAACATGATGACGACGCTGTTTCTCCATTCCGACCCAGCCATGTCAACGAGCCCTCGCCGTACATATGCGCGAGTAGTCGTTCGAGACCCCGCCCGCATGTACACATACGTGGCTGTATTTTCTTTCTTGCACCCTGACCGCCTCTACTACGACACATGCGTGCCTCTACATCCACCAGTATATATGTATGTACACGTTCGCGACCATAATGACAACGCTACGTACGCTTTGACCAGGTGGGTCCCGACTGTCAGGCACTTCCTTGCGTGCGAAGATGTAGCTGGTGGGTCCCAGCAGTCAGTGGGGTGAAATACGGTGGCCCGTCCAGTGGGTCCCCGCTGTCAGGTGGAGGAATAATTATTTTGCACGTAATAAGGAGGCACTTCCTTGCTGCGGCCGTGGACCCAGCTGTAAGCGTCTCCACGTATAGTCCATGTCCGATGGAAGCCGTTCCTTGTCCACGTTGAGCACGCCGCGCCGAGAGAACCAGGGCGGTGGACGACGAGTACGAGGGCACTGGTTCGCTGCGGTGTGAGGCTGTCGTCGCCGCAGAGTAACAGGGGGTGTGGGTGAGTAGAGGGATGGCCTGGCCAGCGGTGGGAGTAGTAGCGGGCGGTGAGGCCTCCACCACATCGCAGCCGGCCACGGGAGGCAGGAGCACGAGGCACGACCGGTGCTGGTTTGGGCGGCTGGAGCAAGAAGACCGGAGGTTGAAGAAGCACTACGACCGTTGGATGGACATCGTACAGTCACTGGAGCTAGAATCATGCATATTGACTAAGTTGACAAAGCCCTCCGTCCCTGTCAACTTAGTAGGCCCACAAGTGAGCCTGCCACTATACTGGGTCCCAGCTAACAGGGGGAGTATTCATCTTTTTTGTGCGTAATAAGGAGGCACTTCCTTGCGTGCAAAGATATAGCTGGTGGGTCCGAGCTGTCAGCGGCGGTAACGTTTTTTTGCGAAATACAGAGGCCCTTTCGGTGGGTCCCTGATGTCAGGTGGAGGAATCATTATTTTGCGCGTAATAAGGAGGCATTTCCTTGCGTGCGGCCGTGGACCTAGCTATCGGCCTCTCCACGTACAGTCCACTTCCGATGCATGTCGGTCATTGACCACGTTGACCAGGCCGCGCCGAGAGCACCAGGGAGGTGGACGACGGCGAGGCCTAGGAAGGGAACGACACCGAGGCAGGGAAGACTCGGCAGTTGTTTCCCACACGGCGGGAAGTACGACTGTACGAGGGTTTACTGGTTCGTCTGCCGTCGCCGGAGAATAACAGCAGGTGTGGGTGAGTACAGGGATGGCTAGGCCAGCGATGGGAGTATGATGGGGCAGTGAGGCCTACGCGGCAGCACAGCCAGCCGTGGGGAGGAGGGAGCAGGCAGTCCCGCCGGCGCTTGTTTGAGCGGCTGGAGCAGGAAGAGCAGAGATTGAAGAAGCACGACGCCCGTTGGATGGACATCCAACAATCACTTCTTGTGCATCAACCTTTTTTTAGGAAAGCCTCAAATCTGTGGAAAACAACATACAACCCATCTGCCATTATTTCTAATAATTTTCAGCCCATTTGCTAATTCTTAAGGTTTTTTTGGAGCCCATATTCTTTTTTAGCATTACACCCCAAATTGTGGCCACGGTTAAAAAATTATACGAAATTTTGCATATTTCGGTGCGGTCCGAACTGTTTTTAATCCCGAAATTTCAACTCACATTCAAACTGATTTTAAAAATAAATGTATATCAATATAAAATCCAACAAATTCTCCACACATAAAAACTAATGTAATTTAAAATCTTGAAATGAAAAAATAGATATTTGAAACTAATTGCCGGTTTGATGTGTTTTAAAAAATGTACAACCCATTTCTCATTACTGATGGGCCATTTTCTCGGCCAACCGAATGAAAGCTCCCCTCATCTTGAAAGATTTGTAGCCCAATAGGCTTGACAAAGCGACTTACTTGGCAAATCACAAAAAAACTGGGTTGTGGCCGTGGACCCAGCTGTTAGCCTATCCACGTACAGTACTCTTCCGATGGAAGTCGTTCCTTGAGCATGTTGACCATGCCGCGCGGAGAGCACCATGGCGGTGGACGACGGCGAGGCCTAGGAACGGGACAACGCGGAGCCGGGGAAGACGCGACAATGGAAGCCCATGCGGAGAGGAGTACGAGGGTTCACTGGTTCAGCTGCGGTGTGAGGCTGTCGTCGCCACAGGGCCTGGCCAGCGGTGGGAATAGTAGGGGGCGGTGAGGCCTCCACGGCAGCCCAGCCGGCCAAGGGAGGCAGGAGCATGCGGCACGACCGGTGCTGCTTTAGGCGGCTAGAGCAAGAAGACCAGAGGTTGAAGAAGCACTACGGCCGTTGGATGGACATCATACGGTCACTGGAGCTAGAATCGTTCATATTGATTGAGTTGACAAAGCCCTCCGTCCCCGTCAACTTTGTTGGCCCACAAGTCATCCTCCCACTATGGTGGGTCCCAGCTAGAAGGGGGGTATTCATTTTTTGTGCGTAATAAGGAGGCACCTCCTTGCGTGCGTAGATATAGCTGGTGGGTCTGACATGTCAGCGGGGGGAACGTTTTTTTTGCGAAATACAGAGGCCCTTTCGGTGGGTCCCAGCTGTCAGGTGGAGGAACCATTATTTTGCGCGTACAGTCCACGGCCGATGGATGTCTTTCATTGACCAAGTTGACCAGGCCGCGCCGAGAGCACCATGGCGGTGGACGACGACGAGGCCTAGGAAGGGAACGACACGGAGTCGGGGAAGACTTGGCAATGGTTGCCCACGCGGTGGGGAGTAGGAGGGTTTACTGGTCCGGCTGCCATCGCCGGAAACTAACAGGAGGTGTGGGTGAGTAGAGGAATGGCCTGGCCAGCAATGAAGTGGGGTGGGGCAGTGCGGCCTATGCAGCAGCACAACCGGCCATGGTAGGCGGGAGCAGGCAGTCCCTCCGGAGCTACTTTGGGCGGCTGGAGTAAGAAGATCAAATATTGAAGAAGCAGCACGGCCGTTGGATTAACATCCAACGGTCACTACTGCTAGAATCGTTTGTGGACTAAGTTGACAAAGCCAAAGTACACGTCAACCTAGTAGACCCACAAGTCAGCCTCCAAATCTGTCCCAAACAACATACAACCCGAAATTTCTAGCCAGATTCAAATTAATTTTAAATCTAAATATACCTTAATTTAAATTCAATGAAATTTTACCCGCACAAAAACAATGAAATTTAAGATATCAAAATCCGAAAGAAAACAGTACTTTGGAACTAATTGTCTGTTTGTTGTATTTTTTCATTTGACAGCCCATTTATTATTACTTATAGCCCATTTCTTATTACTTATAGCCCATTTTCTGGGCAAAATGCATCCCTCCTTGTCTTGAAAGATTTCTGGCCCAGCAGGGCGTAGAAAAGCAAGTAGGCCTACGTTGGTTATTCTACAAAAAACAAAATAGCTGGCTAGCAATTTTCAGAAAGAAAAAAAAACAAACTGGGTTGGTCATGTGCTAAACATATGAAATCAAAGCCTGGGCTAGACGGGCCACGGGTCCTGCACAACCCAGTTGATACCCTTCTCCGTCCCGAAAAAACAAAATTACTGCGTGCGCTACTGGGTGCCTACTGTCATCCTCACCATGTACAGTCATCTCCTTATTCCTCTCGGTTGTTGACCATGATGACAACACCGAAGGGCGGCACCGCGGCGAGCGAACCAAGGCGGAGGACGATGGTGAGGCCTCGAACGGGAACGAACAGGAGCCGGGGCAGATCACATCCAGCCATGGGAGGCGGTAGCAGGCGGTCCCGCCGACGCTGGTTTGGCTTTGGTGGCTCGAGGAAGAAGAGACTGAAGAAACGTGACAGACGTTGAATGTCAATCCAACAGTCAAGGTTGGCACAATCGTTTGTTGATTAAGCGGACACCAAGTAGCATACTTTTTTATATATATGAAGAAAATTGCGAGGAAAATGCGTTCGTCTGCCGTCCTCCTCACAGGGAACGTTCGCCACATAGGTGACTAGCACCCTTGGTTTTCAACCAAGAGGTCTTGGGTTCGAGTCCCAGGAACTCTCAATTTTGTCTTCCTTCCTTCCTCGCAAAAAAAGGGAAAGAAAATCAAAGACATGGGAAGGCGTACAGAACAAGCTAGTGTAACAGTAAAGAGACATTGCCGAGTTTTAGAAAAAAGAAAGACGTGCTCCTGTAGCTGGTTCGAATCGAAACCTAGACTATGACTATATATGGTGCTATGCTACTTTGCAAGTAATGAAACTGACATATCCAACATTCGCTTCTCCTCTTCTCTACTTACTCTGCCTAGCATCAGAAGCTCTGGCCGCAGCAACCATGTCCGCTGGCTTCTCGTCCACCTGCTCTTCAGCAGGCAACAACCAGATATGCGCCAAGTCACAACCCGTACCATCGCTTGTGGGTCTCATCACACCCTCGCCGGCAAGCGCACCGCAGCCGATTGCTCATCGCAACCCGCTGCCATTGGTGTGGTGCCACTTCTGCAAATCACGCAGAGTCATCCATCGTGTCTCAACCACAATCCGCAACCCTAGCCGAGTCTTCTACAAATGCCCGAATCATGGGGTAATAATATGTTTAAGTGTTGTGCTGCTGCTTTCAGTTGCTGGTTTTTTTTAATAGTTTGGTTGATGATCTACCAATTTGATTCGTGCAAAAAAGGGAAGATTCGTGTGATTTGAATTTCTGGGAAGTTGCTGATGTGGGGGAATGCAACTACGCTGATTATTTGGTTAGCTGAGGAATCCCAATACAGCAGGTTGGGGTGTTGGACAAGTAACTGAAGGAACGGGAGAAGAGGAAGATGCGGAGCAGAAGGTTAAAGATGCAGTTCCTCTAATCATGGCCAAGCAATGGCTACTGAACGGCCCTGACAGCAATGACGAGATGAAAGAGCTTGTTAATATAATGGGCAAAATCGATGTGCTCTGTAGGATGATTGTCTCTTTATTTGAAGTGTATGTAGCACTCGTGATGTATTCAGTGGCTACGACATGAGCACTTTGTTGAAACTAGTAATGAATGAAACTTGTGTAGCAGGCTGGTCGTAGTGTTGTCAACATCTAATGATTTCTATTAACGGAAATCAGGGGGTATCCCCTTTTGCTCATATAAATAAATAAATAGCAGAGGCGCTGTCGGGTCAGCTTTGTTCTCATTCGAATACATCGAGCAAATTGTAGTCCAACAACAAACTATGTCATCAAATTCAAGTTTCACAGCCAAATATGAGTACAACTAAACCACAATGTCATCATGTTTTAGTTGTCATACAATCACCAAACGCAAATCAGCATACATAACAAGTGATGTTCTCACAGCAAAATACTAAACAACATGTTCATCAGGTTTCAGTTGTCATAGCAAACACAATTTCACATAGTAGATAAAAAACGTCTTCTGACAGGCAAATACGACAAAAGCAATGTAATCATCATCCGTAGCAGCAGCATCGACATCTTCGTAATGTGTATCAGTCTGAATCGTAATTCCCCACGGTGTCATCTTCTTCTTCGTCCTCAACGTCCTCGAACGTTGGCTTCTTCTTGATCAACTCTTGTATGTCCATAGCACGACAGGCAATCTTTTCGCTGGCGTCATTGACATGATGGTTCTCAAAGATATTAGGAACATCTATGTTATCTTGTACATCAGGAGCAGTGTAAGCATCATCTTGTTGTGCAACTTCATTAAACGAATTCCTCTGCTCAAACCTTTGCAATACTCTCTAGTCATCGCTATGTGCAAATGTGTCTTCCAAGAAAAATATCTGTGTTGCTTCATTTGCCAAAATAAAAGGCTCGTTGGTCCGGTACGCCGCCTTGACATTGATGGATTTGAAATAATCATCAGCTCTGGGTTTTGCGATCCTGGAAAACAGGTTATACCAACGACAGCACAACAAAACCACACACCGATGATCCTCAAAACTAGAGATATACTGCAACTGAATAATGTCTCTTATGTTAGCATACATTTCAATTGTCTCTTTGTCATACGTATCCGTGCCTTCCTGCCTTCGTCTCGTGCAAGGGTGTTGTAGCGCACATCTCCAACAACGCAAGATTCATAATGTCTTACCCGAGTATCAGGACCCATTGCTAGTGAGTAAAGGGCATCATCAACTGCCTGCACATCATCCCGCATCTTCTTAACCTATGGTTAGAAAATAGACAAGCTGATCATCTTATGTACTCAATATATTAAAAAAACTGACAGTGCACTTCAAAAGCTTACATGGTTCTTGAACCATTTTGCAAATCCTGCCATAACCAGTTTGTCAATGTTTCTTGGATTTTGCGGCAGTAACTCCTCTTTGTAGATGCTGCACAACATAGTGATCGCGTCAAACATCTAAATATATAAGAATGTGCTGCAAGTTTAGTAGATTACGATGTATAAGCTGCAGTACTGCACTTACTTGATATAAGGTAGTATCTCAGGACAGTTATTCAACACATACCAAACCATTTTGTCCAAATCTTTAGGTTTGTCCTCTTGTCGACTCTTCCCTATAACTCGAACAGAATAATCGAAAACATTGAGCCCGGGATTGTCTTCACCCACCTCTTTGCTAAGCTGATCAGCTGTTTCAATGTATTTTAAGCAGAATGTCAACGCTTCTGTAGCAATGTAGGCCTCTACAATGGAACCCTTGGGTCTAGCTCTGTTCCTAACATAGCCCTTGAAAGTGCCTAGCCGCCTTTCAATAGGGTACATCCAGCCATACTGTACTAGACCTCTAAGTAGTGCCTCATCAGGTAGATGAACAGCCAAATGCACTGTCGGTGTCAAAACCGGCGGATCTCGGGTAGTGGGTCCCGAACTATGCGTCTAGGCCGGATGGTAACAGGAGGCAGGGAACACGATGTTTTACCCAGGTTCGGGCCCTCTTGATGGAGGTAAAACCCTAAGTCCTGCTTGATTAATATTGATGATATAGGTAGTACAAGAGTAGATGTACCACGAGATCAAGGAGGCTAAACCCTAGAAGCTAGCCTACGGTATGATTGTTGTATATGGAGTTGATGTCCTATGGACTACAACCCTCCGGTTTATATAGACACCGGATAGGGTTAGGGTTACATAGAGTCGGTTACAATGGTAGGAGATCTTGAATATCCGCATCGCCAAGCTTGCCTTCCATGCCAAGGAAAGTCCCATCCGGACATGGGACGAAGTCTTCAATCTTGTATCTTCATAGTCCAGGAGTCCGGCTGAAGGTATAGTCCGGTTACCTGAACACCCCCTAATCCAGGACTCCCTCAGTAGCCCCTGAACTAGGCTTCAATGATGACGAGTCCGGCGTGCAAATTGTCTTCGGCATTGCAAGGCAGGTTCCTCCTCCAAGTCCTTCATAGAAGATTGTAAACACCAAGAGTAGTGTTCTGCAAAATAAGCTTCCACATATTGCCATAGAGAGAATGATATTAACACAAATCAAATCTGCTGACGTATTCCGCAGTGTGTCATCACACTACAGCATAATCCTCTACTCGAATCGTTTTCACTTTTCCACCTCAGCGTGTTCTGCGAGGCAGTTTCCTTGGCACGTCTTGTCAAAGCAGAGATCGTGTGCCCCCCTTTTACGGGATTCTCATCAATACAGACGTGGGTAACCCAATCATGCCTGTTAGCATGTTTTCTCGATTAAAGGTGAGTCCCAAACGGTTACGGGGAGGGCTCCTGGTATTCAACCTCTTATAAAGAGACCAGGGCCTCACTCCTTTTCTCCAATCCCAAAAAAAGTTCGCCCGTCGCCTCGAGTTCCAACACCCTAGGCTCCAGATTCTGGGTGCCTTAGACCTTCGACAATGTCCGGTTCCGACCTTCAAGGCCGATGGATGCCCTCCTTCGTCACGGAGGAGGACGTGCTAAAGTTGAGAGAGGCTAAGTTCTTGACCGACGAAATTTCGCACAGGTTGCCTGCTCAAAGGCAGGCTATCCCCAGTCCCCAGCCCGGTGAGAGCGTAGTGTTCGTGTCTCACTTCCTTCGGGGGTTAGGCTTCCCGAAGGATCCCTTTGTGAGGGGACTGCTGTTTTATTACGGGCTGGAATTCCACGACTTAGCTCTGGAGTCCATCCTCCATATCTCCTCGTTTATTGTTGTATGCAAAGCATTCCTCCGTGTTACCCCTCACTTCAGATTATGGCTCAGGACTTTCAAAGTGGAGCCGAAGATGATCAAGGGACGGCACGCAGAGTACGGAGGCGCTGTTATAAGCAAAAATGTTGATGCTCCATGGCCCGAGGGCTCTTTTCAAGAGGAGCTAGGCTTGTGGCAACGAGAGTGGTTTTATATCACCGCTCCCCGGAGCACCAAGTGGGTGGCGCTTCCTGCCTTTCGCTCGGGTCCCCCACCACGGCTAGCGTCATGGGTTAACAGAGGGTTAGATTGGGGTTTGCCCAAAGACGTGCCCTTGTTACAGGGCCAAATTAAGGATCTCTTGGAAGGAGACCTCAGCTTGATCAAGGTGACGCAGGTCATGCTGATTCGCCGAATATTGCCCGGCAAACGTCGCCCCCTTCGCCTGTGGGAGTTTAATCCAGAGGGACCACGAGCTCTCCAGAACTTTATGGGCGCAACACCCGCGGAGATGTATAGACTGTTCTTCGGATCACAAGAGATGTGTCCGGATTTAACCGAGGACGCAAGCCTAAGCTGCAATCGCCCGGATACTCAAGTAAGCAACCTTGTGCCCGGACCTTCTATCCGTATAATTGTCATAAACTTGCCCCTAAAAGAGCCGTCCTTTTAAACAGGAGTGGATAGCGAAGGCAAAGCTGATCAGGTGTCCGGCTCCCCTTCCTGAAACCAGGCCGGATCCCGTGCTGGTCAGGATGCTGGAGATAATGCCTTTGGAGGGGAGGACAGGGAAGCTATGGCCTCCTCGAAGGAGGCTGCTCCGAAGGGAGGAACCGACAATTCCTCTCCTAAGGGGAAGAAGAGAGCCGCCTCTGACGACCCGGAAACCATGGCCTCGAAGCGGGGGAGAAAATCCTCGTCAGATAGTCCGACGCCGGGGAGTTCCTCGGCCGGACTACGCCCTCAAGGGGATCAGGTCCGACGCCAGGGAGTTCCTCGGCCGGACTACGCCCTCAAGGGGATCAGCCCTCCAGCGAGCCGTAAGTGGAGAAAGATTTTCCTTTTGAGGGATGAGGGAAATCCTTGATTTATATCTGAGAAGATTAACCAAACCTTTACCTTGTAGCTCGGACCTCAGCCCTTCTCAGCAGAGCTCGTCTTCGGGGGATCTCCTTCCGGAGATGATGGAGAGCGTGCCGCCTCCCCCTGCCGTGCCGCCTAGCGAGGCGGGCGACCCTGAGGTGCCGTCGCGGAGGGTTTCTCCGAATCCAGCAGGGGCGGAAGGTAGCTATGCGCCCCCCCGAGGTTCTCCGTGTCCGGCCTTCGAAAGAGGTCATGGGACGAGCCCGACACCGTCTGGTGCTCGGCCAGAGGAGCTAAAGATTCTGCTGGGGCGAGCTTCAATCTCAGAGGAGCACCGCACATTGATGGGCACGGTGATTGAAAGGATTTCATCCGCAGAGAGTGGATTGTATGAGGCCGTCAAAAGTTTACTGACGGGTTTCGAGGTACATTAGATAATGTATACTTTTGTTAGTTCCCATGAATAAGATCCGCCCTGTGTAGATAGTAGCCCCTGAGACTCTGCGCGTCGTCAAGAAATGACGGCACGCGGAGGATCATAATCCCAGGTCTAAGATGTTGCCTTTGAATGCAGGTGGCAGGGTGTCCGGAATCGAGCCGAACTGACGATTTTGCCGAACTAAAGTGGCACCTGGACGTGGCAGATGCCGACATCATGCTTGTCAATAAGCGGCTTGATGAGGCTCAAGGTATGTAATTCCTTGGGCGGCATCAGGTAAGAACAGTTTTATGCTTGTGTCTTACGATGTGTGTGCTTGACGCAGATGGTGCGGCTGCCGTGGAGAGTCTTAGGGCAGAACTTGCCCGAGCTAAAGAACAAGCCAGCGAAAGTGATGCAGCCACCAGGAAAGCCCTTGAAGAGCTGAGGGCCGAACAGGCTACTCATTGTCGAAGCAAGGAAGAGATGGCCGAGATGGCCGAAAAGTTAAAAAGCACTATAGACCGTTGCAGACTTCTTGAAAAAGAAGACCAGGCGAAACAGACGGACTTAGAGAAGGCCGTTGCCAATGCCAAGGACGCGCGCTCTGCGATGAGAGCTACGAAGGAGGAGCTGCGTCAGGCCGAACAGATTGCGGCTAGAAAGCCCTTTATGCTGCGAAGGAAATTTTGCGATCCGAAGTTTGCTCCGTTGGACCGGATGTGGAGTGTGGAGGATACCTATCTGGACTTGGCAGCGAGTGCTGCTGATGCGACCGAACACTTTCGAGATCAGAAAGATCGCGAAGTGGAAAAGCTTTTCTGGTCGCAGTTTCACAATCCAGAGCGTCCACTGGCAGTGGATGATCGTTTGGCTCAATGGGCCGAACTGAATAGGTTGTCTGGACTCGCCATGAAGTATGTCATGGGTCACCTATGGCCGGGGAGATCGGAGCCGAAGAGTTATTTCAGCTTAGTGCGGCAATTCCTTGACGCGGTGCCGCGTATAAATGCAATGAAGAGGTCAGCATGCATAGAGGGCGCTAGGATGGCTCTTGCCCGTGTTAAGACATACTGGGCAGAGATGGAGACCACCATTGTTGCGTCCCGAGATTCGGACAAAAGCCGAGTGCCCTCCGAGCACTATTTTTAGGAAGTTCTTGAAGGCGCTCGTGTAATAGAGACGCAGTGCGCGAAAGATGCTATGTTATGATAGCATATGTAATTATAAAGTAATATTTTGATAAACTGTAGTGGCCTTTTTTATACTTGTGCCTCCAAGTATTGGGAACACCTCCTGTGCGGCCGTTTTAAGATATATATATATATATATATATATATATATATATATATATATATATATATATATATATACAAAATCTGAAAGATGGCAGTCGTTGGCTTCAGCCCCCACGCACATAGTGCGGGGGTGCTCGCAGAAGACGCATTTTCACACTTAACCCAACGTCTTGGTCCTACAAAGGAGGTGATAGCGCAGCGGGCCAGGCAACCAGACTATAATGCTTTAACACTTTCACTTAGCCATAGGAGTTTGACAGTGAGACTATTTAGGTAGCCCCTTGGTGGCAACTACGCTCGTCCGAGCTCGGGGCGCGTATGTGCCTGACCGGGAAGCGGCCCTTCGTTAAAGCGGAGGAATCCGATAGATTCCGATAGGTCATCGAGTGGCTGACCAGTCTCACGCTACATCATGACAGTCAGTTTTCGGCTTTCTCTACTGAGGTGCTTGCCCGGCCGA
This sequence comes from Triticum urartu, assembly GCF_056163025.1. NCBI lineage: Eukaryota > Viridiplantae > Streptophyta > Magnoliopsida > Poales > Poaceae > Triticum > Triticum urartu. Next base: position 278,085,247 of record NC_141875.1, on the reverse strand, counting down.
ACTGGGGCACAATCGCAGTAGTTCTCCTAGTGCTACCTTAGCCGATAGAGCGGAACGTAAGGTAGCCGAACTCAGGAGCCGGGCAACCCAACATTTGACCAAAGACATGATTCGGAGCTGATGCATATAATGCCAAAACTCGCGACGCCGAACACTCCCTAAGGTGTTCGGTCTTTATGAGTGTGGGCGAAACAACACTCTTTATTAAAAAAGCCCCTAGTGTCCAGGTACATACAAAAATTCTGACGTGGCCACATGCCAAGACGCCAGCCTCCTCCGTGGTTATATCAGAAAAAACCAGGGGATGTGTAGCAACAAGAGAAAGTAAAAAAGGTTTACGCGGGGTCTTAATCTAAAAAGAATCCTTTAGGACGGGTCCCTACTGCACGTCTGTGCCTGTGTCTCCGTTGTGCCGTATCCTGGACGGGCGCCGCACGACATTCATCTGTAAAAGAGAGGAACTGAGTTGAAAACGGGTCGTGCCGAAAAAGTTTAAAATAAACAAAGTATAAAGTAAAATATATAAGATTGAGCTTTATTGTCTCTTATTGTATATGCATGGAGCCCCTAGTGCGGGGGTATATGGCCACTAGGCCTGCATCAATGATGATTTTGCACCGAACTCGTCTATCCGCGTTCGTGGTCTTGAATGACCTATTTCGAAGTTTTTTGGCCGGTGAGGCCATTTTGCTCTGGGGCTGTCAAAGCGGCCGCACAGTCCTCCGCTTGGGGAGGCACGCTTTAGTGCTTCCCCTTCAAAGAGATGATGCCTCGTGGACCGGGCATCTTAAGCGTAAGAGATGCATAATGCGGTATTGCGTTAAAGCGAGTGAAAGCTTCGCGTCCCAGTAGTGCTTGATAGCAACTTGAGAACGGGACGATATGGAAGGTCAGCTTTTCGCGGCGGAAGTTATCGGCCGAGCCGAATATGACTTCGAGCCGGAGAAAACCCATACAATGGGTGTCCGGACCAGGTATTACCCCTTGAAAGGAGGTTTTGCTGCGGCGGATTCTTGCTGGGTTTATCCCCATGTGCTGGATTGTATCCTGATATATCTGGTTTAGTCCACTACCACCGTCCATAAGGACATTTGAAAACTGGAGTCCACCAATTATTGGATCGAGTATCAAGGTAGTCCAGCCTACATTCTTGATCTTTCTAGAACAATCGAGCTGATCGAAGATGATCAGTTTTGACAACCAGTGGCAGGACCCTTTGGGGATGGGCCGTGTGGTGCATACCTTTACGGGTGCCACACGTTTTGTTATGTGAAGTGAGTTCACTGTTTTTACTTCTTGTGGGAAGTTCTTTTGTTTCCTGGTGCTCCGCTTTTGGGGTTCATCCTCGTCTTCTCTTGGTGTGTCGAGCCCCTTGTGTTCGGCATTGAGTCTGCCGGATTGTTTGAAAACCCAACAGTCTCTGTGGGTATGGTTAGAAGGCTTCCCGGGAGTACTGTGTATCTGACATATCCTGTCCAGGATTTTATTTAGGTTGGATGGATCGTCCCTGTTATCCTGGGGGGCGATTTTGCCTGATTTTGTCATGAGCCTTTGAATCCGGCATTGACTGCCGTGCTCTTCGGAGTTTTGTCCTTAGTCCAGCGACGGTCCTTGTTGCGTCACGGTTTTCCGTTTCCATCCCTAGTTTCGAATGTACTTGGGTCGCTGGGGCTGCACCTTGCCAACCAGCTGTCCTCCCCTGCACAAAAGCGGGTCATGAGGCTTGTTAGTAAGGCCATTGTTCTTGGCTTTTCTTGGCCGAGGTGTCTGGCGAGCCATTCGTCTTGGACGTTATGCCTGAAAGCTGCTAAGGCTTCGGCGTCCGGACAGTCAACTATCTGATTCTTTTTAGTGAGGAATCTATTCCAGAACTGCCGAGCTGATTCTCCGGGTTGTTGAGTTATGTGACTAAGATCGTCTGCATCCGGAGGGCGGACATAGGTCCCTTGAAAGTATGCTCGGAAAGCATCCTCGAGCTCTTCCCAGCATCCAATTGTGTTTTCGGGAAGGCTTTTAAGCCAATGCCAGGCTGGCCCTTTAAGCTTAAGGGGTAAATATTTTATGGCGTGGAAATCATCTCCTCTAGCCATGTCTATGTGGAGGATATAATCCTCGATCCAAACTCCAGGGTCTGTTGTTCCATCATATGCCTCTATGTTTACGTGTTTGAATCCCTCTGGAAATTCATAGTCCAGGACCTCATCGGTGAAACATAGTGGGTGTGCGGCACCCCTGTATTTGGGTGTGCCGGATTCTGATGATGGCTTCATAGCGTTGCTTACGAGAGCTTGCTTTCTTGGCCCATAAATGGACCTGACTGGGCCATGATGCGAATCCTTAAGTGGGTCGCATGCCGATTTAGGTGCGGCGTCGCTTGCCGCTTTATGGGGTCCTCTATCCGACCGTGTGGCTTTTTCATTTTTTGAATGCGAGGGCTCTAGGGCCTCTTCGTCGAATTCAGGCAGTAGCTTTCTTTTCGGATAGCTTTTAGTGCGACGACTGTCGCCGTATTTATCTGCGGTATTGATTACTTTGCTCCATCTAATCCGGAGTGCATCTTCTGCTGTTTTTAGCTTCCGCTTCTGCTTTTTTAGGCTGCATGCAGTTGCAACGAGCCTCTCGTGGAGATTCTTCTGCTCCATAGGTTTATCCGGCGTGAGGTCGTCCGGAATGCCGTTTTCGCCGAAGGAGGGCTGTTCGGTTTCTCTATCCGTGTTGCCCTGTTCGGATGGTTGCTCTAAGGCCTGCTCGTCGTCTACCGGCTCGTCCTGCTCTATGGCTGGGTTTTTGTCGAGGCGGGGCTTGGGTCGGCGTTTACGCCGATGCTTTGATTGCTTTTCGGGGGGTCGATCTCCCGTCCCATCCCCTTTTTCCTCGTTGTCGCTTCCTTTAGGGGTATCCACCATGTACACATCGTGAGATGAGGTGGCTGTCCAATGCCCTATGGGCGTTGGTTCGTCGGTATCTCCTGCATCGTCATCCATGCTGTCGATGTCTCCGGAGTCGAAGTTGAGCACGTCGTTTAAATTGTCGACAGTGGCTACCAAGTGGGTGGTGGGTGGGCTTTGAATTTCTTCATCGTCCGTATCCCATCCTCGCTGACCGTAGTTCGGCCAGGGCTCTCCTGATAAGGAGAGAGACTTGAGAGAGTTCAGGATATCGCCAAAAGGCGAGTGCTGAAAGATGTCTGCGGCGGTGAACTCCATTATCGGCGCCCAATCGGATTCGATCGGTAGGGGCGCGGGGGGTTCGGAGTTCGGAAAGGAGTCCGGATCCTCGGAGTCACGGATCATGCAGAGTGTGGGGCTAGCGTTCAGCTCGATCGCCTTTGAGATCGAAGCCCCCGAGGTGACGTCCAACTGCTCATCCTCGGTTGGCGCAATAGGCTCCGAGTTAGGGGTCGGAACCAATGCGTGTGCGGCCTCCAGGACACTGTCCGGAGGCAGTGCTAGATCATGCCCCTCGAGATAGTGCGGCGCGCTTGGCCGTGGCTTGAACCCGTCGAAGATCAAGTCTCCGCGGATGTCAGCCGTGTAGTTTAAGCTTCCAAACCTGACTTGTTGGCCAGGGGCGTAGCTTTCGATCTGCTCCAGGTGGCCGAGCGAATTGGCCCGCAGAGCGAAGCCGCTGAAGACGAAGATCTATCCGAGGAGAAAAGTCTCACCCTGGACCATATCGTTGTTGATGATCAAAGGAGCCATCGGGCCTAAAGGCGATGACACAGAGGAACTCCCAATGGAAGCACCAATGTCGGTGTCAAAACCGGCGGATCTCGGGTAGTGGGTCCCGAACTGTGCGTCTAGGCCGGATGGTAACATGAGGCAGGGAACACGATGTTTTACCCAGGTTCGGGCCCTCTTGATGGAGGTAAAACCCTACGTCCTGCTTGATTAATATTGATGATATAGGTAGTACAAGAGTAGATCTACCACGAGATCAAGGAGGCTAAACCCTAGAAGCTAGCCTACGGTATGATTGTTGTATATGGAGTTGATGTCCTACGGACTACAACCCTCCGGTTTATATAGACACCGGATAGGTTAGGGTTACATAGAGTCGGTTACAATGGTAGGAGATCTTGAATATCCGCATCGCCAAGCTTGCCTTCCACGCCAAGGAAAGTCCCATCCGGACACAGGACGAAGTCTTCAATCTTGTATCTTCATAGTCCAGGAGTCCGGCTGAAGGTATAGTCCGGTTACCCGAACACCCCCTAATCCAGGACTCCCTCATGCACCATCACATCAAAGAAGGCTGGAGGATATATCTTCTCAAGGTCGCATAGGATAGTTGGTATCTTGTCTCTAAGACGCTCCAAAGCATCTATCCTGATATTCCTATTGCACTGTTCCCTGAAGAATGGTCCAACTCTGCAACTGCTCTGTATAAGTCAGGGCGGCCCAATCCTCTAAGGATAACAGGTAAAACCCTTTGAAGTAGGACGTGGCAGTCATGAGTTTTCAACCCTTGTACCTTGTTTCCATCTGCACTGACTCTCCTTTCAGGGTTGGAAGCAAATCCATGTGGGAATCTCACACGTGATAGGACCTCGCAGAATTCTTTTCTTTTTACCTTGTCCAAGACGTACACAGCTGGTGCCATATCCTGTGATTTACCTTCATCTTGCACCTGCAAATCCTTTCTGATACCCAGGTGTGTCAAATCAATCCTATATTTTAAGGTATCTTTCGTCTTGCCTTCAATATTAAGAAGTGTGCCAATAATGCTGTCACATATATTTTTCTCGATTTGCATCACATCAAGATTATGCCGCAGATCCAAATATTTCCAATACTCCAAGTCACACAAAGTGGACCCACGGGTAAACAATAATCTCTCTTCTACCCTGCCATGCTTCCTTTTCCCGCTAGCATTACCAGGATGGTTTCCTGGTGTAATATGCCTGACCTTCTCTAATTCCACTTGCAACTCATCGGCGGTGAGCCTCTTTGGCGCATCACAGTTTTCATGCTTTGCATTGAACACATGTCTTCGGTATTTTCTAGGATGCGGCTTGTCCTTGGCAAGGAAACAGCGGTGTCCAATGTAACAGATCTTGCTAAGTATTGCGTATGACAGCGGATTCCTGTCACAGCGAACACATGCATTGTAACCATGTGTCGTTCGCCCTGACATAGTGCCAAAAGCCGGATAATCATGGATGCACCAAATTATAACAGCACGCAGAAAGAAATCAGCTGATGGGCTGCTATATAGGTCTCGAGTGAGAACACCCTTCCATAGCTGTTGAAGTTCCTCCACAAGAGGCACCATGAACAAATCAAAATCCTTTCCAGGACTTTTTGGACCTGGGATGTGCAAGGCCATCATGTAGTTTGATTCTTTGGTGCAGACATTTTGAGGCATGTTGTAAGGGATAACAAGCACTGGCCACATGCTATATGTGGCGCTCTGGTGGCCAAATGGGTTAAATCCATCTGAAGCTAAGCCAAGTCTAATGTTTCTCGGGTCAGCAACAAACTCTTTGTGTTTATCATTGAAGCTTTTCCACTCACTACCATGAGATGGATGGCTCATTACATTCTGATATCTCTACTCCTGGTTCCTAGAATGCCACAGTACATCCTCTCTTGTTTCAGCATCATGAAACAACCTCTGCAATCTTGGTGTAATTGGAAAATGTCTCAGAACATTATGAGGAATCCTCTTCACAGCATCTCCATCTTTCCATCTTGATGATTTGCATTTCGGGCATTCACTTAAGTTGGCATAATCCTTCCAGAACAGAACACAATTATTCTTACAAACATGGATCATATCATATCCAATTCCAACTGCACGAAGGAAATTCTTCATTTTACTGTAGGTGTGTGGCAGCTCAGACGCATCTGGGAAAGATTCGTGGAAAGCAGCCAACATCGCATCGAATGATTTGTTGGTCATCTGCTCAGATGTCTTCACCTGAAGAAAGGTGACCATAGCTAAGAATACTGACAGCTTATTTCCTGGGGTGACAACAACGTTGCATTGTTCCAACATGCGGGCCCACCGTTTTTCTTCTACAGGTGAAAGTTCACGGAATGCAGGAGCATTTCGTAGCCTTGTTTCGATGTTGGTCAAACTCACTAGGTCCGCCACCACCACCTCCTCCTCCTCTTCCACCTGAGCATCAGGCAGATCAAGATGGTGATCTGCTGCTTCCACGTAGTCAATAACATTGACGTTCACAGCTTCACCATGATGAACCCACCTAGTATATGTGACCGACATCCCATACAAGTGTAGATGATTTTGCACAGTTGACTGGGGTCTTGTAACTGAATTCATACAACTGCTACACGGGCAGAGCACTTCTGATTTTGGACCACCGTACTCAGCTCTGATAAAGTTCATGAAGTTTTCAACCCCCTCGACATATGCAGTGGAGAATCTTCAAGCAGAAGTTATCCAAGTCCTGTCCATCTGTTAGACATACAAATTAGTTCTTCTACTAGATATTACAGGAAAAACATATATGCTTTTTAATGAAGTCCAGAAAAAAATACCTAGGTCGATGTCTAAAGCTATCGCAAGATATTTGGACGAGTAGATCTAAGTAACGAAATATATGTCAAGCTAATTCATCAAACAAGTTTGAGTGCCAAATTATGGCAGGCTGTTTCAGCAGTCAATGAGGCCGATCACACAGCCATCGAACTATCGAAGGCCATCGCAGCAACAAAGATTGAGTATAAAACGGTGTAGAGCTATTTCAGCTAACAGATTGGCTACTAGACCATGGCAATCTACGTTAGAATAAATATATGGCAGGATATTTTAGCAACTAATCAGCCTGGGCATGCCATCTCAGCTAAGCAGATTGAGTGCAGAACAGGGCAAGGAAGCTTCTTAAGCAGAGCATATTGGCAGTAAAGTACTTTGGCAAATAGTGAGATTAACAGTGTCTATTAGCTAACATTCAGCGCTACACCGACATGAACGGGGCCTCAGTCTAGAATGCGCATACCATGCGACAAGCTGACATTCGTGCGTCTCCACACGAACGTCGCCAGCGGTGGCGGCGCTGACCGCCGTGCGCCTCCACAAGAACGTAGCCATAGGTGGTGGCGCGGCTAGAGGACGGCAGTCTATGAGAGCATACTGTGGGAGCGAGAGGATCGCCGAACCGCGGCGCCAACGTATCGGCGCGGCGAGGAGGGCGGCTTTGGCTGAGCGAATGGAGTGGAGGGGGACATGGGGGGGGGGGTTTGGGGAATATTATTGGCTAGTTGGCCGAAGGGTGGTTGAATCAGATTTGGGGGGAATTTTTGGGTGTGGGGGGAGGATTTGCGCGCGATGGGCGGGGGGAGATTGGCGCATGGTCGGTTTCTCCAAGTGCAGTCCCACGTGTCAGTGAAGAGGCAAGCCGAAGTGCGTTCCGTTTGCGTGAGCCGTGTGCAGGACCGAACGTGTGTGGGGTGCAATCCGACCGCGACAGGAGTGCTGTCAGTGTAACGCATTTTTTCCTTTTAAACTAGGTGCTTCGCCCCCTCAAAAAAAATGTTGCTTCGCACGATCCATCGATACCACTACTAGTAATCCGGTAATCCCGACTAAAACGGCACGGCCGGCTCTTTTCCCGCGCGATATGCTGGGAGGTTGGCTTAGTTGGGTTTTTTAGGACGAGTAATGCTACACCTACGTAATCCCAGTTACGTAATTAACGTAATGTGAAACGTGTGAGCTGTTGATTGTAGATTGGGGGGAGGGAGGGGCAAAATCAGGGGAGGAGAGAGAGAGGAAATTTACGTTAACCATTTCGTAGGTTCCCGTAGATGTAGAAAGATGTGTCCAATCCTGCAATATAGGCCGTCCGATCTATATCTAACGGATAGGAAGGAAACTATGACAATTTACCCGCACTCCTCTCCACATTTGCAGATAAGGCTTTCCCTCGTTCATCCTTTTCTCCCACAAGATCTTGATCTTCCGTGCAACGCACGGGCATCTTGCTAGTACTCCTACAATATGTATATTATTGTGAAAGTTCATATACACCGGCCGAGATTAATGCAAACACGACAGATTTTCATTACATTTCGAACTTTTATAGGACAAAAAATAAAAGAAACCCGACCCTAAACCTATTCTACGGCGGCGACCGATGTCCTCCATCTGTGATCTCCATGTACGGGGGCAGGGTTCAAGACCCGTGAAGTGAAGGTGCGGTCTCCGGTGAGGAAAAGTATAACACGGGAGACGGACCGGCCAGTTGGCACACCATGCCCTGCCGCCTCCCATGCCCTACTCATCCTCGGAGGAGTCCCCGACCTCGGCGGTGCCGGACGTTGGACGGAGGCAAGTAGGACGCGTGGCTGATGGTGCTCCCGTCGTCGGCCGCCAGCGTGGCCACCGCTTGTGCGGGGACTTGAGCGAGGGCGGCGACCTCGAGCTCCATCCCCGAAGACAAGCTCTCCCGCAGAGCGTTCGCGCTTGCGGTCATGGCGGATGTGGTTCCAGGTAGGAGGACGATGCTCTATGGTGTCGAGGTTAGCAGGGCGTTGCCGCTTTAAGTTGCGCATTCCGGTGAGGCCAAGCGTCCGGGTGCGTCATTAAGTCGCCGGAGTTGGTTCCGCGGGCACCAAGCCTCTTAATGACGACATACGAACGGACGACATGAATGCACCGCGCGATTCATGTCGTCCACAATCATAGCATTCGCAAATCATATATAAAGGGTATTCAATGTTCGTTTCATTTTTGAACGTACAATATACTCCCTCCTATCCTTTCTAGTTTAAATATAAGTTTTATGTATAGTCAAAGTATATCTACTTTGATCAAAAAGGTATCAACATTCAACAACGCCCAATCAATATTCTTAGATTCGTACGTACTCCTAGATTTTGTACTCGAGATGGTTTCCAATTTGACTATTGACAAGATTAATAGTACATGAGATGTATAATGTGAAAATTATATCATTGGAAACTCCTTTCACATACGAATTTGACCGTATGCTTTGTGTAAGTTGCATGTCATATATTATTACTCTAACATTTGTGTAAGTTGCATGTCATATATTATTACTCTAACATTTGTGTAAGTTGCATGTCATATATTATTACTATAACATTTGGTCAAAGTAGTATAGTGGAAGTGGATCCTCTGACGTAGGTATCCCTGCCTTACCCTCCCTTTCGGTCACTTACTGGCAGACCCGATGCTTGCTAGGCCCCGCATGTCAGTTACTCAATGGGTTCGGCCACATCAGGGGATCCTCATCCATAGTATACTCCCTCTGTTTTTATTTACTCCGCATAATACCGAGGGAGTGGTGGTATAATAAATGACGCGGGCGGGGGAGGGGGAGGGACGTCGGTTTGCTCTTAACTGGGGTCCCACAAGCGAGCGAAAACGCAAGACGAAGCGCGTTCCATTCGGTGAGTGACGTGGAGGGTCCAGCGTGCCGGGATGCAACGCGAACGCGACAAGAGCGATGTACAGTCAAAACCGATTGACCGGTCGTCTCCGGAACCACTATTCACACCAGAACCTTCGCTGCTCGGCCTACGCCAGCCACTGACCTAAAACCACACCAAATCTCCAGCCCATTCCCCCACCTTTCGATCCCCTAGCCCGCATCAAGCGTCCCCTAGTTCGCAGGAAAGCCATGGTGCGCCGCAAGATCACTTACTACAAGATGCTGACGCCGGAGCGCCGCGTAGAAATCGCGGCGGCGGTCGGCGCCACAGACCTCCGTTCCCAAGCTCGCTTTGTGGCGGGCCAATCCCCGAGTTCTCTGGAGCCAAGCTATGAGGAGGAGGAAGCCGATCCAATGTTCATGGTAGAGGTCACGGCACAAAAGGCCCCCGATGGGTATCAGACGATGGACGTCGACTTCGTGCCGGCGTCTGAGTCCCCCATGGTGCACGCGGACCAGCGGTTCAACATGGCGATACTAAAGGAGGACCGGGAGGCAGAGGCTCAACTCGACGCGGAGCGCGCGCATGCCGCTGCCATCGAGGCTCTCCTGCAGGCGGAACCAGATGTCGTGCATGTGAACTGGGCAGCAACGACTCAACTTGAGGCGGAGCGCGCGGATGCCGCTTCCATCGAGGCCCTCCTGTAGGTGGAACCGGACGTCCTGGACTTGAACCGGGCGGCAGAGTCTCGACTCAACGCAGAGCGCGTGGATGCCGCTCTCATCGACGCCCTCCTGCAGGCGGAACCGAACATCCTGGACTTGAACCGGGCGGCAGAGGCTCGACTCGACGCGGAGCGCGCGGATGCAGCTGCCATCGAGGCCCTCCTGCAGGCGGAACCGGACGTCCTTGACTTAAACCGGGCTGTGCTCTCATCCGTGCAGAGCACCCGCACGCTCTGCTTGAACGAGTAGCTGGAGGTGAGGACAAGCACGGTGCGGAGACACACGTCGGCAGAGACGGCTGGTTCGCGCCGGCAGCCAAAGACGACGAGGTCGTCTCTTTCCGTGAGCAGTGATAGTTTTTCTTTATGTTGTTGTTTTTATGGATCTTTTGCTGTGTAAAAACATATGTTTGTTATGCAAGTCGCCTGACTTGGGTCAGTCTACCATTTCAGGCGGTTGGATGAATATCCTACGTCTCCTAACCCTTCTTTCCTTCTTCCTCACCTCTTCTTCTTCCCCAACAGACCACCGCACGGTCCGTACGAATACTCCCCAACATGCGGTTGGATAAACATACTCTATGAACGAAAATTATGTGTCAGCGATAGGATGGCTGAGTCTGGTGTGTTCACATGTGACAACACATGTCTGTGAGGGTGCGTTCCCTTGGTTGGGTTTGCGGCGTGCAGGAGCGACTGGGTGAGGGTGCGGTGCGACCGCGGCGTGCAGGAGCGACCGTGTGAGGGTGCGGTGCGACCGCGATAGCCGTGCGCAAGTGTACCTCCTTCCCATTTTATAAATTTTAGGCAAGCTTGGCAAAAATGTGTGGCGAAGTTTGGCAATGCAAGGCCTAGACCCAAACAGGATAAGTACGTACGTACTAGGAGTACTAGTGTTAAAAAAGAAAGGCTGGGTTTTCCTTCACAGGATTTAATCGATACAAATCCTTGTTTCACGTGTCAATTAATGCGTATTTTTTTCTCCAAAGACCAAAGAGCTAACCATCTCACTCCTCATCGCTTGATTAATGCAGCGCCATGCAAACCAACCTTCTCACTTCCGCATGCATGTAGGGGATATTAATGTCCTTGGTAGCTAACCCCATCAATTTTGCCTCGATTAGTGTTAGTGGTCCTTTGCAAATTGTAATTTTGATATACTGGCCTTGTGTACAAAAAAATGGAGGTAGTAACTATATTTGACATCCTTCCCCATTGTGGTGACGTTGACGATATTTTTTTGGTGGTTTGGTGAAGTGCGTTTGACAGAGAACACCATTGAGGGAGACCACAGTAAGTCGTTCGCAAGTGCCGCCTGCAAGCCGAGACAACCGCCTTATTTGCATCCAGGAAGTCCTTTACTAGTACTACTAGGAGTAACTAATGCGGTGAGATGGCTTCTCGAAGAAGACAATGGAGAAGCGGAGTCAGCGAAGAGTGAAATGATGGTTGCTTCGTCCATGCTTTTGTGATTTGACGCCTCACTGCTTTGTGATTTGTGATAGAAGGGACATGGGAGTAGACTCTGTGCTCTATACTGTACTACATGCGTCCAAGCATGGGAGAAAGAGAGAGACGTTGCATTTTTCTATTCCTTCAATCAATCAATCAGGGAGCTTCAGTTCCATCTTTTTGGCTTTGGCAACACCGTCCACAATGGTTCCCACGATGCCAAAAGCTATTTTCACATTTGGCTACACATTGTGGATGTCCTTAACCGTACCACTTGGTTTTGCTCCTGTGTGCTATCTATACAAATCTCAATTATATTGATCTAAAAAATTATAGAATCGAGATTAGTAAAAAGGTGGTGATTTTGCCGCGCGGATGGCGGGGGAGGTTTCCTATTTGAGCAATGCTACATCCACGTAATGGTTTACGTAAAGTTACGAACTGATGTGATGTGGGACTATTTGATTGGATTAAAGGAGAGGATTAGGCCCACCCCACCCGAAAATGAGGGGGGCATATATAGATTAGATGGAAAGTATATGTAGCAGCTACATAGCCCTTTGTAAGTCTAGGATTAGGCTTCTTATTTTCGGAGGACATTGTCCTGGCGGTTTGCTAACATGCGGTCCCACGTGTCAGTGCTTTACCAAGCCGATCTGCGTCCCACATGAGGCAGAACAACGGCAGAAGCAACACGTGGTTAAGTTGAAGAAGATGAGGGAGAAGCAGATTCAGCAACGAGTGAAATGATGGTTGCTTTGTCCCTCCAACTTAACTGCGGGAAAGGTGAAGCTTTGTGATTTGATGCCTCATTGCTCATTACTACGCCGGCGCCATGACTGGGGTGCTTCACCCCGGCTGCTCTGCACTGTATTCCGGTATGGCACGTGGACCCGGTAGCTTGATGTCCCACATGTCGGCAAAAGGGACTAGAAGATTTATGAAAGCGAGTGCTCTACTCTTTCGAAGGAGGAGTAGACGACACGATGGCCTAGTGAACTGTCACTTGTACTGTATAGTATTATAGTTTTGCTGTTTCGCATGATCCATCGATACAAACCCGATTAAATAGGAAAGGGCGGGATTTTTCCCGCGCGGTAGATGATACTGGCCATACATTTCAAAGGCAATTTTAATGTATGCAAACTGAATAATTATAAGTAACAATATGATATCTAGTAAAACTAAAAACACATATGATCTATTGTGTTAGAGTGTAGTAGTAGTGCTGTATTGCATAGTAGTTAGATGTAACATGCGAGAACGTGTAGAGATGTAGTTTTGGAGGGCGTACAGAGAGAAAAGCGTAATACGGTCACCGAACTTCATAATAAGCTGATTACGGTCACTATATACGTTTTGCGGTGATTATACGGTCACTTGCTCACAGCTCAGCATCGAATTGCACTCTGTTGACCGGCCAAATAGTCTGCGTGGCGCCATGTTGACTAGTTAAATTGACCACGTTTGTTGTGGGTCCCACTTGTCAATTCACATAGGCAAAAGGTCAGATAAACACAAATTTACGCAGGCACGACAAGGCTCCAACCCGTGCGCGGGAATCACCTGGTTGTGTATGTGTTTGTCAGGGCCTGATGTGTGCGCATGCACGTGTAGGTTGAGCACTTGAGCGTGAGAGTGTGTGTTGGTCGTGTGGTGTTCTGGTGTGTGCATGCATGCATGCATGCATGCGTGTGTGCGTGTGAGTGTTGCGTGCGTGCGTGCGTGGCTGCGTGTGTACGTGTGAGTGTTGCGTGCGTGCGTGGGTGCATGTGTTTGTGTGAGTGTTGCCTGGATGCAGTTTGTGTGAATACATGATAGGGGCGTACAGGGGGGGTATGCGATGGAGAGAGGGATGCTCTTCGTTTCTCTTTATTATGACTAACTTTGTATATAGTATAAAAATATACAAATTCACAGTGCGGAATAAATATCATTGTGGGCACCATGCAATGCAAATTAGCGTTCATACTCCTCCATATAACTTTGTAATGTTGTATATATGTAGAAACTCTAAAATAATTTTTTGGCCACACTTTATTCAAAAGGAATGTTGTATGCGAAATAAACGTGAAGAGAGGGCTTTTTAGATCAATGGGGTACATGATGTAACATGTGTGAATGTGTAGCTGATGCATTTGGTGGGGCCTAGAGAGGTATGTGTTTGTATTACGTATTCGAGAGAGGCATGGATAGAGGGGCCGACGGGGGGGGGGGGGCGTGGGAGAGATAGCACGAGAAATGGGAGTGGTCTAGAGAAAGAGAGACGAATATGACGTCACGACAAGAGATTCCATTCCCTTGAGTGTGTATATGCAAGGGGGGAGGGAATAGAGGCATCAGGAGAAATTTTCTGTGTGTGTGGTGTTTGTGTTGGTATGTGTGGGTGTGAGAAGATAATGAGACGTGGGGGCAGAGGGTGTGTCACCGCGTGAGGCCCAGTGGGTCGAGGTGAGGCCCTTCGTTCTGTTCCGTCCTGTGCCATATTGGTCGACCCGTGACGCATTTAGGAAGACCCATGGATGACCAGTCGTACAAGACAAAGATAGCAGAATTGTGAAGGACTCTGTGTCCACTGACAAATCCGGCTAGGATTTGTAACCCTAGCTTCTCGGACTAAGGTAACCCCTTTATCTTTGTTATTACTATTCATCCAACCTAACTTTAAGGGGCATCCTACAGAATGCTCTGCTAGAATCATACTCGTCGATTAGGAAGAGAGGTGTGAGACAATGCATGAGAGACAGGCCTAAAGATAATGTGCGTACATGAGACACGTAGGCAGGTCCATGTATATAGAAAGGGTCGATGAGGATTGGGCGTGTGTATGTTTTCGAGAGGAAGAGTGCTTTTGATAAAGGTTAGTGAAAACAGTTGTAAATGGTTACAAGAGGGAGGGAGGGTTATATCTAGAGCATGTGTGCGAGAAAGACACCTCGGGAGAGAGTGTGTGAGCATGTGTGAGAGACCACCGATAGAGAGTGAAACTACACGTAAAAAACTGCTCTACACATTGATTAAAGATATAAATTGTATCCAAATATTAGGATGGGATCATGATATTTGCAATTTGCGTAAGGAGCGGTCATTGATTCATCAGACATCTAGATTCTATCGAATTTGAGCATGTCTATGTTATTATTCGACACAATTGATCCACATAGTTAGTATTTTGAACTCCAGACAATGCATCGCTTTAGCAATCGAATATAAACGTGAGTACAGTTCATGTTGTGTGTGTAAAGCACATTATACGTATGAAAGTTACACAAAGGACATTATAAATAGCTACTACCTATGAACTAGCATACATTTGAATTCAACTTAAGGTGGCTTAAAAAAATCGAATTCAACATGAAGTCCATTGAATTATTTTAATTTGATATCATGGCATTTGTAAACCATACCTAAATTATGGGGGCACCAATCTTTTCTCTGATTTTGTACATAATAGCATATGTAGTCGTGTACAAAATAGATTCAAATTTAGCTCCTCCATTCCAAAATAATCGTAGTTATAGCATTTTCAAGTGTCAAAATTTCAAAAAGAAGCAGATAATTTAATGAGGTTTTCAAACATAAAAGGTCAAATATAACGTTGTATATTTAGGTCAATCCTCGTAGTTCAAGAGTACTCTAAACGCGAATGCTTGTGTTTCAAAATTTCGAACGAAGCGCCAAAAGAGCCTCTACTTGCCCGAAACCGCGTGAGACCAATGTTTGGTAGTACAAGGAAATTACTTTTCTAATTACTCCGACCCGTGAAACCTACCGGCCCGACGTCCAAAGGTCTAAACCGGGGTAGGTTTGTAGCTTCATCTAGATACCACGCAACCGCATCCGAAAAACATTCATACACAATGGCCGCCTAAGCACACATGCGCGCAGCCGAAATCGCTCCCGCCCACTATTTGGGATACCTGGGATTACCATCCTACCCCCGACCGGCAGTAGGTCCGAAATTTAAGAGGGGGCAAAGTTTGTACTTTCCCCAAATTTCAAACAAGCGCGTCCCATCTTCTGTTCAAAAAAGCCAAAAACAAGCACGTCCCAGACCGAAACATGGTTCCCCCCTGTAACATCCCGATTCTCAGAATGTTTAAGAAAAAGTTTTCCAAAAATCAGGGCGAGAAAATTTCATTTGTTTTATTTGTTAACCAAGATTAAATTGGAATTTTATAATTTAATGGATTTAATTTGAACTAATGTGAACCGAAATTAAAATTTGAGTTTACTTCTTTTCTTTTAGTCGGGCTTTATTTTCTCTTCTTTGGCATATTGTAATATGCGCCTTTGAATTTACTTTGGTTTTTGTGAATCCATTTGATATTTGTTTGAGCTTCTTTCCTTCTCTAAATTTTCCCAAGAGGAAAATCAATATGTTTTTCCTGTCTCAAACTCTAGGCGAAATTCCATTTGTTCAACATCTTGCCTTCTCTTTCCTTGGTCGAGTCACTGTTTTTTTTCCTGTCTAAGTCGCATGGGCTTAGCCCATCTATTTTTTCTCCTCCCCTCCTTTCTCATGGGCCTTGCCGACCTGGGCCATCTCTCTCACCCGAGCAAGAGGCTCCTCTCCTTCTGTAGGTTTCCAATCTACAGAATATAAATGACCACCTACACCTACACATAAGAGGAAACGTTCAGCCATATGGAAACTCCTTCTCTTAATTCCCTTTCATTTCTACGGTTTCCAAATATGAAATTATGTAGACTTGGTTCTTCTCCCACTGTCAGCCTGAGCGCTTCTCCTTCCTCCACCTACACGCACACATGTACAAAAAACGAAACGCCAACAGCCATCGTTCTCTCCTTTCTCCACATCGTTTCCAATTCCTCTGGTACATATACGTGCACCTCCACCTCCTCTTCCATTCCCATAGCAACTCATTCCCTCTCCCTTCCTAATCTACCAAAGAACTGTCCCTAAACTTTGAAGCTCCATGGACGCGAGGTCTCCACCCTGATGACTTCAAGCACCTCCGCCCAAACCATTGCGCCAGATGATTCTACTACATGCCACGGATCCATTCAGAGAAGAAACAAGTCGTTCCGTCGAGCACACGCGAAGAATTTCACATGTGCGTGTACACTTTTCGTCAAGTTCACCACACCGTTCCGTCCAACTCGGTGAGCCTCTATCCAATTCCTCATGCACACCTCCTCAACATCACCCGTAGTATCTCATAGACATCATGTTTCAACCTATCTATCTCGTTGGCCATGCTTGTCCAAAACGTATTTCAATTCGATGGCATCGCCTTGTCTTTATATTTTTGGCCTATCAGATAATCTTGTGGTCAACATATGAAATGTTTCTTATGGCTGTAGTAATCGTGTTGTGGAGTTAGATTGATAGTTTGATCTTGCAAGCGGTACAATATATATTTTCATACTCATTCTTGTGGTAGAATACAAGGGGCTTTCTAGTTCGATGATCTTTTTGTAATATGATATGTCCATATTTTCGTGTTATGCCTCTCATTATTTTTGGTGTGACATGTGAGTTGTTAGATTATTCTTTTATGAATTAGAGTTATTTAAAATATGTTTTGCATATTGGTCTGAGTGGACAATTTGTTTATTGTCTATAGTTCACTTTTATGCATGTGTAGAATATTCGGCGAACTTTTCGTTAGAATGTAATTTTCATTGTTTTTTTATATCCATAGGAGTCGCTCCTAGTTATTTCTTAATGTTAGGATTAAAATACACTTTACTAGTTTTATTTTACATTTGTTAAATTGTTGAAATAGTTGTACGTTGTTTCGGCTTCATAATTGTGGCAGTATGTATTCTTTATTCTATGCATGCGCACTATTTTTTGAGTTGTTGTAATGTTTATTCCTTCTATTTTTATCTAGATTTTATATGAGTGACTAGATATTGTTGATGTGTTGTTTAATTGTTGTAATTCTAATAGCATGCAAATATGTTAGCTATGGCTTCTAGAATCATTCTCATATATGTTGCATGTGTGATCTAGGGATTAAAGTCATGCCATGCTCTAGGATGATGTTCATGATGATATTTTTGTTTCGTGCGGTAGGAAGTCATATATCATGCCAATATATATACTAGGTTGTTGCGATTTATTACCATGTGTATGTAAGATTGTTCTAAGCTTTGCTTGATTTATTACGGAATAGTTCATGTTTGATCATTTTCGTTTATTTTGTTTAGCATGGCGATGACTTAAATATGGTTTATGTTTTCATTTTCAATCATGTCACATGTTTGTTATATTGATTTGAAATCATGACACCTCTTGTTTTTTTGTTATCCAAGATTATATGGATAGTTCATTTATGATATGGTTCATATATAGTTGTATTGCTATACATAATTTATTCCTATGGCATATAACCTTGTTTATTACTTTTGATAATTGTTTGGTGTGTGTTTATTTATCTGAGTTTATTGCCATGCCATGTTAACAATCGCTTCAAGTAGAATGCTTATTTAATTGTCTCCTACCATGCATGTGTTATAGCATTGCTAGTATGGACTACCGTGTGATTGCACATATGGTTAGCCTTCATTGAGATGATTCACATGATACTAGTTTGTTGACCTCGTACTTTCTTTTATTAAATAACTTCTTGCTTGATCAGTATCGTCTCATGTTGTTGTGATTATATAACTAGATTGCATAGCATGTGTGTACCAATTCACATCTAGTATGATGCCTAGTTGTTTATTTATGTATTGCAAGTGTTGGATGTGCTAAATACAAATGCATGTTGTTTTGTTACTCATGCTAGTATGGTACAATGCCTGATGTTTGCGATGGCATGATCTAGTTGTTTACTTCCCTGCATGCTTAGTATGCTTCCTTAGTGTGGTTGTCCATCATAAATGTCGTGCTAGTGTTGTGTGATAATATCATGCTTGATATTTAGGCTAGTTGTTATCAACCAACTTGCGTTATAGTTGTACTTGTGTTGATCTTATATGTTTGACTTGTCTCACATTAGTATTATGAGTGTTGTATACTTGTTGCAATAGCTCATCTCATGTTTATGATAGTTTACCTTTCATGTTATTTGAGATGTGTCTTCCTTGTATACTTAGATGCATAGTTTGCTCTATTATTTAAGCATGAAGTGGTAACCTTATTGCTATTGGTTACTTGAGTATTAGTTGTTCTTTAGTAGTAGTAAGACCATGTCCTAGTTTAGCATCTTCTCATGATAACTTGCATGTTTGATGCTTGTGTTGTAAGTTAAGAAATCTTTATAATTCTTCCCTCACACGCCTTGTATCGAACATGTCCTATTATTCAGTTGTTTAATAAGCTTACGCCATGGTAATGGTTTAGCTATTGTTATAGAGATGCTTACTAATAGTTGTTATGGTTGGGGTTTAGTCTTTGCTTGTTGTTAACCATTTTAAATATTTGGATCCATCCCAATATTTACTTGTGGTTGATTATTAATCTTAATCATATCATGCCTAGGATCGTTGTTCATCCTTTTGTTCTATTTGTTATATAGTTTCTTGCTAATTGTTTGATATACTTGATCCTATTCTATTTTAATAATGTTTTAGGGCTAAACCTAGATCATTTCAAACCATGTTGTTGAATGATGTTTGAGTGCTTAACTAGTATGGCTTATAATGTTGGTTTGGTTGTCATATAGAATACTTCCTTTTGAGTTATTATAGTTGTTGTTTATATTTGCTTGCTAATTATTAACCATTGTAAATATTTAGATTCTATCTAAATATTTATTATGGTTAACTTTTACCTTTATCATGCCATGATTATGATTGTGTAGTATGCAAGGGATGGTTCCTTTTCATGTGTGTTGATGCCATTGTGTTTGTTATATAGTTTTCAAGATGTGTAGTGGGCGCTACCAGTTCATACTAGAGCGTTAGTCTTGATCGCCAAGCCTTACATAGTTGTGTCAACCAAAACCTTGTCACACACTGATTCCTCTCTACTTACCTCGCTATCATGCTATCTCATTTCAGAATCTCCATCTGATCGATATCTCGCTATCCATCCACTCTTAATTTGCTTTGGATATTATTTGGATTTACTTTTGCTTTGGTATTTATTGTTTGTCTTTTGCTATCGTTCCGACGAGTAGGGAGTGACGATATCAATGTTGGACATGGACATACCAGGTTACTGAAGGACTCAACAACAAAGGCATGCCTCCTTCTTTGATCATACTTATCCTATGATTTATGAAATTGCATTGAGTTTTATTGTTACTATTGTGCATGCTATTTAAATTCTCATAGCTAGCATGTCGATTGACACATTACCTTGATCCGATTGTCGCCTATTTACTTGACACCTTAGTAGAAATATAAGGTTCCCGTAGAGTAGAAATGCTTAGCCATGCTTATCACCCTATAGGTGCCTTATTGAATGATCTCTGAGTCATTGACAGTTGAAACTTAATGCTGAGCTAGGCCTGTTGGCCCTTGTTGACCTTCTCTATCCTCTTCTACTTTGGGTGAAACTTACCATCTGAATACTGGCACGGGCGACAGCTGAATCAAGGATTGAAGGAGCGATTGGCCGCCCTTCACGAGTTGAAGGGGGCAATCAGTCGTCTGTGCCGCTTAAGGCCTAATAAGTCTTGGATTTGAAGATTGTGATAACAGTACAACCACATGCTATATGGGCACTGGCTTGGTCAAGTAAGCTAGTCAGCCTTAGGTGTCGATGTCGCCGTACCGCGGATGGGATAGCTCCCTTGCGAGGAGTATCCTTGGCATAGATGGGGGGCCAGTTTGAGGACGTACTCTCAGTTACGTGCGCCAGACCCGGTGGGCATGTCACATCTTTGGGGGATCTAGTCCAAAGACCTCGTCACAATCTCCCTGCTGGTATACCAAATGGTGTACTATACCAGCGGCCACTGGTGGCATCAACACGGGATTGTGTCGTGTGGGTAAAGTGTACGACCTCTGCAGAGTGTAAAACTATTTGTGTCCACGGTCAAGGACATCACATGAATCTTTCTTGACGTACAGGACCTGTCTTGCTTATTCCCTCTTTGCCCCTATTCTTGAAACCTATGAAGAGTGTGAGTTGATCAAGGATCCTCACTTGAAGAAAGTTATTCTGGAGATAAAACATGTTTTCATCAAAAACTGCTTTTATCCAACTGCTTTATTTGTCAAACAAAATTAGCTTTATGCAAATGAGCCATACAACCTTCCTTTGAAGCCACATGTAGCTATTAGGTCCTTCCCCGTGGGAGGCATGTTGAGTACATAATGTACTCATGGCAATAATTTTGTTGACAACAGAGTTGCATGAAGACGAAGGTGATGACTACGATTACTATGGCGATCCGTAGAAGTGAGGTCACGTGGACTACATCGACTGCCTGTGGCTGAGATGGAGTCGCTACGCATTTGTACTTTCCGCTGTTTTCTGATTGTAATAAATGTCACGAGACATTTCACTAGGTATGTCTTGTGACAAATATACTACTTGTAATACATTTACGTATTCTGCAATGATATCATTTCACTGTGTTATCAACAATGATCCTGGGGTTCACAAATATACACAGGAGGATCCGGAAGTTAATTCCGGGTTCTCACAGAAGTGGTATCAGAGCCAGGTTGACCCAGTCGTGTGACCTTAGTTAGGAATGGAAAGCCTTAGGAACTATTTATTAAAGAAAATTATTTTCAAAGAAAATATTCCCGTAATTTTCTTCTCCCCTATTGCTCTTCTTGACTTATCTTATTCAAATAAAGTCTAACTCTACTTCTCTACCTTCTTCTTTATAGTATGTGAAACCCTTTCCCTGCCCATGGTGCTAAAAAGTCAGAAGTTTCTCAAGACTTGCCAAGAACATCAAACTTCAAACCCTGAAGCTCTGAGTAGCAACATTTTTTCAAGAGAAGACAGTTCGAGACCAAAAGAAGGCAACAACCGTCGATCATGCTGCAATCGTCAACGTTGAAGATTTGCCCCAAGATTTATTGCGACCTGCCATATAGGATTAGGTTGGTTAACACCCTTGTAGTGATAGAATTCGTAGCTTGTAGACGCAAAACATTTCTTGTGTGAGTATTGTCTGCATATTTTTGGTGTTTTCCTATGCAGTCATACTAAAACCCTATTTGCCAAAATGAGTTGCTTTTGAGTTCTATTTGGATAGCTACATGGTTATCTGTGTGTTATCTTTTGTTTATCTTCTGGGGTAGCTCCTCCTTATGTAGGATTCTTTTACTCCTCTTATGATCTTTCACTCTTCTCAATAAACGCTTGAGGACACTTTTAGAGGAAAGAAGTTGTAACAGCAAGCTTAGAGGTCTATTATCGATGTGAACCCCATGGAAAACATATTTTAAGGGGGTAGTAGATGGTGATTGAACGAGATTGAAGAATTGAAGACCTTCATTCGCAAAGAAGACATATATTTGAAGACCTTCACCACACCTACCGTAAAATTCAAACTGAAGGAAGGATCAATGAGTCCAGCCGCACCAAAGCTTGTCCTAAATAAGAAGGACAAGACTGAAGAATGTTCAACCAGTTACAGAAGCTATCACATTACCATCGCCAAGATCGAAGGATTATTTACAAGTTTTGCAACCTAGAAGAATTATGACAAGAGAAGTATCTCTAATGAAGACCCAAAGCCACCTATCACCAAGATCAGAATGAGAAGTGATTCCACAAGTTTCCGAAAAGAACTATGTCAAAGATAAAGCTAATCCAAACCTAATCTCTTTTGTTAGCCCAAATCTTGAGGACGAGATTTCTTTTAAGGGGGGTAGATCTGTAACATCCCGATTCTCGAAATGTTTAAGAAAAAGTTTTCCAAAAATCAGGGCGAGAAAATTTCATTTTTTTATTTGTTAACCAAGCTTAAATTGGAATTTTATAATTTAATGGATTTAATTTGAACTAATGTGAACCGAAATTAAAATTTGAGTTTACTTCTTTTCTTTTAGTCGGGCTTTATTTTCTCTTCTTTGGCATATTGAAATATGCGCCTTTGAATTTACTTTGGTTTTTGTGAATCCGTTTGATATTTGTTTGAGCTTCTTTCCTTCTCTAAATTTTCCCAAGAGGAAAATCAATATGTTTTTCCTGTCTCAAACTCTAGGCGAAATTCCATTTGTTCAACATCTTGCCTTCTCTTACCTGGGTTGAGTCACTGTTTTTTTTCCTGTCTAAGTCGCATGGGCTTAGCCCATCTATTTTTTCTCCTCCCCTCCTTTCTCATGGGCCTTGCCAACCTGGGCCATCTCCCTCACCCGAGCAAGAGGCTCCTCTCCTTCTGTAGGTTTCCAATCTACAGAATAGAAATGACCACCTACACCTACACATAAGAGGAAACATTCAGCCATATGGAAACTCCTTCTCTTAATTCCCTTTAATTTCTACGGTTTCCAAATATGAAATTATGTAGACTTGGTTCTTCTCCCATTGTCAGCCTGAGCGCTTCTCCTTCCTCCACCTACACGCACACATGTACAAAAAACCAAACGCCAACAGCCATCGTTCTCTCCTTTCTCCACATCATTTCCAATTCCTCTGGTACATATACGTGCACCTCCACCTCCTCTTCCATTCCCATAGCAACTCATTCCCTCTCCCTTCCTCCTCTACCAAAGAACTGTCCCCGAACTTTGAAGCTCGATGGACGCGAGGTCTCCATCCCGATGACTCCAAGCACCTCCGTCCAAACCATTGCGCCAGATGATTCTACTACATGCCACGGCTCCATTTGGAGAAGAAACAACGCGTTTCGTCGAGCACACACGAAGAATTTCACATGTGCGTGTACACTGTTCGTCAAGTTCACCACACCGTTCCGTCCAACTCGGTGAGCCTCTATCCAATTCATCATGCACACCTCCTCAACATCACCCGTAGTATCTCATAGACATCATGTTTCAACCTATCTATCTCATTGGCCACGCATGTCCAAAACATATTTCAATTCGATGGCATCGGCTTGTCTTTATATTTTTGGCCTATCGGATAATCTTGTGGTCAACATATGAAATGTTTATTATGGCTGGAGTAACCATGTCGTAGAGTTAGATTGATAGTTTGATCTTGCAAGCGGTACAATATATATTTTCATACTCATTCTTGCGGTAGAATACAAGGGGCTTTCTAGTTCGATGATCTTTTTGTAATATGATATGTCCATATGTTCGTGTTATGCCTCTCATTATTTTTGGTGTGACATGTGAGTTGTTAGATTATTCGTTTATGAATTAGAGTTATTTAAAATAAGTTTTGCATATTGTTTTGAGTGGAAAATTTGTTTATTGTCTATAGTTCACTTTTATGCATGTGTAGAATATTCGATGAACTTTTCGTTAGAATGTAATTTTCATTGTTTTTTTATATCCATAGGAGTCGCTCCTAGTTATTTCTTAATGTTAGGATTAAAATACACTTTACTAGATTTATTTTACTTTTGTTAAATTGTTGAAATAGTTGTACGTTGTTTCGGCTTCATAATTGTGGCAGTATGTATTCTTTATTCTATGCATGTGCACTAATTTTTGAGTTGTTGTAATGTTTATTCCTTGTATTTTTATCTAGATTTTGTATGAGTGACTAGATATTGTTGATGTGTTGTTTAATTATTGTAATTCTAATAGCATGCAAATATGTTAGCTATGGCTTCTAGAATCATTCTCATATATGTTGCATGTGTGATCTGGGGATTAAAGTCATGCCATGCTCTAGGATGATGTTCATGATGATATTTTTGTTTCGTGCGGTAGGAAGTCATATGTCATGCCAATATATATACTAGGTTGTTGCGATTTATTACCATGTGTATGTAAGATTGTTCTAAGCTTTGCTTGATTTATTAAGGAATAGTTCATGTTTGATCATTTTCGTTTATTTTGTTTAGCATGGCGATGACTTAAATATGGTTTACGTTTTCATTTTCAATCATGTCACATGTTTGTTATATTGATTTGAAATCATGACACCTCTTTTTTTTGTTATCCAAGATTATATGGATAGTTGATTTATGATATGGTTCATATATAGTTGTCTTGCTATACATAATTTATTCTTATGGCATATAACCTTGTTTATTACTTTTGATAATTGTTTGGTGTGTGTTTATTTATCTTAGTTTATTTCCATGCCATGTTAACAATTGCTTCAAGTAGAATGCTTGTTTAATTGTCTCCTACCATGCATGTGTTATAGCATTGCTAGTATGGACTACCGTGTGATTGCACATATGGTTAGCCTTCATTGAGATGATTCACATGATACTAGTTTGTTGACCTCGTACTTTCTTTTATTAAATAACTTCTTGCTTGATCAGTACCGTGTCATGTTGTTATGATTGCATAACTAGATTGCATAGCATGTGTGTACCAATTCACATATAGTATGATGCCTAGTTGTTTATTTATGTATTGCAAGTGTTGGATGTGCTAAGTAGAAATGCATATTGTTTTGTTACTCATGCTAGTATGGTACAATGCCTGATGTTTGCGATGGCATGATCTAGTTGTTTACTTGCGTGCATGCTTGGTATGCTTCCTTAGTGTGCTTGTCCATCATAAATGTCGTGCTAGTGTTGTGTGATAATATCATGCTTGATATTTAGGCTAGTTGTTATCAACCAAGTTGTGTTATAGTTGTACTTGTGTTGATCTTATATGTTTGACTTGTCTCACATTAGTATTATGAGTGTTTTATACTTGTTGCAATAGCTCATCTCATGTTTATGATAGTTTCCTTTCATGTTATTTGAGATGTGTCTTCCTTGTATACTTAGATGCATAGTTTGCTCTATTATTTAAGCATGAAGTGGTAACCTTATTGCTATTCGTTACTTGAGTATTAGTTGTTCTTTAGTAGTAGTAAGACCATGTCCTAGTTTAGCATCTTCTCATGATAACTTGCATGTTTGATGCTTGTGTTGTCAGTTAAGAAATCTTTATAATTCTTCCCTCACACGCCTTGTATCGAACATGTCCTATTATTCAGTTGTTTAATAAGCTTTCGCCATAGTAATGGTTTAGCTATTGTTATAGAGATGCTTACTAATAGTTGTTATGATTGGGGTTTAGTCTTTGCTTGTTGTTACCCACTTTAAATATTTGGATCCATCCCAATATTTACTTGTGGTTGATTATTAATCTTAATCATATCATGCCTAGGATCGTTGTTCATCCTTTTGTTCTATTTGTTATATAGTTTCTTGCTAATTGTTTGATATACTTGATCCTATTCTATTTTAATAATGTTTTAGGGCTAAACCTAGATCATTTCAAACCGTGTTGTTGAATGATGTTTTGAGTGCTTAACTAGTATGGATTACAATGTTGGTTTGGTTGTCATATAGAATACTTCCTTTTGAGTTATTATAGTTGTTGTTTATATTTGCTTGCTAATTAATAACCATTGTAAATATTTAGATTCTATCTAAATATTTATTATGGTTAACTTTTACCTTTATCATGCCATGATTATGATTGTGTAGTATGCAAGGGATGGTTCCTTTTCATGTGTGTTGATGCCATTGTGTTTGTTATATAGTTTTCAAGATGTGTAGTGGGCACTACCAGTTCATACTAGAGCGTTAGTCTTGATCGCCAAGCCTTCCATAGTCGTGTCAACCTAAACCTTGTCACACACTGATTCCTCTCTACTTACCTCCCTATCATGCTATCTCATTTTAGAATCTCCATCTGATCGATATCTCGCTATCCATCCACTCTTAATTTTCTTTGGATGTTATTTGAATTTACTTTTGCTTTGGTATTTATTGTTTGTCTTTTGCTATCGTTCCGACGAGTAGGGAGTGACGATATCGATGTTGGACATGGACATAATAGGTTACTGAAGGACTCAACAACGAAGGCATGCCTCCTTTTTGATCATACTTATCCTATGATTTATGAAATTGCATTGAGATTTTATTGTTACTATTGTGCATGCTATTTTAATTCTCATAGCTAGCATGTCGATTGACACATTACCTTGATCTGATTGTTGCCTATTTACATGACACCTGAGTAGAAATATAAGGTTCCCGTAGAGTAGAAATGCTTAGCCATGCTTATCACCCTATAGGTGCCTTGTTAAATGATCTCTGAGTCATTGACAGTTGAAACTTAATGTTGAGCTAGGTCTGTTGGCCCTTGTTGACCTTCTCTATCCTCTTCTACTCTGGGTGAAACTTACCATCTGAATACTGGCACGGGCGACAGCTGAATCAAGGATTGAAGGAGCGATTGGCCACCTTTCATGAGTTGAAGGGGGCAATCAGTCGTTTGTGCCGCTTAAGGCCTAATAAGTCTTGGATTTGAAGATTGTGATAACAGTACAACCACATGCTATATGGGCACTGGCTTGGTCAAGTAAGCTAGTCAGCCTTAGGTGTCGATGTCGCCGTACCGCAGATGGGATAGCTTCCTTGCGAGGAGTATCCTCGGCACAGATGGGGGGCCGGTTTGAGGACGTACTCTCAGTTCCATGTGCCAGACCCGGTGGGCATGTCACATCTTTGGGGGATCTAGTCCAAAGACCTCATCACAATCTCCCTGCCGGTATACCAAATGGTGTACTATACCAGCGGCCACTGGTGGCATCAAGACGGGATTGTGTCATGTGGGTAAAGTGTACGACCTCTGCAGAGTGTAAAACTATTCGAATAGCCGTGTCCACGGTCAAGGACAGCACATGAATCTTTCTTCATGTACATGACCTGTCTTGCTTATTCCCTCTTTGCCCCTATTCTTGAAACCTATGAAGAGTGTGAGTTAATCGAGGATCCTCACTTGAAGAAAGTTATTCTGGAGATAAAACATGTTTTCATCAAAAACTGCTTTTATCCAACTGATTTATTTGTCAAACAAAATTAGCTTTATGCAAATGAGCCATAAAGCCTTCCTTTGAAGCCACATGTAGCTATTAGGTCCTTCCCCGTGGGAGGCATGTTGAGTACATAATGTACTCATGGCAATAATTTTGTTGACAACAGAGTTGCATGAAGATGAAGGTGATGACTACGATTACTATGGCGATCCGTAGAAGTGAGGTCACGTGGACTACATCGACTGCCTGTGGCTGAGATGGAGTCGCTACGCATTTGTACTTTCCGCTGTTTTCTGATTGTAATAAATGTCATGAGACATTTCACTAGGTATGTCTTGTGACAAATATACTACTTGTAATACATTTACGTATTTTGCAATGATATCATTTCACTGTGTTGTCAACAATGATCCTCGGGTTAACAAATATACATAGGAGGATTCGGAAGTGAATTCCGGGTACTCCTCTTCCCTTATTCGTGCAAATCTTACGTCTCCGTTGCACGGTGTTCATCCCACAGAAGACACTAGTTGACCGCTTCTTCTTCATACTATATGTTCCTAGTAACTCACGATGCACAAGGTTTCTCCTCATATACTATTTCACCTTAGCTAGAGTTCCATCGCCCCCCGGAATTTCAATTTCTGGCCACTTGATTCCCAATTAACGGAAGCATTCCCCGGGTAACAGGCGCTAGTACGCCTATTACGCCGGGGAAGCAGCGCCTTGGTGTTTATCTTAGGGGCGTGTGCGGCCTAGAGCTACTGGCGCCCAATCTGGAGGTCGGCCGGGATTAAAGGGATGGCCTGCGGGAGCTGCCAAGCACGGCGGTGGTGTGAGGTCGATGGGAGGGAGGGGCGGCGGAGGCAGGGGTCTGGGCTGGTGGTTGCTGGCGGTTCGAGAAAGATCATCATCAGTGACTGGCGGGAGGTAGATGAAGGCCATCTGCCCCTTCCTTATAGATCGGACGGTTCATTAAAAAAATCGACTGACCTATTTATTTTTAGTCGACTGTTATCTGAGATATGACCACATGTGGTGGTGTGCTGGAGGAGTACCTGCATTTCCTGTGCTGATATATTACAAAATCATACAGAGTAGAATCTAATTTTGTTTGCCATGCAATGTTGTAGAGCTATCATATGTCTCCTGTCATTTATTTTTCAGCCACCTGCTATCTTCTAGTTTTACAGTGCACTAGTTCTGCACACACTTTACCCTTACTCTCACTGTTGTGTTTTTATGCAAGGGTATTTCAGACTCTGCTGCCATGAGAGAAGCCAAAAAGAAAAGAGAGAAGTCGCTCCAGTTTGGTGTGCGGCTAGGCAAGACACGTTTCAACGCTTTAAAGGGTGTAGTATCAGTAGATGGAGACGGGGAACGTAGCTCTGGAGTTGATGACCTCGCTCGCAATGAACCACCATCCCAGGTGCTTGCTTTAACTTTGCGGTGTCATATGTGGTTGCATGTTCCATATGGTGTCTAGCTTGTATTCGAAAGGCCGAAGTCGGTAAGATAAGGAAAGATATTTTTTTACATGAACCACCATCCCGTGAGCACCAGAAGACAAATAGCTAGTCAGGGCACTGGCCGAGCCAGTGACAAGCCCAGCAAAGATAGGCATCACCTGGAAGCCAACTAAAAAGCTGCGATGGTGGCGAAGCAGCCCGCCTCCCACTAGGATCTCAGGTCCTAGATGATCATGCTCACCACTCCAGCCGGATGTCTAGCTTGTATTGCTTCCAATTTGGTTAAATTGCATCTGCTTAGCTTAGACATTATACCTTTGAATATGACATGCCTTTCTGTTTTTGGTAGATACTAGTACATCTGTGTATTAACCATGTTCTTACATCAAACTAATGTTCTGGTGTCTCCCTCATCAATCACTTATGACGAGGCAGGCAGGCAAGGGGACTACTCCTCATTTAAAGAATGCAGCGTCAGCCTCCCGACATGATTCTCAAGAAACAGAAATTGCAGATGAAGATAGTGAATGTAGCTCTGTAGTTGATTACAACATTTCCCCTACACTAGCATCGCAGGTGCTTGCTCTAACTTGGCAGCGTGATATGTGGTTGCATGTTGCATATGGTGTCTAGAGTGTAATTCTTCCAATCTGGTTAAACTGCATGTGCTAGTCTGCTTAGCTTATACATTATACCTGTTAATGTGACATGCCTTCCTGTATTTAGTACATAGTACATCTGTCTATTAAGCATGTCCTTACATAAAACTATTGTTTTTTTGTATCCCGCATCAATCAACATGACGAGACACCTTTAGTATATGCAGTGCGATATTAGTTGCATCTTTCATATGATTTATAGCATGCACTGCTTTTAATTTGTTGAAATTCCATTTATGATGGGACGCTTTTAACTTGGCAGAGTCATATTGGTTGCATCTTTCATGTGGTCTCTAGCTTGCATTGCTTCTTATTTGCTGGAATGGTTTCTACTTAGTTTACACAAACAGTTGTGAACATGCCATGCCGTCCTGTTTTTCGTACATATTCCATCCTGGTATCATGTGTTTGCCTTACATCAAAGTAGTGATTGTCAGTATCATGCATGAATGAGTTCTGAAGAGAGAATTTTATTGCTTTTTCTTGTCGGTTTTACTTGACAATTCAAAATCAATAAAGTGGAAGGATGTTAGCAAGGCAGGGATAAAGGTGCTCCTTCCGAACGGAGGGCCTCTACAGTTTCTACTCCTCCACACCCCCAAGATGATTTCCAGGACAACACATGCATAGACACTCAACAAAGTTGTGTTTATGATGAGCACGTCTCCCCTAGTGCAGCATCACAGGTGCTCCCTCTAACTTGGCATTGTTATATGTGGTTGCATGTTATGTGTGATGTTAGCAAGGCAGGGATAAAGGTGCTCCTTCCGAAAGGAGGGCCTCTACAGTTTCTACTCCTCCACACCCCCAAGATGATTTCCAAGACAACACATGCATAGACACTCAACAAAGTTGTGTTTATGATGAGCACGTCTCCCCTAGTGCAGCATCACCGGTGCTCCCTCTAACTTGGCATTGTTATATGTGGTTGCATGTTATGTGTGATGTCTAGCTTGTATTGCTTCTAATTTTGTTGAATTCCATCTGCTTACTTTACACATTATACTTGAATAAGACAAGTGTTCCTGTTTCTAGAACATACAATATCTGTCTATCACACCATGTTCTTACATCAAATTACTACTGTTGTGTAACCTGCAACAATCACTTATCATAAGACACGTTTGACTTCGAAGTGTGATATAGGTTACATCTCACATTCTTTTCTAGCTTGTATTACTAATTTGTTGAAATGTCACTTATGACGAGACCGTTTTAACTTGGTAGAGTGATATTCGTTGCATCTTTCATACGATGTCTAGCTTTCATTGCTTCTAATTTGTTGAAATGCCTTCTCCTTAGTTTACACATCATAAGCTGTGAATATGCAATGCTGTGAATATGCAATGGCACTAATGACGAGATACCTCTAACATGGTAGTGTGATCTTGTTTGCATCTTGCATATGATTTATTTCTTGTACTGCTTCACATTTGTTTAAACGCCATTTATGATGAGACACTGTTAACTTGGCAGAGCGATATTTGTACCATCTTTCATATGGTGTCTACCTTCCATTGCATTGCTTCTAATTTGGTAAAATGTCTTCTTCTTAGTTTACACATCATAGTTCTGGTTATCTCTTCCGTCCTGTTTTTCATACATATTACATCCTCCTATCATGTGGTTGTCTAACACCAAAGTTCAGTTCGTCTGCATCACGCATCAATTTGTTCTGAAGAACTAAATTGTTATTCATTTTTCTTGTCAGCTTGACTTAACATGGCACAGAGAAAGAGGAAGAAACACAGAATGGTAGGGAATGAGAAGCGGATGAATCCTGCAGATTCTGCTAGTACTGATGGTGCAATAGAAGGTCAAAGTCCAGCAGAAAATTCTACAAACACGGCATCCCATGCTTCACGAGTTGCAAAAAAGACAAACAGAAACAAATAGCTACCACCAAACAAGCAGAGACAACCCTAGTTCTTGCAACACCTACCACAGTACTACCAGCTGCATGACGTACTCGTGCGTCAACTGAGCTAGCAGCACGTTCCCAAGCCCCCTTGCCACCTGACACTACTTCCCAAGCACTCTTGACACAAGACGAGTTGGCAATATCAGATGAACCTTGTGAGCTTCAACAGCAAGAAGGTAGTTGCTGGAGTCAAGTTAGAGTTGCATGCTTCTTTATATGTAGTCTCATAGTTTGATGTACACTAACACTTCATATGTTTGTTGTTGGACTAGCACCTAGGTGCAAGAGGAAACAAACATCAGGGATAATGCTCGATAGGTTAACTAAATCTAGAGGAGGAAGAATGGAGATCTATTTTGAGGCAGGTTTAAAAAGGCCACGTGATGCTACAGAGTCAGCCAAGTTAGTATCAGAGGCAGCGGTTGCTGTTAGGTGTCATGTACATATCCTCCCAACATGGATTCAGTACAGGAATGACAAAGATGAAACCCAATTCAACATCTTCCTCGACCATTTATCTGTAAGTATGGTTATGTATGGAAACTAGTAATATCGTCTTGCTCTGTCCAATACTTTCTAGGTTGCTGATAATGAGACTCCCATAATTTTCAACAGATGAGGTTCAAGTTGGATAGCCAAGATGATGCAACCAGACAAGCTTGCACCCATGTTTTCAAGTCTGCTCTGCGACAGTATCGGTATAACTTGTGGAAAACTCACTTTGAAGGCAAGTCTAAGAGTGAACTTGCCCAAACATCTCCAGTGGAAAATATATCTAATGAAGACTGGAGATGCCTCGTTAAACACTGGTCCGATCCGAAGTATCAGGTACATTATATATATGTCATCAGATCACATATTGAAGTCCTATTTACGCATGTGCCACACAAATCTATCTTCTTGTAGGTGAACTGTTCAAAGAACAAGGCCAGCCGTACGAAAGTGAAATTCCAACAGACGACAGGATCTCGTAGCTATATTGCACACTGCGAGGCTCTTGTAATTAGCTACTGTTTCACTCTTTTCGCTGTACCATATTATCAGATCTATATTGACTTGTTCCAAATGCAGAGGAAAGCCCGCAAGGACAAAAAAGTACCTGAACCAAATGCTGTGGAAATCTTCAAGGACTGTCACACCAGCAAGAAGAAGGGCATGACTACACCAGTCAAGCCACTGTTGTAAGTCCTTAATCCTCATGCCTTTTAACTACTACTTACTCTGACTTGTGCCTTGAACTGCATGGTTTGCAGCCAATGTCTATTACTCTTTTCAATTTTATAAACAATCGTCTTAGCGTATCATTGCACCTTACAAGGTTTAAAAGAGAGGAGTGATGTTCCTTTGATCTTGACCCGTAATCTAGTTCTGTGCTGGACTTGCCCACACAACGTTACAATTGCATGTTTGTCTGTTCTCAGTTGTTTTGTGATAAGAATGACATCATACTATTCTTATCGTATTATAAACTTCGTCTCTTTATCCTTAGCCCTCAATACAATGTGAAGAAATAGACAATACATTAGCGATGGTATATGGTCATATGTTTGGAACCTAGTTTTATTATGTACTTTGCAATAAAATACAACTAGTATTTTACATGGGTTCGGCAGAATAAGTTCTGTATATAGACCAAAGCTATTTTGTTTGGTTTTGCTGCCTCCTTAATATCTTTTGTTCTGGTACTACTAATGTAAAACCTCAACTTTTCAGTGAGCTATGGAAAAAATGGTGGAACCGCCACCTTCTGAAGGTGGCGAGGCAACTATAACCGCAATGTCAGCTCTTGCTGAAGTGGGTCAGTACCTATCCACTAACAGTGCCAAAAGCACGTTCCTGCGTAATACTGGGTTGGTTGTTAAGGAAATATCGTCCAAACTGCCTCATGATCAAGATATGCAAGCTCAAAGCAGTGTTGTATCTACGCACCAGACACAAGTCCATTCCCTAACAAAGACCCTTTGTGAAACAAGAAGAAACATTGCTCAATGTCGTCAACATATGCATGGTTTTGAAACTAGACTATCAGACATTTGCTATGTTGTTCAGGAGCCTAGGGGAAATGAAGGCGAGGGTTATGGTGCTCCATCGGACAATACATCATGAAAACGTAACAGTTAGGTCAAATGAACTGAGCTTCTGAACTTCTGGTGGTGCATTTATCTGCTAGACTGTTAAGTTTTATGCCAACCTTCCTTTTGTTATATAGTTGTAATTTGTTTTGGTGCGATACAAATTTATTCTTAACGTGCAGCCACCGCCTGAAGAAAACAGCAAGCCATTTTTGTATAGTGTAGGGTGTTCCCTATATTTGCACTGGTGGCAATCTTTGATGCCGAGTGGATGTAATCTGTGCAATCGCCTTAATAGCCTAGCGTTAGTTTCGGCCTTATTTATTTCCTAGTCTTCTTTTTCCCTGGTTTGCAAGTGGCCGCAACTACCATGGGCCATATACGGGCCGTAGGATCCATGGGTCTCCTATGGGCCGTCGATAAATGGGCCTGTAATCGGTGGGCCTCGGGCCGTCGGATAAATGGGTCTACATGGGCCATAATCAGGCATAATTGGTATCGGCCCAGCATGGTAACAGGCCGTTAATAGGCCGTATGACAGCAAAGGCTTAATTCTGTCACACGCATAACGGGTCGTTAATGGGCCAGAATATAGGACGGGCTGGAAACGGTGCAACCGGTTAACATGCCAGAAATGGGCCGACTCTTGCCATGGGCCGAATTTGGCCCATTAGGGTAACAGGCCAGTAACGGGCCAACTCTTGGCATGGGCCAAATTTGGCCCATTAGTGGAACAGGCCAGTAATGGGCCGACTCTTGCCATGGGCCGAATTTGGCCCATTAGGGGAACAGGCCAGTAACGGGCCGAAAGTAATCGAGGGCCGAAAAGGAGCCCAAGAACGTATGGGCCGTCAATAGGCCGAAAGCTAACACGGGCTGGAAACGGCCCATGTAAATCACGGGCCGTTAACGGGTATAAAGAAAATTACTATTCATTATGGGCTAGAGTCACCGTGGGCCTGTAATGGGCCGAAAGATACGAAGGCCTCATATGGGCCGAAAGACGTCGTGGGCCATACATGGGCCGAAAGTGAAATGGGCTGGTATTATATTCGACGGCCCACATGACGTTGTTGGGCCGATTTCCTTTAGGGCCTAACGGGCCGTGAGTTAACGGGCCATAAAATGGGCTATTTGCAAAGAGACCGTTAACAGGCTTTCCATGGGACATCCCGTTAACTTTTCACCAAGTCAAACGGGCCGGCTTTCTAAGCTAAATGGGCCACTGTTGGGCCGTGCCACGTGTCGACATATCATAGGCGCCTATCTGACCCACTGACGAGCTGACACGTGTTTCGTCCGGCCAATAAGAATTTTACACGTGGAAATTTCCCATTGGTCGGGGCTGTTAACGGGTTATAGGATCCAAAACCCGACCCGATAGCTTAACGGCGTTCCGTTACGGTGGATGCCACGTGTCGGTCACCCTTAACGAAAGCACTTCTGTGACGCGCGATTTATCGTCATGGAAGTGGACACTTCCGTGGTGATAATTTTGGTAATGTCATGGAACACTTCTACGACAGCACAGGTATGACTATCTTGATTCTGTCATAAATTTGTCATGGATGTACATGCATGACAAAAAACGCGACCTACTGTGACAAACACGTATCAGCACGGAAGTGTATTTTTTGTAGTGATAGAAGAGGGATATAATAAAAATTTTCATATAAAGTGCATTGAATACTATGAGATGTTAATTCCTTATGATTGTTTTGATATATAAAGATGGTGATATTAGAGTCATGCTAGTGAGTAGTTGTGAACTTGAGAAATACTTGAGTTAAGGTTTGTGATTCCCGTAGCATGCACGTATGGTGAACCGTTATGTGATGAAGTTGGAGCATGATTTATTTATTGATTGTCTTCCTTATGAGTTGCGGTCGGGAACAAACAATGGTCTTTTCCTACCAATCTATCCCCCAAGGAGCATCCACGTAGTACTTTGTTTGATAACTAACCGATTTTTGCAATAAGTACGTGAGTTCTTGATGCCTAATGTTGAGTCCATGGATTATACGCACTCTCACCCTTCCACCATTGTTGCGCCCCTCGATCTTGTGGGCCCCTCATGGACTCCCCTGACTTGTTCTCGACGCCAACACGTCTTATATATCCCCAAACCTCCAGAACAGAACATAGATCAGTAGTTCCGCCGCCGCAAGCCTCTGTAGCCACCAAAAACCAATCGGGACCCTGTTCCGGCACACTGCCATAGGGGGGAATCATCATCGGTGGCCATCTTCATCATCTCGGCGATCTCCATGATGAGGAGGGAGTAGTTCACCCTCGGGGCTAAGGGTATGTACAAGTAGCTATGTGTTTGATCTCTCTCTCTCTCGTGTTCTTGATTTGGCATGATCTTGATGTACCGCGAGCTTTGCTATTATAGTTGAATCTTATGATGTTTCTCCCCCTCTACCTTCTTGTAATGGATTGAGTTTTACCTTTGAAGTCATCTTATCGGATTGAGTCTTTAAGGATTTGAAGAGACTTGATGTATGTCTTGCATGTGCTTATTTGTGGTGACAATGGGATATTCACGTGATCTACTTGATGTATGTTTTGGTGATCAACTTGTGGGTTCTGTGACCTTGTAAACTTATGCATAGGGGTTGGCACACGTTTTCGTCTTGACTCTCCAATAGAAACTTTGGGGCACTCTTTGAAGTTCTTTGTGTTGGCTTGAATAGATGAATCTGAGATTGTGTGATGCATATCGTATAATCAAACCCGTGGATACTTGTGGTGACATTGGAGTATCTAGGTGACATTAGGGTTTTGGTTGATGTCTGTCTTAAGGTGTTATTTTGGTACGGATTCTAGGGCTGTTTGTGACACTTATAGGAATAGCCCAATAGATTGATCAGAAAGAATAACTTTGAGGTGGTTTCGTACCCTACAATAATTTCTTCGTTTGTTGTTTGCTATTAGTGACTCTTTGTTGCACGCTGAGGGATTGTTATATGGTCTAATTATGTTATCATTGTTGAGAGAACTTGCACTAGTGAAAGTATGAACCTTAGGCCTTGTTTCTAAGCATTGCAATACCATTTTTGTTCACTTTTGTTACTAGTTACCTTGCTATATTTATATTTTCAGATTACAAAAACCTATATCTACTATCCATATTGCATTCGTATCACCATCTCTTCGCCGAACGAGTGCACCTATACAATTTACCATTGTATTGGGTGTGTTGAGGACACAAGAGACTCTTTGTTATTTGGTTGCAGGGTTGTTTGAGAGAGACCATCTTCATCCTATGCCTCCCACAGATTGATAAACCTTAGGTCATCCACTTGAGAGAAATTTGCTACTGTCCTACAAAACTCTGCGCTTGGAGGCCCAACATGAGTCTACAAGAATACGATTGCATAGTAGACATCACAGAGTACCTTAATCTAGCTCCATGTAGTAGGGAACTGACGAAGTACACTGGGCGCTGCACCACTCTCTTCTTTGCCGTGTCTTTGGGGTAGCCCTCGCTGTCGTGCCCATTTCTGCCCTAATCCTTGCATGACTCTGCCAGTTCTTTCTCACTTTCTGCTTCTTCCTCTTCCCGCTATGCCACCAAGGCCGCACTAACAACCTGATTGGTTGCTGCGAAGTATAGCAGCAACGACTCTTGTGGATTGGGGGCAACCAAAGTGGGCACAGAGGATAAGTAGGCCTTCAACTCTTGTAAAGCTGCATCTGCTTTTGGGGTCCACGTCATGGGTCCTGCCTTCTTCAGGATTTTGAAAAACGATAGGGCGCGCTCGGCATACTTGGAGATGAATCTGCTTAGCGCGGCAACGCATCCTGTCAAATGCCTCACATCCTTAACTGTCCTGGGCGCTTGAATCTGCTTGTTAGCTTTCATGAAGATATGATGATATCCAGAATATGCATCCAAAAAGGAGAGCAAATCACAGCCTGAAGTGGAATCCACAATCTGATCAATGCGTGACAAGGGAAATGGGTCCTTCGGGCAAGCCTTATTGAGATGTGTGAAATCTATGCAAAGTCTCCATGTCCCATTAGCCTTTCAGACAACCACTGGATTTGCCAACCATGTCATATGCAACACTGCTCTGACCAAACCAGCTGCCTCAAGCTTCTTGATTTCCTCCGCAATGAACTGCTGCCTCTCCAAGGCCTGCTTCCGAACATTCTGCTTGACGGGTCGGGCATGTGGGCAGACAGCAAGGTGGTGCTTGATTACCTTCCTAGGAACTCCGGGGATATTAGATGGTTGCCAGGCAAACACATCAACATTCGCCCGCCGGAAGGCAATGAGCGCACTTTCCTATTTGTCATCAAGGGTGGCGCTGATAGTGAAAGTACCATCAACGCCAGCCAGCCCTATCGGGACCTTCTTCACTTGTGGGGCAGCAACTTTGGATCTTCTACTGTTGGAACTCTCCGGCAAGTCATCAACGAGTGCAGCGTACTTCGAAGAGGGACGCTTCCCAGATTCCTTGGCAACGTCCCTACTGTCCTTCTTATTTCCTCTGGTCTCCTTGGCGGGAACTACTGCTGCTGCCGCTGCCTCTGCCACGAGTGCATCCCGGTACATCTTATCCACGCAAATGATTGCATCCTTCTCATCTGACGGGATGGAAATGACTCCTACCGGCCCAGGCATCTTCAAGGATTTGTAGGCATAGTGGGATGCTGGCATGAATTTAGCCAGAGTTGAGCATCCAAGGATCCCATTGTACAACATGGGGAGGTCGACCACATCGAACACAATTTTCTTAGTCCGATAGTTCAGCTCCCCTCCAATCGTCACCGACAATGTGATCTCTCCCTTAGGATGTCTCCTGTTGGGATTAACTCCTCGAAATGTGCCCATGACCTTTAGCTCTTCCTCTGCTATCTGAAGTTTGCTCATGACATTTGGGGAAATCAGATTCAACCCGGCCACACCATCAACCAACATCTTTGTGACCTTGAGGTTGCGAATTGTTGGAGAGACCAACAATGGCAAACATCCTAACATAGTGGTACGGTCAGGATGGTCCTCTCCGTCAAAGATGATGGGCGTTCATGACCATTTTAGTGGTTTCCGAGCCTCTGTCGCTGGTTCCACGGCATTAACCTCACGCGCCCACCGTTTGACCTGCAGGTGAGAGGATTGCAGAGATGCACCCCTATCAATGCACAGGGCGTCAGTGGCCTTGTGAAACTCCTGCTCACTAGTTTCCTCTTCATCCCCTCCATCACTCTCATCATTGTAAGCTTCCTTCTCTCGACCCTTAGCAGGTTCTCCTTGGTTCCGGAAGGGTTTGCCGGGGCGATTTGCTCCACCGCCTCAGACCTTACCGCCAATAGCATTCTGAACTTTCTCCTTATCACGCTTCTCATATTCTGCTCTCTGCCTCTTGACAAGCTGCTCGACCTGATAACACTCTTGAAGGTCATGGATGTTGAGGGAGTCCTGGATTAGGGGGTCTCCGGATAGCCGGACTATATCCTTGGGCCGGACTATTGGACTATGAAGATACGAGATTGAAGACTTCGTCCCGTGTCCGGATGGGACTCTATTTGGCGTGGAAGGCAAGCTAGGCAATACGGATATGTATATCTCCTCCTTTGTAGCGGACCTTGTGTAACGCTAGCCCCCTTCGGTGCCTATATAAATGGGAGGGTTTTAGTCCGTAGGACAACATACAATCATGCCATAGGCTAGCTTTTAGGGTTTAGCCTCTCTGATCTCATGGTAGATCGACTCTTGTAATACTCATATCATCAAGAACAATCAAGAAGGACGTAGGGTATTACCTCCATCAAGAGGGCCCAAACCTGGGTAAACATCGTGTCCCCGGCCTCCTGTTACCATCCGCCTTAGACGCACAGTTCGGGACCCCCTACCTGAGATCCGCCTATTTGGCACCGACATTGGTGCTTTCATTGAGAGTTCAACTGTGTCATCAGCATAAGGCTTGATGGCTCCTTTGATCAGCGCTAGTGATGCGGTCCAGGGTGAGGCTTTCCTCCCCAGACAGATCTTCATATTTGGTGGCTTTGCACTGCGGGCCAATTCGCTTGGCCATCTGGAGGAGATTGAGAGCTACGCCCCTGGCCATCAGGTCAGATTTGGAAACTTGAACTACACGGCCGACGTCCGCGGAGACTTGATCTTTGACGGATTTGGAGCCATGTCGGATGCGCCGTACAGTCGTGATGAGCATGATGTAACTCTGCCATCGGACAATGTTCGGGAGATCGCATCCGCAACTACTCCGTCCATCAATCCGGAGCAAGTCGTGCCATCCGAGAGCGGAGCGATGGACCCCGCCATGGAGGCCGCACTCCGAGTTGCGATAGAGCCGGATACTGACTTCACACCTTACAAGAGCCGTGTGGCCGAACCACTGGATTCGTCTCCGGCCACGGACTCCGAGCCACTCATATCCATGCTCGTCGAGTCCGACTGTGCGCCGTTCATGGAGCTCACCTCCGCGGATATCTTTCAGCACTGTCATGGAGCTCTCCTCCGTCGAGTCCGACTGTGCTAAACTCATTATGGTCTCTCTCCCTGTCAGGAGAACCTTGGCCGAAATATGTCCGGCTAGAATGGGATGCGGACGACGAAGAAATTCGCTGCCCACCCACCACCCACTTAGTAGCCACTGTCGATGACTTAACCAACATGCTCGATTTCGGCTCCGAAGACTTCGACGGTATGGACGACGAAGCCGGAGACGAACAGGATCCACCGCCCTCGGGGCACTGGACCGCCACCTCATCATATGATATATACATGGTGGACACCCCCAAAGAAGCCAATGGCGACGAGACAGTGGAGGATGACCCCTCCAAGAAGCAACCCAAGCACCAACGTCAGCAGCGCCGCTCTAAGTCCCGCCACAACAAGAGCAGTGATACCGGCACAGGAGATAATAACACTCCAGATAGTGCCGAAGACAACAACAATCCTCTCCGGCATGGTGTAGAGCTAGAGGACGAACCAGCTAGCCCTCCAGAGCAGGCAGCAGATGGAGAACCGGAGGAGCACAATTACATGCCTCTCTCCGAAGATGAGGTGAGCCTCGGCGACGACGAGTTTATCGTACCTGAGGATCCCGTCAAGCAAGAGCACTTCAAGCGCCGGCTTATGGCCACGGCAAATAGCCTAAAGAAGAAACAGCAACAGCTTCAAGATGATCAAGACCTGCTAGCAGACAGATGGACCAAAGTCCTTGCGGCCAAGGATCATGAACTCGAGCGCCCGTCCAAGAGTTACCGAAAACGCTGGTTGCTACCTCACCTTGAGGAGGAAGCATTGAAACCTCATTCACCAGTGTACGTTGCGGCTGACCGGCCACTACGGGGCCGAGCTAGAGAGGCGTTTCAGCCTAAAATTCAGACCGCACCCCGTCGCCACTCAGTTAAAAATACTAAGGCCCGGGGCAACACAGAGGACCTGCGAGACATCTTGGACAGTAAGGCAAAAATCGCAAGGTCAATATACGGGACACGGGCACGCGCGCCCACATGGGACAATGATCGTCGTGTCGGATACACCAAGAGTAAATCCGTCCGGGCCGAATACAACAGACAAGACTCATACGAACTACGTCGGGATATAGCCCGACACAGAGGTGCCGCACAGCCCCTATGCTTCACTGATGAAGTTATGAATCATGAATTCCCAGAGGGTTTCAAACCCATAAATATCGAATCATACGATGGCACAACAGATCTCGCTGTATGGATTGGGGATTTCCTCCTTCACATCCACATGGCTCGCGGTGATGATTTACATGCCATCAAGTACCTCCAACTAAAACTCAAAGGACCAGCTCGGCATTGGCTGAATAGCTTGCCAGCAGATTCCGTTGGCAGTTGGGAGGATTTGGAAGATGCATTTCTTGACAACTTCCAGGGCACTTACGTGCGGCCACCAGATGCTGATGACTTGAGCCACATAACCTAGTAGCCAGGGGAATCGGCCAGACAATTCTGGACATGGTTCCTGACTAAGAAAAATCAAATTGTAGACTGTCCGGATGCAGAGGCCCTAGTGGAATTCAAGCATAACATCCGCGATGAGTGGCTCCCCCGCTACCTCGGCCATGAAAAGCCGAAATCTATGGCAGCCCTCACAACACTCATGACCTGCTTTTGCGCGGTCGAGGACAGCTGGCTGGCTCGCAGCAACAACACATCAAGAAATCCGGATACCTCGGATACCAAAGATGTCAACGGTAGGCAGCGTCGTAACAGACCAAAGCGTCGCAATAACGGTGATAACACCGAAGATACGACAGTCAATGCCGGATTCAGAGGCTCTAGATCCAGTCAGCAGAAAAAGCCATTCAAAAGAAATACTCCGGCTCCGTCCAGTCTGGATCGCATATTGGATCGATCGTGTCAAATCCACGGCACCCCCGACGAGCCAGCCAATCACACCAACAGAGAATGCTGGGTGTTCAAGCAGGCCGGCAAGTTAAATGTCGAGAATAAGGACAAGGGGCTGCATAGCGACGACGAGGAAGAGCCCCGGCCGCCGAACACAGGAGGACAGAAGGGGTTTCCCCCTCATGTGAAGACGGTGAACATGATATACGCAACCCACATTCCCAAGAGGGAGCGGAAGCGTGCACTAAGGGACGTCTATGCGATGGAGCCCGTCGCCCCAAAGTTCAACCCATGGTCTGCTTGTCCGATCACCTTCGATCGTAGGGACCACGCCACTAGCATCCGTCATGGCGGATCCGCCGCACTGGTCCTAGACCCCATCATTGATGGATTTCACCTCACTCGAGTCCTTATGGACTGCTGCAGCAGCCTGAACCTGCTTTATCAGGATACAATGCAAAAAATGGGTATCGATCCCTCGAGAATAAAACCCAGCAAAACCACCTTTAAAGACGTCATCCTGGGTGTAGAGGCCCATTGTACAGGCTCAATCACACTGGAAGTGGTCTTCGGATCACCGGATAACTTCCGAAGAGAAGAGTTAATCATCGACATCGTCCCGTTTCACAGTGGCTATCATGCACTGCTCGGACGGACATCATTTGCAAAATTCAATCAGTGCCACATTACACATACCTCAAGCTCAAGATGCCAGGACCTCGCGGGGTCATAACAGTAAATGGAAACACAGAACGCTCGCTCCATACGAAAGAGCACAATGCGGCCCTTGCAGCAGAGGCACAAGGCAGCCTGTTCAGGCAGACCACTCATTCGGTGTTACAGCTCCCGGACACCTTCAAGCGAGTCCGGAACAATCTAAAACAGGA
Source organism: Triticum urartu (assembly GCF_056163025.1). Taxonomy (NCBI): domain Eukaryota; kingdom Viridiplantae; phylum Streptophyta; class Magnoliopsida; order Poales; family Poaceae; genus Triticum; species Triticum urartu. The sequence goes on along the minus strand of NC_141875.1, from coordinate 278,042,541 downwards.
TCGCCTGGTGCGATCAGCGCTCGCCTAGCAATCCGGCCCCCGTCCCAGTCCCAGTGCAGCGACAAAATTCGTGCCGCACGTACATAACTGTGCATTGAAAATACCATGGACATAGGCGGGGGCACAATCAGGACACGCCCCGCATTGTGGCTTAACCACACCAGGCGGAATCCCTTTTCGGCAGTCCGATTGCCGGACACATTCCGGAAGCAACAGCCAAGGCGGCAAGAAGCTAAGATGACCACAGGAACCGCCAGGTGGTCTCTAGTAATACTTGATATACCCGCTTTTCACTATTTATGCATAGCTTGCCTTTGGATAGGACATTTCGAATTGTCCTACTTTATGCTTATTGCACTACTTGTACTGGTACGCTTCGATGTATTATTCAAATAACAATGCATATTATTAATCTGTCATTGCATTATCTAAGCTTTTCTCTTTCTCTTATATGTCCATTTACGACATTCCGCACCTGCGGGTACGGTCAGTACGCTAGGGGCTCTCGTTTACCCCGTAATACGACGCAAGAAGTCCGAACACTTTCGACAGTGTGGCACCACGAACTTATAGCATTATATGCATCAGCTCCGAATCATGTCTTGGGTCAAATGTTGGGTTGCCCGGCTCCCATGCTTTGGTACCTTATGGTCCGCTATATCGGCTAAGGTAGCGGTGGGAGAACTATTGCAATTGTGTCCCAGTTCTTCCGAATGAGCACCTCAGTAGAGAAAGCCAGAAACCGACTGTCATGATAAGGCGAGAGACTGGTCACTGTTTGGGAGGTCTCAAGTCCTTAAAGACTTTTTCCGCTTTGAGCGAGGAGTCGGCCTTGTCCGGCTTAGGCATGTATAGCGCCCCAAATTCGGCCCTCCGAATACCAGGGGCTTCGCCAAAAATTTAAAACCATAGACTTCTATGGCTAAGTGGGAGTGATAAAGCATTATAGTCCGATTGCCTGGTTCGTTGCGCTGAACACCTCCCTCGAAGGACCCAAAATTGGGGTAAAGAATGTTCAGATTTACCCCGAACACCGCAGTACTAGTTACATGGGGGTAGAAGTCGACGACTGGCCAACTCTCAAATTTTATAAATGGCCACACAGAAGGTAATATTTGAAATTAAGAAAGCATCGTATGGCGCAAAAGAACTCGTTTAATATTACAGGATCACATGGGCATGTTCATTCAAAAATTACATCCTTGGCACACTCATCCGCCACTAAGCGGGAACCCTTCAGGATGCTCTCATAGTAATTCTCGGGGCAGCGATGCTCCTTGCCCTCCGGCGGCCCCTCGTTCATAAGCTTCACGGTGTCCAGCTTCGCCCATTGCACCTTCGCCCGGGCAAAAGCCCTGCGCGCACCTTCGATGCAGACGGATCGCTTGATGACTTCAAGCCGTGGGCAGGCTTCCACCAGCCGCCTCACCAGACCGAAGTAGCTGCCGGACAGGGGCTCGTCAGGCCACATCCGGACTATAAGGCCCCTCATGGCCTGTTCGGCCGCCTTGTGAAGTTCGACCAACTGCTTCAGCTGGTCGCTCAAGGACACGGGGTGTTCGGTCCTAGTATACTGAGACCAGAACAACTTCTCCATTGAGCTCCCCTCCTCAGCCTAGTAAAGCTCCACGACATCCAGCACACTGCGGGGAAGATCTGCAAATGCTCCTGGAGAGCTCAGAACTCGGGTAAGAAATAGGAAAGTCTCCTTCACATGCTTGCTTTGCTTATTGAATGCATTACCCGCTGCTATCTTCTTCACCGCATGAATCTCCTAGAGGGCCTTGTGGGCTTCGGCCTTGGCGCTCCGGACGCTCTCAAGCGCCTGCGCTAGCTCGAACTCTCGCGTCTTGGAGTCAAGCTCCAAGGACTCGTGCTTTTTGGCGAGAGCCTCGAGCTCTTGCTGCACCTCACCTACTCGGGCTTCTTGTTTCTCCCCGTCCAAGCGTTCTTTGGCTGCTTTGTCTTCGGCCTCGGACACCGCCTTCCTCAGGGTCTCCACCTCGGTCGTGGCCCCTGACAAATTCATGATGATCCTATTACTTTACACCCAAACTCCTTTTTAACTATATAGACGGAGGCATATTTTACCTTTGCTCTCTTCGAGCTGCCCCTTGGTGAGGTTGAGCTCATCCTCGGACCGCTTCAGGGCCTGCTTTAGTGGAGAGACCTCAACAGTACGTGCGGCAGCGGCCAGCAGTGAAGCCTTCATATACACATAGACATACTCTAATTAGACTCCTGAGTTATCATTTGATCCTCTATTTGGCTTTTCTTCACGAACGTCGAACAGAGCATCAGGGGCTACTATCTATGTGGTAATATGTTCTTATATTTTGAATGCTTACCTCAAAGCCTGTTAGGAGGCTGGCGCAAGCTTCGGTCAGTCTGTTTCTGGCGGACTGAACCTTCTCGACCACCGCACTCATGATAGTGTGGTGCTCTTCTGCGATGGAAGCGCTGTGAAAGGCTTCTAGCAGGGTGTCCGGTTCCTCTGGTTGGACAGAGGACACCGGCACGGATGGTTGGCCCCCCTTAATGGGGGACCGCCTGCCGGAGTCCGGAACCATCGAAGGTTCCAGCGCAGTGTCCGGCTGGGGCCCGAACTCGAAGCCCGTAGGAGCCTCGCTCCCTTGGTACCCAGGGTCCAGGAGGTCGCTGTGAGGCGCCCCCAAGATCACCTCCCCTTGGCTCGGTGCCTTTTGAGACAACACCTCAGCGTTGTCCGTAGGGAGAGGAGTGGAAGCCATCGGAAGAGAACCTGTCGGATTTCGGGTTCCGGCAGACCCTTAAGGTTTTTACACTGGGGTGCGCGCGGAGATTACGCCTTCAACCTCTCTGTCTCACAAGGATCTAAGCTACTGGAAGAAATGCACAAGAGACACAAGATTTATACTGGTTCGGGCCACCGATGTGGTGTAACACCCTACTCCAGTGTGTGGTTTGTGGATTGCCTCTTGGGGCTGGTGAGGATGAATGATACAAGGAAGAACAGCCTCGCGAGAGTCTGTTCTTGGCTAGTGGGATGAACTGCTAGGGAGAATGCAGCCACCCTTCTCTCTCTCTCTCTCCCGCTCTTGTCTATGGCCAAGAGCCGATCCCTCTCATCCGAATCCCCCTGCAATGTGGGTGGCTAGTCCTATCTATAGTGGCCCTGGTCCTCTCCCCAAATATTGAGCGGGAAGGGATCCAACAATGGCGAGCTAATTTGAAGGGGGACAACTAGTACATCTATCCTGACAAAAGCGGTCTTCGCCTGCCAAAGGCTCTGGTGATGACGCCGTGCTGGGATCCATGGTGACCTCCGTCTCGTAGTTCTCCTGGTCTTGGTCTCGTTGCACCGGAACGGCAACCTTTGCCTGATGCCTCGGTACTCCACGGCTACGCTTGTCCCCTTTGCACCAAAGAGGAAAGAAGGACGCTGCGCGTGCTGGCGCCCGCCTGGCGCCTTGAGTCGTCATGGCTCACGTCACGGGCACCTCACGAGGTACCCCGCCTTGATGTCTCCTCCACCTCGCGAGCCATCCTGATGAGGCTGCTCCTGAGGAGGTGCCGTGTCGTCCACCTCGCGAGGCTTGGCCCCTCGCGAGGGTCTTGAGTCTTGTGCTGATGAAGATGGGCCTCGTTGGGCCCCCACTTGAGCCACGCCGCAGGCAGGCAAGTCTAGGGACCCCCGTTCCCAGAACGCCGACAGTAGCCCCCGGACCCAAGGCGCGCCTGGACTTGGCGGTGCCGAGAGGCGAAAGGGCAAGGGCGAAGCGCCGCGGGCCCTAACAGCCTGCGGCCTTGGGCGCCGCGTGGAGGTTGATTGGACGTGGCGTGCCTTAGCAACTGCACGGGTCGACAAGGGAGTGGCATCTTCCCAGACTTCGCCCTCGCTTTCTCCGGTTGCTGCTCAGATCCCCTTTCTTGCGCCTCCCCTTTCTTCCTCCCAACTTCCAGATCTGCTCCGGCTGCGCGACCCAGGAAGCCATGGCGCCTCGCCAGCCTCCTGCCAAAGCTTGGTATTCTCCCGCTCTGGACCCACCGAAGGTGCCCCAGGCCAGCCTTGACCGACTGTGCCGGATGGCGGCGGCGCAGGGCGTCGATGGGACGGATGTGTTCAAGGTCGGCTCCGCCACCCCTGAAGATCGAGGGAGCACCTTCTACCCTCTCTTTGTAAGCGCCATTGCAGCTGGCTTGGTGCCTCCCTTCTCTGAGTTCTTCTTCTCTCTTCTCCGCCATTTCAAATTGCAGGCTCTGCATCTCCACCCCAACTCTGTTCTTCTTCTGGCGATTTTCGCTTACTACTGCGAGCCCCACGTCAGGGTGCAGCCCTCGGTGGCCTTGCTGCGCCACTAGTTCTTCCTCCGGACCTCTGGCAGTTCTCCTTCCGCATGCGTGAGCTTTATTGCGCATGGTAGCACCAACGCCATCTCAGGTGCCGGGAAGAAGGCTGAGGGCTTCCGGAACAAGTGGGTCTTGGTGGATGCCGGACGCATCCACACTCGGCTGATCTTGCCCACGGAGCAGCCCGTGAGCGCCGACGACTGGCTCCGGGAGGAGCTCACGGATCCCCGCGCGAAGCTGGTGTTGGAGAAGATGGACGCAGACTTGAAGCTGGCCTGTTTGGAGACAGCGAAGTTGTCCGGTGCGTCACTGCTGAGGGAGTTCCTGGAGCAGCAGCTGGCTCCACTCCGGCAGTACTCTCCTCCCATGTGGAGGCCTCATCTGAGCCCCGAGCCTGTCGACGAAGAGGATGTGAATGCAGTTCTTCAATCTCTGGTCGGGAAAACGGTGGCGACGTTGGAGGGCGCTCCTATGCCCTTGTTCCTTCGCAACGACTGGAAGCGGGTGGTGAAGTCCATGCCCGTATTCAACGGGGACGGGCTGGTGCCCGTGGCGTATTCTGGAGAACCGGTGGACGTGCCCTCCGGCGACTCTAGTGAAGAGGAGGACGGAGAGGAGCGGGGAGAGGGGCCCGATTCTGGGGCGACCGACGGGGAGTCGAGGGCTCCCCCTCCTCGGCGCTCGCTCCGTACTCTCCGCCTTCCGCCGAGCGATAATGATGACGATGACGATGATGATGATGATGGCGACGATGTGCTGGGCGGTGAGAGCTCGCCCCCGATCCTAGAGAAAGACAGGACCGGGCTGATCCCCCACGGGTCTGCTCCTGTCCCAGGGCCGTCCGCAGACGCGCCTTCTGCTCCCAAGGTCGACCCTTCCAGCCGGCTGTTTGGCTTGAAGTTGGGCCGGAAGTTGCCCGAGCTCGCCGGCGATGACCCGTAAGCACTTGATCCTTGTTCTTCTGTTCCTCATTTTTGCCGACGAGGCTTGATGATTGCTTCTCTTAGGTAGGCTGGCGCCCTTGGTGAATAAACAGAAGAAGGCTCCTGAGGCTTCATCCGCAGCGACTCCGCCTGCGGAGGGGGCGACCACGGCGCGCGGGCTTCTCCGGCCCGGTCGCCCTCGGGAGGCCTGGCCCTGCTGGCTGGGGCGAGCTCGGCCCCCATGTCCCAAGTGACTCTAGAGGTGCCCTCGTCAGGCGCCACTGCTACGGCTGGGGAGGCACAGCGGACTCCGCCTCGGGACACGGCGGCCTCGCCGCCGTTACTTTCTCCTCCCGTTCCACTGATAGCTGCTTCCCCAATTCCTCCCGCTGTCCTGGAGCGCACGGATGTTTCTCCGCCTCCTTCTTCCATCCTGGAACATGCCGTTGCCGAGCTGGACCGGCTGCGGCAGGATCTTCTCGGCGCCGACCCTCGCCTGGTGGCCGGGCGCCTGGAGCTGGCTTCTGGGTGGATTCGCTCTGATGCTTCCATCCGAGCGGCGCTGGTTCAGGCTTCGACTGCCTGAGACGAGGAGAGGCGGGCTGTCCTCGAGGCGAAGGTTGCCCGTGACTCGGCCTTGGGGGAAGCAGTCAAAACCCGCGATCGCTGCAAGGCATTGGAGGACGAGCTGCAAGGCCTGTGGGGCCAACTTGCGGAGGAGGTTCGCCTTCGCCAGGAGCAAGAGAAGGGGGCGAAGGCGTGTGAGGCGGCGCTCGTGGACCTGGAAGCCAGGCTCAAGAAGCGCCGCGACCGACTTGGCTAGTTGAAGAAAGAGCTAGAGGCGACGAAGACCGAGCTGAACGCCAAGGCTCAGGTCCTGGCCGAGGACCGCGTGGCCTTTGCTGACATGGAGAAGGACGCCCGTGCCTCGCTAAAGATGCTTTATGAGAGCGGCTTGGACAACCCGCTAGCTGGCGACGAGGATGGCCCGGCCAAGCTGCTTCCCTTCCTGGTTAAGGCTCTTGGGGACGTCGCCCTTGGCATCGGCCCGGCGGCCGAGGCCGAGGCGCGCGTCCTGTCTTCTGCGGCGCTGACGCGGGTCTTCGCCCACAACTACCTCCGCGACCCCAACACCGACCTCGACGCCCTGCTGGAACCGGTGAGTGGCGAGGGTGCTGCCGCCGCTGTCGAAGCTGTGAAGGGGCGCGCGGAGGCGTTGCTGGAGAAGTTCCGGGCCTTCAGCACCAGGCCGAAGCAAGGAGCTGCCGACAAGTGACTCTGTTCCATCCCTGCCCTTCTTCCTGTTCCTGCACATGTACCACGCCTCGGGGAGGCATTTAAACTTGCGCTTGGTGCTACGGCGACTGTATGGACTGTAATATTTGCTTTTTAAAATTCCTTGGATTTTATGCTTATCTTCCCTACTTGCTTGTGTTCTACGCCGGCAGAGCCCGGCCACGCGCATGCCTCACCCAGCATTAGCCCTGACCGGAAACCAGGACGGGACCAAAGGAGTGAGGGGCCACGTGACAAGTTAGGCTCCTGAGTCGCGATGCTCAGGAGTCCCCCTTGGCGCACGAACAACAAGTAGGGAAGCGCGATTGTAGGTGTATCTTCCGTTCTACGTCTGCAGAGCCCGACTCCGCGCGTACCTCACCCAGCATAGCCTTTCGGAACTAAGGTGTGAGGGGCTACGGAGCCAGTTAGGCCCCTGGGTCGCGATGCCCAGGGGTCCCCTTTGACGCGCAAACGGCGGGTGATGAAGCCAGATGTAAGTGTGACTACCATTCTACGTCTGCAGAGCCCGGCCCCGCGCGTACCTCACCCAGCATTAGCCCCAACCAGAAACCAGGACGGGACCAAAGGAGTGAGGGGCTACGGGACCAGTTAGGCCCCTGGGTCGCGATGCCCAGGGGTCCCCCTTGACGCGCAAACGGCCTTCGTACCTTGGCTTCGCTCGGGGAGAGATGCGCGGCGAGGCAGGCTTGAGGGGCCTGGCTAGGCGGCGTACGTCTGGGTGTGACCCAGCCGTAGCCCCCGTGCCCAGCCCCCTCGCGCGGCGCTCCCGAGGGGAGGCGTTGCGATGAGGCCAGCCACTGAGCTCTGGGCTCCCTGAGGTTAACGCGGTCCGGAGGCCACCCTCAGTTGTTTATCACCAGCGCGGAGCATAGCGCTTCCGTATGTGTACGGGCATAGCCGCTCCTCGGCAGTGTCGTCAGCCAGCGCGGAGCATGGTGCTTCCACTGGTACGTGGGAGGGGGCTCCCCTCCGGGAGGAGCCCCCGGGGCGTATACAGCCCCGCCCTGACACGTGGCTGGCATGGTAGAGCTATGTGAGGTGTATCTGGGCACCCGTGAGCCAGCGCGGGACTCACGAGGCCCTACCTCTGGGCGGGTTGCGCTCGGCACTGGGCCATATCTTGAAATGTGTTCCTGCAAAAGTTGGTTACATGCCGGTACTCTACGTCCTCGGGTCCCGGCCCTCGGGCTTGTCTCGACCGTCGCTGGTTTGCCAGGTCGCGATGCCGTGGACAAGACCAGAGGGTGAGGGCCGTTGAGCCAGTAAGAGCCCTGAGTCGTGATGCTCAGGCACCCCCCCTTTAACGTGCAAGTAGGCGACATGGGGAAGATGGGATGCCGTGGGCAGGCACCAAGTAATCATGCATGATAGGCGAATGCATAGTTGGAAACAAGCATGATGAAGATACATGCCGTTGGGCCTAGCCCCAGCGGCTTGGGGGTGATGCAGCCCGAGGGGCGCCCCCAACAAAGCAGACTAACGACCGAATGGTAAAAGCAGATACACGCCGCAAGGATGGACCCACGCGGCCTGGGAGTGACGCAACCCTGGGAGGGTGCTCCCAGCTGAGAACGAAACTTGGAAAGTGTCACCTGAGGATGTCGTTGGCGAAGTGGTGTTGGCGTAGTAGGCTCGGCGGGCTGCGGAAGCCGATCCTCACGAGCCCCCAGGCCCCGGGGCCTCGGGAGGCTTCGGAGGCCCTGGTGGCTCCTCGCGAGCTGCCTTCTTCTCCATTAGCGCTGTGGAGCGCCTGTCTTCTTGAGCCTCCCTGATGCCCCTCGTGAGGCGCTGGCACACCGCAACCGCGCTCGGCAGGCCATGAGGCATGCGAACACGGCTGTGGGGTGGTCCTCCGCAGCGCCCCACTCGCGAGGGCCAGAGGCGCCCCGTCGCGACGATCTGATTGAGCCCGGGTACGTTGACGCAGACGCGCAGCCCACCATCCTCGCCTGGATGTGGGGCCACAGCCGGTGGGCGACGGCAACCTCTCATGATCCTTGCCTCCTGCAGCTCTTGAACGGCCTCGCTGACGAACTCTTGCTGGCTTGGTCTTCCTCGCCTGGCTCCTCCTTGGGGGAGACGTGCTTTGAAGCACGCCTCCACATGGTGCCCCAGCGCCTCCCTCGTGAGCCTGGCTAGGTCGGTGGCCCTCCAGGTGAGAGCCCCCGAGCCCTGCCTGAGGAGGGCGCCGGGCGCGCTTTCCTATGCGATGGAGGGAGGGTCCTCCCGAGCAGACACGGGCCCTGAGGTGCCTGCCTCCTGAGGGGCTGAGCCTGGCGACATCTTCTTCTTCTTGGGGGTGGTCTCCGGAAGCCTCCTGCTTCCGCGATCTGGGTCTTCAAGTGACGCGGCCTGAAAGGCTCGCTCCAGGGAACACACTGCATCTCTTTCTTCACAAGGCACAGTGATGACGTCGCCACTCCCGGGCATCTTGAGGACGTTGTAGCCGTGGTGAGTCACGGCCATGAACTTGGCCAGCGCTGGGTACCCGAGGATGGCGTTGTACGGCAGGCGGATGTCGGCGACGTCGAAGTCGATGAGCTCGGTGCGGTAGTTTCTGCGGGCCCCGAAGGTGACGGGGAGGCGGACCTGCCCGATCGGGACCGCGGAACCGTCGGTGATTCCTGAAAAGGCTTGGTCGGCTGTAGCTGGTCGTAGGGTACTTGGAGGTTGTTGAAGGTCTCCACGGACAGGACGCTGAGCCCTGCCCCTCCGTCGATGAGGGTCTTGGTGACCAACACGTTGCTGATGACTGGGGAGCAGAGCATCGGGAGGACCCCGGCCGTGGCTGAGCACTTGAGCTGATCCGCTGAGCTGAACGTGATGGTGCACGCTGACCACCTGAGGGGGCGCGTTGCTTCGAGCTTGGGGAGAGCTGCATTCACCTCACGGGCGAACTGCTTGAAGATACGTTGGGAGGCCGGGGCTTGAGATCCGCCCAGGATGCAGGCAATCGCGCGCGGCTCCTGGAAGCCCCCAGCCCCCTCGTCCTGATGGCAGTCATCGTTCCTTCTTGGTGGAGGTGGCAAAGGAGGCAGGCCTGCGTTGCCGTGAGGGCGATCCTCACGAGGCTGATCCCTCCAGTCCCCCTCGCGAGGCAGGTCTCGCCAGCGGTCCTCATGAGGTTGGTCGCGCCACCCCTGGCGCGGGCCGCGGTCTTCCCAGGGCCCTGGGTTTCTTCCTCCTCCTCGGCCGTAGCCCCGGTCGGCGCGGTCAGGGCGACGGCCGATCCTTCCTTCCCGCACGGCGCGGAGCTCTTGACATTCGTTGGTGTTGTGGGTGTGGAGGTCGTGGTATACGCAGTACCGGCTGCCTCTGGAGGAGTCGGGTAGATCTCTCCCACGCTTGATGTCTGGTTCGGCTGCGAGCACGGCAGCCCCCTTGCGCTTCACGTCCTTGGCCTTGGGCTTCTTCTCTTCTGGGTCCGCAGTAGGTAGCTCGAGGAGGGAGAGGCGGCCCTCCTCAGCCCTGGCGCATCTGTTCGCCAAGTTGAACAGCTCCAGGGAGGTGCAGAGGTCCTCATGCATTGCCAGCTCCTCCTTCATCTCGACGTCGCGCACGCCATCGGAGAAGGCCGAGATGATGGCCTCCTCGGACACCTTGGGGATCTTGGGACGCGCGTTGTTGAAGCGCTGGATGTACTGCTGCAGGGTCTCTCCGGGTTGTTGCTTGTTGCAGCGCATATCGCTCACGGCGGGTGGCCGGTCGCGAGTACCTTGGAAGTTGGCGACGAAGCGGGTGCGCATCTGGTCCCAGGAGGAGATCGTTCCTGGAGCCAGATTCAGGAGCCAGGTGCGAGCTCCTTCCTTCAGCGCCATGGGGAACCAGTTCGCCATGACCTTCTCGTCCCCTCCGGCAGCCTCGATGCCCAGCTCATAGAGCTGGAGGAACTCTGTGGGGTCAGTTGTGCCGTCGTAGCGCGGAGGCAGATCTGGCTTGAACTTGGCGGCCCACGCGACGCTGCGCAGCTCGGGGGTGTAGGCGAGGCAGCCCGCGGTGGCCACGAAAGGCCTTGGTTGGTGAAGAGCTCGGTCTTGAGGGTCCCCAGGCGCTGCAGCTTGGAGCAGGGCGGGGTCTTGGCGTGCTGGAGCGGGAGCTGGGAGCGCCCGGGCTGCCCCTTGTGGGCGAGGGATTTCTTGGCAGCTTCGTTCTTGCTGCGCCGGCACCTGGCGGAGCGGGTTCCGCCCAGGGGCCATGCGCCTTGGAGCCATGGGGTCTTCTTGGGGAGGAAGCTGCTGGCCCGCCCCCGGAGCTTCGTTGCCCACGCGGGGCGGAGTGCGGCGCAGCGGAGCGGACGGCGCAGGGGAGCCCCCTACGGTGCGGACGAGCTCGGCGACGCGGTCGAGCCACTCCTCGTAGACGTCATCGACGGGGCGGTAGCGCAGGAGCTCGTTTGCCGCGATGAGCGCAGCTCGTGCCTCCAAGGGTCCGCGGAGCGCGCGGGACGAAGAGCCGGCCGGCGCGAGCGACGGAGAAGCGGTGCGGCCGTCCTACCACACGGACGGGTGCTGAGATGATGCTTGCTGCTCGCCCCCCGCCGGGCCGGTGGCGGCGTTGACGGCGGGCGACGGGGAACGACGAGGACGCCCACCGAAGGGGGCGGTCTGGGCGACGCGAGAAGAGAGGGCGGCCCGACGCTCGGCGCGGGCCCAGCGAGCGTCAGACATGGTCGCGACGGTTTGAGGAGAGCGGAGTGGTGGAAGACAAATTCTGGCGCACCCCTACCTGGCGCGCCAAATGTCGGATTTCGGGTTCCGGCAGACCCTTAAGGTTCGAACACTGGGGTGCGCGCGGAGATTTCGCCTTCAACCTCTCCGTCTCACAAGGATCTAAGCTACTGAAAGAAATGCACAAGAGACACAAGATTTATACTGGTTCGGGCCACCGATGTGGTGTAACACCCTACTCCAGTGTGTGGTTTGTGGATTGCCTCTTGGGGCTGGTGAGGATGAACGATACAAGGAAGAACAGCCTCGCGAGGGTCTGTTCTTGGCTAGTGGGATGAACTGCTAGGAAGAATGCAACCACCCTTCTCTCTCTCTCTCCCGCTCTTGTCTGTGGCCAAGAGCCGATCCCTCTCATCCGAATCCCCCTGCAATGTGGGTGGCTAGTCCTATCTATAGTGGCCCTGGTCCTCTCCCCAAATATTGAGCGGGAAGGGATCCAACAATGGCGGGCTAATTTGAAGGGGGACAGCTAGTACATCTATCCTGACAAAAGCGGTCTTCGCCCGCCAAAGGCTCTGGTGATGACGCCGTGCTGGGCTCCATGGTGACCTCCTACTCGTAGTCCTCCTGGTCTTGGTCTCGTTGCACCGGAACGGCAACCTTTGCCTGATGCCTCGGTACTCCGCGGCTGCGCTTGTCCCCTTTGCACCAAAGAGGAAAGAAGGATGCTGCGCGCGCTGGCGCCTGCCTGGCGCCTTGAGTCATCATGGCTCACGTCACGGGCACCTCACGAGGTACCCCGCCTTAATGTCTCCTCCACCTCGCGAGCCATCCTGATGAGGCTGCTCCTGAGGAGGTGCCGTGTCGTCCGCCTCGCGAGGCTTGGCCCCTCGCGAGGGTCTTGAGTCTTGTGCTGATGAAGATGGGCCTCGTTGGGCCCCCACTTGAGCCACGCCGCAGGCCGCAGGCAGGCAAGTCTGGGGACCCCCGTTCCCAGAACGCCGATAGAACCGCTGTTCATATCCGATGAGTCCAAAGAGCCGCTCAACGAAGGTACGCCGAGATGAGCTCGGGATGGACTGCATAATCATGTTCGGCATGAGGAAAGGCAGTACAATAAAACATACCATGAAGCACTATGGTGTCCAGACTCTTACGACTTCGCCAGGGGCTTGTCCCTAGGTAGCCACTCGTCGCCGCAGTCGGCGGCCGTCGTGGCACAGTCCGGAGGGAGGGTCCTTCCCTTCTTGGACCCTTCGGCCTCCCCGGATGGGTCGGCCTTCCTTTTCTTGTCTCCCCAGGCTGGGGGGTGAACTTTTCTCCTCCTCCTCGTTTCCGTGGGAGGAGTGTGCATCGAAGTCATCGTCCGATGACTCTGATATGACCTTGCGCCGGAGACCCTTTCGGGTCCCGCGGATTTCTTCTTGGTCTTCTTTTCCGGCACCTCGTAGGGTGCCGGAGTCAGCATCTTCGTCATAAGATCGTCTGCAGGATCTTCGGGCAGGGGGGTGGGCAATCAAGCTGCTCCGCTGTCTCTATCCAGTCTTGTTAATGAGATGAAAGCTTAGATCCAACACATAACTAAACCAGGGCAAATAAATACCCTGAGAGATATAAAAGCCTACCGGATGGGCACGGTGCTTTGCACTGAGTCCGCAGTCCTCGGTAAGGGAGAGAGGCAACTCGGCGCCCTTGAACAACACCCTCCAGACGTCCTCGTGCGTCGTGTCGTAGATCTCTCGCAGCGTCTGTTACTTGGCCAAGTCGAACTCCCACAAAACAAATGCCCATTGTTCGCACGAAAGGATCCGGCGGAAGAGCATAACCTGGACCACATTGACGAGCTTGATTTTCTTGTTCGTCATGTTCTGGATGCAGGTCTGGAGTCCGGTCAGCTCTACCGCCGAACCCCAGGATAGGCCCTTCTTTTTCCAGGAGGTGAGCCACTTGGGGATTCCGGATCTAAATTTGGGGGCCGCCACCCAGTTGGAGTCGCGTGGCTCGATGATGTAGAACCACCCCGATTGCCATCCCTTTATGGTATCCACGTAGGTGCCTTCGAGCCCGGTGACATTAGGCATCTTGCCCACCATGGCACCTCCGCACTCTGCTTGCTGGCCACCCACCACCTTCGGTTTGACATTGAAGGTTTTCAGCCATAGGACAAAGTGGGGCCTGATGCGGAGAAGGCCTCGCACATGACGATAAACGCCGAGATGTTGAGGATGATATTGGAGGCCAGATCATGAAAATCTAGCCCGTAGTAGAACATGAGCCCGCGGACAAACGGGTGGAGAGGAAATCCCAGTCCGCGGACGAAATGGGTAAGAAAAACTACCCTCTCATGGGGTTCAGGCATGGGGACGATCTGCCCCACATTTGGCAGCCGGTGCGCGATATCTGCGGCCAAGTATCCGGCTTCCCGTAACTTTTTGATGTTCTCCTCTGTGACGGAGGAGACCATCCACTTGCCTCCTGCTCCGGACATGATTGGAGTGGTTCGAGAAGAAGAACGCGAGCTTGGGCGCTAGAGCTCGAGTGTGCGGGAATGGGTAAGTGAGAAGGAAGAAGGCGTGGGTAAAAAAGTAAATCTTTGTCCCTTTATAAGGGCGGAGGAGGCGATGAGTCTCCCCACTTGCCTGGCAAAAACCGCTTATTCCGCAGGTGCCATAATTGATGGCGCGGTTGGGTTACCCATGCCCATATTGATGAAAATCCCGTGATAAGGGGAACACGATCTCTGAATTGACAAGACGTATCAAGAAAAACGCCTCGCGATATGTGCGGAGCTGGTTGAGAAAAGCGGTTCAAATAATAACCGGGCCATGGTGTGATGTCACGCTGTCAAAACGTGTCAGCAGATTAGATTTGTGTAAATATTATTCTCTCTACGGTGGTATGTGGAACTTATTTTGCAGGGTCGGACACTATCCTCATATTCAAACTCTTCCATGGTGTATTCGGAGGAGGAACCCACCTTGGAATGACGAAGACAATACTGCGCGCCGGACTCATCGCGATTGAATCCTGGTTCAGGGGCTACTGAGGGAGTCCTAGATTAGGGGGTCTCCGGACAGCTGGACTATATCCTTTGGCCGGACTGTTGGACTATGAAGATAGGAGATTGAAGACTTCGTCCCGTGTTCGGATGGGACTCTACTTGGCGTGGAAGGCAAGCTAGGCAATACGGATATGTATATCTCCTCCTTTGTAACCGACATTGTGTAACCCTAGCCCCCTTCGGTGCCTATATAAACCGGAGGGTTTTAGTCCGTAGGACAACAAACAATCATACCATAGGCTAGCTTTTAGGGTTTAACCTCTGTGATCTCGTGGTAGATCGACTCTTGTAATACTCATATCATCAAGAACAATCAAGCAGGACGTAGGGTATTACCTCCATCAAGAGGGCCCGACCCTGGGTAAACATCGTGTCCCCGGCCTCCTGTTACCATCCGCCTTAGAAGCACAGTTCAGGACCCCCTACCCGAGATCCGCCAGTTTTGACACCGACAGCCGTTGGTCCGATGAATCTTGCAGTACGGCCCATCACCTTTCCCAGCTCTCTCTGCAGCTGCAGCTTCCTGGTAGTCAGCGCACACTGCAGCCTCCTTGCAGGGAGCTTCGGCTTGAGCCTTTTTGCTGGTACTAGGTGAGCCCGATCCTTCGACAGTCATCACTGCCTTATCCTTGCGCTTCTTGCTCTTCTTCTGACCGGTGGATTCGTCGTCGTCCTCTGAGTCGACGTTGATGCAATCCTCTTCTCCTGGGAGTTTCCTTCCCTCCTCCATCTGAGCGCGCTTGTCCACCAAAGTGTAAAGCTCCTTCATAGTCTTGGGCAACCACACGCTCATCTTGGAACGAATCCCGCGGTTGCACACATTGGACTAAAAGGCAGCTATCACAGCCGCTGGATGGATATTTGGGATGTTCCTGTGGACTCTGCTGAATATCTGCAAGTACTTCTGGAGAGTCTCCCCTTCTTTTTGCTAGATGATCTGCAAATCGCTGGGCCGCCTTGGTTCCTGGTCACCGCCAGTGAAGACGCCAATGAACTCATGGCACAGGTCAGCCCATGACCAAATGGAGTTCTCCGGCAGGTGCATCTGCCAAGACCTCACATTGGATTTGAGTACCCAGGGAAGTAGTTGGCAAACACCTTCTCATCTCTTCCCCCGGCAGCCTGAACAGCGATGGTGTAGACGCTCAGGAAATCTACCGGGTTTAGCCTCCCATCATACTTATCAGGTATCTCTGGTTCGAACGTGCGAACGGACGGCCAACGGACTTGCCACAGCTCACGAGTAAAGGCAGGGCACCCAACCTCGAAAGGCTGGCACCCGCCAACGTCGAGCACGAGCTCGTCAACATCAAGTCCACCGCGCCCATTGGCCCAATGGGGGTTGTCGTGGAGCTGCTCGATGATGATGCACGCGTCTCCCCTTTGCCTATCCTCAAGGGCTCGCCGTTGGCCTGGACGTGCTCGAGGATCAGAGGAGGCCATCGAGATGTCGTCAGGCTCTTGATTCTGTCGCGCTCGTGTTGGTTGCCATCGTGGGGCTGCATCGTGGGGGTGGCCCCTTTCGTACGACCAACAGCGCGGGTCATCGTCGTTGTCTGGGGAGGTTGTGACGGGCCAGTTCATTGTGAGCCCCCAGCCTCGGTGAAACTGAGCAGACTCTGGATGGTGGCACGCCACTCGTCCATCTGCTAGGCTGCTGGCGGAAACCTCAGCAGCAGCTGGCACTACAAAAAAGACACATCCATGACATCTTGGGCCAAACGAATTTTTTTCTGTCATGCTTATGACATTTCTATGACGAAAATTGTGACAAAACCCGGTATCATCATAGATGTGGTGGGGTCCTAGTTCTATGAGAAAAAACATGACAGAAAATGGGCTTTTCGTCCTGGGTGGGCTGGAGACGCAGTTGCATGACATTCTTTGGGCCGTCCATGACGGAAAAAACCGTGGTAGTAGCAAGGGCGAGGAAAATATCGGCGAGTTCCCGGTTACGGTGGGTGGTTGGGGGCCGAGCGATGCGCGTTTCTCTCATACGTACGCGCGTGTGTGCGAGGCGTTGGGCTCTAACTAAACTCGAGTGAGGCATTGGGCTCTAACTGAATCTGAGCGATTGCACTGCAGGCTACGCGTTACTGAACCCGAGTGATCGATCGATCCCTTACTGTTAGCTGAACCAGAGTGATTCCTTCGCTACTGCTGCTAACTGAAGCCAATCGAACACTGCTGCCTCCTTCCCTTCATGAACAATGAGCGTTGTTGCGGGGTTTGGATGAATAGTTCCCGGTGGGGGGTTGGATGAACAGGACCCCATGGTAGTAGAGGTCGTTGCCGTTGGATGAACAATACCCCGATCGATCGAGCCAGTGGATGAACAGGACCGCGTGGAGGGCTGGATGAATAGGACCCCGTGGAGGGCTGGATGAACAGGACCCCGTGGAGGGCTGGTTGAACAGTAGCCGATGGAGGGCTGGATGAACAGTAGCCCGTGGAGGGGTGGTTGAATAGGACCCCATGGAGAGGGCTGGTTGAACAATAGCCGATGGAGGAGCGCACGGTGGAGGCTGGATGAATAGGAGCCCGTGGATGAACAGTTGCAGGTGGAGGCTGGAGGACGTCGATGGTGGATGTACTGTAGCCTGTGGAGGCAGTCGACGGTGCAGATGAACAATATCCCGTGGAGTCCCGTTTTGTGGTACGCCACACCCCTCCCGATGAACAGGACCCCCGTTTCGACCGTAGCGCTCCAACACAAGTCCGTTTCCTCCGTTTTGCGGCACACCACACCCCTCTCGATCAACAGGACTCTGTTTCGACCATATAAGGTCCAAGAGGTATGTTTCCTCCGTTTTGCGATACGCCAGACCCCTACAGATGAACAAGATCCCGCTTCCTTCGGTTGTTCCGTCCAAGCCGGTTGGCTCCCAATGAACACGACGACGCATTCCGTTCTGACCCAGCCGGTTGCCTCCCCATGAACACGACGACAGCGCAACTTCTCCATTCCGTCCCAGCCATGTACATGAGCACTGGCCATACGTATGCGCGAGTAGGCGTTCGAGACCCCGCCCATATGTACGCACGTGGCCGTATTTTGTTTCTTGCACCCTGGCCGCTGTACATACGTGTACATGCTACGTGCGCGCCTCAATTATGACACATGCACGCCTATACTACGACAGGTGCCCTTGCTTACACGGCCATGGTTCATCGCTGCAGCCTGCAGACAAACCAATCATATGTACGTACACGTTCGCGACCATAATGACAGTGCTACGTACGCTTCGACCAGGTGGGTCTTGACTGTCAGGCACTTCCTTCTATGCGAAGATATAGCTGGTGGGTCCTAGCAGTCAGGGAGAAACATTTTTTTCATGAAATATGGTGACCCGTCCGGTGGGTCCCTCCTGTCAGGTGGAGGAATAATTATTTTGGGCGTAGTAAGGAGCCACTTCCTTGCCGCTGCCGTGGACACATCTGTCAGCCTCTTCAAGTATAGTACTATTCCGATGGAAATCGTTCCTTGACCACATTGACCACGCCATGCTGAGAGCACCAGGGTGGTGGACGATGTTGAGGCCTAGGAAGGGAACGACGCAGAGCCGGGGAAGACGCAGCAGTGGATGCCCACGCGGAAGGGAGTACGTGGGTTAACTGCTTCGGCTATGGTGTGAGGCTGCCGTCCCGGCAGGGCCTGGCCAGCAGTGGGAGTAGTAGGGGGCGGTGAGGCCTCCACGGCAGGACAGCCGGCCATGGGAGGCAAGAGCACACGGTGGTTTGGATGGCTGGAGCAAGAATATTAGAGGTTGAAGAAGCAGGACGACCGTTGGATGTGAACAATCCAACGGTCACTAGTGATAGAATCGTTTGTTGAGTAAGTTGACAAAGCCCTCCGTCCACATTAACTTAGTAGGCCCACAAGTCAAGCTCCCACTATGGTGGATCCCAGCTAGCAGGGGGAGTATTCATTTTTTGTGCGTAATGAGGAGGCACTTCCTTGCATGCGAAGATATAGCTGGTGGGTCCATGCTGTTAGCGGGAGTATTCATTATTTTTGGCGTAATAAGGAGGTACTGACTTGCGTGCGGCCATGGACCATGTGGGTCCCAACTGTCAGCCTCTCAATGTACATCCCTCTTCCGATGTTGTCGTTTGTTGACAATGTTGACCACGCGGTGCCGAGAACACCAGCGTGATGGATGACGACGCGATCCAGAAAGGGAATGACCCGGAGGTGGCGAAGCCACAGCAGTGGAGGGATGTGGGTGAGTAGAGGGATGGCCTGGCTAGTGGTGGGTGTACTAGGGGGGTGTGAGGCCTGCACGGCAGCACAACCGGCCATGGGAGGCGGGAGCAGGCGGTCCTGCCGGCGCTGGATTTGGCGGTTGGAACAAGAAGGTCAGAGATTGAAGAAACACGACGACCGTTGGATTGAAATCCAATGGTTATGTCTACTAGAATTGTTTGTTGATGTATATAATAAGTAAAAAAATCTTGCATACGCGTCAACTTAATAGGCCCACAAGTCAGACCATTCTCTTTTTTTAATAATTTATATATAGCTCATTGCAACTTCTTATGCAATTTATTGCAGTCCGTTTTTTCTTGGCCAAGGCTAGGGTTAAAAATTTAAACGGAATTTCGCATATTTCTGTGGGTTCCAAACAATTTTTAATATCAAAATGTCGAGCCAAATTTAAAGTACTTTGAAGATATATTTAAATTAGGTTAAAGCCAGTGAAATAGGAATCTGGAAATGTGAAAAAAATCAGAAATTATAAAGTAATTGCCAATTTGTCATCTGTTTTTATATTTACAAGCCATTTCATATTACTTTCAAGATTTGCAGGCGTATTGAAAGAGTTACAGCTAATCAGGGCGTAGAAAAATAAGTAGGCCTGGATTGGGTATTCTTCAGAAAAAATAAACTGGGCTCATATTCACAAAGAAAAAATAGCTGGGCTGGTCATATGGTGAACATAAAATATAAGCCAAGGCTAGACGGGCCACAGCCCAGTTGAAACCCTGCTCCGTCTCAACAGTAACAAAAAAATGCTGCTCAAGCAGCTACGTCCCAGGTGTTAGCCGATCTTGTGGTGTTGTTCTCCTGTCTATTGACTATATACACTGACAATGTCATGGGTCCCAGATGTCAGGAAACCACTAGGAGGAAGCATTTTGTTTTTCCACACGCCGACAGTGGAGTATATATAACAAAAAAGAGGAATTTCCTTGCGTCCGGCCATGGACATGGTGAGCCCCTACTGTCATCCTCTCCATGTATAGTCCTCTGCTGATTCCTGTTGTTTGTTGACCATGTTGAAAACGCAAGAGGGCGGCGCCATGGCAAGTGCACCAAAGCGCGCGGAGGACGACGGCGAGGCCTCGGACGTTGGCGTCAACGATTTAGGAGACGGTGGGGAGATGATGTGTGCCCTAAGGCATAGCCAGCCGTGGGAGGCGGAAGCAGGCGGCCCCGCCAGCGCTGGTTTGGTTTTGGCGGCTGGAGGAAGACATGACTGAAGAAACATGACAGACTGTAAAAGCAACAGGAGTACTTAACAACCTTAACTTAAACCAGTAGGGCACTTAACAACCATAGCTGAAAGTAGTATGAGTACTTATATAGGTTCAATCGTACAAAACACGCCTCGAACAGTGGTACTTTGCCTACAGTTAACAAAGGGTGATGCTGCCAAGCCCCAGGACAAGGCCCATGCGCCACCCCGCACATCCACAACCTTCTGAAAGCGGCTTCATCTCGCAATGTGGTCAATAAACAGTATATTCGCTTTAGAGCCATGGAAAAGCAGGAACATAATCTTATGTCCAATTCTACAAGATGGACAAGCCTTCATTATTTGAGACAGCCCACGAATAAGTATCTTTTCGCCTCCAAGGTGAATGGAGTAGGTCGACATAAACATCATGTTGTGACCAAGGGCAAGTCTGACCTGACCATGGTCAGGCATCTGTATAGGAACAATAGAACTGGTCAGTTTCTGTTTCAATAAGATCACAACTGTAAAACTATGTATAAGCAAGAGCTTATGAACAACATACAAAACAGAAAACAACTTGTACCGTAAGTTTCTCGACACAGTTGGACCTGTTCAACAAGTGCAGCAGTGGCACACATATCACACGTGGCCTTCCACCATTGAAACGCCCCACAAGGACCTCAAGACGATCAATAAAGTGTAGGAACTTGTGGATGTCGTTGAGGGAGTCCTGGACTAAGGGGTACTCGGGCGTCCGGCCTGGTATCTATGGGCCAGACTGATGGGCTGTGGAGATATGAAGACCGAAGACTGTACCCATGTCCGGATGGGACTCTCCTTGGCGTGGAAGGCAAGCTTGGCGAACAACTATGAAGATTCCATCTTATGTAAACGACTCTATGTAACCCTAGATCCCCCCGGTGTCTACATAAACCGGAGGGTGTAGTCCGGATAGGACATACTCAATACCATAGTCATACAGGCTAGACTTCTAGGGTTTAGCCATTACGATCTGGTGGTAGATCAACTCTTGTAATACTCATATTCATCAAGATCAATCAAGCAGGAAGTAGGGTATTACCTCCATAGAGAGGGACCGAACCTAGGTAAACATCGTGTCCCCTGTCTGCTGTTACTATCAACCTTACACGCACAGTTCGGGACCCCCTACCCGAGATCCGCCGGTTTTGACACCAACATTGGTGCTTTCATTGAGAGTTCCTCTGGGCTGTCGCTGAAAGGTTTGATGGCCCCTTCAATCATCAATAATGATGGTGTCTGCGGAGAAAGTTTCCTCCCGGGACAGATCTTCGTGTTCGGCGGCTTCGCACTGCGGGCAACTCGTTTGGCCATCTAGAGCAGATCGAAAGGTATGCCCTGGCCATCAGGTCATAATCGGGAGCTTGAACTACATCGCGGACATCCGTGGAGACTTGATCTTTTCCGGATTCGATACCGCGGTAGCCGATCCTGGTCACCCCGATGATCATGACCTAAATCTGTCATCGGGCCGCATCCAGGAGATCTCTCCTGTAACTGCTCTGGACCTAGAGCCGGAGCAGGCCGCGCCATCCAAAGACGGGAGAACTAACCCCACCACGGAGGCCGCAGATTCCACGTTGTTGGAGCCGCACGTGGACCCAGTCTCACACGATGCCTATGCCACTGGAACGCCGGACTCGTCTCCGGCCGTAGGTTTCGAACCACGCGAGCTAGCGGACACCGAGCTTGATCATTTATCGATCTTCGAATTCAGTGCCGCAGACATCTTCCAGCACTCGCCTTCGGGCGATGTGCTAAATTCCTTTAAAAACCTGTCCTCGGCGGAGGACTCACAGCCAAACTATATCCGGCTCAAACCAGGGGCTGACGGTGGAGAATAGTGCTTCCCACCCACCACCCACTTCATAGCCACAATCGAGAATTCGACCGATACACTTGATTACGACTCTGAGAATATCAACGGCGTGGACAATGATGCCGACGACAACGAAGACCATGTTGATACAACTAATGAACAAGAAGATGGGCAGGTTAGCCCTGTTAAACAGCCCACACACGAACGTTCAGAGGACGACAATTACCTTCCTCTCTCTGAGGATGAGGTGGGCCTTGGCCCTAAGGATTTCATCGTGCCTGAGGAACCTCGTGAGCAGGAGCGTTTTAAGCGCCAACTAATAGCCACTGCAAGGAGCCTAAAAAAGAAGCAGCAACAGCTTCAAGCTGACCAAGATCTGCTCAATGATAGATGGACCGAAGTCCTAGCCGCCGAAGAATACGGCCTTAGTAGACCAGCCAAAAGCTACCCGAAGCATAGATTTCTACCCTAGGGCAACGATAAGGCGCTGGAGCCCGTACCATCATCGCAGAATGCGGCAGGTCGACCACAATTGGGCCCAGCTAAAGCGGCAACTCAAGCCGAACACCAGACTGCCCCACGTGGCAGTAAAAGCAAGAACAAAACAGTTCGGGGTTATACATACGACCGTCAACAAGACTTGGGTAGTAAAGCAGGACACTCAAGAGCGATCTACTGATCGCGAGGACATACCTCAACAAGTGACGACAGCCACCTATTCGGACGTAACAAGCCTAGCTACGCCCGGGCTGAAAACCGCAAATGGACTCTGTTAGAGATACGCCACAGTGTGGCCCGACATAGAGGCATCGCACACCCTCTTTGCTTCACAAATGAAGTAGTGGAGCATGAATTCCCAGACGGATTCAAACCCATGAGTATCAAATCATACGATGGAACAACGGAACCTGCGGTATGGATCAAGGACTTCCTCCTCCATATCCAGATGGCCCGCAGAGACGACCTTCATGCCATCAAATACCTACCACTAAAACTCAAAGGACCAGCTCGGTACTGGTTAAACAGTCTATCAGAATATTCCATCGGCAGCTGGGCGGATTTGGAGGACGCGTTTCGTAACAACCTCCAAGGAACATATGTCCGGCCACCAGACGCCGATGACTTAAGTAACATTGTCCAGCAGCCCGGAGAGTCAGCTTGGAAACTCTAGACCAGGTTCCAAGTTAAAAAGAACCAAATCGTCGACTGTCCGGACACGGAGGCCCTTGCGGCCTTTAAACACAGTGTCTGGGATGAATAGCTTGCACGCCACCTTGGTTAAGAAGGACCTAGATCCATGACAGCCCTTACCGCTCTAATGACCCTCTTTTGTGCTGGAGAAGACATCTGGCTCACTCGTAGAAGCAACAGCGCCAGCGACTCGGGCACTTCCGAAATCCGAGATGGTAATGGCAAGCCACGACGTAGCATACACAATAGTGGCAATGATAATGAAAGATAACGCGACACAGCCGTCAACGCCGGATTCAGTAATCCCAAGCACGGTCAACGAAAAAAGCCATTCAAGGCAAACAGAGACGGACCATCCAACCTAGACATGATATTGGACTGGCCCTGCCAGATTCATGGCCACCCCAATAAACCAGCTAATCACACCAACAGAAGCTGTTGGGTCCTCAAGCAGGCCATCAGGCTCAACGCTGGACACAATGGAAATGGGCCACCAGGCAATAGGGATAACAGAGTGGCTCACCAGCTAAATGCCGGAGGGCGGAAGCAATTTCCCCCTGAAGATCGATCAAATCCGGAACAGAAATAGCAGTTCGGCTTCCGCTGCCCATCTCATATACCCGTTAAAACTATACCGCGCATACATAATTACGCACTCAAGATACCATGGGCATTGACGAAGGCACAATATGGACAAGTCTGCAGGCACTCCGGTAACATTCTTTGAATGCTTTCCTATTTTCTCTTATTTCATTATCTCTTAAAAGCAGGTGGCGCAAAGGGGAAACACCTACGACCGACCCCATAGGAGTTTAGATCCATGCACTGACCTAAGGGGCTACTTCCTTCAAGGATTACCCTTGCTAAGGACAGGCAGCACAGACGTGCGACAGGAGGTCCAAAATAACTTTTTGTAGACTGCACTCTCTTTCCGAGCCTGTAACATGCTTTTTTCCTCTGCCTTCGACCCAGGGCATATCAAATTGCCAAGGTCGCGGCCTTTATATATATATATGCCAGGGTGCAGAATAAGTTATTCTTCACCCGAGGTAATCTTACGATCATTTCATAATTAAATTACATTTCAAATTCAAATAGTTACATTCCTATTGATTCACTATGTAAAATTTGACATAAGAAAATAAAAATATAGGTCATTAGACAAGAAAATTTCCAGTTTATGTGTATTTTAGACTATGTTTTTATGTTTGTAATTTTACATAACATAAAATATTTTTTACGGCGATTATATATTTTCTTATGGTCCCTTTTTCCGTCGGAAATAAGAAAAAACTTAAGGAACGTAAATTTATGGTGCATTGATGGTAAAATAGAGGGGGGTGAAGAATAACTATGCCTCACCCAGGGTGACGAATAGCACGACCCTATATATATATATATATATATAGGACTCCTCTTCTATACTCCAGAGAGTATGTACTCCCATCCTCAATATACCTCATATACGCATTAATTATACCTCTTTATTATTCTTAATATAATTCATTAAATATTTTAAGATACCCCAATACGAGTTTTGTTGTAAAAATATCATCTGTGACGTATTTTTTGTAATATACCTTTTCACGTACGAACACATCAGTGTATACGTAAACATTTAAAAATATGTAGACTCACATGAATTTATTCATGAAACTCATTTTTGGGTATCTAAGAATTACTAATTAAGTATATTAAAAATAATAAAGAAGTATAAAAGATTCATCTATGTGGTATATGAGGAGCGGGAGTACGTACTCGCAGGAGTACGCAACCATTTTCCTATATATATATATATATATATATATATATATCAAATAACCATTGGCATATCACTCAGGTCCCAGTTCTAATTATCCGAATTAATCACTTGCGTCTTTTCGCAAAATGAATTCACCTTCTATGGTTGTTTTCACAGATATACCCTTGCTTAACTTGCCAGGGGCTCGGTACAGGAACAAATGAGTTGCCAGCAAAGTCTGAATAGCTTTTACAGCGTACTTCGGCGTCGCGAATTTGGCCTTATATGCATCAGCTCCGACTCATGTCCTGGGTCAATAGTTGGGTTGCCCGGCTCCTGTACTTGCTATCCTACGTTCCGCTCTATCGGCTAGGGTAGTAAAGGGAGAACTACTACGATTGTGCTACCGGTTAACCTGGTGACGCACCTCTGTAGAGAAAGCCAAAAAATGACTGTCTTGATGCGGCGAGAGCTGGTCAACCACTCGATGATTTATCGGAATCTCTAGCAATTCCTCCGTATTACACGAAGGACCTATTTTCCGGTCAATTATGTAAACACATCCTTTGAGTAAGCCGCACACATACTAGGGGCTATGTCGTAGACCCACCATAAAACTCCTATGGCTAAGTGAAAGTGTTAACGCACTATAGTCTGGTTGTCTAGTTCGCCGCATTGACACCTCCTTCACGGACCAAGACGTTGGGTCAAGAGTGATCAGATGCTTTTTCGAACACCCCTATACTTCCTACAAGGGGGCTGAAGTCGATGACTGGAAAACTTACAGATTATATTAAAACAGCCGCACAGGAGGAACACAAGCTTTCGAGCAAGATATACAAATAGATTTACTATAAAATTGTCTCGTAAAATTCTCATACACCTCACTTGAACATTATGTCTTTCGAGCATTGACCCTCTATCAAGTGGGCGGCTACAAGGACGTCTTCAAAATAATGCTCCAGTTCGTGGCGGTCCTTGCCCTTGGGTGGACTCTTCACCGCAACATCGATGGCCGTCATATTCCCCCAAAACATCTTGACTCGGGCAAAAGCCATCCGTGCACCCTCGATGCACACCAATCGCTTCACAGCGTTGATGCGCGGCACTGCGTCAACAAACCGCTGCATCAAGCCAAAGTAACTGTTCAGAACAGGCTTAGTTGTCTATAACCAGATTATGACGTTCTTCATTGCAGCACCAGATATCCTATGAAGCTCGGCCTATTGGGACATCCGCTCATTAAGCAACAGGGGGCGCTTCGAGGTGCCGAATTGTGACCAGAAAAGCTTCTCCGTTGCTACCCACCTCGCACCTGATAATACTGCACCACATCGGAAGAACTCTTCGGTAAGTCTAAAAACTCGTCCGAAGAACTCCACAATTGGTTAAGCTGAGCATAGTTCGGGTTGCCGTACTTAGCCTGTAGCAAAAATGGCTTACCAGCTGCAATCTCCCCAGCTTGCCGGATCTACTCACGGGCTGCTCTAGATTCAGACCGCGCTTCTCTCTCCTCTCGTAGGGCCTTGTCAATTTCAGCAATTTTGGCTTCATTCTCCTTCTCAATGATTTCACACCGGTTAACAACACTTTTTAGCTCGAGCGCCATAGTGTATATCTTCTCCGTCGAATGTGGGGTTCCGGCAAACCCTTAAGGTTCGAACACTGGGGTGCGCGTGAAGTCTTTCCCTCCTACCGATCTATGCTCTAGCTCGATAAGATCTTGTGGACGAACTCGACGAACTCACAACACAAAAAGACACGAGGTTTATACTCGTTCGGGCCACCGTTCTGGTGTAATACCCTACTCCAGTGCGGTGGTGGTGGATTGCCTCTTGGGCTGATGATGAACAGTACAAGGGAAGAACAGCCTCCTAAGGTTGAGGTGTTCTTGTGCGCATGAACTTGTAGTGTGAGGATTCAATCCAGCTAAGTTGAGGTTGAGCCCCCTATGCTGGTGGCTAGCTCTACTTATACAGGCCCTGGTCCTCTTCCCAAATATCGAGCGGGAACGGAGCCAACAATGGTGGGCTAATTTGAAGGGGGACAGCTAGTACGAGCCATCCTGACAAAAGTAGTCTTCGCCTGCACAAAGCTGTGGTGGTGATGCCGTCTTGGGCTCCACGATGACCTCCGTCTTGCAGGTCATGGTCTTGGTCTTGTTGCACCGAAATGGCAACCTTTGCGTGAGGCCTCGGTACTCCGCGGCTGCACTTGCCCCCTTTGCACCAAAGAAGAAACAAGGACACTGCACGCGCTGGCGCCCGCCTGGTGTCAATCTTCATGGCTCACATCATGAGAGCCTCGTGAGGTTCGCCTCGCCTTGATATCTCCACTCCTTGTGAGCCTGCCTAGCTAGGCCACTCCAAAGGAGGTCTTGCGTCGTCCGCCTCGCGAGGCTTGGCCCCTCGCGAGGGTCTTGGGTGCCTTGTTCGTGAAGATGGGCCGTACGGCCTGCTGGCTCCGCCACACCGTGGGCCGCAGGCAGGCAAGTTTGGGGACCCCCGTTCCCAGAACACCGACAGTAGCCCCCGGGCCCAAGGTGCGTGCGGGCTTGGCTTCGCAGCGAAGCCAAGGGTCAATTTCGGAGCACCGCGGGCCCCCAAAGCCTGCGGTCTCGGTTGACGCATGGCGGTTGATTGGACATGGGCGTCTCCGCTTCCCCGCGCTGCCTCGGCAACTGCATGACTTGACAAGTCCCTGCGACATGCAAGGGAAACCATCATTACCTGCGATCATGGGTGGTGCCGGTTGGCCTTCTTCCTTTATAAATGGAGAGGGGAGCGGAGCCCCCGTTGCCCATCTCTTGCTCTCTTGCTCACTTCTTCTTTCCTTCATTGCTTGCTCCAATGGCGCCTATCAGAAGGTTCTCCGCCGAAGAGAAGGGGAAAGCCCCCCGGGATGTCCCGGAGTTACTCCCGCCAAAGAAGAGGTCGATCCATCGCCGTGACGAAGCGGCGATGCAAGTGGTGCCGAGGCCTCGGTGTGAGCCGCCTCCTTCGGGGTATCCGCTACCCCTATATGCCCAAGCCGAGGGATCGGGAGGATGAAGTGACGAGCAGCGCCGCATCCGGAGTCATCGTTCCACGACGACGCGTGCCGTCCACGCTGCGGACTCCTCGCGCGAGTTGGTGCTATGGGCGCCGACGCCTCCGAGCTCTAGGATCCGCTTCCTGCGGTTCTTCTCCGATATGATGCTGCCGAGGGGGCCTCTCGAGCTCTGGCTGTAGCACGCTGACTGTAGTGCTCCGGCGACCAGAGCGAAGATCAAAGCGGTCCCCACTGGCAAGATCTTCATTACTCGCGGCTGGGACGAGGTCACACAGGTCTGTCATGTGAGGGGCGCCTTCGCGATCCACTTTGAGTACGACAGCGTCTCCACGCTCTTCTTCAAGGTCTTCGACACCGAGGGCCGCCGCCTGTACTGCTGCTCTGGAGAAGAGCGCGAGGCTGATGCGCGCTTTGCTCGCGACCACTCCAGCAGCAGCAGCCCTTGGGAGTCCAACAGCTCTCCTGAGCTCTACGAGACTCCGGAGACGAGCGACAACAGCCACGTGCCCCTGAGCTCTCGCCGCGCTCAGGGCAGGGCTGCGGCATCCGGCGGCCACCGCCGCTGATCTGGATGAGGTTGGCGCCGACCTCCCGTGGCCCACTGTCGATGATGGCATCTGCCACGGAAGGATATAGATAGGATTCCCCTTAGCATCAGCTTTTGTTTCCTGTGAAAGATCATGAATCACCCCGTGGGGGCATGTAAGGATCTGCAATGTCTTTGTACCTATTTTTCTTGTTATGAAGATTTGATGAACGCGTGTCCCATTAAGGCTCGGTCCCCCCTTTATTTCCTCGTGATAGCTTGTTGCTCTACGCTGACGGGTCCCGGTCCCAAGGCGGCTACATCCATCGCTGGTATGCCAGGTCGCGATGCCGTGGTCAAGGCCAGGAGGTGCGCAGCCCGAGGTCCAGTAAGAGCCCCTGAGGCGTGATGCTCAGGTGGTCCCCCTTAGCGCCCAAGCAGCCATGGTAAGGAAAGAAAGGAAGATGACTCGGCTGCAACGGGGTTGCGGCATGGTGTGAGCGACTACTAGGCCCAAATATTTAGCCAATCCGAGGGTGAGACTTATCTTGCTGACTTCGCGATGATTCCTGATGTTACGCTAGGGCTGCGCGCCAACTTACGCGATGTAGCTAGGCCGGCCCGTACGAGTTTTCCTTCTCCCGAGCTCTTCTTACTGCTCTACGTCCTCAGGTCCCGGCCCTCGAGCGAGCTCAGCCGCCTCTGGTATGCCAGGTCGCGATGCTGTGGTCAAGGCCAGGGGGTGAGGGCTGGATAGCCAGTAAGAGCTCCCGAGTCGCGATGCTCAGGAGCCCCCCCTTTAACGCGCAAGAGAATCGCACGAGAGAAAAGGAGACTCGCGGTGCTGTCTGCTATCCTTCCTACGGGGTCCCTGTGGAAATGCACAAGAAGAAACATGGTTTGTCGTTACTGCCGCCTGCCTGCCGCTGGTTGGTCTGGATGAAGCGAAGGCACTGAGGGCCTGGTGAGGTGACATGCGTGGAGCGTGCCGGGAGCCAGAGCTCAACCACTCAGATTTGTCGGTCATGGCAAGGACGGTCCCATGCACCAGCGCCGTGCTTGTGTAGAGGCCCTGAGGGAGGCGATGATCGTGCAGGTGATAGCAGTTGGCAGGTTAAGCATGAAGAGCAGATCGACTTGGATAAATGTAGGAAGATACATGCCACTGGGTCTGGCCTGAGCGGCTTAGGGATGATGCAGCCCGAGGGGCGACCCCAGTGAGGTAAGCTAAATACATAAGCAAAAGGGATACATGCCACAGGTACGGACCCGTGTGGCCTGGAAATAATGCAGCCTGAGTGGCGCTCCTAGCTTAAATGAACTTGGAAGATGTCACCTGGTTCTGTAGACGAAGTAGAGTTGGTGCAGCTGAAGCCACGCATTGAAGGAATGGCTCCTCATGAACCACTGGGACCCTGAGCCTTGGGAGGCTCTGGGGGCTCAGGAGATTTCCTGAAGACCGTCCCCATCTCCTCCCGAACGACGTGGAACCTGGCCTCCTGAGCCGCCAGGACTTGCCGCACGTTGCACGGATAGGCCGTCGCCATGCTCAGCAAGCCGAAGGGAACGTGAACATAGTTGTGTGGTGGACCCTCACAGCGGCACAGACGTGATGGCCAGAAGCGTTCCTGAGATGCGGCCCTGTTGAGCCCTGGGATGTCGATGCAGACGCGTAGCTCAGCACCCTCGCCTGGATGGTGAGCTGCGCATGGCTCTCGCGTCTTGTAGCTCTTGGTTGGTCTTGGTGTTGAACTCCTGGGTGGTGGGCACTCCTCGCCCTGTGCTCTCCTGAGGAAAGTGTGCCATGAGGCATGCTTCCAAGTGGTGCCCAAGCGCCTCCCTCGTGAGGTTGGCAAGGTCTGAGGCTCTCCAGAAGTGAGCCCCCGAGCCCTGCCCGAGGAGGGCGCCAGGCGCGCTTTCCTATGCGGTTGAGGGAGGCGGCCCTGGAGCGGGCGCTGATCCTGACGAGGCTCCTGACAAGAAGCCATCTTCTTGGGATCCTGCGCGGCATGACATCTTCTTCTTGGGGATGGTCTCCAGAGGGCCTTCGCTTCTGCTGTCAGGGTTGTCGATTGCTGCGGCTTGGAAGGCGCGCTCAAGGGAGAACACCACATCCCTTTCTTCACATCGGACCATGACAATTCCCCCGCTTCCTGTCATCTTGAGAACGTTGTAGCCGTGGTGAGTGACTGCCATGAACTTGGCCAAGGCCGGATACCCGAGGGTGGCATTGTACGGCAGGCGGATGTGCGCGACGTCGAAGTCGATGAGCTCGGTGCGGTAGTTCTCGCGCTCCCCGAAGGTGACAGGCAGGCGGACTTTTCCCTATCGGTGTGGTGGAACCGTCAGTCACTCCTGAGAAAGGCTTGGTTGGCTGGAGCTGCTCATAGGGCAGTTGGAGGTTGTCGAATGTGTCGACGGATAGGACGTTGAGCCCTGCGCCGCCGTCGATGAGAGTCTTGGTGACTTGCACATTGCTGATGACTGGGGAGCACAACATAGGGAGTGCGCCAGCGTTGGCTGCACACTTGAGCTGGCCTGCCGAGTTGAAGCTGATGGCGCATTGGGACCACCTGAGTAGGCGCGTGGCCTCGAGCTTGGGGAGTGTCGCGTTCACCTCGCGAGTGAACTGTTTGAAGATGCGCTGAGAGGCTGGGGCCTGAGCACCGACCAAGATGCAAGCGATCGAACGCGGCTCCTGGAAGCCCCCAACCCCCTCATCCTGGTGGTCGTCGTCGTTCCTTTTTGGTGGCGGCAACGGGGGAAGACCGGCGTTGCCCTGGGGGCGATCCTCACGAGGCGGGTTCCTCCAGGCGCCCTCGCGAGGTTGGTCTTCCCAGCGGTCCACATGAGGCCGGTCACGCCACTCCTAGCGCGGGCCTCGGTCATCCCAGCCTCCGCCTCCGCGTCCTCCTCCACGGCCGTAGCCCCGGTCGTTGCACTCGGGGCGTTGACCGAAGCGTCCTTCCCGTATGTCTCTGAGCTCTTGACAGTCGCTGGTGTTGTGGGTGTTCAGGTTGTGGAAGGCACAGAACGGACGGCCGTTCTTGGACGACTCCGGCTGATCTCTGCCTCTCTTGGTGTCGGGCTCCGCTGTGAGCACCACTGCCTCTTTGTGCTTCATGTCCTTGGCCTTGGCCTTCTTCTCCTCCACTCCTGCAGCTAGCAGCTCAAGGAGAGAGATGCGCCCCTCCTCAGCTCTTGCGCACTTGGTCGCCAGGTTGAACAGCTCCTGAGATGTGCAAAGCTCCTCATGGATAGCCAGCTCTTCCTTCATCTTGACGTCACGGATGCCGTCCGAGAACGCGGAGATGATGGCTTCGTCCGTGACCTTTGGGATCTTGAGGCGGGTGTGGTTGAAGCGCTGGATGTACTTCTGGAGGGTCTCTCCTGGCTATTGCTTCATGCGGCGTAGGTCGCCCGTGGCCGGTGCGCGGTCACGAGTGCCCTGAAAGTTGGCGACAAAGCGGTCGCGCATCTCGTCCCAGGAGGAGATCGAGCCGTGCTGCAGGTTCAAGAGCTAGGAGCGGGCCCCATCCTTGAGAGCCATGGGAAACCAGTTCGCCATGACTTTTTCGTCGCTGTTGGCCGCTTTGATGCTTAGCTCATAGCGCTGCAGGAACTCCACAGGGTCGGCGGTGCCGTCGTCTCGAGGAGGTAGATTTGGCTTGAACTTGCCTGGCCAGGCGATGCTATGCAGCTCGGGGGTGAAGGCGCGGCAGCCAGCCGTGTTCGCCGGGGCCCGCTTCTGAGGTGGAGCTTGGTCTTGGCGAGGTCCGCGCTACGCCACTGCAGGCGGCACGCGATCTTGACGAGGTGGCGCAGGGTGCACAGGTGCAGCTTCTCGCGGCCGCGGGATTTCTTGGCAGCTTCTTTCTTCACGCGCAGGCGCCTGGCGTGGTGGATCACGCTGCGGAGGCGCGTGCCTTGGTGCCAAGGCACCGTCTTGGGGTCGAGGCGGTGGGGGCCTGCCATGAGCCCCGTCGCCCGCGGCTGGTTGAGGGGGAGGCAGAGAGTGGGACGGCGTCGGAGAGCCCCCTGCGGCATGGACGAGCTCGGCGATGCGGTCGAGCCACTCCTCATAGAGGTCGTCGACGAGGCGGTAATGCAGGAGCTCGTTCGCTGCGATGAGCGCAGCCCACGCCTCCATGGGAGCGCAGTGCGCGTGGGACGAAGAACCAGCAGGGGTGAGTGATGGAGTAGCAGTGCGGCAGTCCTGCCGCACTGAAGGATGCAGCGAGGACGCCTGCTGCTCGTTCCCCACCGGGCCGGTAGCTACGTTGGTGGCAAGGGATGGAGAACGACAAGGTGGCCCGCCGATGGGAGCCGTCCGAGCGACGCGGGCGGCGAGGGCAGCCCGACGCTCAGCTCGAGCACAGCGAGCGTCCGACATGGAGACGATGGAGCGACGGTCCGACGGAAAAGAAGCTACGGCGCACCCCTACCTGGCGCACCAAATGTCGGATGTGGAGTTCCGGCAAACCCTTAAGGTTCGAACACTGGGTGCGCGCGAAGTCTTTCCCTCCTACCGATCTAGTGCAGTGGTGGTGGATTTCCTCTTGTGCTGATGATGAACAGTACAAGGGAAGAACAGCCTCCTGAGGTTGATGTGTTCTTGTGCGCATGAACTTGTAGTGTGAGGATTCGATCTAGCTAAGATGAGGTTGAGCCCCCCTATGGTGGCGGCTAGCTCTACTAATACAGGCCCGGGACCTGTTGCCAAATATCGTGCGGGAAGGGAGCCAACAATGGTTGGCAAATTTGAAGGGGGGCAGCTTGCATGAGCCATCCTGACAACAGTAGTCTTTGCCTGCACAAAGCTCTGGTGGTGACGCCGTCTTGGGCTCCACGATGACCTCTGTCTTGTAGGCCATGGTCTTGGTCTTGTTGCACCAAAATGGCAACCTTTGCCTGAGGCCTCGGTACTCCGCGGCTGCGCTTGCCCCCTTTGCACCAAAGAGGAAACAAGGACGCTGCGCGCGCCCGCCTGGCTCCTGCCTGGTGTTGATCGTCATGGCTCATGTCACGAGAGCCTCGTGAGGTTAGCCTCGCCTTGATATCTCCGCTCCTCGTGAGCTTGCCTAGCTAGGCCACTCCAGAGGAGGTCTTGCGTCGTCCGCCTCGCGAGGCTTGGCCCCTCGCGTGGGTCTTGGGTGCCTTGTTGGTGAAGATGGGCCGTACGGCCTGCTAGCTCCGCCACACCGCGGGCTGCAGGCAGGCAAGTCTGGGGACCCCCGTTCCCAGAACGCCGACATTCTCCTTGTCTTGATGCCGAGCAGCTCATACGGCTTTTAACTTAGCCGATGCCTTCTCACCAGTCGCATTACTTCACTGGGCCCGCTCCTTGGCCCGGGCTAGCTCCGCCCGAAGAATTTCAACGGCGGCAGCACCATCTGCAGCCAGGTACAACTTTCAGCGCCATGCTTATATCAAAAAAATGTATGTGCAGGGACTGCTCCGCATACATACCTTGCGACTCGTCCAGACGCACATTGATTAACGTAATGTCATCCCCGGCTACATCAAGCTTCTGTTGCAACTCGGCAATATCCGCAGTCTGCGAAGTAGCCAGGGGGGAAGCAGCCTGTGTTCAAAGTTAATCAGATTAGTCCTTGAAAGTTTCTTTTGATCCTCTGTTCGCTTCCTATGGGAAGCCAACCTGAGTCTTAGGGGCTATTGTCTATAGACATGTGTATTTTCTGAATAAAACACAATTGCACATATTACAGTACAAACCTCGAAGCCTCTCAGTACACTCGTAAAGGCCTCATTCAATCCTCTCTTTGCAGATAGGACCTTTTTAACTACCGTACCCATCAAGGTATGATGTTCCACTGAAATGGATGCCTGCCGCAGCATGTTCGTCACGATGTCTGGCGCCTCTGGGTCTCCAGAGGCAGCCGCAGGAGTACGCTCACCCTTTGAAGGGGTCTGTTTATTTGTATCCAGCCACATTCCGGATTGTACGAGGTCTTCATTGTTGTTCCCCGGACCTTGGGCCGCCGAAGTATTACCTTTGTGTGGCGTCTTCATCATCCCATGCACCACTTGTTGGTCGGGGAAAACCCTCCGCGACGAAACCTCAAGGTTGTCTGCCCTATTGGACGGATAGGCCGGTGGGGGCGTCTTGCTTTCTATCATCTCCGAGAGAAGGTCCCCCGAGGAAGAGGATTGTTGAAGGGACTGCGCGCTGAGCTGCAAAAAATGTATCATAAGAAAAGAACGGGATATGTTGAAGACAACCTTGTTCAATTACGATTTGGCCGGAGGCTTGTCCTTGTTATGAGACTGTGCTTCGACATCCTCTCGGCCCGGGCCGACCCCCAGAGGCATCTTGCCTCGTTTAGGAGCCTGCTGCTCCCAATCCTCGGAGGCGGCCCTCTTCTTCCCAGGAGGGAAAGAGATAGTGGCCCCCTTCACTTTTGTCTTCGGATGAGGGGATTTCTATTCCTCCGGACACAAAGTCCGAGGTTCCCTGGGAATAGAGGCCATCCTTAGTCCTCTTGCCCTCCGCCTCGTCCTCCTTCTCTTGCATTTGGTATGGTGCTGGGGCCAGCATCCTTGTTAGGACAGGATTCGCTGGACCCTCAGGAAGAGCGGCTGAACACATAATCCATTCTGCCTTCTTTATCCATCCCTGGAAAAAGATAGCTTGCTCAGTACCATATTACTGTACACATGACT
The DNA here is from genome assembly GCF_056163025.1 of Triticum urartu. Lineage (NCBI taxonomy): Eukaryota > Viridiplantae > Streptophyta > Magnoliopsida > Poales > Poaceae > Triticum > Triticum urartu. Next base: position 278,007,749 of record NC_141875.1, on the reverse strand, counting down.
ACAAAGTATCTGAAATCCAAGTGCTTACCGAGGTATCTGGACGATTACAATTAAGGCCAGCGTCCTCAGTAGTATCCGGCCAATGTTTCCGCTTCCCGAAAAATAACTTCCACATCCCTTCATGTGTGGTGCCGAAGAAGTGTTGGAGGGTGTGTGGTCCTTCTGGATTAAACTCCCACATGCGGCGAGGCCTGCACTGGCAGGGCAAGATTTTGTGAACTGACATCACTTGCATCACACTGACGAGATCGATATCTCTCTCGAGGAGGGTTAAGATGCGGCTTTGTAAGGTCTGTAGTTCATCCACTAATCCCTAGTCTAGCCCCTTGTTGACCCATGACACGAGCTGTAATGGTGGGCCAGGACGGAAGGTGGGGGCAGATACCCATTTAGCACTCTAGGGCACTGTAATATAAAACCACTCCCGCTGCCAGTCATTGGAAGCCTCGGTAAAAGAACCCTTTGGCCAGGGAGTGTTGGCGAGTTGGCTGATTGTAGCCCTGCCACACTCCGCCTGTTCCCCATCGAATACCTTCCGCCTCACATTAAATGTCTTGATCCATAAGCCAAAGTGTGGGGGGATTCGAAGGAAGGCCTCACATGTAATGATAAATGCTGAGACAAGGAGGATAGAGTCTGTGGCAAGATAGTGAAAATCTAGTCCGTAATAGAACATTAGCCCTCGGACAAAGGGGTGAAGACCAAACCCTAACCCCTAGAGGAAACGGGAGATCAATACCACCCTCTCACCGGATCTAGTGGTCGGAATAACTTGTCTGTGAGCAGGAAGCTGATGGTGGATCTCTACGGTCAGATATTTGGCCGCCCGAAGCTTTGCGATATCCTCCTCTATAACGGAGGAAGCCACCCATCGGCCTTGGGAGCTGGATCCGGACATGATGGGAAGGCTGAAAGCAATGGAGTCGAACCTTGGGTGCTGGAACTCAGGGTCGGGGAGGCTGAGGAGAGGTTTGGCATAAAAAGATGGCCCTTGGTTCCTTTATAAAGGCCTCCGGTATTGAACGCCTCCTCCCAAGCCTAAGAACCAGCCTATTCCTAAGGAATCTTTCTCACAGGATGGTTGGGTTGCCCACGCCCATGTTGATGAGAATCCCGTAATAAGGGGGCATGATCTCTGCTTTGATGAGACGTGCCAATGACAACCGCGTTTCGAAACATGGGGCGAAAAAACAGTTTGAAATAATGACCGGACAGGCGTGACGTCACATTACTAAAGTTGTCAGCAGATTGGACTCATGTGTTATTATATTCTCTCTACGGTTGTGTGCGGTGTGTGTTAGAGGTCCGGACACGATCAATTCGTATAGAGACTATTCGGGAGTTCAGAAGGAGGAACCCGCCTTGCAATGCCTAAGACAGCACTACGTGCCGGATACCTTGTCATTGAAGCCAGGTTCATGGGCTACTGAGGGAGTCCTGGACTAAGGGGTCCTCGGGCGTCCGGCCTGGTATCTATGGGCCGGACTGATGGGCTGTGGAGATATGAAGACTGAAGACTGTACCCGTGTCCGGATGGGACTCTCCTTGGCATGGAAGCCAAGCTTGGCGAACAACTATGAAGATTCCATCTTATGTAACCGACTCTATGTAACCCTAGATCCCCCGGTGTCTATATAAACCGGAGGGTGTAGTCTGGAAAGGACATACTCAATACCGTAGTCATATAGGCTAGACTTCTAGGGTTTAGCCATTAAGATCTCGTGGTAGATCAACACTTGTAATAATCATATTCATCAAGATCAATCAAGAAGGAAGTAGGGTATTACCCCATAGAGAGGGCCCGAACCTGGGTAAACATCGTGTCCCTTGTCTCGTGTTACCATCAACCTTACACGCACAGTTCGGGACTCCCTACCCGAGATCCGCCGGTTTTGACACCGACATTGGTGCTTTCATTGAGAGTTCCTCTGTGTTGTCGCTGAAAGGTTTGATGGCCCCTTCAATCGTCAATAATGACGCTGTCTGCGGAGAAACTTTCCTCCCTGGACAGATCTTCGTTTTTGGCGGCTTCACACCACAGGCCAACTTGTTTGGCCATCTAGAGCAGATTGAAAGCTACGCCCCTGGCCATCAGGTCAGAATCGGGTGCTTGAATTATGTCGCGGACATCCGTGGAGACTTGGTCTTCGCTGGATTCGATACCGTGGTAGCCGCTCCCGGTCACCCCGATGATCATGACCTAAATCTGTCATTGGGCCGCATCCAGGTGATCGCTCTTGTATCCGCTCTGGCCCTAGAGCCGGAGCAGGCCGCGCCGTCCAAAGATGGGAGAACTAAGCCCACCACGGAGGCCGCAGATTCCACGGTGTTGGAGCCGCACATGGACCCAGTCTCACACGATGCCTATGCCACTTTAATGCCAGACTCATCTCCGTCTGTAGGTTCTGAACAACGCGAGCCAGCGGACGCCGAGCTTGATCGTTTATCGATCTTCGAATTCAGCGCCGCAGACATCTTCCAGCACTCGCCTTTGGGTTATGTGCTAAATTCCTTAAAAACACCTGTCCTCGGTGGAGGAGTCACAACTGAACTATATCCGGCTCAAACTAGGGGCTGACGGTGGAGAATTGTGCTGCCGACCGACCACCCACTTCATAGCCACAGTCGATAATTCGATCGATACAATTGATTACGACTCTGAGAATATCGACGGCATGGACAATGATGCCGATGACAACGAAGACCCCGTTGATACAACTAATGAACAAGAAGATGGGCAGGTTACCCCTGGTAAACAGGCCACACACAAAGATTCGGAGGGATGACAATTACCTTCCGCTCTCTGAGGATGAGGTGGGCCTTGGAACTGAGGATTTCATCGTGCCTGAGGAACCTCATGAGCAGGAGCTCTTTAAGCACCAACTAATAGCCACTGCAAGGAGCCTGAAAAACAAGCAGCAGCAGCTTCAAGCTGACCAAGATCTTCTCAATGATAGATGGACTGAAGTCCTAGCCGCGGAAGAATACGGCCTTAGTGGACCAGCCAAAAGCTACCCGAAGCATAGATTACTATCCCAGGGCAACGATAAGGCGCCGGAGCCCGTACCATCATCGCACAATGCGGTAGGTCGACCACCACTGGGCGCAGGTAAAGCGGCAACTCAAGACGAACACTAGACCGCCCCACCTCGCAGTAAAAGCAAGCACAAAATAGCTCAGGGTTATTCATACGACCATCAACAAGACATGGGTAGTAAAGAAGGACACTCAAGAGCGATCTACGGATCGCGAGGACATACCTCAACAAGTGACGACGGCCACCTATTCGGACGTAACAAGCCTAGCTACACCCAGGCTGAAAACTGCAAATGGACTCTGTCGGAGATACACCATAGTGTGGCCCAACATAGAGGCGCCGCACACCCTCTTTGCTTCACAAATGAAGTAATGGAGCATGAATTCCCAGACGGGTTCAAATCCATGAATATCAAATCATACGATGGAACAACGGATCCCGCGGTATGGATCGAGGACTTCCTCCGCCATATCCACATGGCCCGCGAAGACGACCTTCATGCCATCAAATACCTACCACCAAAACCCAAAGGACCAGCTCGGTTCTGGTTAAACAGTCTACCGGAAAATTCTATCTGCAGTTGGGAGGATATGGAGGACGCCTATCTTAACAACTTCCAAGGAACATATATCCGGCCACCAGACGCTGATGACTTAAGTAACATTGTCTAGCAGCCTGGAGAGTCATCCAGGAAGCTCTGGACCGGGTTCCTAGTTAAAAAGAACCAAATCGTCGGCTGTCCGGATGCGGAGGCCCTTGCGGCCTTTAAACACAGCGTCCGGGATGAATGGCTTGCACGCCACCTCGCTCAAGAAGGACCTAGATCCATGATAGCCCTTACCGCTCTAATGACCCTCTTTTGCACGGGAGAAGTCAACTGGCTCGCTCGTAGAAGCTACAGCGCCAGCAACTCGGGCACTTCCGAAATCCGAGACGGCAATGGCAAGCCACGACGAAGCATACACAACAGTCGCAATGATAATGAAAGATCACGCGACACAGCAGTCAACACCGGATTCAGTAATCCCAAGCCCGGTCAACGGTAAAAGCCATTCAAGGCAAATAGAGACGGACCATCCAACCTAGACAGGATATTGGACAGGCCCTGCCAGATTCATGGCCACCCCAATAAACCAGCAAATCACACCAACAGAAGCCGTTGTTTCCTCAAGCAGGCCGGCAGGCTCAACGCTGGACACAATGGAAATGGGCCACCAGGCAATACGGATAATGGAGTGGCTCACCAGCTAAATGCCGGAGGGCGAAAGCAATTTCCCCCTGAAGATCGATCAAATCTTGAACATACATAGCAGTTCGGCTTCCGCTTCCCATCTCATATACCCATTAAAACTATACCGCGCATGCATAATTACGCACTCAAGGTACCATGGGCATTGACGAAAACACAGTACGGACAAGTCTGCAGGCACTCCGGTAACATTTTTTAACAGCTTTCCTATTTACTCTTGATTCAAATTATCTGAATTAATCACTCGCGTCTTTTCGCAAAATGAATTCGCCTCCTATGATTGTTTTCACTGATATACACCGACTTGCTAGGGGCTCGGTACGGGATCAAATGAGTTGCCAACAAAGTCCGAACAACTTTTACAGCATATTTCGGCGAGAGCTGGTCAACCACTCGATGATTTATCAGAATCTCTAGCGATTCCTCCATATCACACGAAGGACCTCTTTTCCAGTCAATTATGTAAACACATCGTATGAGTAAGCCGCATACATACTAGGGGCTATGTCGTAGACCCACCATAAAACTCCTATGGCTAAGTGAAAGTGTTAACGCCCTATAGTCTATAGTTGCCTGGTTCGCCGCATTGACACCTCCTTCACGGACCAAGACGTTGGGTCAAGAGTGATCAGATGCTTTTTCTAACACCCCTGTACTTCCTACAAGGGGCTGAAGCCAATGACTAGAAATCTTTCAGATTATATTAAAACGGATGCACAGGAGGTACACAAGCTTTCGAGCAAGATATACAAATAGATTTACTATAAAATTGTCTCATACAATTCTCATACACCTAACTTGAACATTATGTCTTTCGAGCATTGACCCTCTATCAAGCGGGCGGCTACAAGGATGTCTTCAAAATAATGCTCTGGTTCATGGTGGTCCTTGCCCTTGGGTGGACTCTTCACCGCAACGTCGATGGCCTTCATATTCCCCCAAAACGTCTTGACTCAGGCAAAAGCCATCCTTTCACCCTCGATGCACACCGATCGCTTCACAACGTCGATGCGCGGCACTGCGTCAACAAGCCGCTGCACCAAGACAAAGTAACTGTTCGGAACAGGCTCAGTTGGCCATAACCGGATTATGACGTTCTTTAGGGCAGCACCGGATATCCTATGAAGCTTGGCCCATTGGGACATCCGCTCATTTAGCAACAGGGGGCGCTTCGAGGCGCCGAATTGTGACCAGAAAAGCTTCTCCGTTGCGTACCCATCTCGCGCCTGATAATATTGCGCCGCATCGGAAGAACTCTTCGGCAAGTTTAAAAACTCGTCCGGAGAACTCCACAATTGGTTAAGCTGAGCATAGTTCGGGTCGCCGAACTTAGCCTGTAGCAAAAATGGCTTACCAGCTGCAATCTCCCCAGCTTGCCGGATCTCCTCACGGGCTGCTCTAGATTCAAACCGCGCTTCTCTCGCGTCTCATAGGGCCTTGTCAATTTCAGCCATTTTGGCTTCATTCTCCTTCTCAAGGAGTTCACACCGGCTAACAACACTTTTTAGCTCGAGCGCCATCGTGGATATCTTCTCCTCGTCTCGACGCCTAGAAGCTCATTCGGCTTTTAACTCAGCCGATGACTTCTCGGCAGCGCATTACTACACCAGGCCTGCTCCTTGGCCCGGGCTAGCTCCGCCCGAAGAATTTCAATGGCGGGAGCACCATCTGCAACCAAGCACAACTTTCAGCATCATGCTTATATCACAAAGATGTATGTGCAGGGACTGCTCCGCATACATACCTTGCGACTCGTCTAGACGCATATTGTTTAATGTAATGTCATCCCTGGCTACCTCAAGCTTCCGTTGCAGCTCGGCAATATCCGCAGTCTGTGAAGTAGCTAGGGGGGAAGCAGCCTATGTTCAAAGTTAATCAGATTAGTCCTCGAAAATATCTTTTGATCCTCCGTTCGCTTCTTATGGGAAGCCAACCTGAGTCTCAGGGGCTACTCTCTATACACAGGTGTATTTTCTGAATAAAACACAATTGCACATATTACAGTACAAACCTCGAAGCCTCTCGGCAGACTCGTAAAGGCATCATTCAATCCGCTCTTTGCGGATAGGACCTTTCTAACCACCGTACACATCAAGGTACGATGTTCCTCTGAAACGGACGCTTGCCGCAGCATGTTCATCAAGTTGTCCGGCACCTCTGGGTCTCCAGTGGCAGCCGCAGGAGTACAGTCACCCTTTGAAGGGATCCGTTTATTTGTATCCGGCTGCATTACGGATTGTTCGAGGTCTTCATTGTTGTTCCCCAGACCTTGGGACGCCGAAGTAGTAGCTTCGTGTGGCATCTTCATCATCCCATGCACCACTTGTTGGTCAGGGGAAACCCTCCGCGACGACACCTCAAGGTCGTCAGCCTTATTGGACGGAGAGGCCGGTGGGGGCATCTCGCTTTCTATCATCTGCGGGAGAAGGTCCCCCGAGGGAGAGGATTTTTGATGGGACTGCACGCTGAGCTGCAAAAAATATATCATAAGAAAAGAACGGGGTATGTTTAAAACAGCCTTGTTCACTTACGATTTGGCCGGAGCCTTGTCCTCGTCATGAGACTGCGCTTGGACGTCCTCCATGCCCAGGCCGCCCCCAGAGGCATCTTGCCTCATTTAGGAGCATGCTTCTCCCAATCTTCGGAGGCATCCCTCTTCTTCCCGGGAGGGAAAGAGATAGTGGCCCCCCTTCACTTTTGTCTTCGGATGAGGGGATTTTTATTCCTCCAGACACAAAGTCCGAGGTTCCTTGGGAATAGAGGCCAGCCTTAGTCCTCTTGCCCTCTGCCTCTTCCTCCTTATCCGGCATCTGGTATGGTGCTGGGGCCAGCATCCTTGTTAGGACAGGATTCGCTGGACCCTCGGGCAGAGGGACCGAACACATAATCAGTTCCGCCTTCTTTATCCAGCCCTATAAAAAGATAGCTTGCCTAGTACCATATTACTGTACACATTACTACAAAGTATCCAAAAGCCAAGTGCTTACCGGGGTATCCGGACAATTACAGTTAAGGCCAGCGTCCTCAGCAGTATCCGGCCAATGTTTCCGCTTCCCTGAAAATAACTTCCACATCCCTTCGTGTGTGGCGCCGAAGAAGTGTTGGAGGGTTTGTGGTCCTTCTGGATTAAACTCCCACATGCGGCGAGGCCTGTGCTGGCAGGGCAAGATTCGGCGAACTAACATCACTTGGATCACACTGATGAGATCGATATCTCTCTCGAGGAGGGTTCGGATGCGGCTTTGTAAGGTCCGCACTTCATCCACTAATCCCCAGTCTAGCCCCTTATTGACCCATGACATGAGCTGTAATGGTGGGCCAGGATGGAAGGTGGGGGCAGCTACCCATTTAGCACTGTGGGGCTGTGTAATATAAAACCACTCCTGCTGCCAGTGATTGTAAGCCTCGGTTAAAGAACCCTTTGGCCAGGGAGTGTTGGCGAGTTGGCTGATTGTAGCCCCGCCGCACTCCGCCTGTTCCCCGTCAACTACCATCGGCTTCACATTAAAGGTCTTGAGCCATAAGCTGAAGTGTGGGGGGATTCGAAGGAAGGCCTCGCATGTAATGATAAACACCGAGACATGGAGGATAGAGTCCGGGGAAAGATCATGAAAATCTAATCCGTAGTAGAACATTAGCCCTCGAACAAAGGGGTGAAGAGAAAACCCTAACCCCCGAAGGAAGTGGGAGATGAATACCACCCTCTCACCGGATCTGGGGGTCGAAATAACTTGTCCATGAGCAGGAAGCCGATGGTGGATCTCTGCGGTCAGATATCTGGCCGCCCAAAGCTTTGCGATATCCTCCTCTGTAACGGAGGAAGCAACCCATCGGCTTTGGGAGCTGGATCCGGACATGATGGGAGGCTAAAAGAAATGGGGTCGAACCTTGGGTGTTGGAAGTCAGGGTCGGGGAGGCTAAGGAGAGGTTTGGCATAAAAAGACGGCCCTTGGTTCCTTTGTAAAGGCCTTCGGTATTGAACGCCTCATCCCAAGCCTAAGAACCTGCCTATTCCTAAGGAATCTTTCTTGCAGGACGGTTGGGTTGCCCACGCATGTGTTGATGAGAATCCCGTAATAAGGGGCATGATCTCTGCTTTGACGAGACGTGCCAATAACAACCGTGTCTCGAAACATGGGGAAAAACAGTTCAAAAATATGACCGGATAGGTGTGACGTCACATTACTAAAGTTGTCAGCAGATTGGACTCGTGTGTTATTATATTCTCTCTATGGTTGTGTGCGGTGTGTGTTACAGGTCCGGACACGATCAATTCATCTAGAGACTATTCGGGAGTTCGGAAGGAGGAACCCGCCTTGCAATGCCGCAGACAGCACTACGTGCCGGATACCTTGTCATTGAGGCCATGTTCAGGGGCTACTGAGGGAGTCCTGGACTAAGGGGTCCTCGGGCGTCCGTGCTGGTATCTATGGGCCGGACTGATTGGCTGTGGACATATGAAGACCATAGACTGTACCCGTGTCCGAATGGGACTCTCCTTGGCGTGGAAGGCAAGCTTGGCGAACAATTATGAAGATTCCATCTGAAGTAACCGACTCTATGTAACCCTAGATTCCCCCTGTGTCTATATAAACCGGAGGGTGTAGTCCGGAAAGGACATACTCAATACCGTAGTCATACATGCTAGACTTCTAGGGTTTAGCCATTACGATCTCGTGGTAGATCAACTCTTGTAATACTCATATTCATCAAGATCAATCAAGTAGGAAGTAGGGTATTACCTCCAAGCCTAGCTATGCCCGGGCTGAAAACCGCAAATGGACTCTATCGGTGATACACCACAGTGTGGCCCAACATAGAGGCACCACACACCCTCTTTTCTTCACAAATGAAGTAATGGAGCATGAATTCCCAGACGGGTTCAAACCCATGAATGTCGAATCATACGATGGAACAACGAATCCCGCGGTATGGATCGAGGACTTCCTCCTCCATATCCACATGGCACACGGAGACGACCTTCATGCCATCAAATACCTACCACCAAAACCCAAAGGACCAGCTCGGTACTGGTTAAACAGTCTGCCGGAAAATTCTATCGACTGCTGGGGGGATTTGGAGGACGCCTATCGCAACAACTTCCAAGGAACATATATCCAGCCACCAGACGCCGATGACTTAAGTAACATTGTCCAGCAGCCCGGAGAGTCAGCCAGGAAGCTCTGGACCGGGTTCCTAGTTAAAAAGAACCAAATAGTTGATTGTCCGAATGCGGAGGCCTTTCGGCATTTAAACACAGCATCGGGGATGAATGGCTTGTACGCCACCTCCGTCAAGAAGGACCTAGATCCATGACAGCCCTGGCTGCTCTAATGACCCGCTTTTGCGCGGGAGAAGACAACTGGCTCGCTCGTAGAAGCTACAGCGCCAGCAACTCAGGCACTTCCAAAATTTGAGAAGGCAATGGCAAGCCACGACGAAGCATACACGGCAGTGGCAATGATAATGAAAGATCACGCGACATAGAGGTCAACGCCGGATTCAGTAATCCCAAGCCCGGTCAACGAAAAAAGCCATTCAAGGCAAACAGAGACGGACCATCCAACGTAGACAGTGGACTAATTGCTTAGTTTTATGTCAGGGGTGTGTTGTGCTGAGCCCCCAACAGAACTATGTTTATGTTCTTTCTCGTTATTTGAACTTTATGTTCTTTCTCGTTATTTGAACTTTATGTTCTTTCTCATTATTTGAACTCTTTAGTATGTACAGTAGTACTAGTACTAGTATGTCTTACTACTGTTCTTCTTGCAGTTGGTACTACTGCTCATATCTTTGTGTTCCTACTGTACTTAATACATTTGTGCTAGTAGTATAATTTGGGTCAGTTGATTTGTGAAAGAAGTTTGACGGATTGAAGGAAGAAGACGGCAGAGAAGCTACCTCGGTATCAATATTAGGGTGGCAGGGTGCCCATCATCTATCTTATGAGTGTTGGGTGTGGAATGCAGTTCACCATAAGAAATGGATCATGCCCGGGGTTAAATGGATGGCCGGCGTGGGGGGAGCATGGCGGTGGCAGGCGGTTCAGGGGAGGGCGGGGCGGTGGCGGCAGGCGGTTAGGCGTGTGGCAAGCAGAGAAGATGAATAGTGCATCAGTTTCAGAGGTTGAAGAAGCCCTTCTAGCAATCCATGTTGCATCCAACGGTTCACAAGGGTCGACTCACCCAAATTGTTCATTCAGATTGCAGGTACCACGTGGCATTCAAGGTCTCGAAGGTAGATTCTGTGTCCGCACCCGGTTTGCGGGCTCGGTGCAAGCGCAACCGGCTTCTGCCATGACAGCCACCATGCACGCCTCCTCCGCGCGGGCGGAGATGACAATGACACGCTAGTTCCTCCTCACCGGCGTGCTGGAGCACACGCTCGTCCTCCTCCTCGTATGTTCTGTGCATAGACGCGACTCCACCAGCTGCTCGCGTGCTTGGGAGCGCGGCGGCATCGCGAGGAGGGACTGCAGAAGATGTGAGCGGGGGAGCCTTCGGCTTCATGGCACATGGATGGTGGCGACACGGCGGTGATGGGCGAGAAATTGTTGGCTAGAGCAGGCGGCCGCCTGTATGCGCAATGGCGGCGGCGACATATTGATGAGTGCCGCATGGGAGCTTAGTTTAGTTTTATATAGGGTTGCTCAAACTTAAAAGAAAACCGTACTAGTACATGTAAACATTAGACTGAGGCAACACTTATATTAGTTACCACAGCCACCATACGGAATCCGGTGCAAGCGCGTGAACCACGACCGCGCGGTCGATTGAATGGTGCATCACCGTGTCGTGCTTGAAGGACATCCACCGAACCTTTTTTGTGTGTGTGAAAACAATCCCCGAATATTACTTAAATTTTTTTTCCTGGAAAAGTTCTTGACGCTACAATATTTCCATATATTTGAACTTAGCTCCAGTTCGTGTTTATTTGGATTTGGAAGTTTTAGGTGCGCCCTAGTTTTTTTAATACTGATTTTGTGTGTGTGACTGATAGAGAACGTGTGTATATGTCCATATGTGTGTTGTCGCGGAAGGGCAATGTGGATACGGTGTGCGTGTGATAGAGACATAGAGATGCGTGAATGTGCAAATGATTGTGCATGAGCGAGACATAGACAGATGCTGATACGTTGTGCATACATGAGAGAACTGTCTTCTATTTTACTTGTGTGTGAGTGAGAGAGAGGGGGGAGCATCTGTAACACAACAACCATCTCTTTTGATTTACCCGTCCCTCACACGATCGCATGTAACACATGCATCAATGCACACATTTTGACACCCTCACCCGGCCCCTTCCCACCTCAAGGCCCGCACATCGCTCTCTATCTTGCACGCACAATCTGTTCGTGAAAACCCTATTTAGCATGTAGCTTTCCGTCACATACACACACATTTCTCTCCATAGGTTTTATTTCTCTCAATGTCTGACACACACACACACAAACACACACACACACCGCACACACACACACCCTCCCCCGAGCACACAATTCATCCCCATCCAAGGTTATATGGTGACCACTCTCGCTTGTGATTCTCTGCACCCCAACATGCACAACACCTCAATCTTCAAAGAGGGCATCGAGGAGATCGAAGACGGTGACCACACTACACTAGAGAATGCAGGGCCATTTGGAAGCAGGATGATGTGACGACAGATGACTGACTCCTTCCCACCCCCTCTCTCTCCCGCACAAAATTACCAATCCCTCTCTCCCCCGCACAAAATGATTAATCCCTCAACCCACTAGATCATTCCCCTCTCATCCATGTTTTTCCAGCTCTCTCATCAAACCTGTTGTTTCTTCTCCTTCCACGTGTACAGAATCCAGATGCACGCGCATCTCACGTATATTACATGTCTCCATCTTTCTCACATACCTAACTTGTTCCTCTCTCTTTCTTTCTCTCTCTCTCTCATTAGGTTTGTCTCCTACTCTCTCATCCACATACATACAATCTTTCCCGCCCTATCTGCTCCATCTTTGTAAGCTCTCTCTACATGTTTCATTCCCACATTGGGATGTGTTCAAACTGTGGCTTTTATAATGGATGATGTAGAGTTATGGTTGATTTTGCTGCATCCTACAAAGTACTCCCTCCGTTCCAAATAGATGACTCAACTTTGTACTAACTTAGTACAAAGTTGAGTCATCTATTTTGGAACGGAGGGAGTAATAACTATGAAATGCATTTAGATTCTCATTTGACTGGGATTATGTGAGTTTGAGCATATTGTGCAGTACTATAGACCCCGTATACATCTTGGAATTCAACAATGATTGCAACTATTGAATTGTATAGACCATTACATTCGAAGTCAGTAGCCTAATATATTTATTTCAAAATTACAACAAATGATAAATTCAGTACAAACTAAGAAAACAAATGTGTACTCCCTCCGTTTTTATTTAAGTCCGCGTATTAGCATTGGTCAAAGTCAAGTTTTGTAAACTCTTCGAAAGTTTATAACAAAAAATATTAACATATACAATACAGTAACAAATAAATAGCATTAGATTCATTATTGAATTTACTTTCACATCATTCATAATTGTTATGGTAAATGTTTATATTTTTCTATAAACTTGGTCAAACTTTAGGAAGTTTGACTTCGGCCAAACATAATATGCAAAGTTAATAAAAACGAAGGGAGTACTAGTAGTTAATAGTACTACTTGCTAGTTGCTTAGCCCAAACACCCAGCACACCACACGGGGAGTTCATTGTAACAAAATTTTGAGGTCGGCGGGAAAATCTCTCGCGACCCTGATTCGAGCAGTGCGAAGTTACCATCATAGCCTTCGGAACAGGCCTACGGATGACGCTTGGTAGGGGGCTGTTTTCGTAACTTCAGGTTCACCCTACCCAGCCAACCCCACCCCGACACCTAGAGTAGTACACTTGAATACTCCCCATTCTCTATACCCACCGCAAAATAGACTTCTCCACGGCACCACAGCCTTCGTGCTCCTCCCCTTCTACATCGGCGCACTCGTCCACCGCAGTGCATCTGCCTCATCGACGACCTCGTATGCCGCACTGGAGCCGGTCCAACGTCGTCGTCGTACATGGAGCCTCTTCCACGGCACCGTCTTCCACGATCTCGGATCTGCTTCTCGAAAGCCGACGCCAAGCACAGAAGCACCACCATCGTCGAAAATGAACCGACTCCCGTTGCCGACCATGATGCACAGAGGCCGCCACAACCATCGTTCTCTTCCTCGATTGGTAATGTGTGTATTGAATCACTTAGCAGTACATGTGTAGTTCCAATTTTGTTCATACCTACCCTTCAAATTTCCTGGTTGCTATTGTTCCCATAAAAGTAATTGGTTATAGCCTCCATTGTCCAACAGAATATCAGCTTGTAATTGTGCGTCGGTCCTGTATCGCGCTGTGCTTGGGTAGGTTCATCATCTGCAACCAGTAGTGTGGTAAATGAGGAAAAGTTTATTAGAACTAGCAAGATGCCCATGCGTTGCAAGCATCAATATGCATTTGTATGAGTAGTTTATCTTGTGAGAGTAATGGATGAATGAGGGAAGGCCTTATTTGCAAGTCTATAGAGGGGTGTTGGTATCTTTCTGCAAAATTGCCACAGTTTCCTTCCTATCCGTCGGATATAAATCGGATGGCCTATATAGCAGGATGGCAGGCACACCATCATCACCAACTCTGTTTTTAAAAGAAAAAAAAGAGTAGAGAGTAGGGAAGTAGAGATAAATATTAAATATAAAATAAATATAACAGTAGAGAAGAGAGTAGACATAGCAATTTTGACAATTTTGACACCGAGACACCTCTGGAGGCTTCTCCGCCGAGATCCGGTTCTGCGGGATGCGCCTCGGCCTTGGCAATTTTGACACCGCCAACAAGGCCGCCCGCGCGTACGACGCTGCGGCATCGCACCTCGGGGTGGCCTCATAGAACATTGAACTTCCCCAACGTGCCGATGTGGGAGCGGGCGCAGGAGCTCGCGCCTTTGCCGTTGCTTATCACTGACAAGGATCGTCGCGATAACCGGAGGCGAGAGCACCGTCTCGGCATCGCCAAGATGGATGAGGAAGCCATAGTGTTGTGGCGCCAACGCTTCTCGCAGGAAATCCTCAACGAGCACGAGTTCTACGCGCAAAGGAGGGCGGAGAGGGAGAAGAGGAGGACGAAGCGATCCGCCTATTGCGAGGACAAGCGTACGCGAAAAGCGTATGCTCAATTCAACATCAGGCTAGGAATAGCGTCGCCCTGGGAATACGATGACGATCGGTACCTTCACGCCTAAATTGAGACGTCGAAGGAGGACATCACCAAGGAGGAGTCGGGCGACGAGGAGTAGTTGAACTATCTATTTTTTATCTATCTATGCTATATCTATGTTGAGAACTATCCTCTACTCTCTAGTCTCTACTCTCTATCTCCACTTCTCATCTCAGCACTGTAAACACTTTTTCAAAGCGCCGCGCACTGCGCTTCTGTTGGAGATGCTCTAACATGGCAGACGAGTGCTATAATGTTGCCCACAAGATGCGTGAGTATTACTAGTAGTATATTTTTCTTGCCAAGTTGAGATTTTAAAACCACGAGTGGGAACATGTAGAGGAGCAATGAAGACCAAACACGGGATATTGGGGACATCTTCAAGGAGCATTGCAAGTTAAAGAGGAGCTACACAAAACCTATAAAACGAGCTTTGGTAAGTAACACCCTTTCAATTACTTTCATTTAGCCTCGTGTTCTTCGATGTGTATATGTTGTAGTTTCTGTTTCTCTTAGCCTCGTGTTCTTCGATGTGTAATACGAAGAGTCTTAATCGTCCTAATGCTTTTGTTTTTAGCTTGATGTAGGAAGTGGGTGTTCTCACATTGTAGTCTGTTTTTATATTTTTCCTTTTGAATTCACTTCTGCGAGTCCTATTTATCTGGCTTCTACTAAATGGATTTGGGTTGCTTTGAGTATTGATCTAAAAAAGAAGTAACTTCATGTCAGGATGCAGTTCCTGCGAGGAGGGAAGTATGGTCAACCTCGAGATCGTGTTTCCAAAATGAGGCTGGATTACACACAAGGTGCCAGTTCCCTAATGATGCTGGATTAGACACAAGGTGCAAATTCCCAGATGATGTTGGATTACACACAAGCCAGGTGGAGGCGTCAGCTGTTCGTGTCCTCGTGGCTCTAGTAAAGGCTGAAAGAAAGCGTGCAGCAGCCCTTGAGAATGTAGCTGAGTTCCTAAAGAAGCAAAATTAGCAATCAGATGCTCTCTTCACCCAAGCCAAAGAAGAGATGGAAGAACCTAGAAATAAGCTAGTAGAGGCAGAGCAGGCTAGGCGTCTCCTGCTATCTAAAATTGTTCTCAATACAAAATTTCCTTCACAATAGCTAGGTTCAAATGTTTATCCAGTCAGCATGCCTATTGTGATGTCTGTGCATCTACTGATGTGGCACAAAATAAATTTTTTGGGTCATGTAATAACAGCAATTACTTTCCAAACAATAACAGACAAAGCATAGGACATGGTATAGTTCACGCGCAAGCCCGACATTCCAAGTTCAACTTCCACATCAAACTCATGTTCATAGATATCTGTACATTCATATATAATGCCCACAACCATGATTCACTTCAAAGCCAAAAAAATGTGAAGAGAGTTATAATTAAAGAAAAACCTCTAGTTCCTGCTACCACTGCGAGCACAATAAGTCAAGACCATGCGTAATTAATTATATTTTGGTCATTTTTTGTGTTCTAAAATGCCGGTCGGCTCGCGGAAGGACGTGTTGCCGGCACACATGCGGATTCAATGGAGGCAGGCGGGCAGTCTGAAGCCGGTTGCGTGCGGCGAGGAGGCGTGTTCAGCTGGGCCTGCAGCGAGTGGGGCCCTCTTAGCCGGCATGTCGGTTCAATGACTGCAATATGAGAGGTCACATCCGTGTCAAAGCAATCACTCCCTCCAGTCCTTTTTTATTTGGGTATAACAAAATTTCGTTTTCCATTCACATTTTACAAGTAAAATTCGTGGACAAACTTTGACCCAAACTACGATGGGGACTAGTAAACAGGAACGAAGGTAGTAGTTTTTTTAATCAAAGAAGTGTTTCCCCCTTCTGATTTTCATTACTGAAAACCAATATCTAAACCATAGTATTTGCCCTAGAACTACCAGGTTCAACATCCCGCAACATAAACCCATACAACCATACGCCAAGGAGGTAGTAGTTATGAATTCCATTTTTGCTCCATACCAATCGTTCTAAAAACTACTTAGTACTTATAACACGCCATTGAATATCAAAACTCTTACCCCAAAAATGGTATTTTTAAACGTGGCTACTTGATCTGTGGCAACTCGCGAGCCACCGCCTCCAGGTCGTTCACCTGTGGCCCCGACCATCAACTCCTACGGATCAAATTATCACTTGAGCCGACTATTCCTACAAAGGTGCGCTCCACCATGTAGCCGATACCTACGCATGCAACAATCGTGCACCTAGGGTTTTAGGGTTTATTTGTTAACGGTGCCTTTACGTAACTCTCATGTGTGCGAGACAGCGAGAGACCGACTGCGTGTGTCCACCTCTTCTCTTTGTATATGTACTCCACCGTTTTTCTGGTGTCCAAAAAATTATACAGTGGTAATAACTACTTCCTCTGTTCCATAAAGTAGTGCCTATAGATTTTTTGAAAAGTCAAACCTCACAAAATTTGACCAAGTTTGTGGAGAAAAATATTTACATCTAGAGTGCGAAACATATATCACTAGATTCATCATATGATGTAGTTTCGCATTATATATTTTTGCTATTGTAGATATAAATATTTTTCTCTACAAACTTGGTCAAAGTATGCAAAGTTTGACTTCTCAAAAAAATCTATAGGCACTACATTGTGGAAGGATGTGTTACCACACGATCAAAGTTGATTAATACATGTTCACCGATTTGATAGAAAAAAGAGTCTAGTTTTGAAGTATGTATGTCACTAAAATATGTTATGTTTCACTCAAAATATATTCCTTTGGCGGTTTCGATGAGATAAGGGAGGAATGTTGTTGGTTTCAAGAATCTAGAAGTGGTATATGTTGAATTTCTACTCTTATTAGCAAGATGCACAGTTCGGGACTGTGCAGGTTCTTACAGAGAAGAATACTCGACTGTCACAGTAGCTGGAGGAATGCAAGACCCAACTTCGGGCCGCCGTTGCCGCATTGAAGGAACCTAAAAAGTACCCAGCAGGTAACATTTGTTTTGAAGAATGATAGGTACCATATAGCGTGCGGCGTGGCTGCAGATCTAACAATAGATATTGCAGATGAATCCGGAGAGAATTCGGAGGACCAGCATGCCGTACGACAGCTAAAGGCTGGCGAACGCGTGCTGACTGAGGTCAGGCGGGAGAAAAACAATCTCCAAGACACCAATACCAAGCTGAGCGTGGAACTGAAAGATGTTCGAGCCCAACTTGCGGACTCCGAGAAGGATAATAAGCGGCTTCGACGCGGCATTTTCAGTATGTGCTTGAACGAACCCTTACAAAGGGGTCAGCGGAGAAGCCGGCTAACAGAGTTATGTCTGAAGGTATGCTGACAGGTCGTCCCGCGGAGGAGATGCCCGGGTCTGCGGGTGATCTTCTATCCGAGCTCTCACAACTGCACGAACAAGTTCGGCAGGTGATGCAAGGTGTTGCCCAGGCCTTATTGCCAGCCATCTCCTTGCCAGAAGGCATTGGAGACCTTGCGGAGAAGCTCAAGGGAGGACGGCGGCGCTTCCGATTATGGAAGATATCGGCCTGCCACCGAGGTGCCAGGGAAGCCTGGGCCATGGTGAAGACGTGGTATACCAAGACTGACCCGAACCACATGGACGAGGTCGGACCTGTGGGGCCCGATGGGAAAGAGATCCCCGTTAGCTTAGTGTATGGGCAAGTAGAATTAGCCGCAAAGTATTCCCAACAGGATTGTAGGCTAGACCGCCTGTTGGATGGTATAGAAGAGGAATTTAGTCAGTCTACATGACTATGTAATTAAAGTGACATGTATAATGCCTTCTAGCCGGATTGTAGATCGTTTGTCATGGCGGACCATTTCGCTTCAACCTCAGGACCTGATAGTCCGGAGTGTGTCCGAATACCCGCTTAGTTATATAAGAACCGGGGTATGCGTGGAGACCAGGCATAGGGGTCATTAGTGCTTGAACAAACAAGTGCCCAACTAGTTATGTTATATGACATGGGTAGTAAGAAACATCTTCCAGGGAGAATAGTTCCGTTAGGGGTTCCTTTCCCTGGGTACGCATGCCCTAAAGTGCATGTCCGGACTACGAGCGAAGACGCAGGCAAATACATCTGGGGGCATATATGGAAAATAAATAAAAATAATTTTTTGTTCGCCGACCGTATATTCCCTTAAGAACGCTAGATTTCGGCTTCACCCAGTCTGAGGTACACATCCGGCTGACCCGCCAGTAACAATCGCAGAGGTGCTCCCCTTATGCCCTAGCCGAATTAACGGGAACATAGGGCATAAATACAAGAGCCAGGCAACCCAGATTGGCCAAAATTTAAGTCATATTGATACATATAATGGCGAAGAAAAGGTACATGCGGAAGAATAACACATGTGCGGGGCATGAAGCCCAAATAGATAATTAAGCTTCTGTGTAAGAAGCCCCCAGGTATAAGGAGCGCGGTTAGCGTGTCTATACTGTGCAAGCGAGGCACAAGTTGGCCCTTGAAGGCCTTGAGAAAGTATAAGAGAAAGAAAGAGAAAAAAGACAGATAATGTATATGCAAAAAATGGACAAAGGAAGGTGACGAACATAGAGTCCGGCGCAAGGCGTAGAATCTTCGGAGCCTGGCTGCGTTCCATGGGTTCGGCTCAAGTCGATTATTCGATGCATCCCGCAGACGGTACGCTCCACTGGTCAGAACTTGGTCAATAATTAAGGGACCTTCCCATTTGGGCTCGATCTTGGTCTTTTTCTTCTCCGGCAGGCGTAGAACTAACTCGCCAACGTTATAAGTTTTGGCCCGTACTTCTCTGCTTTGGTATCTGCGAGCCTGTTGCTGATAGAATGCGGAACGGGCTTTTCCCACATCGTGCTCCTCCTCCAGGGTGTCCAGACTGTCCTGCCGATCGAGCTCAGCTTCTCTTTCTTCGTACATGCGCACTCGAGGTGAGTCATGAATTATGTCGCAGGGAAGAACTGCCTCTACGCCGTACACCATAAAGAAGGGTGTGTATCCGGTAATACGATTCGGCGTGGTCCGCAGCCCCCAGAGTACGGAGTCGAGCTCCTCTACCCAGTGCGTGTTAGACTCCTTTAAGGACCGCACTAATCTGGGTCTGATGCCGCTCATGATAAGACCATTTGCTCACTCAACTTGGGCGTTGGTTTGTGGGTGATAGACGGAAGCATAATCGAGCTTGATGCCCATGTTGTTGCACCCGAGTTTTACCTCGTCGGCCGTGAAGTTCGTGTCGTTGTCAGTGATGATGCTGTGGGGGACGCCATAATGGTGTACAACCCCGGATATGAAGTCTATCACCGGTCTGGATTCGGCTGTTTTAATAGGTTTGGCTTCTATCCATTTGGTGAATTTATCCACCATGACCAGTAAGTATCTTTTCTTATGGGATTGTTTGATGGGCGGTGGGTGGCATATGGCTTTGGTTTGCAAAAAGCTGGCAACCGGCGCAGCGTTGGACCAAGTCCTGTGTGACTGCCCGGGCCGTCGGCCAATAAAAACATGTATGAAAGGCCTTGCTTACAAGGGCCCGGGCTGCGGCGTGGTGGCCGCCGAGTCCGGCGTGAATTTCTTCCAAAAGCTTCCGCCCTTCCTCTTCGGAGATGCACCTTTGAAGGACTCCGGTAGTGCTTTTCTTATAGAGCTCTCCCTCGTGGACCCTATAGGCTTTAGATCGCCGCACTATGCAGTGTGCCTCATTTTGGTCCTCGGGAAGTTCCTTCCTTGTTAGGTAGGCCAGGAATGGTTCTGTCCACGGGGCGATGACGACCATTATTACATGGGCTGAAGGTGTTATTTCGGTGGCAGAGCCTCCGATTATGTTAGAGTGTTCGGTATCGGGCATTTTGTATGGGTACTATTGTTACCGGTGTCCCCTTCCCATACCATGGATGGCTTAAACAACCTCTCCAAAAAGATGTTGGCGGGGACCGCATCGTGTTTTGCACCGATGCGGGCGAGGATATCCGCTGTCTGATTGTTTTCCCGAGCCACATGGTGGAATTCGAGCCCCTTGAACCGAGCTGACATCTTTAGGACGGCGTTTTGATAGGCCGCCATCTTCGGATCCTTGGCATCGAAGTCTCCATTTATTTGGGATATTGCGAGGTTTGAATCCCCACGCACCTCCAGGCGTTGAATGCCCATGGAGACTGCCATCCGAAGACCATGCAACAGGGCTTCATATTCGGCTCCGTTGTTGAAGTTTGTATACAGTATCTGCAGTACGTATTGAATGGTATCTCCGGTTGGGGACGACAGGACGACGCCAGCCCCCAGACCAGCCAGCATTTTGGAGCCGTCGAAGTGCATGATCCAATTGCAGTATGCGCCGTACTCTTTGGGGAGTTCGGCTTCCGTCCATTCGGCGACAAAGTTGGCCAATACTTGCGATTTAATGGCTCGCCGAGGTTTTTATGTTATGTCGAACGGGAGGAGCTCAATGGCCCATTTGGCAATCTGGCCTATGGCGTCGCGGTTGTTTATAATATCATTAAGTGGCACTTCTGAGGCTACTGTAATCGAACACTCTTGAAAGTAGTGTCGTAGCCTTTGGGATGCCATCAATACCGCATAGTCTATCTTTTGATAATGTGGGTACCGTGATTTGCATGGGGTGAGGACAGTGGATGCATAATATACCGACTTTTGAAGAGGGAATTTATGCCGTCCGCTTCTCGTTCAACGACGAGCACTGCGCTTAAAACCTGATGAGTTACCGCAATGTATAACAGCATTGGTTGGCCAATGTTTGGCGCGGCCAGGATTGGGTTGGTTGCCAGTATGGCTTTTATTTCTTCCAATCCGGCTGTGGCAGCCTCCATCCACTCGAAGTGTTCGGTGCGCCGAAGGAGGCGATAAAGGGGTAATGCATTTTCTCCTAAGCGGGAGATAAAGCGGCTTAGAGCCGCCACACATCCAGTTAATTTCTGGATTTGTTAGAGGTCTGTTGGGGTAGCCAACTATGACAAAGCTCGGATTTTGGCCGGATTAGCTTCAATTCCTCTACCCAGGAGCTTTCCGGCTGGTACGCCAAAAACGCATTTTTTCGGATTGAGCTTGATGTCGTATGTTCGAAGGTTGTCGAATGTGAGCCTCAAGTCGTCTATTAGAGAGTCGACGTGTTCGGTTTTAACGACCACATCATCTACGTATGCCTCTACTGTTTTGCTGATCTGTTTCTCCAGACATGTCTGAATCATGTGCTGATATGTTGCGCCGGCATTTTTGAGCCCAAAAGGCTTTGTGTTGAAACAGGAGGGGCCGTATGGTGTGATAAATGCCATTGCGGCTTGGTCGGACTCCGCCATCTTAATTTGGTGGTAGCCGGAGTATGCATTGAGGAAACACAATGACTTGTGTCCTGCGGTAGCATCGATAATTTGATCAATGCGGGGGAGGGGGAAGGGATCCTTTGGGCAAGCCTTGTTGAGGTCCTTAAAATCGACACATAGGCACCAGGATTTGTCCTTCTTTGGTACCATCACCAGGTTTGCTAGCCAGTCCGGGTGTTTTATTTCTCTAATGAATCCGGCCTCCAATAACTTGCCTAGTTCCTCTCCCATAGCTTGTCTCTTAGGTTCAGGGAAACGCCGAAGAGCCTGCTTGACTGGCTTGAATCCCCTTAGGATACTGAGGCTGTGCTCAGCTAGCTTGCGTGGGATTCCTGGCATGTCTGAGGGGTGCCAGGCGAATATGTCCCAATTCTCGCACAGGAACTCTTGTAGTGCGGCGTCCACGGCGGGGTTTAACTGTGCCCCGATGGAGGCCGTTTTTGTAGGGTCTGTTGGGTGGACTTGGAATTTGACTATTTCATCCGCTGGTTTAAAAGAGGTGGACTTGGACCTCTTGTCAAGTATCACGTCGTCCCTGTCCACTATGGAGCGTAGCGCAGTTAATTCCTCGGCCGAAAGGGCTTCGGACAATGCCTCAAGGACCAATGCAGCTGTTTTGTTTTCAGTGCGGAGTGCTGTGTCTGGATCACTAGCGAGAGTGATGATTCCGTTGGGCCCGGGCATTTTGAGCTTCATGTACCCATAATGGGGTATGGCTTGGAAGATCGTGAACGCCTCCCATCCTAAAAGGGCGTTGTAACATCCCAAATTTTCAATTTGGAATGTTATACGTAGATCATGCATGCATATCATGATTTAGTGCATTTCTGTTCCGCAATCCTTGAAATCCTAAGCAACTCAAGGACCCACGGAGAGAGTTGGGGATTTCTCGGTTTTCATATTTAATGTTTATCAAATAATGAAACAAGGATTTTGATTTTAATAATTTTTTTCTCCGAAAAATATTTCATATTAAATCAAATGAGTGGAGATAATATGACTTCTCCAAAATGATTGAAATATTGGAGGAAAAATATTAAAATCATTTATTGGATGTTATTTGGTTTTATTCGGATTTTATTTGCATTAGAAAAATTGCACATTTTCAAAATTGCATTTTAGGGCCAAGAAAATGTTCAACACGTCCTAAATATTTTATTTAGACGGTGAAAATTTGTTTTGGCATTTTTAGGTTTTTATTTATTTTTTTAGGATTTTATTTCGGTCGGCGAAGTTTTTTTTAAAAAGGGTTCCCGCGCCGACTGGGCCTAAGGCCCAGCCGCGCCAGGCCGCGCCGCCACCTCCCCCCGCGCGCGCCGCGCTGCCACCGACTCGGACAGAGTCCGAGCCGGACTCCGCCTCCGCCGCTCCGCCTTGCCCCCTACTCCAAGTCGCCTCCCCCCTCCTATATATACGCGCCGCCCGGCCCCCCCACCACCACACCACCACCGCCTCCCGCCGCCTGCCGCCCGCGCCGCCTCCGCCTGCCGCCCGCGCCGCTGCCGCACCCCGCCCAAGCCCTCGCCGGAGGTAGCCGCCGGTTCCAACCGCCGGTTTTTCTAAAAAAAACGTTCGGTTTTAATTTTTTCAAAACCCTAGTTTTCGTTTTTTTAAAATAGATCAGTTTTTCTATGATTTATTTATTTAGCGAGTGTTCGCTCGTTCGTTCGTTTTAACGAACGCGTTATTTGTTTAGATCCAGATAACGAATGTTCATTCGTTAATCTGTTCATCATTTTTCTTTTTATCGGATTTATTCCGCGATTTTTCTGATCATGATTTCTGATCCGATCTTAATATCTGTTTATCTTTTCGCTCGTTTATTAGAATCATGCGAATCAAGCGCCTGGAGTTTCGTCTCGAAACCCTCTTTTCGATTAATAACTCACACAAGTTTTTGTTATTGCAAAATTTGACTTAAGTTCAGATTAGTAAACGAAGTGGTTTTCTTTCTCCGTTTGACTTTCGTTGCTTCGTTTGATTTGATTCTTTTTGCGTGCCGGAGTTCTTAAGTTGAACTTTCTTGTCAACCTCTCTTATTTGAGTTTTGCTTGTGCATCGTTGCTTGTTACTTATGTATGTTATTGTCTGCTTGCGATAGAATTCCCCGAGTGCGAAGCGTGTTACTACGAGTCTCTAGGATTCGCGGATCGTCAGCAAGGCAAGTAACACGTTGATCATATCCCATTATTACCCAGTTTTTATGCATTAGTTCCAATCCTCAAACATTGCATGATTGGGATGTCATTAACTTGTGGGTTGGGAAGTAGTTGCTGAGGTAGAACCTATTGCCCTATTATATTCAAACCCTTGGGAGTTACTTCTACGTATTGCTTATATTGCTATGCTATGCTCGTAGACATGGTTTGGGTTTGAGTGAAATTCATGAAAGATGTGAGATTGTTAATTAATGGTTCAACTTAAGGTGGCAACTTAATCAAACAACTGGGTGGATTGAGGCACTTGGGGAACCCAGTGTTGTTTGTATTTTTTTTGGAAATCCCGGGGTACCCGTGTGATCTTCCTATGGACCGCCACCCAGGCTCAAAGGGAACTGAGATGATTCATGCTAGAAACTTCCGTGTGCAGCCATAAGCTATTATGGGCTCTTGCATAGTTGAGTAAGTTACGTGAAGCTCTTGAAGAGGTAGATCAGCAGGTAGTGGGTTTTGTAGGTTTGGTATGGTCTACCCGGAGTAGAGAGTTAACGTTTCTCAAAAGACTGTGTCTCGGTCATCCGTTTCTCAAACCCCCTGTAGTGCGAGAAATCCAACGGAGGCGATCGAGTCTTGTGGGGAAAAGTGCGCAAACCTGTGCAGAGTGTACAATCTAATCATGGTTAGCCGTGTCCCCGGTTATGGACAATTCTTGAGTATCTAGTACTTGGGTTATCACATGTATCTCACCATGTTTAATTAATACTGTTGGGTTGTTAATCAATTCAATTGGGATTGAGTTGGAGGTACGTTCTCAATGATGTTTCAACCACCATGATAGTACAAAGGAAATAATATTCCTTTGTTGTAGGAAAAAATTGGCTTTTCGCAAAAACTATAAACATAGAGCTTTCCACCAGCTAGAAATGCATTTAGTGATAGCATTATTCTGTTTCTACTCTACTGTGTTATATTGCCAGCATATTCCATGTGCTGACCCGTTTTCGGGCTGCAACGTATCATGTTGCAGACTTTTCAGATGAAGAGTAAGGTTCGTTAGGTCGTTGCCGTGCAGCTCAGCTATGCCGTTGGAGTTGATGGACTCACCTTACCTTCCAAGCCTTTCGCTGTTATCGCATTAGATGGCCTTAAGCCATATTATTGTAATAAGTTCTCTTTGGAGACATTCGATGTAATAGTGTGTGATTGCTACTCTGTCATAAATCCTTCGAGTATTGTGTGTGTCAGCATTACCGATCCAGGGATGACACTGAAGCACAGAGACTTGACAATCTGAGGTCGGGTCGCTACAAGATGGTATCAGAGCACACGCTGAGTGTAGGACACGACCACTAAGATAAACCCTAGGTCACACTTCTCTTCTCATTTCTGACTCCTCTCCATTTTCTACTCTTTAGGATGACGGAGATGAAGAACAAGTTTGCACAACCGGATGAAGACACACCTTTTGGACGCCACTTGAAGGAAGTCACTAGGTACTTGAACATTGGAATACCAAGCTTCACCGGGACGTACAACGCCACTTTATCTGAAGAGGAGCGTCGGATGATTCAAGTACAAGTTCCAGGAAGGACGTTCTCGCCAACTTCTAAACCCATAGAATTTTCCTTCGACACACCAACCTGGAGTTTAGGAAAGAGTATGGCAGCTCACATCACCATGGGACACATTGGAGAAGTTTACAACAGGGAGCTTAAGGACACTATCTGCCAAATATGTGGGCGCCGAGACGAGCAATGGGAAGTAATCAACACTAAGAAGGATAGATCCATTGCAGCTTTCATCCAGGAGTTAAACCAGCACATTCGACGTCAGGAGAACCAGATGTGTGCGGACATGATGGACTTGAAGAAGGCGAAGACTAGGATCATCGAGCTGGAGGAAGAACTCAAGTTTACCCGCGATGGATATGAGGAGGAAATCAAGACCCTATTGGAGAAGAATGACGACTTAGTCAAGAAGATCAGAGTATTCATGGGAGGACCAGCACCAATAGAAGGAGAAGTAGAACCCAAGGAAATACGCCCCGAGGACTACATCATCATCGACGACACCGACTCCGACCCTAGTGATGATGACTTTGGAGACGAAGCTGGAGCAGACATCATGGAGTCTTCCACCGATCAAAATTTCTAGATGACTACCATATATTAGTAGTATTTCCCCCATGTATATAGTAGTAGTGAGCACTTTTGTGATAGTACTAGACCGTTTGTATGCCCTTGCTTGATTGATTGAGTGAAATGATTGTGTTTGTCTCATGTGCATATGGGTAGTGCTTTCTCATTAGACCCCTTTTCTATTCTAATCTCTTCCATCTAAACCCATCAGATGCCTCCGAGATGTGACACCGGTTTTGCCTTTCCGCCGGAGCTCACCCAATTGATCCAACAGCAGAATGCTTTGATGCAATTGCTAGTTCAGAACCAGGGCAACAACAACAACAACCCACCGCCAGTTGACAACCTAGCCCGTTTTCTAAGGTTACAGCCGCCGGTGTTTTCCAGTAGCACCGAACCTATAGTTGCTGATGATTGGCTACGCCGAATTGGGAGGGAGTTGAACACCACAGGTTGCACAGATGATGAGAAGGTGTGCTTTGCCGCACATCAATTGGATGGACCGGCAGCCTCATGGTGGGAGAATTACACAACCACTTTTCCTATAGCCAATGTCACTTGGGACCAGTTCCAGCAAGCTTTCCGCACAGCCCATGTCTCAACTAGAGCTATGCAGATGAAGAAGCGGGAGTTTCACAACCTACACCAGGGGAACCGTACTGTGGCTCAGTACGTGGATGAGTTTACCAAGTTATCACGCTATGCCCCTGATGATGTGGCCACAGATGCCGTGAAGCAGGAGAAGTTTATGGAAGGGCTGAATGATGAGATGAGCATGCAGTTGATGGTGGCAACCTTCAACAACTACCAGGAGTTGGTAGATAAGGCTCTTATGATTGAAGGGAAACAACAGCAGATTGAGAGCCGCAAGAGAAAGTATGGACAAGGGAAGTATAACTCAGGAGCTCAGCAGAAGCCTCGCCTAATCCCGAACTCGGGAGGACTTGTTCATAACCATGGAGGTCACAACCACACTGGAGGAGGATCACATAACCAAAGTGGTGCTAAGAATGGGAATGGGAACGGAGCTAACAACAATCAGAACCGCTCCAACCCGTCCACTCCCGCCAAAAGAGACTTAAGTCAGGTTACCTGTTTTAAGTGCGGGAAGACAGGGCACTATGCCAATGATTGCCCCGAAGGAAGGAATGGAAACGGAAATGGAAGCGCTGGGAAGAAGCCCAATCCATTCAACAAAGGACAAGTGAACCACGTTAACGTGGAGGAGGTTGAAGAGTAGCCGGACTCGTTAATAGGTAAGTTTTTGGTTAAGTCATTTACCACTCTTGTTCTTTTCGATACTGGTGCATCGCATTCATACATAGCAAGGGGATTCGTGGATAAGTTTAAACTACCAACCCAAACCCTTAGGACCCCTCTTTTAGTGAGTTCACCGGGAGCAGAATATATGGCTAGCCGATGGTGTGACCAGATACCCTTAACCATTGGCACACATGTGTTTCCGTCCGACCTAATTATCTTGGAGTCGCAAGGATTGGATGTAATATTGGGTATGGACTGGATGTCAAGGTATGGAGGAAGCATTGACTGTGCGAGTAAGTCAATTTATCTCACCACCCCGGAGGGAAAAAGGATTAAGTATGTGTCTAGGCATGTGCCTAAAAGGAGCCAAGTGAATGCCATTACGGGAGTTGTTCAGGAGGAAGTGCCGGTAGTAAAGGATTACCCGGATGTTTTCCCAGAGGAGTTACCAGGCATGCCACCGGACAGAGATATTGAGTTTTTTGATAGAGCTGTTACCAGGAACAGGACCAATACCCAAGAGACCCTATCGGATGCCCGCGAATGATCTGGAGGAAAATAAGAAATAGATCAAGGAGTTATTGGAGAAATGATACATCCAAAGGAGTTCATCACCTTGGGGAGCCCCAGTACTTTTGGTTGAGAAGAAAGATAAATCCCTAAGGATGGTTGTTGATTATCGAGCCTTGAAGTGACGATAAAGAACAAGTACCCACTGCCGATGATCAGCGATCTGTTTGATCAGTTGCAAGGAGCTAAAGTGTTCTCAAAGATCGATTTACGATCAGGGTATCATCAGTTGAAGATACGAGAGAAGGACATACCAAAGACGGCGTTCACAACGCGATATGGATTATACGAGTACATGATCATGTCATTTGGACTGACTAACGCCCCTGCCTCTTTCATGAGCATGATGAACAAGGTGTTCATGGAGTATTTGGACAAGTTTGTTGTGGTGTTTATTAATGATATCATGGTATACTCGAAGAACGAGGAGGAGCACAAAGAACATTTGCGTTTAGTACTCGAGAAGCTCAAGGAACACCTGTTGTGTGCTAAGTTTAGCAAATGCGAGTTTTGGCTGAAGGAAGTCGGATTCCTTGGACATGTTATATCAGGAGAAAGTATAGCAGTAGACCCCAGCAAGATTCGGTCAGTCACTGAATGGTTGGCACCCACCTCAGTTAGCGAGATCCTCAGTTTTCTTGGACTCGCAGGATACTACCGGAGATTCATTGAGAATTTTTCCAAGATTGCAAAACCAATGACTGAACTATTGAAGAAGGATACCAAGTTTAAATGGACAGAAGATTGTGAAGCAAGTTTCCAGGAGTTGAAGAAACGTTTGACTACAGCCCCGGTGCTAGTACTGCCAGATATACATAAGGAGTTCCAAGTGTATTGCGACGCATCTCGCTTAGGACTTGGATGTGTGCTTATGCAGGACGGAAGAGTTGTTTCGTATGCCTCACGACAACTAAAACCTCATGAGTTGAATTATGCTACACATGATTTGGAGCTAGCAGCCGTAGTGCATGCGTTGAAGACTTGGAGACATTACCTTATTGGAAACCATTGTGATGTGTACACGGATCACAAGAGTTTGAAGTACATCTTCACCCAGAAGGAGCTGAACCTTAGGCAGAGGAGATGGTTGGAGCTTATAAAGGATTATGACATGAAGCTACACTATCATCCAGGAAAGGCCAATGTCGTAGCAGACGCATTGAGTCGGAAGAGTTATGCTAATATCCTTGAAAGGACTGCCGAAGGAATTAGAAAAGGACATCATGGAACTTCGATTAGAGATTGTACCTAGAAGGTTCATTGCCACAATGGAGGTTCAGTCGACATTGCTGGACAAGATTCGGGAAGCTCAGAAAGATGATAAAGAGATTGCTGAGATAAAGGAGAAGATGGGCAAAGGAAAGGCCAAAGGTTTTCGTGAGGATGAGCACGATACCCTATGGTTTGAGGACCGAATTTACGTGCCCAATAATCAGGAGATCAGGGAGTTAATACTTCAAGAGGCGCATGACTCACCATAGTCGATACACCCCGAAAACACCAAGATGTATTTGGATTTGAAGGAACATTTCTGGTGGACTGGTATGAAGAAGGATATTGCCGAGTATGTAGCCATATGTGATGTATGTCAAAGAGTTAAGGCAGAACATCAGAAGCCAGCAGGACTGTTATAGCCTATGCCGATACCCGAATGGAAGTGGGATAAATTTGGCATGGGCTTTATCACCGGATTACCCAGGACTAAAGCAGGATATGACTCCATATGGGTAGTAGTTGATCGTTTGACCAAAGTAGCTCCTATACAAGTGCAAAGTTGGCCAAGATATATATGTCCAGGATCGTATGTATGCATGGAGTTCCGAGGACCATCGTATCGGATCGAGGAACACAGTTTACTTAAAAGTTTTGGCATCAGTTACACCAGACTTTGGGAACGAGATTGGAGTTCAGTACAGCATTTCACCCGCAGACAGATGGACAGACTGAGAGAGTCAATCAAATCTTGGAGGACATGTTGAGAGCCTGTGCGCTAGATTATGGATCTAGTTGGGATGACAATTTGCCATATGCAGAGTTCTCATACAACAATAGCTACCAAGCCAGTTTGAAGATGGCACTGTTTGAAGCCCTGTATGGACGCAGGTGCAGAACACCGTTGATGTGGGATGAGGTAGGAGACCGACAGTTGTTTGGACCAGACTTGATTAAAGAATCTGAGGAGAAGGTAAAATTGATCCGAGACCAACTGATGATTGCTCAGTCCAGGCAGAAGAGTTATGTAGACTCAAAACGCAAGGAGGTAACCTACGAAATTGGAGATAGAGCATATCTGCGAGTATCGCCCTTGCGAGGAGTGAAACGTTTTGGAGTTAAGGGAAAGTTAGCCTTTTGTAGGACCGTATCGCATTTTGGAACGGATGAGAGAAGTTGCCTACAAGTTGGAGTACCTGAGGGACTGTCAAGAGTCCACGATGTGTTCCACGTTTCACAGCTGAAGAAGTGTCATGCTGAGATGGCTGATATACCATTAAGAGATACAGTACCCTTGGAGGCGATTCAGTTGGACAATGATTTGACTTACGAGGAGAAGCCAGTTAAGATTCTTGAGTTTGCTAGAAGAGTCACACGTAGTAAGGTTATCAAGTTTTGCAAAGTTCGGTGGAGCCACCATACCGAGGATGAAGCCACCTGGGAACGAGAGGATGATGTCCGCAAGGACCACCCATACCTATTTTCTAGCCAACCCGAATCTCGAGGGCGAGATTCATCTTAAGGGGGGTAGGTTTGTAACATCCCAAATTTTCAATTTGGACTGTTATACACAGATCATCCATGCATATCATGATTTAGTGCATTTCCGTTTCGCAATCCTTGAAATCCTAAGCAACTCAAGGTCCCACAGAGAGAGTTGGAGATTTCCGGGTTTTCATATTTGATGTTTATCAAATAATGAAACAAGGATTTTGATTTTAATAATTTTTCTCTTTGAAAAATATTTCATATTAAATCAAATGAGTGGAGATAATATGACTTCTCCAAAATGATTGAAATATTGGAGGAAAATATTAAAATCATTTATTGGATGTTATTTGGTTTTATTCGGATTTTATTTGCATTAGAAAAATTGCACATTTTCAAAATTGCATTTTAGGGCTAAGAAAATGTTCAACACGTCCTAAATATTTTATTTAGACGGTGAAAATTTGTTTTGGCATTTTTAGGTTTTTATTTATTTTTTTAGGATTTTATTTCGGTCGGCGAAGATTTTTTTTTTAAAAAAGGGTTCCCGCGCCGACTGGGCCTAAGGCCCAGCCGCGCCAGGCCGCGCCGCCGCCTCCCCGCGTGCGCGCCGCGCCGCCACCGACTCGGACAGAGTCCGAGCTGGACTCCGCCTCCGCCGCCGCGCCTTGCCCCCTACTCCAAGTCGCCCCCCTCCTATATATACGCGCCGCCCGGCCCCCCCACCACCACACCACCACCGCCTCCCGCCGCCTGCCGCCCGCGCCGCCGCCGCCTGCCGCCCGCGTCGCCGCCGCACCCCGCCCAAGCCCTCGCCGGTGGTAGCCACCGGTTCCAACCGCCATTTTTCTGAAAAAACCGTTCGTTTTTTTCAAAACCCTAGTTTTCATTTTTTTAAATAGATCGGTTTTTCTCCGGTTTATTTATTTAGTGAGTGTCCGCTCGTTCGTTCGTTTTAACGAATGCGTTCTTCGTTTAGATCCAGATGATGAACGTTCGTTCGTTAATCTGCTCGTCGATTTTCTTTTTATTGGATTTATTCCGCGATTTTTCTGACCGCGATTTCTGATCCGATCTTATTTTCTGTTTATCTTTTCGCTCCTTTATCAGAATCAGGCGATTCAAGCGCCTGGAGTTTCTTTCGCCGTTTATCTCGAAACCCTCTTTCCCGTTAATCAACTCAAACAAGTTTTTGTTATTGTAAAATTTGACTTAAGTTCAGATTAGTAAACGAAGTGGTTTTCTTTCGCCGTTTGACTTTCGATGCTTCATTTGATTTGATTCTTTTTGCGTACCGGAGTTCTTAAGTTGAACTTTCTGGTCAACCTCTCTTATTTGAGTTTTGCTTGTGCATCGTTGCTTGTTACTTATGTATGTTATTGTTTGCTTGCGATAGAATTCCCGGAGTGCGAAGCGTGTTACTATGAGTCTCTAGGATTCACGGATCGTCAGCAGAGGC
Organism: Triticum urartu; assembly: GCF_056163025.1. Lineage (NCBI taxonomy): Eukaryota > Viridiplantae > Streptophyta > Magnoliopsida > Poales > Poaceae > Triticum > Triticum urartu. The sequence goes on along the minus strand of NC_141875.1, from coordinate 277,975,592 downwards.
AAGTAACACTTTGATCATATCCCATTATTACCCAGTTTTTATGCATTAGTTCCAATCCTCAAACATTGCATGATTAGGATGTCATTAACTTGTGGGTTGGGAAGTAGTTGCTGAGGTAGAACCTATTGCCTTGTTATATTCAAACCCTTGGGAGTTATTTCTACGTATTGCTTATATTGCTATGCTATGCTCGTAGACGTGGTTTAGGTTTGAGTGAAATTCATGACAGATGTGAGATTGTTAATTAATGGTTCGACTTAAGGTGGCAACTTAATCAAACAACTGGGTGGATTAAGGCACCTGGGGAACCCAGTGTTGTCTGTATTTTTTTTGGAAATCCCGGGGTACCCGTGTGATCTTCCTATGGACCGCCACCTAGGCTCAAAGGGAACTGAGATGATTCATGCTAGAAACTTCCGTGTGCAACCACAAGCTATTTTGGGCTCTAGCATAGTTGAGTAAGTTACGTGAAGCTCTTGAAGAGGTAGATCAGCAGGTAGTGGGTTTTGTAGGTTTGGTATGGCCTACCCGGAGTAGAGGGTTAACGTTTCTGAAGCACTGTGTCTCGGTCATCCGTTTCTCAAACCCCCAATAGTGCGAGAAATCCAACGGAGGCGATCGAGTCTTGTGGGGAAAAGTGCGGAAACCTCTGCAGAGTGTACAATCTAATCATGGTTAGCCGTGTCCCCCGTTATGGACAATTCTTGAGTATCTAGTACTTGGATTATCACATGTATCTCACCATGTTTAATTAATACTGTTGGGTTGTTAATCACTTTAATTGGGATTGAGTTTGGGGTACCTTCTCAATGATGTTTCAACCACCATGATAGTTAAATAAAAAAAATCTATACCTTTGTTGTAGGGAAAAATTGGCTTTTCGGAAAACCTATAACCATAGAGCTTTCCACCAGCCAAATATGCATGTAGTGATAGCATTATTCTGTTTCTACTCTACTGTGTTGTCGGTGTTCTGGGAACGGGGGTCCCCAGACTTGCCTGTCTGCGGCCTGCGGCGTGGCTCAAGTGGGGGCCCGACACGGCCCACCTTCATCAACACAAGACTCAAGACCCTCGCGAGGGGCCAAGCCTCGCGAGGCAGATAACACGGCGCATCCTCAGGAGCAGCCTCATCAGGCTGGCTCACGAGGAGGAGGAGGCATCAAGGCGGGGTACCTCGTGAGGTGCCCATGACGTGAGCCATGACGACTAGGGGCGCCAGGCGGGCGCGAGTGCGCGCAGCGTCCTTCTTTCCTCTTCGGTGCAAAGGGGACAAGCGCAGCCGCGGAGTACCAAGGCATCAGGCAAAGGTTGCCACATGGGTGCAACGAGACCAGGACCAGGAGGACTACGAGACGAAGGTCACCATGGAGCCCAGCACGGCATCTTCACCAGAGCCTTTGCAGGCGAAGACTGCTTTTGTCAGGATAGATGTACTAGCTGTCCTCCTTCAAATTATCCTGCCATTGTTGGATCCCTTCCCGCTCAATATTTGGGAAGAGGACTAGGGCCTCTATAAATAGGACTAGCCACCCACATTGCAGGGGGATTGGGGATTCGGGATTCGATTAGAGGGATCGCTTTTGGCCATAGACAAGAGCGAGAGAGAGAGAGAAAGCTGGCTGCGTTCCCCCTAGCAGTTCATCTCCCTAGCCAAGAACAGACCCTCGCGAGGCTGTTCTTCCTTGTATTGTTCATCCTCACCAGCCCCAAGAGGCAATCCACAAACCACACACTGGAGTAGGGTATTACACCACAACAGTGGCCCGAACCAGTATAAATCTTGTGTCTCTTGTGCATTTCTTTCAGTAGTTTAGATCCTTGTGAGACGGAGAGGTTGAAGGCGTAATCTCCGCGCGCACCACGGTGTTCGAACCTTAACGGTCTGTCGGAACCCGAAATCCGACATTTGGCGCGCCAGGTAGGGGTGTGCCGGAACTCGTCTTCCACCACTCCGCTCTCCTCCGTCCGTCGCATCCATGTCTGACGCTCGTCGGGCCCGCGCCGAGCGCCGGGCCGCCATCGCTTCTCGCGTCGCCCAGACGGCCCCCGTCGGTGGGCGTCCACGTCGTTCCCCGTCGCCCGCCGTCAACTCCGCCACCGGCCCTGCGGGGGGCGAGCAGCAAGCATCATCTCAGCACCCGTCCGTGCGGCAGGACGGCCGCACCGCTTCTCCGTCGCTCGCGCCGGCCGGCTCTTCGTCCCGCGCGCTCCGCGCACCCTTGGAGGCTCGAGCCGCGTCGCCGAGCACGTCCGCGCCGCAGGGGGCTCTCCTGCGCCGTCCGCTCCGCTGCGCCGCACTCCGCCCCGTGTGGGCAACGAAGCTCAGGGGGCGTACCAGCCGCCTCCTTTCCAAGAAGACGCCATGGCTCCAAGGCACGTGGCCCCTAGGCGGAACCGCTCCGCCAGGTGCCAGCGCAGCAAGAACGAAGCTGCCAAGAAATCCCTCGCCCGCAAGGGGCTGCCCGGGCGCTCCCAGCTCCTGCTCCAGCACGCCAAGACCCCGCCCTACTCCAAGCTGCGGCGCGTGGGGACCCTCAAGACCGAGCTCTCCACCAACCGAGGCCTTTCGTGGCCACCGCGGGCTGCCTCGCTTACACCGCAGAGCTGCGCAGCGTCGCGTGGGCCGGCAAGTTCAAGCCAGATCTGCCTCCGCGCTACGATGGCACAACTGATCCCGCTGAGTTCCTCCAGCTCTATTTGCTGGGCATCGAGGCTACTGGAGGGGACGAGAAAGTCATGGCGAACTGGTTCCCCATGGCGCTGAAGGAAGGAGCTCGCACCTGGCTCCTGAATCTGGCTCCAGGAACGATCTCCTCCTGGGACCAGATGCGCACCCGCTTCGTCGCCAACTTCCAAGGTACTCGCGATCGGCTGCCCGCCGTGAGCGATATGCGCCGCATCAAGCAACAACCTGGAGAGACCCTGCAGAAGTACATCCAGCGCTTCAACAGTGCTCGCCTCAAGATCCCCAAGGTGTCCGAGGAGGCCATCATCTCGGCCTTCTCCGATGGCGTGCGCGACGTCAAGATGAAGGAGGAGCTGGCAATGCATGAGGACCTCTGCACCTCCCTGGAGTTGTTCAACTTGGCGAACAGATGCGCCAGGGCTGAGGAGGGGCGCCTCTCCCTCCTCGAGCTGCCTACTGCGGACCCAGAAGAGAAGAAGCCCAAGGCCAAGGACGTGAAGCGCAAGGGGGCTGCCGTGCTCGCAGCCGAACCAGACATCAAGCGTGGCAGAGATCTACCCGACTCCTCCAGAGGCAGCCGGTACTGCGTATACCACGACCTCCACACCCACAACACCAACGAATGTCAAGAGCTCCGCGCCGTGCGAGAAGGAAGGATCGGCCATCGCCCTGACCGGGCTGACCGGGGCTACGGCCGAGGAGGAGGAAGAAACCCAGGGCGCTGGGAAGACCGCGGCCCGCGCCAGGGGTGGCGCGACCAACCTCGCGAGGACCGCTGGCGAGACCTGCCTCGCGAGGGGGACTGGAGGGATCAGCCTCGCGAGGATAGCCCTCACGGCAACGCAAGCCTGCCTCCTCTGCCACCTCCACCAAGAAGGAACGAAGACCGCCATCAGGACGAGGGGGCTGGGGGCTTCCAGGAGCCGCGCGCAATCGCCTGCATCCTGGGTGGAGCTCAAGCCCCAGCCTCCCAACGCATCTTCAAGCAGTTCGCCCGCGAGGTGAATGCAGCTGTCCCCAAGCTCGAGGCAACGCGCCCCCTCAAGTGGTCGGCGTGCGCCATCACGTTCAGCTCAGCGGACCAGCTCAAATGCTCGGCCACAGCCGGAGTCCTCCCGATGCTATGCGCCCCAGTCATCAGCAACATGCTGGTCACCAAGACCCTCATCGATGGAGGGGCAGGACTCAGCGTCCTGTCCGTGGAGACCTTCAACAACCTCCAAGTGCCCTATGACCAGCTTCAGCCAACCAAGCCATTCTCCGGAGTCACCGACGGTTCCACAGTCCCGATCGGGCAGGTCCGCCTCCCTGTCACCTTCGGAGCCCGCAGCAACTACCACACCGAGCTCATTGACTTCGACGTCGCCAACATCCACCTACCGTACAACGCCATCCTCGGGTACCCAGTGCTGGCCAAGTTCATGGCCGTGACTCACCATGGCTAAAACGTCCTCAAGATGCCCGGGAGTGGCGGCGTCATCACCGTGCCCTGTGAAGAGAGAGATGCACTGTGTTCCCTGGAGCGAGCCTTTTAGGCCGCGTCACTTGAAGACCCAGATCGCGAAAGCAGGAGGCTTCCGGAGACCGCCCCCAAGAAGAAGAAGATGTCGCTAGGTTCGGCCCCTCAGGAGGCAGGCACCTCAGGGCCCGTGTCTGCTCGGGAGGACCCTCCCTCCATCCCATAGGAAAGTGCGCCCGGCGCCCTCCTCAGGCAGGGCTCGGGGGCTCTCACCTGGAGGGCCACCGACCTAGCCAGGGTCACGAGGGAGGCGCTTGGGCACCATGTGGAGGCGTGCTTCAAAGCACGTCTCCCTCAAGGAGGAGCCAGGCGAGGAAGACCAGACCAGCAAGAGTTTGTCAGCGAGGCCGTTCAAGAGCTACAGGAGGCAAGGATCATGAGAGGTTGCCGTCGCCCACCAGCTGTGCCCCCATATCCAGGCGAGGATGGTGGGCTGCGCGTCTGCGTTGACGTACCCGGGCTCAATCAGATCGCCACGACGGGGCGCCTCTGGCCCTCGCGAGTGGGGCGCTGCGGAGGACCACCCCACAGCCATGTTCGCATGCCTTACGGCCTGCCGAGCGTGGCTGCGGCGTACCAGCACCTCACGAGGGGCATCAGGGATGCTCAGGAAGACAGGCGCTCCGCAGCACTGATGGAGATGAAGGCAGCTCGCGAGGAGCCACCAGTGCCTCCGGAGCCTCCCGAGGCCCCGGGGCCTGGGGGCTCGTGAGGGTCAGCTTCCGCAGCCCACCGAGCCTACTGCACCAACACCACTTCGCCAACGACATCCTTAGGTGACGTCTTCCAAGTTCCATTCCCAGCCGGGAGCGCCCTCCTAGGGTTGCATCGCTCCCAGGCCGCGTGGGTCCGTCCCTGCGGCGTGTATCTGCGTTTATCTTTCCGTCAACTAGTTTACCTTGTTGGGGGCGCCCCTCGGGCTGCATCCTCCCCAAGCCGCTGGGGCTAGGCCCAGCGGCGTGTATCTCTATCACGCTTATTTCCAACTATGCATTCGCCTATCATGCATGGTTATTTGATGCCTGCCCACAGCATCCCATCTTCTCCATGTCGACTACTTGCACGTTAAAGGGGGGGTGCCTGAGCATCGCGACTCACGGCTCCTACTGGCTCAACAGCCCTCACCCTCTGGTCTTGTCCACGGCATCGCGACCTGGCATACCAGCGATGGTCGAGACAAGCTCGAGGGCCGGGACCTGAGGACGTAGAGTACCGGCATGTAACCAACTTCTGCAGGGACACATCTCAAGATATGGCCCAGTGCCGGGCGCAACCCGCCCAGAGGTAGGGCCTCGTGAGTACCGCGCTGGCTCACAGGTGCCCAGATACACCTCACCTAGCTCTACCGTGTCAGTCACGTGTCAGGGCGGGGCTGTATACGCCCTGAGGGCTCCTCCCGAAGGGGAGCCCCCTCCCATGTACCAGTGGAAGCACCATGCTCCGCGCTGGCTGACGACACTGCCGAGGAGCGGCTATGCCCGTACACATACGGAAGCGCTATGCTCCGCGCTGGTGATAAACAACTGAGGGTGGCCTCCGGACCGCGTTAACCTCAGGGAGCCCAGAGCTCATGGCTGGCCTCATCGCAACGCCTCCCCTTGGGAGCGCCGCGCGAGGGGGCTGCGCACGGGGGCTACGGCTGGGTCACGCCCAGACGTACACCGCCCAGCCAGGCCCCTCGGGCCTGGCTCGCTGCGCGTCTCTCCCCGAGCGGAGCCAAGGTACGATGGCCGTTTGCGCGTCAAGGGGGACCCCTGGGCATCGCGACCCAGGGGCCTAACTGGTCCCGTAGCCCCTCACTCCTTAGTTCCGAAAGGCTATGCTGGGTGAGGTACGCGCGGGGCCGGGCTCTGCAGACGTAGAACGGTAATCACACTTACATCTGGCTTCATCACCCACCATTTGCGCGTCAAGGGGGGCTCCTGAGCATTGCGACTCAGGAGCCTAACTGGCTCCATAGCCCCTCACTCCTTAGTTCCGAAAGGCTATGCTGTGTGAGGTACGCGCGGAGTCGGGCTCTGCAGACGTAGAACGGAAGATACACCTACATCATGCTTCCCTACTTGTTGTTCGTGCGCCAAGGGGGACTCCTGAGCATCGCGACTCAGGAGCCTAACTTGTCACGTGGCCCCTCACTCCTTTGGTCCCGTCCTGGTTTCCGGTCGAAGCTAATGTTGGGTGAGGCATGTGCGGGGCCGGGCTCTGCCGGCGTAGAACACAAGCAAGTAGGGAAGAAAAGCATAAAATCCAAGGAATTTAAAAGCAAATATTACAATCCATACTGCCGTCTTAGTACCAAACGCAAGTTTAAATGCCTCCCCGAGGCGTGATACATGTGCAGGAACTGAAAAAAGAGCATGGATGGAACAGAGTCACTTGTCGGCAGCGCCTTGCTTCGGCCTGGTGCTGAAGGCCCGGAACTTCTCCAGCAGCGCCTCCGCGCGCCCCTTCACGGCTTCGACAGCGGCGGCGGCACCCTCGCCGCTCACTGGTTCCAGCAGGCCGTCAAGGTCGGCGTTGGGATCGCGGAGGTGGATGTGGGCGAAGACCCGCGTCAGCGCAGCAGAAGACAGGACTTGCGCCTCGGCCTCGGTCGCGGGGCTGATGCCGAGGGCGACGTCCCCAAGAGCTTTAACCAGGAAGTGAAGCAGCTTGGCGGGGCCGTCCCCGTCACCAGCTAGTGGGCTGTCCAAGCTGCTCTCGTAAAGCATCTTCAGCGAGGCGCGGGCCTCCTTCTCCATGTCCGCGAAGGCCACGCGATCCTCGGCGAGGACTCGGGCCTTGGCGTCCAGCTCGGCCTTCGTCACCTCCAGCTCCTTCTTCAGCGCGTCTAGGCGGTCGCGGCGCTTCTTGAGCTTGGCTTCCCGGTCCCCGAGCGCCGCCTCGCGCGCCTTCGCCCCCTTCTCCTGCTCCTAGCAAAGACGAACCTCCTCCGTGAGCTGGCTCCGCAGGCCCTGCAGCTCGTCCTCCAGCGCCTTGCAACGATCGCGGACTTCGACCACTCCCCCAGGGCTGAGTCCCGAGCAGCCTTCGCCTCGAGGACGGCCCGCCTCTCCTCGTCACAGGCCGTCGAGGCCTGAACCAACGCCGCCCGAATTGAAGCATCGGAGCGAATCCACCCCGAAGCCAGTTCCAGGCGCCCGGCCACCAGGCGAGGGTCGGTGTAGAGAAGATCCTGCCGCAGCCGGTCCAGCTTAGCAACGGCGTGCTCCAGGATGGAAGAAGAAGGTGGAGGAACATCCGTGTGCTCCAAGACAACAGGACGAGCTGAGGAAGCAACGGTCAGTGGAACGGGAGGAGAAGGTAGTGGCGGCGAGGCCGCCGTGTCCCGAGGCGGGGTCCGCTGCGTCTCCGCGACCGTAGCAGTGGCACCAGACGAGGGCACTTCAGGAGTTGCTTGGGCCATGGGGGCTGAGCTCGCCCCCGCCAGCATGGCCAGACCTCCTGAGGGCGACCGGGCAGGAGAAGCCCGCGCACCATGGTCACCCCCCTCCACAGGTGGAGTTGCTATGGATGAAGCCTCAGGAGCCCGCTTTGGCTTCTTCGCCATGGGCGCCCGCCTACTCAAGAGAAGCAATCATCAAGCCTCGTTGGCGGAACGAGAAACAAAAGAACAAGGACCAAGCGCTTACGAGTCATCGCGGGCGGGCTCGGGCAGCTTCCGGCCCAACTTCAAGCCAAACAGCCGGCTGGAAGGGTCGACCTTGGAAGCAGAAGGCGCGTCTGCGGACTGCCTTGGGGCAGGGGCAGACCCGCAGGGGATCAGCCCGGTCCTGTCCTTCTTCGGGATCGGGGGCGAGCTCCCACTGCCCAGCACGTCATCATTATCATCATCATCATCATCATCGCTCGGCGAAAGGCGGAGAGTACGGGGCGAGCGCCGACGGAGGGGAGCCCTCGACTCCCCATCGGTCGCCCTAGAATCGGGCCCCTCTCCCCGCTCCTCTTCGTCCTCCTCCTCACTGGAGTCGCCGGAGGGCACGTCCACCGGTCCTCCAGAAGACGCCACGGGCACGAGCCCGTCCCCGTTGAAAACGGGCATGGACTTCACCACCCGCTTCCAGTCGTCGTGGAGGAACAAGGGCTTGGGAGCTCCCTCAAACATTGCCACCGCGCTCCCGACCAGAGATTGAAGAACCGCGTTCACATCCTCTTCGCCCACAGGCTCGGGGCTCAGATGAGGCCTCCATATTGGAAGAGAGTACCGCCGGAGTGGAGCCAGCTGCTGCTCCAAGAACTCCCTCAGCAGTGACGCACCGGTCAACTTCGCTGTCTCCAAGCAGGCCGGCCTCAAGTCCGCGTCCATCTTCTCCAACACCAGCTTCGCGCGGGGATCCGTGAGATCCTCCCGGAGCCAGTCGCCGGCGCTCACGGGCTGCTCCATGGGCAAGATCAGCCGAGGGTGGATGCGTCCGGCATCTACCAAGACCCACTTGTTCCGGAAGCCCTCAGCCCTCTTCCCGGGACCTGAGATGGCATTGGTGCTGCCACACGCAATGAAGCTTGCGCACGCGGAAGGAGAACTGCCAGAGGTCCGGAGGTAGAAGTAATGGCGCAACAAGGCCACCGAGGGCTGCACCCCAACGTGGGCCTCGCAGTAGTAAGCGAAGATCGCCAGAAGAAGAACAAAGTTGGGGTGGAGATGCAGAGCGTGCAATTTGTAATGGCGGAGGACAGAGAAGAAGAACTCGGAGAAGGGGGGCACCAAGCCCGCTGCAATGGCGCTTACAAAAAGAGGGTAAAAGGTGCTTCCTTGACCTTCAGGGGTGACGGAGCCGACCTTGAACACCTCCGTCCCGTCGACGCCCTGCGCCGCCGCCATCCGGCACAGCCTGGCAAAGCTGGCCTCGGACACTTTCGGCGGGTCCAGAGAAGGAGAATACCAAACTGCGGCCGGAGGCTGGCGAGGCGCCATGGCTTCCTAGGTCGCGCAGCCGGAGTAGATCTTGAAGTTTGGAGGAAGAAAGGGGAGGCGCAAGAAAGGGGATCTGAGCAGCAACCGGAGAAAGCAAGGGCGAAGTCTGGGAAGATGCCTCTCCCTTGTCAACCCGTGCAGTTGCTAAGGCACCCACGTCCAATCGACCGCCACGCGGCGCCCAAGGCCGCAGGCTGTTAGGGCCCGCGGCGCTTCGCTCTTGCCCTTTCGCCTCCAGGCATGGCCAAGTCCAGGCGCGCCTTGGGCCCGGGGGCTACTGTCGGCGTTTTGGGAACGGGGGTCCCCAGACTTGCCTGCCTGCGGCCTGCGGCGTGGCTCAAGTGGGGGCCCGACACGGCCCACCTTCATCAACACAAGACTCAAGACCCTCGCGAGGGGCCAAGCCTCGCGAGGCGGACGACATGGCGCATCCTCAGGAGCAGCCTCATCAGGCTGGCTCGCGAGGAGGAGGAGGCATCAAGGCGGGGTACCTCGTGAGGTGCCCATGACGTGAGCCATGACAACTAGGGGCGCCAGGCGGGCGCCAGCGCGCGCAGCGTCCTTCTTTCCTCTTCGGTGCAAAGGGGACAAGCGCAGTCGCGGAGTACCAAGGCATCAGGTAAAGGTTGCCACATCGGTGCAACGAGACCAGGACCAAGAGGACTACGAGACGAAGGTCACCATGGAGCCCAGCACGGCGTCATCACCAGAGCCTTTGTAGGCGAAGACTGCTTTTGTCAGGATAGATGTACTAGCTGTCCCCCTTCAAATTATCCCGCCATTGTTGGATCGCTTCCCGCTCAATATTTGGGAAGAGGACCAGGGCCTCTATAAATAGGACTAGCCACCCACATTGCAGGGGGATTGGGGATTCGGGATTCGATTCGATGAGCGATTCGGATTAGAGGGATCGCTCTTGGCCATAGACAAGAGCGAGCGAGAGAGAGAGAGAGAGAGAGAGAGAGAGAGAGAAAGGTGGCTGCGTTCCCCCTAGCAGTTCATCTCCCTAGCCAAGAATAGACCCTCACGAGGCTGTTCTTCCTTGTATTGTTCATCCTCACCAGCCCCAAGAGGCAATCCACAAACCACACACTGGAGTAGGGTATTACACCACAACGGTGGCCTGAACCAGTATAAATCTTGTGTCTCTTGTGCATTTCTTTCAGTAGTTTAGATCCTTGTGAGACGGAGAGGTTGAAGGTGTAATCTCCGCGTGCACCCCAGTGTTCGAACCTTAAGGGTCTGCCGGAACCCGAAATCCGACATGTGTTATATTGCGAGCATATTCCATGTGCTGACCCGTTTTCGGTCTGCAACGTATCATGTTGTAGACTTTTCAGATGAGGAGTAAGGTTCGTTAGGTCGTTGCCGTGCAGCTCAGCTATGTCGTTGGAGTTGATGGACTCACCTTACCTTGCAAGCCTTCCGCTGTTATCGCATTAAATGGCCTTAAGCCATATTATTGTAATAAGTTCTCTCTGGAGACATTCGATGTAATAGTGTGTGATTGCTACTCTGTCATAAATCCTTCGAGTACTGTGTGTGTCAGCATTACCGATCCAGGGATGACATTGAAGCACAGAGACTTGACCATCTGAGGTCGGGTCGCTATAGGCGTGGTATCCACTGCTGAACGGGGCCACATGGAATGTAATTTCTTCAGACCTATAGTTCTCCAGCGTGCTGAATACCACATCTAGTGTGATTTTCCCAGCACAGCGTGCTTCCCGACTGGGGATGATTCCTCTGAAGGTTGTGCTGCTTTGCTCAATGCGGTTCTAGTCTATTTCCATTTTTTGAAGAGTTTCCTCATGGATGAGGTTTAATCCACTGCCGCCGTCCATGAGTACTTTGGTGAGTCGAAAGCCGTCCACAATTGGACTGAGGACCAGTGCAGCTGGTGCTCGGGCTATTCGGAATTTAGGTTCGTCAATGGCATTGTAGGTAATAGCCGTGTCACTCCATGGATTCATTGCTACTACGTGGCAGATTTCGGCAAGGTTGCGGAGTGTTCGCTTGCGCCTATTATTTGATGAGAAGGTTTCAAAGACTGTTAATACTGTATTGTTATCCACGGGATGGTGCTCTGTGGCATTTGGGATGAGAATATCCTCACCAATTTTGGCCACCTGCCGGAGTATCCAACATGCTCTAAGGCTATGTGTTGGTATGGTATCCGCTGTACTATGGATTTTGCAGGGGCCGTTGAGCCATTCCTCCAATGCGGTTCCATGCCCTGTAGAGGGTTTTGTTTCTTTGTAACTAACTCAGGTGTCTTATGATAGTGCACCCTTTTACTTCGGACTGGGTGTATATGCCGAGCCGGATTATCCCAAAATTTCGTTTCGGTTTTCCAGGCACTTTCCATCGCACAGTACTTTCATACTATGGACGCCAAGTCAGCAAAGCGTGATATGTCACGGTGACTTAAGGCATTAAGCATTCCCTTGTCGGTGCAATTATTGCAGAAAAATGAGACTGCGTCTTCCTCGCGACAGTCCTTAACCTTGTTCATCACAAGGAGGAATCTGGCCCAATAATGACGTACTGTTTGATGGGGCTCTTGCCTGATGTGGGAAAGATCATTTATGTCTGTGTGGGTTGTGGATTTGAGTCCGAACCCCTACCCGATCTGAGACCCAGGGGCCGAGGAGTTTCCAATCTTGGAAGCTCGGATTCCGGAGTGTTGCCCGATAAGTCTGGCCCGCTGCCTAACTCTAGGTTCAGGGCTTGGGTGATGTCCTCCCATAAATGGGTATCCGGCTTGAAGAGCTTAGGAATCCGTACATAGTTAGTCCTCAAGATAGAGGAAGAATCGTCGCGTTGTTCCTCCACCACCGCAATATGATGGGTGACCGGTGGAGAATTAATCTCCTTTTGAACAGGTTTAAGCCCAATCCAATCATAGTCTGTAGCGACTCCCAAGGCAGCGATACGATCCAAGAGCTCGTTTAGGGAAGAGAGCTCCATTGGATACATCTGCTCGGTGAATTCCGAGCCGACGTGGAGGCTGTTTTTGATGACCCGAGAGGTCATCGTCGGTGCAGGGGCCGAACGGGCAGTGATGATGAAACTGCCAAGCCGGAGAGTTTGGCCGACAGCCAGGGCTCCCCAGGCAGTAATGTTGTCTTCAACGATGAGATGAGGCATCCTTCCTTATGGCGACGGCACAGTGGAACTCTCAAAGAAAGCACCAATGTCGGTGTCAAAACCGGCGGATCTTGGGTAGGGGGTCCCGAACTGTGCGTCTAAGGAGGATGGTAATAGGAGGCAGGGGACACGATGTTTTACCCAGGTTCGGGCCCTCTTGATGGAGGTAAAACCCTATGTCCTGCTTGATTATTCTTGATAATATGAGTAGTACAAGAGTTGATCTACCACAAGATCGGAGAGGCTAAACCCTGGAAGCTAGCCTATGGTATGATTGTTTGTTGTCCTATGGACTAAAACCCTCCGATTTATATCCGGAGAGGGCTAGGGTTACACAAGGTCGGTAACAAAGGAGGAGATATACATATCCGTATTGCCTAGCTTGCCTTCCACGCCAAGTAGAGTCCCATCCGGACACGGGACGAAGTCTTCAATCTTGTATCTTCGTAGTCCATCTGTCCGGCCAAAAGATATTATCCGGCTGTCCGGATACCCCCTAATCCAGGACTCCTCAATATCCTTAGCACATTCCTCTTCCACAAGGCGAGCACCCTTCAGGACACCGTCATAATACTTTTCGGGGTGGCGATGCTCCTTGCCCTCCAACGGCCCCTCCTTCACTAGCTTTTCAGCGTCCATCTTCGCCCAGTGCACTTTCGCCCGGGCAAAAGCCCTGCGCGCACCCTCAATGCAGACGGACCACTTTATGACTTCAAACCGTGGGCAGGCGTTCACAAGCCGCCTTACCAGGCCGAAATAGCTGCCAGGCAGGGGCTCGCCAGGCCACATCTGGACTGTGAGGCCCTTCATGTCCAGTTCGGGCACCTTGTGAAGCTCGACCAGTTGCTTCAACTGGTCGCTCAAGGACATCGGATGTTCGGTCCCAGTATACTGAGACCAGAACAACTTGTCCGTCGAGCTCCCTTCCTCGGCCCGGTTGAACTCTGTGGCATCCGACACACTGCTGGGTAGATCTGCGAACGCTCCTGGAGAGCTCCGAATTCGGGAAAGTAAAAGGAAAGTTTCCTTCACATGCTTGCTTTGCATAATGAATGCCTTACCCGCCGCTATCTTCTTAACCGCCTCAATTTCCTGGAGGGCCTTTTGGGTTTCTGCCTTCGCATTTTGTGCATTCTCGAGGGCCTTCGCAAGCTCGGACCCTTGCGTCTTAGAGTCACGCTCCAAGGACTCGTACTTCTTGACAAACTCCTGGAGCTCTTGCTGAACCTCGCCGAATCGTGCCTCTTTCTTCTCGCGCTCGGCGTGCTCCTTGGTCACTTTGCCTTCGGCCTCGGACAGCGCCTTGTTCAGGGCCGCCACTTCAGTCGTGGCCCCTAGCAAAATTCATGACGATCCTGTGATCTAAAAACCACTTCCATTTTTCTTTATCAATAAACAGATGAGGTATTACTTACCTTTGTTCTCTTCGAGCTGCCTCTTAGTAAGGGCGATCTCTTCCTCGGACCGCTCAAAGTCCCGCTTCAGTGCAGAGACCTCCGCCGTGTGAGCGGCAGCGGCCAGCAGTGAAGCCTGCTTATTCACATAGACATATTATGATTAGACTCTTGTGATTATTATTTGATCCTTTATTCGGCCTTTCTTTGCGAACACCAAACAGAGCATCAGGGCTACTATCGATGCTATAACATTTTCTCATAATTTGATTACTTACCTCAAAGCCTGTTAGGAGGCTGGCACAGGCTTTAGTCAGTCCGTTTTTGGTGGACCGAACCTTCTTGACCACCGCACTCATGATAGTGTGGTGTTGTTCGTCAATGGAAGCGCCGCGAAGCGCTTCCAGCAAATTGTCCGATGCCTCTGGATGGACAGAGGCCATCGGCATAGATGGCTTGCCCCCCTTGGCGAGGGGTCACCTGACAGAATCCGGAATCTCTGGAGGTTCCGGCGCAGTATTCAGCTGGGGGCTAGACTTGGTGCCCCCAGCATCAGAGCCCATGGGAGTCTTGCCCCTCGTGCTCCCAGCGTTCGGAACGCCGCCTTGGGGCGCCTCCAGAACTGTATCCCCTTGGTTCAGTATCCTTTGAGACAATGCCTCGACGTCGTTCGTAGGGCGAGGGGAGGAGGCGGTCAGGAGTAAATCGCTGTTCATCTCCGATGGGCCCAAAGACTCATCCGAAGAGGATACGTCGATATGGGCTTTGGATGGGATGCATGATCATGTTCGGCATGATAAGAAGCAATAAAATAGAACATACCAAGAACTATTATGGTATCCCAGGGTAAGCACTCCTCGTCGCTAAAAGCGGCCGCCGTGGAGCAGTCCGGAAGGAGAGTCCTTCCCTTCTTGAACCCTCTGGCCTCCCCTGACGGGGCGGCCTTCCTTTTCTTGTCTCCCCCGGCTGGGGGGAGAACTTTCCTCTTCCTCCTCGTCGTTTTCGTGGGAGGAGGGCACCTCGGTGTTATCGAACGTTGAGTCCGATACGACCTTGCGCCGGAGACCTTTCCTGGCCGTGGCCTTCTTCTTGGCCTTCTTCTCTGGCGCCTCGTAGGGCGCCAGAACCAGCATCTCCGTGAAGAGAGCCCTTGCTGGATCTTCGACCAGTGGGGCCGGACAATCGATTTGCTCCGCTGTCGCGACCCATTCCTGTTAAATGGCGTGGAGGCTTAGATCCCCCACATGATTATACTGGGGAAAGAAACATCTTACGAGATATAAGGAGCTCACCGGATTGGCAGGGCGCTTTGCGCTGAGTCCGCGATCCTCAGTGAGGGGAGGAGGTACCTCGGCAGACTTGAACAGCACCTTCCAGATGTCCTGGTGCATCATGTCAAAGAGCTCTCGCGGCGTCTGGTGCTTAGCCAGGTCGAACTCCCACATATTGAATGCCCGTCTTTGACACGGGAGGATCCGACGGAAGAGCATGACCCGGACCACGTTGACAAGCTTGATTTTCTTGCTTATCATGTTTTTAACACAGTTCTGGAGTCCGTTCAGCTCAACCGGATAGGCCCTTCTCTTTCCAGGAGGTGAGCTGCATGGGGATGCCAGATCAAAATTCGGGGGCCGCCACCCAGTTGGTGTCACGTGGCTCGGTGATGTAGAACCACCCCGATTGCCACCCCTTCACGGTCTCCACATATGAGCCTTCGAGCCAGGTGACGTTGGGCATTTTGCCCACCATGGCGCCTCCGCACTCCGCTTGCTGGCCGACCACCACCTTTGGTTTAACGTTGAAGGTCTTCGGCCACAGGCCGAAGTGGGGCTTGATGCGGAGGAAGGCCTCGCACATGACGATAAACGCCGAGATGTTAAGGATGAAATTGGGGGCCAGATCGTGGAAGTCCAGCCCGTAGTAGAACATGAGCCCGCGGACAAATGGGTCGAGGGGAAATCCCAGCCCGCGGACAAAATCGGTAAGGAATACAACCCTTTCATGGGGTTCGGGGGTAGGGATGATCTGCCCCATGTCTGGGAGCCGGTGCGCGATATCTGCGGCCACGTATCCGGCTTCCCGGAGCTTTGTAATGTTCTCCTCCGTAACAGAGGAGACCATCCACTTGCCTCCCGCTCCGGACATGTTTGGAGTAGTTTTGCGGAGAAAATACGAACTTGGACACTGGAGCTCGAGTGCGCGAGAATGGATGGGCGGGGAAGAAGAAGGCATGGGTGAAAAGGTGGAGTCCTTGTCCCTTTATAAGGGCGGAAGAAACTGTGCGCCTCCCCACCTGCCTGGTAAACTCGCTTATTCCCCAACCACCATGATTGATGGCGTGGTTGGGTTACCCACACCCGTATTGATGAGAATCCCGTGATAAGGGGACACGATCTCTGCTTCGACAAGACGTGCCAAGAAAACCGCTTTGCAATATGTGAAGTAGCTGGTTGAGAAAAACGGTTTGAATAATGACCGGGCCATGGCGTGATGTCGCGTTATGAAAAGTTGTCAGCAGATTAGATTTGTGGAAATGTTATACTCTCTATGGTGGTATGTGGAATTTGTTTTCCAAAGCCGGACACTATCCTTGTGTTCGAAATCTTCTATGGAGTATTTGGAGGAGGAACCCGCCTTGCAATGCCGAAGACAATCTGCACGCCGGACTCGTCTTCATTGAAGCCTGGTTCAGGGGCTACTAAGGGAGTCCTGGATTAGGGGGTCCTTGGACTACTGGACTATATACTTTGGCTGGACTGTTGGACTATGAAGATACAAGATTGAAGACTTTGTCCCGTGTCCGGGTGGGACTCTCCTTTGCGTGGAAGGCAAGCTTGGCAATTCGGATATGTAGATCTCCTCCCTTGTAACTGACTATGTGTAACCCTAGCCCCCTCCTGTGTGTATATAAACCGGAGGGTTTAGTTCATAGGACAAGAACAATCATAATCATAGGCTAGGTTCTAGGGTTTAGCCTCTACGATCTCGTGGTAGATCAACTCTTGTAATACTTATATCGTCAAGATCAATCAAGCAGGAAGTAGGGTATTACCTCCATCGAGAGGGCCCGAACCTGGGTAAACATTGTGTCCCCCGTCTCCTGTTACCATCTTCCTTAGATGCACAGTTCGGGACCCCCCCGAGATCCGCCGGTTTTGACACCGACATGCGGTTTATCTGATCATTAAGCAAATGAATAATGTTAGTTTTATAACTGGGGTGGAGACGGAAAGGAGACCGCAACAAATGTTGTGTCTGTAGGAGAGAGTAATTTTGGTGGTATGAGTCATATCTATAGACATATAGGGTGTGTGAGAGAACCCCATAGAGAGAAACAAAAAGTGAAAGACGAGTGAGACTGTGTGTGTGGCGGTGAAAAAGAAAGCTTAGGTACCTAGTGATCCAGAGAACAGTAGAGACGTGAGAGATACTGAAAACTGTGTAATGTATAACGATAGGGAGAGTGTGACACTTCTCAAGGGAGACGTCGAGAGACCATGTTTGCGAAGATAGGAGAAACATGAAGTGAGTGTGCGCACTACAAAAAAAAGACACATCCATGACATTTTGGGCCGAACAAAAAAAATTCTGTCATACATATGACACTTCTATGACGATAATTGTGACAAAACCCGGTATCATCATAGATGTGGTGGGCTCCTACTTCTATGACAAAAAATCATGATAGAAAATGGGCTTTTCGTCCTGGGCGGGCCGGAGACGCAGCTGCATGACATTCTTTGGGCCGTCCATGATGGAATAAACCATGGTAGAAGCGAGGGGGAGGAAAATTTCGGGGAGTTCCCGGTTACGGTGGGAGGTCGGGGGCCGAGCGATGCACGTTTCTCTTGTACACGTATGCGCGTGTGTGCGAGGTGTTGGCTCTAACTGAACCCAAGCGAGGCGTTGGGCTCTAACTGAACCCGAGCGATTGCACTACAGGCTACGCGTTGCTGAACCCGAGCGATCGATCGATGGCTGTTAACTGAACCCGATCAAGCGATTCCTTCGCTACTTCTGCTAACTGAAGCCGATCGATTGGATGAACAATGAACGTTGCGGGGGGGTTTGGATGAATAGTGAGCGGTGGCGTTGCCTCTGGATGAACAGGACCCCGTGGTGTGGTGGAGGGCTGGGTGAACAGTAGACGGTGGAGGAGTGCCCGTGGAGGGGTGGATGAACAGGACCCCGTGGTGTGGAGGGATGGATGAACAGTAGACGGTGGATGGGTGGTTGAACAGGACCCTGTGGTGTGGAGGGCTGGATGAACAGTAGACGGTGGAGGGGTGCCCGTGGAGGGGTGGTTGAATAGGACCCTGTGGTGTGGAGGGCTGGATGAACAGTAGACGGTGGAGGGGTGGTTGAACTGTAGCCGGTGGAGTAGCGCGTGGTGGAGGCTGGATGAATAGGAGCCCGTGGAGGCTGGATGAACAGTAGCTCGTGGAGGCTGGAGGGGGTCGACGGTGGAGATGAACAGTATCCTGTGGAGTCCCGTTTTGCGGTACGACACACCCCTTCCGATGAACAGGACCCCCGTTTCGACCGTAGCGCTCCAACACAAGTCCGTTTCATCCGTTTTGCGGTACGCCACACCCCTCCCGATCAACAGGACCCCCGTTTCGACCGTAGGAGGTCCGTTTCCTCCATTTTGCGGTACGCCAGACCCCTCCCGATGAACAGGATCCCGTTTCGAACGTGGCCGATCGAACACAAGGCCGTTTCCTCCGTTCTGCGATACGCTAAGCCTCGTTTCCATCACATGTTCCGTCCAAGCCCTCCCGATGAACACGACGCATTCCGTTGCCTCCCCATGAACACGACGCATTCCGTTGCCTCACCATGAACATGACGACGACGTTGTTTCTCCATTCCGACCCAGCCATGTACATGAGCCCTGGCCGTACGTATGCGCGAGTAGGCGTTCGAGACCCCGCCCGTATGTACACATACGTGGCTGTACTTTCTTTCTTGCACCCTGGCCGTTGTACATACGGGTACATTCTACGTGCGCGCCTCTACTACGACACATGCGTGCCTCTACATCGACCAGTATGTACGTACACATTCGCGACCAGAATGACAATGCTACGTACGCTTCGACCTGGTGGGTCCCGACTGTCAGGCACTTCCTTGCCTGCGAAGATGTAGCTAGTCGGTCCTAGCAGTCAGGGGGAGAATCGTATTGTTTTTTTTGCCCGGACGCATGTCCTTGCGTGCGAAGATGTATCTGGTGGGTCCCAGCAGTCAGGGGGAAACGTTTTTTTCGCGAAATACGGTGGCCCATCCGGTGGGTCCCGCTGTCAGGTGGAGGAATAATTATTTCGCATGTAATAAGGAGGCACTTCCTTGCTGCGGCCGTGTACCCAACTGTCAGCCTCTCCACGTACTGTCCACGTCCGATGGATGCCATTCCTTGACCATGTTGACCACGCCGCGCCGAGAGCACTAGGGCGGTGGACGACGGCGAGGCCTAGGAAGGTGACGACGCGGAGCCGGGGAAGACGCGGCAGTGGATGCCCATGCATAGAGGAGTACAAGGGTTCACTGGTTCGCTGCGGTGTGAGGCTGCCGTCGCCACAGAATAACAGGGTGTGTGGGTGACTAGAGGGATGGCCTGGCCAGCGGTGGGAGTAGTAGGGGGTGGTGAGGCCTCCGCCGCATCGTAGCCGGCCACGGGAGGCAGGAGCATGAGGCACGACTGGCGCTGGTTTGGGTGGCTGGAGCAGGAAGACCAGAGGTTGAAGAAGCACTACAGCCGTTGGATTGACATCATACGGTCACTGGAGCTAGAATCGTGCATATTGACTAAGTTGACAAAGCCCTCCGTCCCCGTCAACTTAGTATGCCCACAAGTCAGCCTCCCACCAAGGTGGGTCCCTGCTAGCAGGGGGTATTCATTTTTTTGAGCATAATAAGGAGGCACTTCCTTGCGTGCGAAGATATAGCTGGTGGGTCCGAGCTGTCAACGGCGATAACGTTTTTTTCACGAAATACAGAGGCCCTTTCGGTGGGTCCCTGATGTCAGGTGAAGGAATCGTTATTTTGCGGGTAATAAGTAGGCATTTCCTTGTGTGCGGCCGTGGACCCAACTGTCGGCCTCTCCACGTACAGTCCACTTCAGATGCATGTCGGTCGTTGACCACGTTGACCAGGCCATGCCGAGAGCACCATGGTGGTGGACGACGGCAAGGCCTTGGAAGGAAATGACACGGAGGCAGGGAAGACTCGGCCGTTGTTTCCCACGCGGAGGGGAGTATGACTGTACGAGGGTTTACTGGTTCGTGTGTCGTTGCCGGAGAATATCAGCAGTTTTGGGTGAGTAGAGGGATGGCTAGGCTAGCGATGGGAGTACGGTGGGCGGTGAGGCCTGCGCGGCAGCACAACCGGTCGCGGGGAGGAGGGAGCAGGCAGTCCCGCCGGCACTTGTTTGAGCAGCTGGAGCAGGAAGAGCAGAGATTGAAGAAGAAAAACGGTCGTTCGATGGACATCCAACAGTCACTGCTTGTGCGTCAACCTTTTTTTTAGGAAAGCCTCAAATCTGTGGAAAACAGCATACAACCCATCTGCCATTATTTCCAATAATTTACAGCGCATTTGCTAATTCTTAAGGTTTTTTTGGAGCCCGTATTCTTTTTGCTAGCATTACAGCCCATATTGTGGCCACGGTTAAAAAATTAACGAAATTTTGCATATTTCGGTGCGGTCCGAACTGTTTTTAATCCCGAAATTTCGACACACATTCAAGCTGATTTTAAAAATAAATGTATATCAATATAAAATCCAACAAATTCTCCACGCATAAAAATTAATGTAATTTAAAATCTCGAAATGAAAAAAAGATATTTTAAACTAATTGCCGGTTTGATGTGTTTTAAAAATGTACAGCCCATTTCTCATTACTGATGGGCCATTTTCTCGGCCAGCCAAATGAAGCTCTCCTCGTCTTGAAAGATTTGCAGCCCAACAAGCCTGACAAAGTAACTTACTTGGCCAATCACAAAAAAACTATGTTGTGGCCATGGACCCAGCTGTCAGCCTCTCCACGTAGAGTACTCTTCCGATGGAAGTCGGTCGTTGACCACATTGACCACACCACGCCGAGAGCACCAAGGCGGTGGACGACGGCGAGGCCTAGGAAGGGGACAACGCGGAGCCGGGGAAGACGCGTCAGTGGATGCCCACGCGAAGAGGAGTATGAGGGTTCACTGGTTCGGCTGCGGCATGAGGCTGCCGTCGCCGCATAATAACAGGGGGTGTGGGTGAGTAGAGGGATAGCATGGGCCAGCAGTGGGAGTAGTAGGGGCGGTGAGGCCTCCGCGGCATCACAGCCGGCCACGAGAGGCAGGAGCACGCGGCACGATCGGCACAGCTTTGGGCGGCTGGAGCAAGAAGACCGGAGGTTGAAGAAGCACTACGGCCGTTGGATGGACATCGTACGGTCATTGGAGCTAGAATCGTTCATATTGACTAAGTTGACAAAGCCCTCCATCCTCGTAAACTTAGTAGGCCCACAAGTCAGCCTCCCACCAGGTTGGGTCCCAGCTAGCAGGGGGAGTATTCATTTTTCTGTGCGTAATAAGGAGGCACTTCCGGTGGGTCCGAGCTGACAGCGGGGGGGGGGGGGACATTTTTTCGCAAAATACGGTGGTCCATTCGGTGGTCCCAGCAGTCAGGGGCAAACGTTTTTTCACGAAATACGGTGGCCCATCCGGTGGGTCCCAGCAGTCAGGGGGGAAACTTTTTTCCGCAAAATACTGGTGGCCCGTCCAGTGGGTCTCTGCTGTCAGGTGGAGGAATAATTATTTTGCGCGTAATAAGGAGGCACTTCCTTGCGGCTGCCATGGACCCAGCTGTCAGCCTCTCCACGTACAGTACTCTTCCGTTGGAAGTCGGTCGTTGACCACATTGACGACGCCGCGCCGAGAGCACCACGGCGGTGGAAGACGGCGAGGCCTAGGAAGGGGACGACGCGGAGCCGAGGAAGACGCAGCAGTGGATGCCCACGCGGAGAGGAGTACGAGTGTTCACTGGTTCGGCTGCGGTGTGAGGCTGCCGCCGCCGTAGAATAACAGGGGGCCGCCGTAGAATAACAGGGGGAGTGGGTGAGTGGAGGCATGGCCTGGCCAGCGGTGGGAGTAGTATGGGGACGGTGAGACCTCCGTGGCAGCACAGCTGGCCACGGGAGTCAGGAGCATGCGACACGACCGGCGCTGCTTTGGGCGGCTGGGGCAAGAAGACCAGAGGTTGAAGAAGCACTACGGCCGTTGGATGGACATCGTTGACCACGCCGCGCCGAGAGCACCAGGGCGGTGGATGACGGCGAGGCCTACGAAGGGAACGACACGGAGCCGGGGAAGACACGGCAGTGGCTGCCCACGCTGTGGAGAGTATGAGGGTTGACTGGTTCGGCTACCGTCGCCAGAAAATAACAGGAGGTGTGGGTGAGTAGAGGGATAGACAGCCAGGGATGCGAGTATGATGGGACCGTGAGGCCTTCCCGGCAGCACTGCCGGCCATGGGAGGAAGGAGCAGGCGGTTCCGACGGTGCTGGTTTGGGCGGCCGGAGCAGGAAGATCAGAGACTGAAGAAGCACGATTGCCGTTAGATTGACATCTAACTGTCTCACGCTCGTAGAGTCGATTGTTGACTAAGTTTCTTTTTTGAGAAACCTTGTGTACGCATGAACTTAGTAGGCCCACAAGTCAGCCCCCAATTCTGTGGCAAACAACATAAAGCCCATTTGCTATTTTTTTATAATTTGCAGCCCATTTGCTAATTCTTAAGTAATTTATTACAGCCCATTTTCTGCCCAGGACCACGGTCAAAAAGTCCAGCCTTATTTTGCATATTTTGGTGGAGTCCGAACTGTTGTAATCCCGAAATGATAAACATTTTTTAAGAACTTATTGATTTGCCAAAAAAATCGTTTTGTTTTTGTAAGCAAATAAGACGTGGGACAATTTAGTTGGTTTAAGGGAAAACCAGTGGTAAAAAAATCAACGTTGGGTGGGAAAAAACAACAAAAATAAGGATGTAAATATGAAAAGGGAATATTATGTGTTTTCAATATAATGATACGTGTATATGAACTAGTAAAACTATAGGTAGAGATTAGAAAACGGATGTAGGACATGCGTTTCAAGAGGAAAATAGAACTGGGATGTGTGTTTGATTCAGTAAAAAAACTGCTTGCGGATGTTGGAAGACAAAATATAACTAACGCTGGTGGGCCAGAGGCCAGTAGATACCTGTTGGATCTTTGTGCCCCGTTGTCGTCATGGGCTGGGCCTGTTAAAAACAAAACAAACCTGGGCAATCTACAGCCCGGTTGAAACTTGCTTGACCTGAAAAAACAATATACGTGCTCAATAAACGAGAGAATTCTGCAAGTACAGAGTGATAACTGGGATGTAGCACGGATATTGTTTTTTTATCATGATAATAAGTGCATGCACTTGTTTCGAAAAAATTAGAGAACTGGGAATTCGAACGGCGGGTGCTTATGCTACCCATCAAATAAAAATCAGGTGCCTGAAAATTCGTTTTGAAACAAATGATTCAGCTTTATATCCACGTCGACCCTCGGCATGATGGTTGGAAGCAAATGCAAGTTCATACCAAAAGATCGTTAACAACAATACCAACTTGCGGACGAGAAGGTAGTACAACTACCAATACCAAACTAACTTATAATCTTTTTACTCCAGGCCCTAGTGTTCGTCTGGTAGAAAATCTTGCAGAGGACCAGCTCCCGCTCCTTCTCTTGCTCCAGGTCCCCGAGGTGGTACTGGTGCTTCACCCAGTTGGTCCTGTGCTGGTCGAAGTTCTTGTTGGTGTGCAGCACCAGAACCTTTTTTGCTGCCCGTCTGCCGGCCGTTGACCATCACCGGCAAGGTATTGCCGGTCTTGTGCCACATCGCATGCATGCCGCACTCCGACTGTATCTTGCGACACGTCCATGCGCCCCTTTTGAACGCCCTGGAATTACACTAGAAGAAATGCTTCCTCAGGCCACTCAGTGAGATACCTGCAGTATTGTGGAATACAGGTTTTAGTGTACCTAGTTGGCATTTTCATAACATCTTTGGCATGTTGTAGTCACTTGTTTCACTTTTTATTATCTGTCAAATTGTAATTGCTTCACCAGGTCTGTGTCTAAAAAGAAAAATAGAGCTATAAACAAAGGAATATGTTTGTGCAAGTAGACGGCCGATCAGTGTCTTACCTGGAAGTTTCTGAGGTTGGGTGTAACATATGTCGTGCTCGTAGTTGATGGTTGGTATGAACAAATCGATGAGAGACTGAAATCTCGCGCTGTCAGCACTCAATTTGGCCTGAAGGTGCTCGATCAGCTCCTGATCCGTGGGATCGAACTTGACGCTAGCCGGCAGCACGGGCCAATCCTTCTTCGACTTGCATCAGTAACTCTAGTTATATGGTACTCAATGTATGATCAATCGACTGTTTTAAGTGAATGATGAAAGATTTCGACAGATAAGTGGTACTCCAAATCTAAAATCCAGAATACCCGAACGCGCCGCCGGGATTCTTGTGTCACCTCACGCGCAGCGTGTTGTCACGTCAATTCAATGTGTGGACATGATGAATAATTTGACCGACGTATACTAGTACTGCTAATGTACTACTTACTAGTCGTATTTAGTGTCACGCTTTATACATAGGTTTAACTAACAAGTACGCACTTGAAGCTTAACTGATATACATATGGCTTCTGCACAACATCTCCATCATCATTATCAGTACATCCTACGCAAGTGAGTTAGGATGCACTTGATCCCAGGAAGGTATCTATCCTTCAAACTATAGGAGTGCTTCAAACTAACAATAGTACATAATATGCAACAAAAGAGGGTTGTGCTACAGCAGCAGAATACATGGCTCAGTCTAGATATCAGCACGAATCAAGTTGTGCATATTTGCTGTTGGCATGAACCACATCGCCGCATGTCGGGTTTGCAAAAGCCATCCATCGCATGGAAGCTTGATACCTTTCACACACTGAAGATTATCTGGCAACAAGCTGTGTCGACGAATCTCTGGATATGGTGATTCATGAAACCCATGATATGATGTGTAAACACAGCCCCCCCCTCGCAAATGGAAGTTGCATAGCACAGTAATCATCATCGGTGATATGATCGATGATTAGTTGGATGATCGGATAATTGAGCCCGGGGAACAAGGAGTGGTTGCCGAGGCTATAAACCCGCCTCCAGTTGAATACGCCTGGCCCAACGGAGCTGGGATCTTTCTCGAACACGAAGCAGCCATAGCCATCAATGTCATGAACTCCCCACGCATTGTACTGCATGTGGTTTGATGTAATGGTTTGGTAAATTTGGTACATGTGGCTGAGCATCAAATGACCGCCGTCAGCTGAACGAGCGATAAACCACCACCCATCGGCTAGTATGATTCCAGGTCCTGGAATCATGAAGACCAACGCATTTGCGTCTGCTGCAACAATTCAAATTGGAGACCAAAAGGACAAAAATAAACAATCATGTTCAGAGTATGTGTGGAATTAAGATTATTATAACAGTGACACATATCATAGACAGAGAATTGCAATGTTGTTGTCATAATCATACCCCAAGTTAAAAAAATAAGACAATGGCTTTCATATTCTAGCAATATGTCATGGTTCAAACATCATGTAACAATGATAGGAAAACAACTATGATAGCGCCTACTCATATTCTACCATAGCACTTACTACTACTGTTCTCATATCAACTCTAAGCAATAACATGCGTTATTATAAAAATCTTGTAAACGAGAGTAACATATAGCAATCATGATGTTATGCTCATAATATGTATTCTAACAATCATTAGATGCCAATTGTTCTCATATCAACTCTAACAATAACATGTGTGGTCATAAAAATCTAGGAAATGAGAGGAACATATAGCAATGATGTGGTTATAGACATGCTATGCATTCTAAATTTGTAACAAATGAACAGGCAGTCATATTCATAAGGTAAAGATGAGATGAGATAGAACAATTACACGACGATAGATTCCACCAATATAGGTAGCCAATCTGTGTGTCGATCGCGTAAACGATGCCATCGTTCACTACAGCATCAGACAGAAATGTTTCCTCAACAGGATTGATGATGAGCCATAACCATGTATGGCGACCAGATTCCAGATAGACTAATCCCTTGTTGAACAAGGCAATGAGCTTGTAATCCATGTAGTCTTCTGATGGTGTGGGCACTTCGCAGATTACAACTTTCTGCAAACAGAGGTCGAGCCAAAAGCTTGACGCGTCTCATGCGTAGTAGGCAGGAGTGTCCGGCGGCCACGAGGCTCGATGGCGGCGGTATACAACGATGGAAGGGTGATCTCTCACTAGGTGTAGATATCCACGAGACGACACGGACTACCGGTGTGGAGGATGAGGACGATCCAGTTGGCCTTCATGCCCACCCAGTAGTGGCCGCGCATGAAGGACAGGTTGACGGGTAGTGGTAGCATGTCGAGGGGCACCACGGCAACCTCCATAGGATCGTCAAGTCGGTGTCTGGGCCACCTGCGAGGATCGGGCGTCAGCAAGCAGGGTGTCTTGAAAAGAGTCGGCCGGTTGCAGACGACTAGACGGTACAAAGACACCGAGCATGCGGCCAGACGGACGGTGCTGAGTAGGTCCATACGACTACAGATCTGCTCCAAGAGAACATCGGGGAGGGAGTTCCAATCGCGGCTCTGCGTGTCAGTCGGTTCTGCCATTGGGATTTTTGATGCTTGCGAGCCAGCGGGGAAGTGGATTCGGGTGGGCGAGCGAAGAAGCTTCTCCTCATGTGGCCGAGCAGTGAGCGGGGGAATATGGTACGTGCGAGCTACCAAGGAAGGTGGAGCAGGCGGGCGAGCAGTGAGCGGGGGTAAATGGTGTGCGGCCGATGATGGGGAAGAGAGGAGGAAGAAGAAGAGAGGAGGAAGAAGAGTGGAAGACGAGGAAGAAAGTGCATTCAATCTCAATTCTACTACTCCCTCTGTCTAGGTATGTAAGTCACCTTACGAAAACCAAATAATCCCAAAACACTTAGGCACCGTACATTAACTCCCTTCTCGTTTTTTGTTTTGTGGCATATCAACCAATAAGATATGTGGGTTGTGCATGCTTTCAATGACTTGAGACTACCAAACATAACCAACTGATTTAGTAACACCAACATGCTGGTTCAGCTTATTAATTGCGTGTCCCATCTACTGCAGTGTGTATTGTCACTTCACTGCGTAGACTAGTTGAATAGTTCTCTCTGACCGAGATGGGGAATAAATGGATCGCGAGGACTTCCTTTCTACAGTATCCCTATGCCTCTACGCTCACTTCACTCATTTTGCTCCGTACCTAGTCACTTGTTGAAATCTATAGCCAAATGGACATGTAAATGGGAGGGAGTAAGCCCCACGCATGCATGCATGCAACATGCAACACTCACACGTACACATGGACGCACGGAACACTCACGCACCCATGCGGCACACAGCACACGACGCAACACACACGCTCACACTCAAGTGCTCAACCTACTCCCTACATCCGTGAAAGACTGTACATTTAGAGATTTACACATTGACCAGGGCACAATTAACACCCAAAAGTAGCAGACTTATGTGTGCATGCGACCATTGAGATAAGAAGCTTAAATGAAGGCCGTTGCATGCTGTAATTAAGGATAGACATGTAGCCTATACCTACAGCACATGTTGGTGCATTAGTCAACCAATATCGATTTAGATTAAAGGCTAAACACATTGGAAGTGTAGATGTCAATCATGTAGTACACTCTTTGTTGGAAGACCGAGGGAGGACACGTGCATGCACTCACAGACACAGCCAGGGCGGTTCGCGCGCAAGGGTTGGACTCGTGTCGCGCCTACGTAAAGTTTTGTTTAACTGATTTCTTTGCTCTGCCAACTGACAGGTGGGACCCAGAAACCAGGTGACAATTTAACCAGTCAACAAAGTGCCACGTCGACTATGTGGCCGGTCAGTAGGGTGCAATACGGTGCTCTACGATGAGCTAGTGATCGCATAATCGCCGCAAAACTATATATAGTGAACGTAAAGAGCGTACTGTTACATACGTTGACCGCCAGTGTATTTTTCTCATTTCAAATTAAGCCATATTAATCGGAAAGGATGCAGTATGGACTAGTACCAGTAGTACTAGTATTGCTTTGATGTGTCCCATCAACTCGCCGAATGAGGAGAAGCTTGCTTACTACGCCTCTCCCTCGCCCGCACGCGCGGTGGTTCGCAGGACGAGTAGAGGGTTTTGACTACAGCGCCCTCTCCCTCTCCCTCTCCCTCTCCCTCTCCCTCTCCCTCGCCCTCACGGTGGACATGCAGTAGTTCAATCAGTGTCATATTGCCAGAAGCATATTGTACTATAGTATCATCATTGTTGGAACTTCCGAAGAGGCGAAGAGCCAAGTGCAAGGTTCACACGAGTACAGACTGTTGAACCTCCCGAAGAGGCAAAGAGCCAAGCGCAAGGTTTTATAGGAGTTGTCGTCCTAGTAGGAGTGTACTAGTACAACTATAGCGAACGATGCTACTATATGATGCCACCACGTCATGTATATCCAAAGCCGTGCCACCTTTTTTTCTCAAAGAGCATGTTGGAGCCCATGCAACAACCACACAAGTTGCACGTACACATAACACATTTACTAGTAATAAATTCTAAAGGACAAATGCCAGTATGCCACACAAGTTCATCTCCAACTCATGTGATAAATTTGTGCATGACTAGTCTACATATATTCACAGTGCTACCATTCACAATTACCGTACTCATCTTACACGTTATAGATGGGTTACATGTCCTCCTTCGGGTTCCAATCCCAGGTGTTCTTCATGGATGTCACGATCCATAGCGATGGGCAACAGGAATCATTGTCGTAGCTTTCTAGTCCGGTTCCACACGATGAAGACTCATCCAAGCTGAAGCGGCATAAATCAGGGATAGCGTGTCCCAGCATGTCGTTCATCCGGCGGTGCGCACTGAAGACACAACCATGCTTCATTAACGGCAGGCCTTCCGTGTCGTGAACGGAAGGTGGCATCCGCTTAAAAATGGGTTAGCTGTCCCCGATGAAAAGCAAGTACTCTCCAAGAGTGTTCCTTGGCACCCATGTAGCATCACGGGGGTCGAACTCGGCGCCGTTCATCTGGCACACACGGCATCCCAGATCTAGACACATGGTGACGTACATAGTCAAGGTCCATGCATAATAATGTTGTGCTCAAATGTGGCGGTCAGTAATACTGTGCAGCAAATAGTACTACTCCGGTATAGAGGAAGTAAAATAACCAGCTTATTATATATAGCCACTCTTGGCTACATGGATGAGATAGTAAGACATGGAAAAACAAAAATGGTGGCAGCTAGTGGGTTCAAGTCTTCAAGGGCCTAGCTTGCTATACGCTTCCTCCAAGGTAAAAAGTACTCCTACTAGTACTACAAAGTATACTACTGGTACAACAATGAAAGAGAAGGCGAGAGGGTTAAAAAATGGAATACCTGGGTAGATGGTGAAGGTCCGATCATGGTAGATTATGTGACCATGTTGCACATCAGTGGTACCATGGGTAACGACTGCTAAGATAGTTGATCCCAATATGCCAAAGTCAGCTACAAGGTTCCAGGTTAGACCGAATCACGGATGCAAATGCACATCCAGGATCGGCGATCTTTTTTTGATCGGGGGATGACTGGTCCCTGCAAAATAATGGAGTACCGTTAGGGATGCAAATGATGGTTTGTGCATTCCGTTTGTAATCTCCCGTACCGTAGGATGTCAACCAGATGAAACAAGTCCCCTGGGTTGTCACCGCGAAGATGCGGCCTGGATGGCGCACGGTGTCTTCGAACGTGTAGGGGTACAAATCTGCCGCCACCAAAATGCGCCAGCCTCTGCCCTTACTGCCTCCTACTTTGATGGCAATCCTTATGTCGAACACCGCGATGAGATAGTAATCGTCGTAGCCACGTCGCTTTGTCGGCGGGTCCGCAATTGCTATCTTCTTCAATCTCATGTAGGCATCATCATACGTATTCTTGCCCAGCCAGTCCGTAAGGCCGATCCCAATGGTGGAGAAGGGGTCTACCGGAACGGCCGCACTGCTGTGGATGTTGTGCAAAATGATGGTGGTATCCGGCCGGAGGTATGCAAGCCAATCTTCGTTGGCACCGACCCAGACCTATATATAAGACGGTGGGCAGCAGAGAAATTACGGGATGGAAATGGAATGACTATGTACTACATGATCAAACTCCATTACTGACCTGCACATCGGACAAAATCCGACTACCTCTCAACATCGGCAACTCTAGCAGAGTCAATGTGCAACCATGGACACGGAGCGGTAGACTGTTCGAAGGATTGTCCCATAGAAGAACCTTCTCCTCGAGGATGCATGGAAGACCAACAAGCATGGCCTGTTTAAGCAGTGTCCTGAAAAAGTTGGTGCAGGAAGCACCGAGTCTTGCGGCGGTGAGAACGTCAGAGCGGCGTCCGATTTCTCCCACAGGATCGTCGTCCAAGGTCTCCCAGCTCCGACGAGGAGGAGAACCGCCTGGCGAATCCATGGGAGCAGCGACGAACTGCCTTCTCTTCAGGGGGAGGGGAACTGGCGAGGAGGAGACAAGAGCGTAGTAACCGCAGGGCCTTGTCCCTTCCAACTGTAGATCGTTCCTCAGCGAAGGGGTGAGGCTATTATTTACTACTAGTACTCCCTCCGATTCTTTTTACTCTGCACATTAAGAGCAGACCCGGATACCAAGGCAGGGGCTCGTTGCATGCTTTCTGGACGGAAATACCCCTGGCGCATGGATGGGAGGAGTTAGTAGCTATAAATGCCCCATGCAGCCCATTGGTTGTCCGCCCGCGTTCTCCTCTCTCTACATGCTGCATGGATGTCTCCCTGTCTCTCACATGACTGCATGCGGTGGCGCTGGCCTATGAGAAGCTCGCGTGGAGATAGCAATCTTTTCTCCAGAAGTGATTTTTTTGAAATAAAGGGATTATGGAACGTTATGGGATTGCATTATACTGTAAATAATAGCACTAGTAAGAAATTTTTGGCACTAGGTAGTAGTTTTTGGCGTGGATTATGAAATTTTGGGTATGTTTTTTCCATTTTTTGTACATGCCAACTAGTGTCAAAAAACGTCTTACATTATGTGATGGAGGAGTACATACTTATACTGTAGCAGTACTAGTACTACTTTTCTCAACTAGTAGTGCGATGTACTGTACTTCTAGTCTAGTATAGTATAGTGCACTAGTTTTGAACTCTTGAATCTCAGGGCCAACAAGCTACAGTTGGAAGTGGAGGTTACTACTATTCTCTAGAACCATCGCTGTACTATCAATGCAGGGGAAGTACACCTGCGTAGTGGCCTAGTGGGTACTCTCAGTGCTCTATTCAGCCGGTCCTCTCACATAGCTGGCCTACTCAGCTGCTCGTCTCATGCACACACTAGCAGCTTGTTTATCAGCGACGGTTACTGTGGGGGCAGAACATTTGAGTTATTTGATACAGCGAGACTAGGCTTTTCGCTTCCATTTGTGGAGGTGTAATGGATCTCGTCGAACTTTGTTAGTAGTTCCTTCTTTATGAATGAGATGAAGCAAAGCTTTTTCCTCCGTTTCAAAAAAACACGGCAAGAGGAATTTCTTTTATAGTAGAGCCAATAATGGAGTGAAGTCCATGCCTCGAATGCCACAAGCTACAGAGTAGTAGTAGAGCACTTTACGTACAGAGCCATATTGCACAGTTCCCAATGCCCCGCCAGGCTTTTCCGGCTCCTCGGGCTTAATTGGGAGGCGCTAGTTTAAAGATGCTACTAGCTGGAAGCTGCAAGCGAGGTGCGGCTAGGGCGAGCACGTGAGCCACGGGATGCTGGGCAGGAAAACCCATTCACGTGGCTAGGCTGTCCAGTGCACCCAGATTATGGGGCCGCACGTCCGTTTGACTTCAAAACTCAAACTACCCGTGTAAAATATTGGCTCGCAGCAAAGTTTAGTAGTACTATTTTTTTTAAAGGCCACCGTGCGCTCGGTCGGGATCGAACCCACAAAACGAGGTATACACTCCCGCGACCACTAGTAGTACTCGTTGGAGTACAACGCAACTTAGAATCGCCTTTTGTCGCTAGTAGTATGTACATTGTTCCTTACAAGAAACCCCTAAGAGCATGGTTAATAGTATATCCAGCTGCTGGCTATAAGCCAGTGCCATGTCATCTACAGCCCATCTTATAGCCAACATGTAGTAGTAGTTTATTTCTTATAGCCTGCTGACTCAGCTCTATTGTACTTGCTCTAATAATGCAAGCAATCACTAAAATGACAAGAACCTACTACCACTTGCATACGTGGAAGACTTAAGATAAGACTACCTTATCAACCATTATACATGCTCTTACCAACAAAAATCCTCGAGTGACCTCTTACCTCCGGCCCGTCCACCTAGTCATCCTCGGCCATGGGACGCAGCTACCGCCGCCGGCAGAAGGCCAGGTCAAAACAGCCGGTGGTGCGGAGCCCATGTTGCGGCAGCCCGGACGCCAGCTCTGTCCGGCGCTCGCGGCCGCTAGCTAGCCAAGATAGCTCCATCCAGCTGCTTGTCTGCAAGGTTTCCTAGCTAGATTGGCAAGGCAGCACGGCGGCTTGCTCGCGCGCGCCGCGCTAAGGCCAGCCATCTGGCTCAACCGACGGCCAGCGCAGTGGCTTGCTCACTCGTGAGTCGCACTCGGGCCAGCCTGCCAACCCGTGCGGAGGCCAGCGCAGCGTCCGGCGGAGCGGCGGCCAACTCGCTCATCACCGGCGCCACCGACGAACACACATCAGTACTGTTTGAAGTAATGTTCAGGAAAAATAATGATTTGAGGGGGAATAACAGGATAGAAGGTCAAATGTGGGTCCCTCGTGTCAACGGTCAAACAAAATGTGTTGGTTTAAGCTGCCTCGTCAGCACGGACATGTGGGCCAACCCTGTCATAAATGGGTTTAAACGAGCCTAATCGGTAGGAGTACTAGGTAGTTTTTGGCGTGGATTAAGAAATTTTGGGTATGTTTTTGCTATTTTTTGTACAATAGATTCCTCCTAGGGCTGGTTGAAAGTGGTAGTTTTTTGTTAAATACTCTACATATTGTAAGTAGGAATGAAAGTTAAGCTTTGGAAGCCAATAAGCAAGGCTAGTTACATAGTGCATATGTGTACATGATTGAAAGTAAATATCAATCATGAGTGACTAATATCTTGATGGAAAACTCAAAACTATGGAATACTAGGAAAAGAAATGCATGGTTGGAAATACTAGCAATGTTCATGTTCGTTGCAACGAATCATAATTAGAATAATACTTATTCACAAACTTGGTACAAAAACACTCTAATTTTGATATATATATGTCACTAGAGATATATTATGTTTCAATTAGAATATATTCCTTGGGATGTTTTGGTGAGGTCAGGGAGGGATGCGGTTGGTTTTATGATACTAATTATGGGTTTTTCTGCAAATTGGTAGACAAGTGGGATGTTGGTGAGAAAAGGCAACAACTTACCTCACAATCATTAGATGTAGATCTAATGGTCAGAAATGACGGATGGCAGACACACCAGCATCACCAACTTAGTCATGTGTAGGAGTACTAGCAAGATCCGTGTATTGCACGGAACATCAAGATGGATTTTTTTTATAAAACACTTGTTGTGATTGACCCTTGCGGGAGTAATCCCATGTGTAAAAAATAATGATATCTCGAGAAATATGAGATAAGGTGAAGAGGAGTGGGGTGTGATGGTGGTTGGTGGTCGAACTGAGCGGAGGCATGGGGATTGACGACGCCGGCAGCGGCCACCAGGCCAGTTTGTTCGAGAGGCTTCCTTTCTTAATTGCTCAACAATGAGGTTTGTTGGATATAAGGATGAACGAGGGAAGGCCTTGTCTGCAAATGTGGAGAGGGTTGCGGGTATCTTTTAGTTTAATTTCCATCCGTCAGATATAGATCGAACAGTCTATATTGCAAGATGGCACACGTACCATCATCACCAACTCGGTTTTTTATAAGAGAAGAAATATAAGTATGGATACATATTATCGATACTTGCTTCCGTAAACTAGCATCTACATTCTATTCAATACCTCAGCATGTGGGCCCTTAGCACAATGACTTCTCGACTGTGTAAAACAAAGATTTTCCCGTCGCCGACAAGGAGGGGGTGACCGCGGCACGCTTTTTGGCTTGCTCTAGTCCTAGTAGTCATACTAGGTGGTCTAAGCACGTGTAGATTTGTTCTTTTTCACGTCTCGTGTTCGCCGTACTGCCACGATTGTTCATGAATAGACGGTAAGTTATTCACGGGGAAACCCTTGTTGAGCGTGTTTGCGAGAGAGAGAGAGAGAGTGTGCGTGTGTGATATGTTAGAGACTGAGGCAATGATAACAGATTCTTTGTGTCTATGTGTGTGGAGGATAGAGAGAGACATGTACATGGGGCTTTGTGTTGTGCAACGTGGAGACACATATACATAATTAGAGAGTGATTGTGTGAGATACACATGCAGACATGAGGAGAGATGAGGATCCAGGTAAATGGGTGTTTGTGCGTGTCTGTGTGTGTTTGTGCACGCGTTTGTGTGTGAGAGGGTGAGAGTGTATGTGGAGTGGAGAGACCACTGATGATGTAAACCTAGTATAAGGGAAGGGGGAATGGTGTGACATCTGTAGTAGCGAGATAGCACGGGTGCGGGCGGGGGAGCAGACTATTTGGAAGAGACATCAAGTGTGTGTGGGGGAGAGGGGTGTGAGAGCGAGAGAAAGAGATAGCTAGCGCCGGAGAGAGAGAGGAAGAGAGGGGGCGAGAGGGATCATTTGTGTCAATAAATGGCGTATAGATAGGGAGACAATGTTGATGTTGTCCGAAATTGGCCTATGAACGGAGACGCAAGGGAAGCGAGTCATCGTGTGTGTGATAGGGACTTCATGAGAGAGCTAGAATAGATGGTGTAGAGAACAATGTGCAAAATCGAGAATGATTATACATTAGGGAGCTATGCAAAGAATCACGACATATATGTATACAGGGAAGGAGCTGGGGCGGGTCCGCATGTGGGAGAGATAGAAACAGGAGAGTGGTGCACAAGGAGACAAAGTGTGCTTGTTTGCAGTGGGGGTGGTGTGTGAGGTGAGTGCGTGAGAACCACATAACTAGGGAGATAGACGTTTGGGGGCGACGTTTTGTGTGTATGGGAAATATACGCTCTACATAGTGCGTGTGCTTGGGTAAGAGAGATAGCGGGAGACCTAGAGAGTGAGGGAAGAGATATGTCCATGCCCGAGAGACAAAGTGATAGAGACCTTTGTTGGGGTCCGGACTTTACAAGAGAGAGGGGTGTTAATGTGCTCGTGTGTTGGTGTTTGGGGGAGAGAACGACTTCTCTGTGTGTGTGTGTGTGCGTCTGGTGGGGGGTTGACTTCAGATAAAGAGTGAGGTGTCTATATTTGAGGGACTTTAGCGTAATTGAGATATTGTGCACTCATGGTTGATCAATTTGTTTCACAGTTTGTACTATGAGATAACAATACTTTTGAACATGCGTGATATACCTTGATGTACCAGAATTACAAACCTAAGATCGGAATTTTGGAATTCGACTCCATCATTAGCTTTTGTAATTCATTTAAACGGAGGTACATTTTTAAGCCGGGATTTCGTAATTTCAAATTCATATATCAAACCTAGAGATATACACATACGGGCATGTTCAAACTTTATAATCATCCACTTTATTCATACACATACACATTTTTGCTTTTGTCATCATATTTAGGATAAACACATTTGGAATTCATTTAAATTGGACCGTATGATGGTATTTGCTTGTATTAGCTCAATGATCCATATTTGAATTGAATGGACAATCTAAGTTTCGAGTTGGAGACATTGATTTTCAGAACTTGCACATTTTTTTTGCGTGCAAAACAAACAAATTGTCGGCCATGATATCATAGTCGGTCGTACGAGAGCAAAATACTTATAATTTTAGGCGCCAAAAGCTTTCAAACTTCCTGCTCACATCGAAATATCACACGCCCGAAAGTTTAGCCCTGCGATATTCCTATTTTACCCCTGCCACATGAACAGAAAAGGGATGCTTTGGTAACTCCATTGTTTTCCCCTCTTTGCCCCCAACATTCTTCCCCAGAGCCCCTCCCCTTCCCCTCCCTGACCCCCCAACCACGACAAGCCGCCGAATCTAGTCCTCCGCCACAGCGGTGGACCTCACACCCTGCCGGATCTACCTTCCGCACCTTGGAACCCCCAACTGCCAACTCACCACTTCACCGGAGCCGCTTCAGCGACTGGCTTGTCCACTGCTCCAGATCTCCTTGACCGCCATCATGGTCCACCGCACCGGATCTGCTTAACCGACGCCCTCGTCCACCACAGCGTAGGCCCTTCACTGACTCCCTCGTCCGCCCCTTCGCTGGCCCTCCATACAAGCCCTCGTCCGCCGCAACAGATCCGCCTCACCGAAAGCGCTATACAACGTGCCCGCTGAAGCCTTCGTCCACTGCACCGGACCCGCTCCACGGACGCCATATTCAACTCCACCGGCCCTGCCTTACCGACGCTGCAGCCTCATCAGGTTATTTCGATTTGTACTCCTTCAGTTTTTCTCTTTATCGTGCAACTGTTCACTTACCACAGATGAGCTTTCTTGAATGTCGACAGGCGCCGCAACCGTAGCACCGGAGCCGCTTCAGCGACGGCAAAAGCCGGCCCAAACTCAACCGCAACACGAGCACCATCGACGATCCTTAGCTATCAAGTATGGCAACGATACCCATACGCCGCCGAGAATCAGGTACTATTATCCAACGGTCGGCGCCTACATTCACTTTCCTAGCATAAGCACCGCACCTTTGAATTTCTTCAGGGTATCATTCAGTTTTTCATGAGATGTGTTATTCTTCTTGCACCTGTAGGGCCATACTTCTGGCAGTGAACATGTTACATGTGCTAAATTACATACCAGTGCAGATATAGTTAATATGCTTCAGTTTTGTTCTGATGCCACCTGTTGGTTCCATCAGACTGCTTAATGTTCTCTATGCTTAATTACACATCAGCAAACTAGCATGTGGTTCCGCTGCTTTTTGTTCGTTTTACCCTACATTTTCTGATGCTAGCTATTACATCACTGCTCCGAGCCTCTGTTCATTACTTGTTTGTGTGTTCTTGATCTTCCCAAGTTGCATGACTAAATTGATGCTTCTATTAATTATGGAGCTGCCAACCCCATCAAGCAAAATATTTTTTCTTTTGGGGTTGGCACCTCGAACAAGCATAAAAATAGAGGGAAGCAGATATACTCCCTCCGATTCTATTTACTCTGTCCATAACTCTTGACCCGCATACCAAGGAGGGCACTGGTTTAATTTTCTGGACTAATCTGCCAATTAATTAGGGCATAGGCGAATGGGGCGGGGCACAAAAGGAAACCAGCGCTAGGAATCAGCAACGCACAGACTAATACGAGAAAACTGAGAAAAAGTTATATGCAAAGTAAAAAGAATCGGAGGGAGTATTGTCGTGTATGCACACACCCTTATTTCATTAGTTTAGATGAACCATTGATGATCAATTCGGACCAGTGCATGCGATTAAAATTAATTTTACCTGAATAGATGGTGCAGAATAAACTACAACAACTAGATTCGAAACCACGGGATGCTGACGATATCTTCAAAGAACATTGCAACAATAGCTAGGCTTCACAGCAACATATGGTAAGCCAGTGTGTTTTAGTACATGTGAAATGTAATGCGAGTGGGATGCTTTCTTAGCTTATGCCCTCAATGTGTAATCCTACCGAATTACAAATAGTTTAGTTGTATGCTTTGCTGTATTGCTTGATTCGAATGCTTATTTGTTGTTACGCTATACCTGAGTTGGCCAATATGTCAGCAGTGACTGCTGTAATATCGTAAAGAAATGCATGCCTACTTCATTTGAGTCCTTAACTTTTCCTTTCAACTTCATCACAAGACTATCTTCGTAGTTTATATGAGGCCACACTGTTAAGTGCTTTCTCAGATTATTTCAAATGCTTAGATGCCTTGGCAACTTAAATATAGCGGTTGTACACTCCCTTTCAACTAGGGATGTCAACTGGGTCCAGTTTAATCCCGATTAAAGTCCACTAGTGGTATTATAGTTCAAAAGAGTTTTTGTTTTTTTTTTAGGAAAATGAACTAGGGAGGTAGCAAAAACTAACTAGATGGGACTGGCGGATTTCGTTTATTTGCCACTTACATCCCTAGTTTCATCTTACCATTTTAATTTCTTTTCGGCTGATGCTGCTTCGAACCATTTAAATATAGTTTGTCATGCTCGGCAATAATTCGTCTGTCGTTTACCATGTAAGCTTACTGCCTGGATCATATGATAACTATCTCTTACTGATGTCCGGCGGAAACCTTTCAGGATGCCGTTCACACTAGGACACAATGTACAACCCCATAATCTATTTGTGGAAGCAGTGCGCCATCCAATTTACCAGATGGTAGCAGTTCAGAGGCAACACTTCCGGAGAGGAGTCTGAGCACAGATATTATAGTGCTTGAGGCTCTACTAGAGGCAGAAAGAGATGGTGTGGCTGCCATGAATGAGGTAATATTTATCTTGAGGCTGGAAATTACAGAATTAGCGGCACACATTATGCAAGCAACCCAAGAATTGGAGGAAGTAAGAATGTTGCATTTGAAGACGGAGGAGGTCCTGCTGTTTCTACTATCTGAAGCCCAAGATAATCCCGGTTCTTCCTTCGATACCAGTTCAAATTTTCATTAGATTATTGTACTTGCATGTTGTGTCATGTCTCTGAATGGATTATGTTACAAGACCCCCTATGTTGTCCATGTGTTGTAATGATCCAATTTTTTTAGGCGAGGTAATCCTCAGAACTTGTATGATTGACATAAGGTGAACGGTTTGTCGCGTGAGCATATTGTATTGGATGAAATAACTGTTTGACTCAGAGTGTATCCAACCTACTGAATTCGAAGATCACGACATTTCTAAATCATAATCATATATAAAGGTGGAATAAAACTTTGTTGTGGTTTTGAAGAAATAAATAAAAAAATGTATAATTATCTGTGGATATTCGTAATCGAACACAAATTGGATTTGAATTTAGTTTGCCAGGTCCCAGGGCAAACGTGAATGCTAATTCCCCCATGTTTTGAACGAAGCGGCTAAACACCCACTATAATTTGTGGGCTGCTCGAAGCAAGTGTTTGCGAGATGGAAATTACTGTCTACCCTTGACACTTGAGATCCTTATCGATGGGATTTACACTTCTGTCGATAGGGGTAGACTAGTAACTTCAATCAGACGTGACACGACGGCCTCTGAGCCCATTCAGACATGGTGGGCGCCAAACGTGGGCGGCAAAATACATTTGATTCAAACTCGTCCGAAAGACATGTGTCTCTTCCTCCATTTCCCCATTCATACACGGTGGGCGGCAAAACAAACTCTCCTCGTCCGAAATCGATGTAGGCTTATATTTTAAATAGGGACAGATGTGTAACTTCCATCAGACATGACACAACCGCCCTACCTGTCAGCCCCGTTCATACACCATGGGCGCCAACCGTGGGCAGCAAAACACACTCTCCTCGCCCGAAATAGTTACCGGTAAATATTTGGGAGATGCGAGATTACCGTCCTATCCCCAACCGACGCGATGTCCGAAATTTTAAACGGGGGATAAGTTCGTAACTTTCCCCCATTTCAGAGAAGTGCGTCCCAAAGTTTGAGATCCCCCCTCCCCTCCATTTCCCCATTCATACACCGTCGGCGGCACGACAACCTCCACACTGCGGCCAGCCTCCTCCGTCCGCCACCCCATCCTCCACCTTGCCGGAACCGCTACCCCTACCCCGTCGTCCACTGCAAGAGATGGACGTCTCTCATCCACGGCACTGGACCAGCATCCTTTCATCGCCTCCTCTTGCTTCATCGGCGCCGTCGTCCACCTTGCCGTTGCCGCTCCTACGACCGCCTCGTCCACGGCAACATGATATATCCCCCGACCCGGCCGTCTGCCATCTAAAGTCTTCTTCCCCGCCGCCGACAGCCATCGCACCCGCATCACCCTCAACGTATCAGCATAGGCCTACACGGCGTTGCAAGAGAGGTGGTACTCTTCCATATGTGCTTAAGTTATTGATCTCACCCGAAAATAGATCGTAATTTGTTTACTGTACTTTTCTTGTCCGTACCAAATCGTAGTGGCTAGTTGAAAGCAAACATTGGTTGCGAAGTAGCTTTGTCCAGTTTGCACCTTCAGATCCGCCATGGCACGGGCACTATACTCGTAAATCTTATGGTTTCACCCCTTTATATTCACTACCATCATCGTAGGTGGTTCGTGTCGTGCTAGCACTGCTCCTCAAGACCTCAACCCAAAGCTTACGTGTTGAAATACGAATCTGATATGATGCTCATATCACTAAAACGGAGAATGTTTAATTGGTCACCTAATGTTCCTATATTCGTTTCGAAAAGCATGTGCGCCACCCACTGGTCCAGCTAGTTCCACTTTCCTGAATTTTCTCTTGATGCTTAGGGTTTTCCCCTTTTATCTACTCTACTATGATCTGCGTAGGTGCTTTCTGTCGTACTAGCATTACTCCACCCTTCAAGCTAAACAACACAACACTCAGAATTTGAAAGCTTAGTTGTTCAAATATGATTGTGATATGATACTGATATTAGTTAACCGACACATTTAGTCGGTTAGCTAAAGGTCCCACTTGAGTTTCCAAATGCATGTCGCGACATATAGAGAGACAACATAATTGCATTTCTTTGTCACTTGTTGACTGTACTTTCTTGTCCATACCAAATATTAGTTGTTATTTCAAAGCAAACATCGGTTGCTAACTACCCTTTGCGCGGTTCGTAGCTTCAGATCTGACATCCCACTGCCACGGTCAACACTGTACTCATCATGCTTATGTTCTCCCCATTTTATGATGACCACAATCAGCCTACGTGGTTCGTGTCATAATAGCACTGCTCCACCCATCGAGCTAAACAAGCTTAGTTGTACAAATTCATATCTGATATTATTGCTGATATTAGTAAAACTGAGAGATGTTTAATTGGTTAGCTAAATGTTCCTACTTTAGTTTTGAAATGCATGTGAGCCACATATGGAGAGACCAGAAAGAATAGTATTTCTCTGTGCGCTGTGGTTCATCATGGGTGGCCAACTAACATTGTATTAAAAGACTTGTAATATCTTCAATCTGCTTGCTCTTTTGCTCTTCTTTAAGATGATACTCTTCTCTTGCGGTCGACTGGTCAGGTCGAGTTGTTCTCCCTTAGTATATTTTGAATCTGTCAGGTCAGGTCGACTTGTTCTTCTTTACTATATGTTGAAGCTATCATCTGCGAAGTGTCATCACTTCTGGAGCTCTCATATTTTGAGTAGTAGGTCACATTATATTAATGCACACAAAAAATTACAGCATGCATGGCATCTTTTAAAAGAATTGCAGAGATAACACAAAGGGGTTTATAGGGTTAAGCCTGCTTTTAAGGATGATCTCCTTAAATGGATCTCTTTTCTTCCACCTTGATCCTTTTTGTTGTTTTTCCTCCTTTTAGTTTAGCTTGATTACCCCTTGTAATCCCCCTTGTACTTGTTCTTGTCTTGCCTTTTAATAAAGTTTTGATTTGCTGTGGGGGTTTTTCCCTACAGTCCACAGTAAAAAAAACACAAAGGGGTTTATAGGGAGGCAGTATTGGATTAGAATCACTTCTGCATTACAAAAAAAATCTCACTTGTTTTTATGTTTTCATGCATGTCAGATATTGAACATTATCAAAATGAATATGAGAATGGTTGCACGAGAGGAATATTGTGAAATGATCCACTGCCTAACAAACTTGGCATGGTGGAGGATGGCCTATCTTATTCACCCATCAAGGTGCTTGCTCTAACTTTGCAAAGTTGTATTCGTTGCACATATTTTGCTTCTGACCTCTTGCATTACTTCTACTTTGTTACACCATCTGCTTAGTTTAAGCATCATATATGAGTATATGCCATACCTATCCATTTTCTGTACCTATTCCATGTGTCGTCACACTATGTTTTTCCAGTCAAATGTTGTTCTTTCGTAATAGGTGTCCAAAAGGAAGAGGGTGAGTGCAGGTCGTCAAGGAGTACAAACTAGGT
Source organism: Triticum urartu (assembly GCF_056163025.1). Lineage (NCBI taxonomy): Eukaryota > Viridiplantae > Streptophyta > Magnoliopsida > Poales > Poaceae > Triticum > Triticum urartu. The sequence goes on along the minus strand of NC_141875.1, from coordinate 277,933,605 downwards.
ATTTGGAAAAGGTAGTGATACCTGTTAAATCAGATAGATCAGCAGCCACAGAAAACACAGGCCCAACTGTACCACACTTTACCCCTACTCCAGTGGCCAAACCCCTATTAGAACTGCTGGGAGCCCAGCGTCAGGTACTGTCTATGATATCAATTCAAAATTTGAACTCCTAAATTTCTACTTGTGCCTTACCTTCTCTCTTGTATGAAAACTAATTTCATATGAATCTCCTTGCTCAAAGGATCATACGATCGCAAAACAATAATGGGCTCTGCATTGCTCTTGTCAGTACCTCTCCCCCTTTTGCCTTGTAATGTTGTACTTAGTTAATTGCTATTTGATTATGTATCATCAGTCTGCACCTGAGCTTCATTATCCTCTGTTTCTTCCAATATTATTTGATCTATATTTACTCTTTGCAAAATGTAGAATAATGGCAACGCTTATAAAGAATTTTCTTTGGGGAATTTATTGAATTATCCTTCCATCAACATGGAGAAGGGCTTTGTCCAGCCCGTGTTAACATGTAATGTAAGTTCATCCTTCTCAAGCCTTCAAACTTTGCTCTAGTATATATTTGGATATGCATCATTTCCTCCACTATTGTTTGCTTTGCTATTTACATCTGATTGTATGTTTGCAACAACTACCAGTTTCAAATTGTAGTTGTAAAAACATGTTCCTTATGCAGAACAGATCCATTTATTTGCTTATATAATTGTGAAACCTGTTACGTGTCTCCTTGTTTCTCTTTCAGACTCGTATCTCTTACGCCAGGCAGAACTTTAGGGAAGATAGTGAGCCAAACCATCTTGAGGACAGCGAGATGACCCCAAGGTCATGTCTTGATGAAGACAGTGAGTTGAAGCTACTCACCAGCAGGTGTGAGACAACCTCTGTGCAGTCGTTGCCTCAATCAGTTCGACTTCTTCAACCTCGACTTAAAGCGGAAAGGCTTGCTTCAGCTCAGCTCCGACTTGAAGTCAAAGATGCAATGAAGATGTCAGAGGACTGCCGTGCGCACCATTATGCCTTAAATCTAGTGTTGATGCATCTATCATTGACACAACTGATGTCTACTCAGCTTCTTCAACTGTTTGGGGGGGCGACCTGGCCATGCCTAGTGCCTTCTGAAGTGCTCTCAGTTTTGTATATTCTTTTGTCGGCGCGTTTATTTGCATTGGTGGTGAACTTTGATGCCCAGTGGATGTAATATGTGTGATAGCCGTGATAGCCTAGTGTAAGTTGCTTGCTTATTTATTTCCTTGTTGTCTTGTTTATTTGTTTGCTTCTAGTCATTGCAGTTCTTTTTCCGCGGTTTGCTAGTGGCTGCAATAACCTATTTTTTAAAACTAGGCCGCAATAACCATGGGCTAATATTTACTGTAGTGACACTGGGCCTCCTACGGGCCATAGAAATAGTGGGCCTTCTACGGGCCGTAGAAACAGTGGGCCTTCTACGGGTCGTATCATCAATGGGCCTTATATGGGCATTATGATCGATGGCCAAACATGGGCCAATAACAGGCTGCATTATGGCCGTAAACGGGCTAGAGTTGGAATCGTCCGTTCATGGGCCGACCATAACGGGCCATCGTTAATAGGTCGTATTTGATGGCGCTATGAAAACGGCCCAACGTATTAACGGACCACAAACGGGCCAACTGTAACCACGGGCTGAATTTGGCCCACAAGTAGAAAATGACAGTAACAGGCCGTAAGTAAATGAATGCTGGAAATGAGCCCAAGAATAAATGAGCTCTGAGAAGGCTGAAAGATAACATGGGCTGGAAACGACCCAACGGAATAACAGGCCGTTGATGGGTATAAAGTGATACACTGTTCATTACGTGCCAGTTTCACCACGGGCCGTTAATGGGTGTAAAGTGATACACTGTTCATTACGGGCCAGTTTCACCACGGGCCGTTAGTAGGCCAAGAGTTACTTAGGGCCTCATATGGGCCGAAAGACGTCATGGGGCATACATGGGCCAGAAGTGAAAACGGACTGGAATCATATTGGATGGCCCAGATGACGCTACTGGGCCTAATTCGGATAGGGCGTAACGGGCCTTGGGTTAGCGGGCTGTAAATGGGCTATATTCGAACATCCCATTAACAGGCTTTCCATGGGCCGGCCTGCCAGCTTTTGACCAAGTCAAACGGGCCGGCCTTTTCACAGGAATGGGCCTTTGTTGGGCCGTGCCACGTGTCGATGTATCATAGGCGCCTTCCATCCAATGAGTGGTTGACATCTGTCCCAACGATGAGTCGACATGTGTTTCCTCCAGCCAATGATGATTTTACACATGGAAAATCCCCATTGGTCGGGGCTGTTAACGGGTTATCGGATCCAAAACCTGACCCGATAGCTTAACGGCATTCCGTTACGGTGGATGCCACGTGTCGGTCACCCTTGACGAAAGCACTTCTGTGACGCGCGATTTATCGTCATGGAAGTGGACACTTCCGCGATGATAATTTTGGTAATGTCATGGAACACTTATACGACAACACAGGTATGACTATCTTGATTCTGTCATAAATTTGTCATGGATGTACATGCATGACAAAAAAGCGACCTACTGTGACAAACATGTATCATCACGGAAGTGTATTTTTTTGTAGTGGCGGGTGAGCTGGAGAAAAGAGAGTGATAGCTACATGAAGGAGCATGCATGCAAGAGAGATGGGCGTGAAAGGAGTCAACATAAAAGGGATTCAAATATTTGAATTTGAGATGATGATACATGTAATTCATACTCAAACCAAAATTGATCTATCAAACATGCATACTCATACGAATTCACGCGCATCTATGTTATTTAATACGTAGATATTACTGACCCATACATTTTAGTAGAAGATAATTTGGTTTAAATTTATTGAATTCAACCTTATGATTTTGAGATCATTGTATTTGTAAATCATATTATAAATATAATGGAGCAGAATTCGCTATGCTTTTGAAAGTATATATATATATAATGATGTATATAGAATTTTATTCCAATCAAAAATGGATCCTGCCCGAACAAAAATAGAATACAAACTAGATTCGAATTGAGTTGGCACGGTAAACGTGCACTCTTGCTCTACAAAAATTTGAACGAAGTGGGGAAAGTCATAGTAACCGCTCGAAACCAAAATTTGCGAGATGGAAATTACTACCTATCCCTGCCATGCAAAGCCTATCGGCTCGATTTCTATAGGTTTTGATAGGGGTAGGTTTGTAATTTCACTCAAACGTGACATAACCGCCTCTCACCCGGATTCATACACGGTGGTCGTCAAAACACAGTGTCACCTCGGCCGAAATCGACTCCCTCCTCGATTCATACACGGTGGGCGCCAAAACCAAACTCTCGTCGGCAAATATTCGGTGTATGCGAGATTACCGTCCTATCCCCAACCGACTAATATTGCTGTGATGTAGGAAATTTTAAACGGGTACTAAGTTTGTAAATTTCCTCGCATTTGAGACAAGCCCGCCCTGAAGAGATGGTTCCCCCTTCCTCTCTCCCTCCATTTCCCCATTCGTACTCCGTAGGCGCCAAAACACCCTCTCCACCCCAGCCTCCTCCGCCCGCCACCCCATCCACCGTTGTCCTCCTCCACCATGCCAGAGTTGATACCCCGACGTCGTCAGCCATTACAAGAGATCGACCTCTCTCATCCACGGCTTCGGACCGGGATCCTTGCATCCCGTCCTCCCGCTTCATCCCCGCCATGGTCCACCTTGCCGGCGCTACTCCCACGACAAGCTCGTCCACCGCGCCCCGCCGCCACCACCTACCCTCCTAGATCTGCTTCCACGTTGCTGACAGCCATCGCTACCGCAGCACCGTCAAATTCTCAGCAGATGAATACTCGGCGCCGCACCAGAGGCGATACTCTTTCATATCTGCTCAACTTATATATTGCAGCAAGAAAATAGATCGCCACTGCTTTACTCTGATTTCTTATCCATCACTTACTTGTTAGTTCAAAGCAAACACTGGTTGTGAAGTTGCCTTTGTCCGGTTTGCACCTTCAGATCCGCCATGGCATCCTCAACACTATACTCACAATGCTTATGGTTTTCCCCTTTTATATTCCACACTAGTTAAATGACAGTAGGCTAAATTTCAAAACTGGGTCATTCGATTTTTGAGAGCTCGCCGGAGTTCGCCGGTGCGAAGGAAGGGGCTCGGGTGGGGACGGTGGTTGTGGGGGGGCGCTGGTGGGACCTCGCCGAATGGAGAAAACTCGACGCGGGTGGGGCGGGGTGGGGGTGGGGGTGGCGGATGAACACAGGCAGTGGGGGCCGGTGGTTCGGCCGGTGGCCCGTGCGGTGTTCTGTATGGGAAGAATCAGAAACGAGGAAGAAGAAGGGTTAGGAGACGTAGGATCTTCATCCAACCGCCTGAAATGGTCGACTGACCCAAATGACAAATGTCACGCGACTTGCATGCAGACATGCATTTATATTCAGTATCATCATCGTACCTACTTAGCACTGCTCCTGAATCCATCAAGCTAAACAACGTGCCACTCATAATCCCAAACTTGTTGCTCAAATACGAATCTGATATGATGTTGATATTACTAAAACAAATAACGTTTAATTGGTCAGCTAATGTTACTACTTTACTTTCGAAAAGCACGTGCACCACATATAGAGAGACAGCAGGGAGTTGCATTCTTAATGCGCTCTGGTTCATCATGTGTGGGCACTGCACAACGAACATTTTATTATCCAAAATCTGCTTGCTCTTCTTTAGCATGTTCCTCTTCCATTCTTCTTTAATAAGTACTCTCTCCATTCCTAAATACAAGTCTTTGTATAGATTCCACCATGGACTACATATGGAGCAAAATGGGTGAATCTACACTCTAAAATGTATCTGTATACATCTGTATGTGATCCATAGTGGAAATCTCTACAAAGACTTATATTTTGGAACGGAGGGAGTATGATAGTTGTACAGTATGTTCATTGTAGTGAAGATGAGTAGGGACATTTGCAGTGTAGAGGTCTATACGGTCGGTTGTGATGGACACTTTGAATTCTTCGGGCCTCTTTGATTCGTAGGATTTTGTAAACATAGGAATAGGAATTGTAGTGGCCTACCCACTTGAATCCTATAAGATTAGCAAGGAAATGCGGGGAGCTATGTCGCCTTTGAGAGTTACACGGATATTAACAGTACTACACCTTCAGTTGAAGAGAGCTGGTATCCAAAGCCTTTCTAGCCATACCGGCAATACTAGCACATATATTCTAGCAAGTTCCGCTTTGCTGGTTTTACTTGTGATGCTTACGGTTTTCCCATTATATCTACACTATGATCTGCGTAGCTGCTTTCTGTCGCACTAGCAGCAGTCCACTCTTGAAGCTAAACAACACACCAATCATAAGTCCAAAGCTTACGTCTTCAAATATGAATTGTGATATGATACTGATATTAGTTAACATACAAACATTTAATTGGTCAGGTAATGCTCCCATTTGATTTTCCAAATGCATGTGGCCACATATAGAGAGACAGCATGGAATTGCATTTCTTTGGGCAGTGTGATTCATTATGAGTGGGCAACCAACACCGTATGCAATGAAGCGGAACTTCAAGAATATGCTTCCTCTTCTGTTCTTTAACATGTTACTCTTTTGTTATTCTGTATTTAGTACGTACAGTATGTTCCTTTTCAGGAAGGGGAGCAGGGACATCTGCAGTGAACAGCTGATAGAGCTGGCCTGTACATGATCGATAGGCTTTCAATTAGTAGCGGTAATACAACACCGTAATTTCCAGCCAGTTCCACTTTCCTGATTTATATATCCTGGTTATGGTGTACCCCTTTTATGTAAACTACGACCTGCCTAGTTGTTGTGTGCTCTTGTTATCACGGTTTGGCAATAAACTCTCTATACAGTATATTATGAACCTATCATCTGCCAACTATCCTTACTTCTGGAGCCTTTTTTTTGTGTACTTGTGCCAGATTATATTAATGCATGCACCATATTACAGCACACATGGGCTCTCTCATCAGAATGCAGTGATAGCACACAAGGGTTTACGGGGCGCCTCTATATTAGAATATCCTCTGCATTACAAAGATAATCTCACTACTATTTATGTTTTCATGCTTCTCAGATATTATAAGTAATCACAGTGAATATCAGAATCCGCGCATCAGAAGAATATTGTGGAACACTGCAATGACTTACAAAATTGGCACCAAGGCATTGAGTGTCGTTCTGGATGCAATGAAACTCATACGCTCCCCACCTGTAGATTCTTGTTCAGAATATGATCCTAATGACTATTCTGACCTCAAGGAGTCAAAGGCAGATGGCCTGTCCTATTCACCCATCAAGGTGCCTGTTCTAATTTGGCAAGGTTTTATTGATTGCGCGTATCTTGCATAAGTTGTCTTGCATTTCTTATACTTTGTAACACCGCCATTTTCTTAGTTTACTCATCATATATGTCAAGATGCCATGCCCATCCATTATCAATACATATTCCATCTGTCATCATACCATGTTTTTCCACTGAAATGTTCTTCTTGTGCATCAAACATCAGAAAGGAAGAGGGTGATTGCTGAACCTGAAGGAGCACCAACAAAGTCCTTGAAAAATGTGGTGGTGCCAGAGAAATCAGACAACACCCCACTTATATTGGCACTACAACCAGTGACACAAAACGTAGGACCGACTCCAGTAGACTGTACCCATACTTCACTGGCCACACCACTAGCCCCACCACACGGCACCTGCACTCTAGCAAAAGTTATGCCGATTTCAGTTGCCATAGCACCAGCCGTACCACAGAAAAGTCCCACTCTAGCAAAAAGTACAACATGTCCACCGGCCGAAGACCTATCCCAACTGCAGAGACGGCCAATTCCTATAGATTCAAACCCTATTCCAGTTATTCCTTGTTTAAAAGACAATCCTTTCAATGCTGTTAGGGACTACGTGCATATATTCCCATCATGGGAAGATTATAGTGAAGACAAACACCATTTTCACATCCTCCTATCCCACATATGTGTAAGTGCTATTAGGGACTACGTGCATATATTCCCATCATGGGAAGATTATTCTGCTGATTGAACACATCAATGATTTACATTACATTATTGTAAGTAGGTGAGGGTCAATCTGGATAGTCATGACGAGCAGTGTTTGCTTGCCCTTTTCAAGGAAGCATTGCAGCAGTATCGATGTTACCTGAGGAAATCACACTTTGATGGCAAGTCTATAAACAAATTTCTGATGAAGTCTCCTGTGCTAAATTTAGAAGACATTGAATGGAAAAACCTTGTTATGCATTGGTCTCGTTCCCAGGATGAGGTACTGTCTATGATATCACATGACAATTTGAACTTCTACTTTTCTGCATGTGCCTTACAGATCTTTTTTGCAGGAAATTTTCTCGAAGAAGAATTCCGGTTTGAAAAGGACGACATGATATCGCAAATATGCTGCCCGCTGCTTTTCTCTTGTTAGTACCTGTTGTCCTGTATCACTGCACTTGCATACATACCTGGTTCATTATGTGACAACTTTCTTATCAATTGTTCGCTCCAAATTATCTGATCTGTATGAATGGTTACATTAGTGTAGAATATATCCAATACCAATGAAATTTTTTAGCTCTGCACTGTTCTTGTAAGTACCTGCTGTCCTTTATTAGTGTACTTATATTGACAGCTAGTTGTAAATGTACCATCACTCTGCAGCTTATTTTCCTTTGCTCTCCATTTTCTACACATCAGATCTATATTTACTCTTACCATAAGGTTGGATAACACAGATGGTACTGAAGAAGTTTCACACTGGATTACTCTTGGTTGTACCTTTTGCCTGTATCGCTATACTTACATTTATAGCTACTTGGTTATGTAGCATCACTGTTCATCTTATCTTAAATATTCTCCATTTTTCTTATATTATCACATCTGTATTTACTCTTAACAAAATGTAGAATAAAGGCAATGCTTATGAAGAAGATTATGTGGTAAACTTCTTGAATTGCCCCCCATCAGCATGGATAAGGGCTTTATAGAGCGTGTCTTCACCAATAATGTAAGTTTGTCATTCTCAAGCCTTCAAACTTTGATGTGTATTTTTGGTTAGGCATGACTGCAATAGCTGTTTATTTTTGGTGTTTGCATCAAATTGCATGTTTAAAGTTTATTATGTAGTTCATAAACAAAAGTTTGTCCTTCTCAATTTAAGTTTTCAATTGTACAACCAAGTTCCTTCTTCATACCATGTAAATTAAACTATACAGAGCAAGTGATCTTCTTTTGCACTACATGTATGCTTCTGTTCTTGATCTGTAATCCAGTGGTGTCATGAACCTACCCACTACAACACAATGTTATATTCTGCAATGTCTTAACTATGAACAATGTCATATCATTCTACTATTATTTATACCGTCTCTTTATTTGCCAATCTGAAATGGGATAAATTGACAGCACACTAACCATTGATACTTATGAGTTCTTGATAAGTAATCCAGTGGTGTCGTGAAGCTGCCAACTCCTTCACAGTGTCATTTCCTACCATGTCTTGACCTGAACAATACCATATTGTGTTAATGCTATTTTAAACTGTGTCACTTTATTCGTCGGTAAGAAATGTGTAGAATTGTCAGCACTCATACTTATATGTGCAAAACCTGTCATCTGTCTGCTTGTTTATCTTTCAGAGTGAGGAGGATATAAGTGTCAAACAAGCGCAGTCTCATCAGCTTGCTCAGCTGCTTGCGCTGCAGCTCCCAAGTAGGGCTAACCTTTCTTGAACTCTATTGAAGTGCTGACAGTTTTGTATATTATTTTGTCGGCCTGTTTATTTACACTGGTGGCGATCTTTGATGCCCAGTGTATGTAATCTGCTGTCTGCTTGTGCTTTATTATCATAGTGGCAAACTTTGATGCCCAGTGGATGTAATATGTCGTAATTTCTTTATTGTATAGTCTAGGTTTTTTTCTTATTCATGATGTTGTAGTTATTTTACTGTATATATATCCTGTGTTCGCAGTAAACTGGCCAAACCGTAAAATTACGGTACATAATGAGGCCGTCATGCAAATCACTATGTATGGTCCGCATCATGGGCCCAGTCATCTTGGTCTGTTAACAGGCCGAAATATAAATTGTCCCACAAGTACATTCAGGCCTTTTATAGGCCGAGTGAATCGCTGGCCCTATTTTTCGCAAGAAAACTCAATGGGCTTTTAGGAGGCTGAAAAGTGGGTTGGGCCTGAAATGTGTCGAAGAGCTCATGGGCCGGCAGCAGGCCGAAATAGACCCCGGCCCATGATTGTGCCAATCACATCACGGGTTGTTAATAGGCCAAAATTGTCTCGGTCCTTGTTTGGACCAATCAGATTATCGGCTGTGAGCAGGCCAGATGCATATCGGGCCGTAGTTAGGCCCAACTATATGACGGGCTTTTAACAGGCCGAAATAAATATAGGGACGAAATGTTAAATGGGCCTTGAACAGGACGAAACTAATATCAGGCCTAATTACTAAATGGGCCTTTAGCAAGTGGGCCCAAAAGTATAGCGTCCAGTTGACGGGCCGGATCTGATATAGGCCGCAATTTGGCCCAAAGCCTCTTAAAGGGTTGGATCTTATCTGGGCCATAATTTGGCCCAGAACGTGGCAGGCTTTTAACGGGCCGGATCTCATATGGGCCTTTATTAGGCCCAGAACGTGGCAGGCTGTTAATGGACCCGATCACATATGGGCCGACATTTGGCCCAAAACATGGCAGCTTGTGAATGGGCCGGCCCACTAGTGTCCTCAAAATCTTCTAGGCCTTTAGCTGTGCTGGCCCATTATGGTAAGCAAAATCTCATGGGCCTTTAGTTGGGCCGGTCCATTATGGTCCACAAAATCTTGTGGGCCTTTAGCTGGGCCGACCATTATGGTCCGCAAAATCTTGTGAGCCTTTAGCTGAGCCGTCCCATTATGGTCCGCAAAATCTTGTGGGCCTTTAGTTGGGCCGGCCCATTTAACCTATATGGGCCTCTGTTGGGCCCTGCCACGTGTCGACGTATCATAGGCATGTCTCCTCCAATGGACGGGTGACATCTGGCCCACCGAGGAGCAGACACGTGTTTCCTCCGGCCAATGAGAATTTTACACGTGGAAAATCACCATTGGCCCAGGCTGTTAACGTGTTATCGGATGCAAAACCGGACCCGATAGCTTAACGACAAGCCGTTACGGTGGATGCCACATGTCGGTTAGTCTTGACGAAAGCACTTCTATGACACACGATTTATCGTCATGGAAGTCGACACATCCGTGATGATAATTTTGGTAATGTCATGGAACACTTCTACGATGGCACATGTATGACTATCTTGATTCTGTCATAAAATCGTCATGGATGTACATGCATGACAGAAAACGTGACCTATTGTGACAAACACGTATCATCACGGAAGTGTATTTTTTTGTAGTGGTTGTTGCATGTTGAGGGATTGTTATATGATCCAACTATGTTATTATTGTTGAGAGAACTTGCACTGGTGAAAGTATGAACCCTAGGTCTTGTTTCCTAGCATTGCAATACCGTTTATGCTCACTTTTACCCCTTGCTACATTGTTGTTTTTATATTTTGAGATTACAAAAACCTTTATCTACCATCCATATTGCACTTGTATCACCATCTATTCGCTGAACTAGTGCGCCTATACAATTTACCATTGTATTGGGTGTGTTGGGGAGACAAGAGACTCTTTGTTATTTGGTTGCAGGTTTGTTTGAGAGAGACCAGCTTCATCCTACGCCTCCCATAGATTGATAAACCTTAGGTCATTCACTTGAGGGAAATTTCCTATTGTCCTACAAACCTCTGCACTTGGAGTTCCAACAACATCTACAAGAAGAAGGTTGTGTAGTAGACATCAATCTTCTATAGAAAGAGGCCACCATGTGGGAAATGGCTGTCACTTAGTCACTTTGCGGCTTGACACTGCACGGATAGACAACGTGCATCATGGTGGAGTGCGTTAGTGAGGTGGCTGCATCTCCGTGAGCCTGGCAGGCCTTGCCGGGGCGTCTTGGAGGTCTTCTTCCGGGGATAAACCCGACCTTCCCGAGCTCGCCTGCCCGGCAAGGGAGGCTTTTCTCTTGGTGGTTTCTTGCTTCTCTGGCTTGGTCTTGGTCCTCTTGATCTTCCTGTTGGCCTTCTATGAATCCTGATTTCTTGTAATTGGCCTGTCCTTGGTGTTGTAACCTTGTTCCCGTGCCTGGGCATAGTCAGGGCATGGACCCAAGGTTTGTTGCACCAACATGTTCCTATTATACTGGTGCCAAAAAAGGTTGGCACGTCGCGTATGAATTTTGATTGTAGAGGTATTAATAATATTACTATTCATTATCGTCATCCTATTCCTAGGCTAGATGATATGCTTAATGAATTGAGTGGTTCTACAATATTCTCCAAAGTTGATTTGCGTAGTGGATACCACAAAATTCGTATGAAATTGGGAGATGAATGGAAAACAACATTTAAAACTATGTTTGGATTATATGAGTGGTTGGTCATGCCTTTTGGGTTAACTAATGCATCTAGTACTTTCATGAGATTAATGAACAAAGTTTTACGTGCTTTCATTGGACGATTTGTGGTAGTCTATTTTGATGATATACTGATTTATAGTAGATATTTATAGGAACATTGGGAACACACACATGTTGTTTTTATTGCTCTACGTGATGCATGTTTGTTTGGTAATCTTGGGAAGTGCACCTTTCGCACCGGCCGAGTATCTTTTCTTGGCTATGTTGTTACTCTACAAGGAATTGAAGTTGATAAAGCCAAGATTTAAGCTATTGAGAGTTGGTCGCAGCCCAAAACGGTCACACGAGTGAGGAGTTTTCTTGGCCTCGCTGGATTCTATAGGCGTTTTGTGAGAGATTTCAGCACCATTGCCGCACCACTCAATGTGCTTACAAAGAAGGATGTGCCTTTTGTTTGGGGTACTGCACAGGAAGAAGCCTTCATGGTATTGAAAGATAAGTTGACACATGCTCATTTACTCTGACTTCCCAGTTTTAATAAGACTTTTGATCTTGAATGTGATGCTAGTGGAATTGTATTATGAGGTGTGTTATTACAAGATGGCAAACCTGGTGCATACTTTTCTGAAAAATTGAGTGGGCATTGTCTGGACTATTCTACTTATGATAAAGAATTATATGCTCTTGTTCAGACCTTAGAAACATGGCACCATTATTTATGGCCCAAAGAATTTGTTATACATTGTGATCATGAATCTTTGAAACACATTAAGAGTCAAGCAAAACAGAACCGTATACATGCTAAATGTGTTGAATTCAGTAAGACTTTCCCTTATGTCATTTAACACAAGAAGGGTAAAGAAAATGTTATTGCTGATGCATTGTCTTGTCGTTATACTATGCTTTCACAACTTGACTTTAAAATATCTGGTTTGGATACCATCAAAGATCAATATGTGCATGATGCTGAATTTAAAGATGTATTGCAGAATTGTAAAGAAGGGAGAACATGGAACAAGTTCGTCGTTAATGATGGATTTGTATTTCGTGCTAACAAGCTATGCATTCTAGCTAGCTCCATTCGACTTTTGTTGTAGGAGGCGCATGGAGGAGGATTATGGGACATTTTGGCATGAAGAAAAAGAGGGTATACTTGCTACACATTTCTTGTGGCCAAAGATGAGACGGGATGTTGAGCATTTTGTTGCTCACTGCACTACATGTCAAAAAGCTAAGTCACGAGTCAATCTTCATGGTTTATATATGCCTTTTCCTGTACCTAGTGTTCCTTTGGAGGATATATCTATGAATTTTGTTTTAGGATTGCCTCGAACAAAGCAGGGGAGGGATAGCATATTTTTTGTCATGGATAGATTTTCGAAAATGGCACACTTCATACCATGTCATAAAAGCGATGATGCTACTAACGTTGCTGATTTATTCTTTCATGAAATTATTTGCTTGCATGGTTTGCTGAATACTATTATTTTAGATCATGATACTAAATTTCTTAGCCACTTTTGGAGATGTTTATGGGCTAAGTTGGGGGACTAAACTGCTTTTTACTACTACTTGTCACCCCCAAACTGATGGACAAACTGGAGTAGTAAATAACACATTTTCTACTATGCTTAGGACTGTTTTGAACAATAACAAGAAAATGTGGGAAGAATGCTTGCCTCATATTGAATTTGCTTATAATCATTCGTTGCATTCTACTACTAAGATGTGCCCTTTTGAAATCGTGTATGGTTTCCTACCTCGTGCACCTATTGATTTGTTGCCTCTTCCATCTTCGGAGAAGGTTAATTTTGATGCTAAACAACGTGCTGAATTGATCTTAAAAATGCATGAGTTAACTTAGGAAAATATCGAGCGTATGAATGCTAAATATAAACTTGTTGGAGATAAATGTAGAAAACATGTTGTGTTTGCACCTAGAGATCTTGTTTGGTTACATTTGGGTAAGGACAGATTTCCTAATTTGTGCAAATCAAAGCTAACGCCATGTGTTGATGGTCCTTTTAAGGTGTTAGAGAAAATAAATGATAATGCATATAAACTTGAGCTGCATGCTGATTTTGGGGTTAGTTCCACTTTTAACATTGCAGATTTGAAGCCTTATTTGGGTGAGGAAGATGAGCTTCCGTTGAGGACGACTTCATTTCAAGAAGGGGAGGATGATGAGGATATAAATATCATTGTTACACCCAGAGCCCCTGCTGCTATACATACTGGATCAATTACTAGAGCTCGCGCACGCCAATTGAATTACTAGGTACTTCCGTTTCTTGGCAACAATTCTAATGTTCAAGAGAATATGATGTTGCCTAAATTCGATACATTTGTTTTGCTTACAAATGATGGGCCTAGCTTGGACAAGAAAGATGAACCTTGGAGCAAGTTCAAGCATGGAGATGATGGTATGCGCAAGGGGAACAAGAACAGAGTTACAAGTGATTATTCCAGGACTTTGAAGCCACCATAATGAGTGCATGAAGCCTTGGACGAAATATGCAAGATGCTGCTACATAAATTTCGTACAGAGGCTATTCTAGGTGCTGCGTCACCTTATTATTGGGCCAGGCCCATGCAATTTTGAAATACTTGAATATAGGTTGTTTTTAGAGTTAGTATGTGTGAGAAACACGAGTTAGGGTTCGTTTCGGACCCCTCCTCAAAGGGCCATGGAATTCCCCCCTCTACCTCCATATATACACACTAGTACGCGTCGGTGCTATACAAGCGGTGTTTAACCCCTTTGGGCGACGGCATTTGGAACCGTCGCCTAGTGAGTGACGTCGATAGGGGGTCCTTCCCACACGACCCAGAAACCGTCGGGGATATGGCCCTCTTGGCACACACGCTCGGCAAAATGAGTTTGTATGCGACACGCGAGTGCTCAAATACGGAAATACGTACAGTAGAGCTAAGAAATACAATTATACAGGCGAAATTGTTTTCGGTCGCAAGTACATCCCACACAGAGATTCCCCGCTAAACGTTTCTGTTCGTATGTACATCCCACACAGTCGCTCCAAGGAAAAAGTTTCCGTTCATAGGTACATCACACACAATATTTCCCGTTAAATCGTTTGTGATAGCGTTGCCATTGCACATGATATTAACAATTTTATCATTTGCATTATTGAATGCATCACACACAGTCCGTAGAAGAATTTGTGTGGCAAAGGCTGTCCATCACACACAGGTTTTATGTGGTAAACGTTTGCGCAAGGTGGCCTAACGCAAACAGTTTTGAAGAGAAAGTCGTGTTTGATTGTTCATTGATCCAACACGGTTTATTCCTAGAAACTGTGTGCGTTGCCTGAGGTCATCGCCCACGGTATTTTTTCAATAATCGTTGGCAATAGAAAAATCCAATTAGCAGGCTAATTCGCCATTAGTAGGCTAATTTCACTATTATTAATAATCCATTTATTAATCTAATTGACATTGATATTAAACACATAATATATTTCATTTCCATATTAAGGAAGCAGAATTTCATAATTGATATACATCAGAGTACAACATGATATAGCTTCAGCACATAGCTACCCCATTACACAATTGCACCAGCACAAAGTTTCACATGCAACATCTAGAACCTTTCGAAATTAGCATCATAGACGGTATATAGACAGATGCGTCCGATCTAGAAAACTGCTGAAGCGGAAGGCGAATATTGAGCCTTCATTCATCTTGAAGGTCTTTGGAACTTTAGGCCAGTGCCTGTTGATGATTGACCGTCCTTCCTTCGTCCTCTTCAGGAACACTTCAATATTGAACCATGGGTGTTGTATGAAAACCTTCCTCGCCTCCTGACCATAGAGGTGGTTTGAGAGGTAATCACCAGTGAACTGCTTTGGAAAGGCCTGAAAACAAGGATGTGCATAAATATCTTCTCTATATTAGAAATGGGGCAACGGAATAAAAAAAGGCAAGGTATAATAGTTAGTACCATGTTGTAGTGAACTGATGTCTTCTTCATTGTGCAGACAAAGATCTTGTTATTTTTTGTCGCTAATTTCTTTATCCTAACAATCTTTCAGAGTTTCTTGATTTGATTGATATTCTTGGACAACTCATTTCCCCATATGCAAAAAGGGGCAAACAGTGGGTCAAAACCTCTAACAGCAGGCCTACATGTACAAGAACAACTTGTTAAAAAACTAAATATTAGAATGGTTCCTGCAATTGCACAATAATGTGCTTTTAGACAACGGACCATGCACGTGTTAACCTTGATTGTAACCTCAGTGCTTCCCATTGTTTCCCTGCAACACATATACGGTAGTTAGTCATCAAGTTAAGTAAGGGTTCGCATGCTATCAGTAAAAAATGTTGATGAAAAATAAGCACATTGCAGATTCATTAGATTAATTCAAGCCACATGGAAAACTCATTTATCCAAACCAATCATGATTAAGAACTAGGAAATATAGCACTTGTATATGTTTCTCATGTATTACGTGCATCCAAATTTGATTTATTCCTCACATGCACAACAATTTAAAATTCTACCCACGACAATTGGACATCGCATTGTAGAATTGAACCAACTAGTTAACTAAACACCACAACAAATGAACCAAACATTAACTGAGCACCACATTTATTTCTCACATGGAAGACAATACAAAATTGCAGCTTGAACAATTGAACATCACATTTGCAGAATTGAACCAAACAGTTAACTGAAGATGAAAACTAATTAACAAAAAGTTAATAATTGAGCACCACACAGCACGACATATAGAACATATACATTAGAGCAACAGATTGCCTGGTAAAATTAGATAACACAATTCACTAGAATTTGTGAAGGAAAGGCAGGAGCAACACACGCAATTGGTAAACTGAGCATCCTTAACCGGCTTAGCTAGCAAATGGCAAAGTGCTCCTCCAAGATCTGGGGGTTGCCACAAATGGCAGCCATCGCGACCTCATCCACGCATGCGGCCGTGATTTGCTTCTCCGCTGCCAAATGCTCCTTGAGATCCTGGCTATACTTCATGCACCATGTCTTAAGGCAGCGCTTATTTGGTGGAGCGGTTGGTGATTTGGGTGGAAGGTGTCGCGCTCGCGCCGGCGGTCGAGGCATGTTCGATGTGGAAGGAGGAGGAGGACGGGGGTCGGGTGTGGTTTACCTGCCTGGATAGACGAGGCCGAGCAGCGTGAAGGAGGGTCGCCGGTGAGGAGGCGACACTGCAAGCAAGGAGTGAAGGTTTCAACTTGGAAAGGAAGGCGAAAACAGGGGAAATGTGACTTTTGGTAACGGGGAGGGGGCGGGGAGGTAGATATTTCCGTGGAAGCTGAAAATTTGGAATCGCTTCAGCGAAAAAATTGGCACGCAAAGTGTCATCAGACACGGTCCCTTATTCAGAACTACGTACGATATGTGAACATCACAAATGATTCAGATAGCTTAACCCGTGTGTGATGAGTTTGAACATCAAAATTTTTGTTTGAATTTCCATGGTTATAGTGGTCATCCATGTCATTGCATAATTTGGGTACACAAAGGAGACTACAGCACACACACACTTCTTAATCAAGCAAGTTCAAAAATTAAACAAAGCTAGCTGACCTAAACATTACTCTAACAAATTAAAGACTTGCGCTCTTAATTAAACAAAACAAAGAGTATTACTATGGCTGGTGCTCGTCGATCTCCGCCGCCGCCTCCATGTCCAGCTTGTGCCCGACGGTGTCCTTGGGAAGGGGCTTCATGGCATCCATTGCACCATACTCGGCAAGCATCACGCCATCCACATCCGCCATCTCTTTGGAAAAGGCCGCCATGAGCTGGGCATGGGCGGCCGCGATCTGGGCTTGGACGGGCTCCTTCGTTGCAAGGTATGTGGTGGAGGAACGGACAGCTGCTCAAACGCTCTCGGCGATTGCCAACTCTTCAGTCGTGGATTGCCGACCGTTGTCGGAGAAGCTTCGTTCGATTTGTGCGGTGACCGCCAGGAGCTGGGCGTGGGCGGCCTCGACATGGTCGTGGGCGGCCTCAATCAGGGCTAAGGCCGCCGCTGCACAACGAACAACTGCTGTGCCACTCTCGCCAGTTGCTATCCCCGAGGCAATGTTGCTTCCGCCACGTGCGAAGCAACATCGGCCGTTTGGGCAGCCTTGGCCGCAAGGTCGCAGATTGCGGCTGCGGTCATGCACCTTGTTAGCACGCGCATGGCAGATGTGGTCGCGTGATGTCTACTACACAACCTTCTTCTTCTAGATGTTGTTGGGCCTCCAAGTGCAGAGGTTTGTAGGACAGTAGAAAATTTCCCTCAAGTGGATGACCTAAGGTTTATCAATCCGTGGGAAGCGTAGGATGAAGATGGTCTCTCTCAAACAACCCTGCAACCAAATAAAAAAGAGTCTCTTGTGTCCCCAACACACCCAATAGAATGGTAAATTGTATAGGTGCACTAGTTCGGCGAAGAGATGGTGATACAAGTGCAATATGGATAGTAGATAATGGTTTTTGTAATCTGAAAATATAAAAAATAGCAAGGTAACAAATGATAAAAGTGAGCACAAACAGTATTGCAATGCTAGGAAACAAGGCCTAGGGTTCATACTTCCACTAGTGCAAGTTCTCTCAACAATAATAACATAATTGGATCATATAACTATCCCTCAACATGCAACAAAGAGTCACTCCAAAGTCACTAATAGCGGAGAACAAACAAAGAGATTATTGTAGGGTACGAAACCACCTCAAAGTTATCCTTTCTGATCGATCTATTCAAGAGTCCATAGTAAAATAACACAAAGCTATTCTTTCCGTTCAATCTATCATAGAGTTTGTACTAGAATAACACCTTAAGACACAAATCAACCAAAACCCTAATGTCACCTAGATAATCCAATGTCCCCTCAAGTATCCGTGGGTATGATTATACGATATGCATCACACAATCTCAGATTCATCTATTCAACCAACACAAAGAACTTCAAAGAGTTCCCCAAAGTTTCTACCGGAGAGTCAAGACGAAAACGTGTGCCAACACCTATGCATAAGTTCACGAGGTCACGGAACTCACAAATTGATCACCAAAACATACATCAAGTGGATCACGGTATATCCCATTGTCACCACAGATAGGCACATGCAAGACATACATCAAGTGTTCTCAAATCCTTAAAGACTCAATCCGATAAGATAACTTCATAGGGAAAACTCAATTCATCACAATAGAGTAGAGGGGGAGAAACATCATAAGATCCAACTATAATAGTAAATCTCGCGATACATTAAGATCGTACCACCTCAAGAACACGAGAGAGAGAGAGATCAAACACATAGCTACTGGTACATACCCTCAGCCCCGAGGGAGAACTACTCCCTCCTCGTCATGGAGAGCACCTGGATGATGAAGATGGCCATCGGAGAGGGATTCCCCCTCTGGTAGGTTTCGGTGGCTACGGAGGCTTCTGGCGCCGGAACAGGTCTAGATTGGTTTTCGGTGGCTACGGAGGCTTCTGGCAGCGGAACTCCCGATCTATTATGTTCCCTGATGTTTTTAGGGTATATGGACATATATATGTGAAAGAGGTCGGTCAGGGGAGCCATGAGGGGCCCACGAGGGTGGGGGTGCGCCCAAGGGGGCAGGCATGTCTCCCTACCTCGTGGCCACCTCGAAGCTTCCCTCACGTCTACTCCAAGTCTCCTGGATTGCTTCCGTTCCAAAAATAACTCTCCCGAATGTTTCATTCCGTTTGGATTCCGTTTGATATTCCTTTTTTCGAAACACTGAAATAGGCAAGAAAACAGCAATTTGGGCTGGGCCTCCGGTTAATAGATTAGCCCAAAAATAATATATATAAGTGTATAGTAAAGTCCATAAACATCCAAAACAGATAATATAATAACATGGAACAATAAAAAATTATAGATACGTTGGAGACGTATCAACATCCCCAAGCTTAATCCCTGCTTGTCCTCGAGTAGGTAAATGATAAAAACTGAATTTTTGATGTGGAATGCTACCTAACATATTTATCAATGCAATTCTCTTTATTGTGGCAAGAATATTCAGATCTGAAAGATTCAAGACAAAAGTTTAATATTGACATAAAACTAATAATACTTCAAGCATACTAACAAAGTAATCATGTCTTCTCAAAATAACATGGCGAAAGAAAGCTATCCCTACAAAATCATATAGTCTGGCTATGATCTATCTTCATCACACAAAATATTTAAATCATGCACAACACCGATGGCAAGCCAAGCAATTGTTTCATACTTTTTATGTTCTCAAACTTTTTCAATCTTCACGCAATATAGGTGGAATAGAATGGTGGTTGTGGAGAAGAACAAAGGAGAAGATAGTCTCACATCAACTAGGCGTATCAATGGGCTATGAAGATGCCCATCAATAGATATCAATGTGAGTGAGTAGGGATTGCCATGCAACGGATGTACTAGAGCGATAAGTGTATGAAAGCTCAACAAAAGAAACTAGTGGGTGTGCATCCAACTTGCTTGCTCACAAAGACCTAGGGCAATTTGAGGAAGCTCATCATTGGAATATACAAGCCATGTTCTATAATGAAAGATTCCCACTAGTATGTGAAAGTGACAACATAGGAGACTCTCTATCATGAAGATCATGGAGCTACTTTGAAGCACGAGTGTGGTAAAAGGATAGTAGCATTGCCCCTTCTCTCTTTTTCTCTCATTTTTTTGTTTTTTTGGGCCTTCTTCTTTTTTTGGCCTCTTTTTTATTTTTTGTCCGGAGTCTTATCCCGACTTGTAGGGGAATCATAGTCTCCATCATCCTTTCCTCACTGAGACAATGCTCTAATAATGATGATCATCACACTTTTATTTACTTACAACTCAAGAATTACAACTCGATACTTAGAACAGAATATGACTCTATATGAATGCCTCCGGCGGTGTACCGGGATGTGCAATGAATCAAGAGTTACATGTATGAAAGAATTATGATCGGTGGCTTTGCCACAAATACGATGTCAACTACATGATCATGCAAAGAAATATGACAATGATGAAGCGTACCATAATAAACGGAACGATGGAAAGTTGCATGGCAATATATCTCGGAATGGCTATGGAAATGCCATAATAGGTAGGTATGGTGGATGTTTTGAGGAAGGTATATGGTGGGTTTATGATACCGACGAATGTTGCGCGGTACTAGAGATGCTAGCAATGGTGGAAGGGTGAGAGTGTGTATAATCCATGGACTCAACATTAGTCGTAAAGAACTCACATACTTATTGCAAAAATCTATTAGTTATTGAAACAAAGTACTACGCGCATGCTCGTAGGGGGATAGATTGGTAGGAAAAGACCATCGCTCGTCCCCGACCGCCACTCATAAGGAATACAATAAATAAATAAATCATGCTCTGACTTCAACACATAACGGTTTACCATACGTGCATGCTACGGGAATCACAAACGTTAACACAAGTATCTCTCAAATTCACAATGACTCAACTAGCATGACTCTAATATCACCATCTTTATATCTCAAAACAATTATCAAGTATCAAACTTCTCATAGTATTCAATGCACTCTATATGAAAGTTTTTATTATACCCATCTTAGATGCCTATCATATTAGGACTAATTTCATAACCAAAGCAAATTACCATGCTGTTTAGGACTCTCAAAATAATATAAGTGAAGCATGACAGATCAATAATTTCTATAAAATAAAACCACCGCCGTGCTCTAAAACGATATAAGTGAAGCACTAGAGCAAATGACAAACTACTCCCAAAGATATAAGTGAAGCTCAATGAGTAGTCGAATAATTATGCAACTATGTGAAGACTCTCTAACATTTAAGAATTTCAGATCTTGGTATTTTATTCAAACAGCAAACAAAACAAAATAAAATAAAATGACGCTCCAAGCAAAACACATATCATTTGGTGAATAAAAATATAGCTCCAAGTAAAGTTACCGATGAACAAAGACGAAAGAGGGGACGCCTTCCGGGGCATCTGTAGCGACCCGACTCAGTAAGAGTCGAAGTCTCTGTGCTTACCGTGCTAGTCACTGGATCGAGTTGCTAGCACACATAGTACTCGATGAAATAATAGAAATAACACACGTCTCTTTATTACATCGATAGTCCAGGAGCAATACATTTATTACAAAATAGGGCATAGAGCCAATAAGCAAATACTGCGGAAGAAAAGTAGTAAATGAGTCCAACTCCATGAGCAAGGTTGAGTGTAGAACATCGACCTATCGCACCTTAATCCTTGTCGGATATATCCGCAACGTGATAAGTTGCATCCATATAGGTCAGTACATTGAATGTACTGGCAAGTCACATCATAAGTGTAATGAACCTACTTGTACATGCAATTTGTCTGGTGGAAAGCTCTAGGTTTAGTTTTTGCATAAAGCTAGTTTTTCCCTATTAGAAAAGATGTTATTCTACTACTACACATTTGCATAGGATGAGTTGGCAAACCCAACTCCATCCGTTCCCAAGTTTCATTTAAAACCCAACTGTTTAATTAAAGGTGAGGAGATCTCCCGACATTTCCACTACTAGATTCTCAAGTTGTCCGTAACCGGCGACACGGCTAATCGATTAGGTTGACACTCTGCAGAGGTTGCGCACTTTTCCCTACAAGACTCGACCACCTCCATGATCGGAAGATCGAGACATAGCCTTTCGAAAATGTTCCCCCTTAACCCACGGATAGGGCGGTACACCTACATCATTCTACATCTACTAGCCCATCCCGAAAGGGGTCACACTAACTAATCAACTAAGCCAGAGCCCATATTGGCTTGTGGCTGCACACGTAAGCTTCTAGACATGGGAATACAATTGATCTCTTTGAGCCTGAGCGGACGGTCCACTAGTGGTGCACCACCATGGATTTCCCATGCGTACCCCACTGTACTTCGCCACCATTCCAACAAGTTTCCGCCCAGGTAGTTCATTAATTATCTTAGGTCCTATTTACTACATTGTCACTCAAACTTTACAGTTATCACTCCCCAATCCACGTCTACTTAGCGAAGCAACATAATGTAAAATGATGGCGACAATGTTATATGGTTCAAACCTACCTCAATGAACTACTGGGTGAAAAGCATAGTCATGCGGCATCAATTTCCTACCACGCAGTCGTACTGCAAAGAACTATGTGCATAATAAAAACATAGGTAATGAATCATGATCAAGATGCAACTTGCGTTGGTACTGTTGGTTGAATTCTAAAGACTGATAATATTCTGCTTCACACTCCGGGCAATCTATCGCAAAGGAAGATAAACAAATATAAGCAAACGTTTCAGAAAACCAAGAAGAACATGTGAAACAAGAAGTCTCGAAAAAACCCAATGAACATACAACACACTAAGCTACCTCCAAAATTTCTAAGTGCAAAACAACATAGGCCTATGGTTCAAAAAGTGATGTGAACTATAGTGCATACTATGCATACTAGTAAAAATATTAAAGGGCAGATTCTAGTGTGTGAAAATTATTGTGACAAAGGTCCAGGTGATAGGGTTTGGCTACGGTGACAGAATGCAAAAGGAATCAACTTAATCAGACCTTCGGTTTGGGAGATATGGCCATTTGAAGTTTGAATTCGAATCTGAAAAATTTAAATTTGAATCTACCAAAATTTGCAAAAAGGATACCACTGGATAGATCTAAACATGACGAAGAATTTGCCGTTGGTTTCATCAAGTATGGATCTATGGTTTAAAAGTTATGGCTAATCTAAGATCAGGGACTAATCTGCTAATTACAGGGGCTAAACAGAGAAAGAAAATATCATAGACCAGTCCCTGGCCATGTGGTGGCTCGTGGCTAGCCGAGCAGCGTCCGCTGCGGAGGCTATACGGCGAACGGCTGCTAAATAAGAAAAGCAGTGGCGGCGGCTAACTAAATGAAAACCGACGCTCGGTTTAAATAAAACCGCACGGTCTAAGGGAAACCTGCCTGTAGTTTTTAACATAAAAACCGCGGTTAACCACTTACCGGTTCAACTAAAAAAACCCAACCTAATTTAATATGGGTCGTTGGTGATCGATCTAACGGGAGGGAGTGGGGCAGCGGCTTACAGCGGGTGGTGGTGGCCGGCGACAATGAAGACGGCGGTGCGGCGTCGGTGACGAAGGGGGCGGCGGCTGCGGTGGTCCTCGTCGACGGGGAAGAAGACGGGGAGGTGCAGCGCGTCGAGGGCGTCACGAAGGTGGTGTTGGCAGCGTCCGGATGGGGCAGGGCGAAGACGGCGGCCTTCGGTGCTCCGGCGGCTCCGGCGTCAACGGTGTGGCGGCTCCGACGGGACCTAGGGGCAAAAATCAGGTCAAACGGATGCACCTTGCCACGGGAAATCATTTGATGCAGAAGGTGGAGGCCGTGGTGGCTTACTGGCGACGGAAAGCTTGGCGGAGTGACGCGGCTCTAGCGAGATGCGAACGACAACGGCGGCGGCTATGGGCGGCGTCAAACGAAGCGGGACGGCGAGGATGGAAGAGGGGGTTCGGGGCTTTATATAAGTGTGGCTAGGAGCACTATGGGGCTACGGATAAGCCTCATCCGCGAGGGGGCTGAGTGGCGGTTGCGGGAGCACGGCGGCGATGTCTATCCCGTGTGGTGCGGGAGGTTGGGGACTGCCTGATGGGTGGGGCCCGCCTGGCAGCGGCAACGACAGGAGGCAAGCAAGGGCGAGCGCGGCGCGGTCGACCGAGCGGAAGGCTCTTAGCACGTGGGCGCTGGGACGCTGGCCTTGGGCCAAATGGCCAGCTGGGCCGGTCGGGGTGCTCCTGGGCCGAACCCAGTTTCGGTCCAGGCTACGTGCGGCATTGCTTGTTTCTTTAAACCGAACACTAAATTGGCCCTAAATAATTTGAGTGAGTTAATAAAAACACCAAAATAATTTCTAAAATAACTATATAATATTTAGAACCTAATGAACATTTACTTAAGCACAGAACATTCTGAAAATATTTTCCTAATGCGATTAATGCACTTTTTGCAAATAAAATAAATACCAAACTGAACTCCAAAACTTCAAATAATATTCAAAATAAAATTTCCCACTCTTTTATATTTTGAGGAAGTCATCTTATCCCCTCTCATGTGTTTTTCTCAAGTGGAAAAATATTGTTTGAATATTTTAAAACTCCAAAATGCAAAGAAATATGGTATGCATTGAATGATTCTATTAACATCCAAATTTAATAAAAATTGGGATGTTACAAACCTACCCCCCTTAAGATGAATCTCGTCCTCGAGATTTGGGTTGGCCAGCAAAAAGGTGCGGATGATCCTGTCTAAGATCTTCCTCTCGTTCCCAAGTGGCTTCCTCCTCGGTGTGGTGACTCCACTGAACCTTGCAGAACTTGATGATCTTGGTGCGAGTGATCCTCTCTGCAGTCTCAAGAATCTTAATAGGCTTCTCCTCATAAGTCGGATCATTCTCCAACTGAATTGCCTCCAGTGGCATTGTATCTCTCAAAGGAATGTCGCCATCTTTGCATGACACTTCTTCAGCCGGGAAACATGAAACACATCATGAACTCCTGACAAAGCCTCTAGTAATTCCAACTGGTATGCAACCTCTCCTCTACGTTCTAGAACATTATATGGTCCCACAAATCGTGGTGCTAACTTTCCTTTGACTCCAAATCTCTTAATACCTCGAAGTGGAGACACTCAAAGATATGCTCTATCTCCCACTTCATAGATCACTTCCTTGCATTTAGCATCGACATAACTTTTCTGCCTTGACTGAGCTATCTTAAGTCTGTCACGAATCAACTTGACCTTCTCCTCAGAATCCCTGATCAAATAAGGTCCAAACAATTTGCAATCTCCAACTCCATTCCACATCAAAGGTGTCCTGTATTTCCTTCCATACAATGCCTCGAAAGGGGCCATCTGCAAACTGGCTTGATAGCTATTGTTGTACAAGAACTTTGCGTAGGGTAAGTTATCATCCCAACTAGACCCATAGTCTAGCGCACAAGCTCTCAACATGTCATAATCGTTTATAAGTTCCAACCATCTCCTTTTCCTGAGATTCAACTCCTTCCGCGTGAAGATATACTTCAAACTCTTGCGATCTATGTAAACATCACAACGATTCCCAATAAGATAGTGTCTCCATGTCTTGAGTGCATGCACTATAGCTGCCAACTCCAAATCATGCGTGGCATAGTTCAACTCATGAGGTCGAAGCTGTCGTGAAGCATAAGCTACAACCTTCCCCTCTTGAATAAGAACACCTCCAAGTCCCTGACGTGAAGCATCACAATACACCTGAAAGTCCCTGTGTACGTCAGGCAGGATTAGCACTGGGGCTGTAACCAAACGCTTCTTCAACTCTTGAAAGCTGGCTTCACACTCTTCAGTCCAAACGAACTTGGTGTCCTTCTTCAAAAACACTGTAATGGGCCTTGCAATCTTGGAGAAATTTTCAATAAACCTCCGGTAATATCCTACAAGTCCAAGGAAACTACGAATCTCGCCAACTGTGGTGGGTGCATTCCATTCTGTGACTGACTCAACCTTGGTAGGGTCCACTGAAATCCCTTCACCTGACACTACATGTCCAAGTAATCTGACGTCCTTGAGCCAAAACTCACACTTGCTGAACTTGGCATAAAGTTGATGTTCTCTGAGCTTCTCCAAAACTAAGCGCAGATGTTCAGCGTGTTCCTCCTCATTCTTGGAGTAAACCAATATGTCATCAATGAATACCACAACAAACTTATCCAAGAACTCCATGAATACTTTGTTCATCATGCTCATAAAATAGGCAGGGGCATTAGTCTAACCAAAGGACATGACTGTATACTCATAAAGCCCGTACCTTGTGGTAAAAGCTATCTTGGGTATATCCTTCTCACGGATCTTCAACTGGTGATAACCCGATCGAAGATTGATCTTGGAGAAAACACTAGTTCCTTCTAGCTGATCAAACAAGTCATTGATCATCAGCAGGGGATACTTGTTCTTGATGGTCACCTCATTCAAAGAGCGGTGATCCACACACATCCTCAAGTTTCCATCCTTCTTCTCCACTAAGAGTACTGGGGCTCCCCAAGGTGATGAACTCGGGCGAATATATCCTTTCTTTAGCAACTCCTTAATCTGTTTCTTGACTTCCTCCAAATCATTAGCGGGCATCCGGTACGGCCTCTTGGAGATAGGTCCTGTACCTGGCAGCAACTCAATCAAAAACTCAATCCCCCGATCTGGTGGCATACCCGGTAACTCATCCGGAAATACATCGGGATAATCCATCACCACTGGTACTTCTTCCTGGACAACTCTCGTAAGAGAGTTCACCTGAGTCCTCTTAGGCTTAAGCCCAGATACATACTTGATCCTATTCTTCTCTAGGGTGGTGAGAAAAATCGATCTACTAGCACATTCAACGTTTGCCTCATTCTTGGACATCCAATCCATACCTAGGGTTACATCCAACCCTTGCGACTCTAGTATAATAATATCTGTGGGGAAAACATGTCCCCCTATGTTCATAGGCAACTGGAAACATCCCTGACTAGCCATAGACTCGACTCCTGGGGAACTCACTAGAATGGGTGACTTAAGAGCTATGGTAGGCAACTTATATTTATCCACAAATCCCCTTGATATGAATGAATGCGATGCACCAGTGTAAAAAAGAATGAGTGCTGGAAATGAATTAACCAAGAACTTACCAATCACTGCGTCAGGCTGCTCATAAACCTCTTCCACATTGAAATGATTCACATGCCCCTTAGTGAAAGGATTGGGCTTCTTGCCTCCAGAATTCCCATTGCCATTTCCATTTCCATTCTGCGCCTCAGGACACTCATTGGAGTAGTGACCTGTCTTCTTGCACTTGAAGCAGGTGATTTGACTCAGATCCTTCTTCATCGGTGTAGAAGAGTTGAAATGCTGCTGATTGCCATTTCCTCCATTGCCATTGCCATTGCCATGCTTGTGACCATGGTGGTTGTGTCCGTTTAGTCCATGATGAATGTGGCCTCCATGGTTATGGTGATTCCCTCCAAACTTGCTAGTGCCTGATCCAGAACTCCCTGAGTATGGGCTGTAGCGGGGTTTCTGTTGAACTCCAGAGTTATACTTCCCATGACCATATTTCCTCTTATGATTCTCCATCTGTTGGTACTTTCCTTCGAGAATGGTAGCCTTACCAACCAGCTCCTGATAGTCCGCAAAGGTCGCCACAGTTAATTGAACTCCCAACTCATCGTTCAGTCCCTCCAGAAACTTCTCCTGCTTGGCTGCATCAGTGGCCACGTCCTCTGGGGTATAACGGGCCAACTTACTGAACTCATCAACATACTGAGATACCGTGCATCCTCCCTGGAGCAAGCTGCGGAACTCCTTCTTCTTCAGACTCATGGCTCCAGCTGAGACATGAGCAGTGCAAAACGCGCGCTGGAATTGAGTCCAAGTCACATTCTCCATGGGGTATGTGGTGGTGTAGTTCTCCCACCAAGTAGCTGCCGGTCCATCCAGCTGGTGGGAAGCTAACTTCACCCTCTCAGCATCATTGCATCCTGCCGTAGCTAGCTCCCTTCCTATCTTGCGGAGCCAGTCATCTACGACAATCGACTCCATGCTGCTGGAGAACACGGGTGGGTTCAGCCTCAGAAAACGGGTAAGACTGTCAACTTGGGGTGGCGGCGGTGGGTTGTTGTTGTTGTTGTTGTTGTTGTTCTGGTTCTGGTTCTGAATGAGCATCTACATAAGAGCATTCTGCTGCTGGATCAATTGCGTGATCTCTGGCGGAAAGTTGAATCCAGGATCACGTCTTGGAGGCATCTGATGGGTTTTAGAGTGGATAAGGAGTTAGAATGGAACAAGGCCTAGTTAGTAAAATTACACCACCCATATGCCCATGATAGTAATAAAACTTCAAATCACTCCAATTCAATTTCAAACAAAGGGGTTCACACGAATAATCAAACCTAAGGTAAGCCATGTCACAAGATTTGACAAGGTCTTACAAATGAAATAAAACTAATCGGATAACGAAATCGAATTTCTAAGCTCTCATGGTGGTATAAAATCTAAGTCTCATCAGATGAGGACCAGTCAACCATGTCGACATCGGGTGTCCATGCATCACTCTCCGTGTCATCATCTCCGAGCTCATCATTTTGGTCCCTCTCCTACCTGATATAGGCACCATACGAGTGATCCTCCTGGATGTTTTCTCCCTCATCCAGCTTCTCCTCGGCCTCCTCAAGCTCAAGCTTCAGGTCATCGATCTTCTCCTACAGTGCGTCCAGCTCCCCCTCGTGCTCGATGCGAGCGTCCTAGAGCTCCTCCTCTAGCTCGGCCTTGCGGGTAATGAGGTTCTTGATGACGACCATGTTGTCGGACAACTCCAGTTCCATCATGCGAATGTGCTCCTCCATGTCCTGGATATGGGATGCTATCGTCTCGTCCTCCAGGGTATGCACCACATCTCCATTTGCGTCGCGGTGTCCGTACATCATGAAGGAGGTCCTCTTCAGGTCTTCGTCATACACCTCTCGAATGCGTCCGAGAGAAATGTGAGCAGTGATACCCCTGCCGAAGACCCATGTTGCGGTATCCACATGGAAATCAATGGGCTTGGTGCGATTTCCGAGGATGCGTCCGGGGATATGAGCATCGATCCTCCAACGTGTCTCCTCGGGCAGGGTGGCTGTGAAGGTTCCAGTGAATGTGGGAAGCCCAATCTTCAGGTGCTTCATGATCTTCACCAGCTGTCGTCCAAAGGGCATGGTCTCTTCGGGCTGCTCGAACTCAAGAAGGGCGGACGACATCTACATTTTGAAAGAGAGAAGAAATTAGTACTGAAGCAGAGAAGGTACGAGACCAAAGGATATATAGGGAAAGTGAATAAAAATATAGTTTTTATCCTATGGCTTTTTTCATTTCTAGGGGTCGCGTCCTACAGTCAACGTGTGCTCTGATACCATCTTGTAGCGACCTGACTCGGTACGAGTCGAAGTCTCTGTGCTTACCGTGCTAGTCCCTGGATCGACTTGCTAGCACACACAGTACTCGATGAAATAACAGAAATAACACACATCTCTTTATTACATCGATAGTCCAGGAGCAATACATTTATTACAAAATAGGGCATATAGCCAATAAAAAATACTGCGAAAGCAAAGTAGTAACTGAGTCCAACTCCACGAGCAAGGTTGAGTGTAGAACATCGACCTATCGCACCTTAATCCTCGTCGGATATATCTGCAACGTGATAAGTTGCATCCATATAGGTCAGTACATTGAATGTACTGGCAAGTCACATCATAAGTGTAATGAACCTACTTGTACATGCAATTTGGCTAGTGGAAAGCTCTATGTTTAGTTTTTGCATAAAGCTAGTTTTTCCCTATTAGAAAAGATGTTATTCTACTGCTACACCTTTGCATAGGATGAGTTGGCAAACCCAACTCCATCCGTTCCCAAGTTTCATTTAAAACCCAACTGTTTAATTAAAGGTGAGGGGATCTCCCTGCATTTCCACTACTAGATGCTCGAGTTGTCCGTAACTGGGGACACGGCTGATCGATTAGGTTGACACTCTGCAGAGGTTGCGCACTTTTCCCCACAAGACTCGACCATCTCCACGATCGGAAAATCGAGACATAGCCTTTCGAAAATGTTCCCCCTTAAACCACGGATAGGCCGGTACACCTACATCATTCTACATCTGCTTGCCCATCCCGGAAGGGGTCACACTAACTACTCAACTAAGCCAGAGCCCATATTGGCTTGTGGCTGCACACGTAAACTTCTAGACATGGGAATACGATTGGTCTCTTTGAGCCTGAGCGGACGGTCCACTAGTGGTGCACCACCATGGATTTCCCATGCGTGCCCCACTGTACTTCGCCACCATTCCAACAAGTTTCCGCCCAGGTAGTTCATTAATTATCTTAGGTCCTATTTACTACATTGTCACTCAAACTTTACAATGATCACTCCTCAATCCTACGATGGTGACAATGCTATATGGTTCAGACCTACCTCAATGAACTACTAGGTGAAAAGCATAGTCATGCGGCATCAATTTCCTACGATGCAGTCTTACCGCAAAGAACTAAGTGCATAATAAAAATATAGGTATTGAAACATGATCAAGATGTAAGTTGCCTTGGTACTGCTGGTTGAATTCTAAAGACTGATAATATTCTGCTTCGCACTCCGGGCAATCTATCACAAAGGAAGATAAACAAACATAAGAAAACATTTCAGAAAACCAAGAAGAACATGCGAAGCAAGAAGTCTCGGGAAAACCAAATGCACATACAACACACTAATCTACCACAAAAATATTCCAAGTGCAAAACAACGGCCTATGGTTCAAAAAGTGATGTGAACTATTGTGCATACTATGCATACTAGTAAAATTATTAAAGGGAAGATTCTAGTGTGTGAAAATTATTGTGACAAAGGTCTAGGTGATAGGGTTCGGCTACGGTGACAGAATGCAAAAGGAGTAAACTTAATCGGAGCTTCGGTTTGGGAGATATGGGAATTTGAAGTTCGAATTCGAATCTGAATAAATTCAAATTTGAATCTACAAAAAGTTTGCAAAAAGGATATCACGTGATAGATCTAAACATCATGAAGAATTTGCCCTTGGTTTCATCAAGTTTGGATCTACGGTTTAAAACGTATGGCTAATCTAAGATTAGGGACTAATCTGCTAATTACAGGGGCTAAACAGAGAAAGAAAATATCGCAGACCAGTCCCTGGCCACATGGCGGCTATACGACGAATGGCCGCTAAATAAGAAAAATAGCGGCGGCGGCTAACTAAATAAAAACTTACGCTCGGTTTAAATAAAACCGCACGACCAAAGGGAAACCGACCGGTAGTTTTTAAAACAAAAACCGCGGTTAACCGTGTACCGGTTCAACTAAAAAAACCAACCTAATCTAATTTGGGCCATCGTTGATCGATCTAATGGGAGGGAGTGGGGCGGCGGCTTACAGCGGGTGGGGGTCGTGGCCGGCGATGATGAAGACGGCGGCGCAGCGTCGGTGACGAAGGGGGCGGCGACTGCGATGGTCCTCGTCGACGGGGAAGAAGACGGGGAGGTGCGGCGCATCGAGGGCATCATGAAGGTGGTGTCGGCGTGCATCGGCGGCGTCCGGACGGGGTGGGACGAAGACGGCGGCCTTCGGTGCTCCGGCGGCTCCAGCGTCAATGGTGCGGCGGCTCCGACGGGACCTAGGGGTAAAAATCGTGTCAAACGGATGCGCCTTGCCGCGGCAAATCATTTGACGAAGAAGGTGGAGGCCGTGGTGGCTTACTGGCGACAGAAAGCTCGACGGAGTGACGTGGCTCCGGCGAGATGCGAACGACAACGACGGCGGCTATGGGAGGCGTGGGAAGAAGCGGGACGGCGAGGATGGAAGAGGGGGTTCGGGCCTTTATATAGGCGCGGCTAGGAGCGCTACGGGGCTACAGATAAGCCTCATCCGTGAGGGGGACGAGCGGCCATTGCGGGAGCGAGGCAGCGATGTCTATCCCGTGTGGTGCAGGAGGTTGGGGACGGCCTGATGGGCGGGGCCCGCCTAGGAGCAGCAGCGAGAGGAGGCGAGCGAGGGCAAGCGCGGCGCGGTCGACCGAGCGGAAGGCTCTGGGTGCGGGCGCTGGGACGCTGGCCTTGGGGCAAATAACCAGCTGGGTCAGTCGGGGTACTCCTGGGCCGAACCCAGTTTCGGTCCAGGCTGCGTGCGGCATTGCTTGTTTTTTTAAAACCGAACACTAAATTGGCCCTAAATAATTCAAATGAATTAATAAAAACACCAAAATAATTTCTAAAATAACTATATAATATTTAGAACCTAATGAACATTTACTTAAGCACAAAACATTTTGAAAATATTTTCGTAATGTAATTAATGCACTTTTTGCAAATAAAATAAATACCAAAATAAACTCCAAAACTTCAAATAATATTCATAATAAAATTTTGCACTCTTTTATATTTTTAGGAAGTCATCTTATCCCCTCTCATGTGTTTTTCTCGAGTGGAAAAATATTGTTTGAATATTTTAAAACTCCAAAATGCAAAGATATATGGTATGCATTGAATGATTCTATTAACATCCAAATTTAATAAAAATTGGGATGTTACAGCATCCCCAAGCTTAGGCTCTTAGTTGTCCTTGAATATTACCTTGGGGTGCCTTGGGCATCCCCAAGCTTCGGCTCTTGCCACTCCTTATTCCATAGTCCATCGAATCTTTACCCAAAACTTGAAAACTTCACAACACAAAACTTAACAGAAAACTCGTAAGCTCCGTTAGTATAAGAAAATTAATCACCACTTAGGTACTCTTGTGAACTCATTCTAAATTCATATTGGTGTAATATCTACTGTATTCCAACTTATCTATGGTTCATACCCTCCGATACTACTCATAGATTCATCAAAATAAGAAAACAACACATAGAAAACAGAATCTGTCAAAAACAGAACAGTCTGTAGTAATCAGTACCAAACATATACTTCTGGCACCCAGAAAATTCTTAAATAATTTTCTGGACATTAGGAATTCGTCTATTAATCATCTTCAAAAAGAATCAAGTTAATTGGACTCTCCAGTAAAAAATGGTAGCTAATCTCGTGAGCGCTAAAGTTTCTGTTTTTTACAGCAAGATCGCAAAGACTTTCCCCAAGTCTTCCCAAAGGTTCTACTTGGCACAAACACTAATTAAAAGCATAAAACCACATCTAAACATAGGCTAGATGAATTATTTATTACTAAACAGGATCAAAAAGCAAGGAACAAAAATAAAATTGTGTTGCCTCCCAACAAGCGCTATTGTTTAACGCCCCTAGCTAGGCATGATGATTTCAATGATGCTCACATAAAGGATAAGAATTGAAATATAAAGAGAGCATCATGAAGAATATGACTAGCACATTTAAGTCTAAAACACTTCCTATGCATAGGGATTTTTTGAGCAAACAACTTATCGGAACAATAATCAATTAGCATAGGAAGGCAAAACAAGCATAACTTCAAAATTTTAAGCACATAGAGAGGAAACTTGATATTATTGCAATTCCTACAAGCATATATTCCTCCCTCATAATAATTTTCAGTATATTCATGAATGAATTCAACAATATAACTATCACATAAAGCATTCTTTTCATGATCTACAAGAATAGAAATTTTATTACTCTTCACATAAGCAAAATTCTTCTCATTCGGAATAGTGGGAGTATCATAAGAAACTCGAATACTATAAATTGTTTCCATATTAAAAGAGTAATATTCAGAAAAGGGGTAATCATAATCATGGCAAGTTTTATAAATATAATCATCATTACTTTTTATAGCATAAGTGTCATCACAATAATCATCATAAGTAGCAACTTTGTTCTCATCATAATCAATTGAAACCTCTTCCAAGATAGTGGAATCATTACTAAATAAAGTCATGACCTCTCCAAATCCACTTTCATAATTGTCAAAATAAGATTCAACATCCTCCAAAATAGTGGAATCATTACTTCCTAAAGTTGACACTCTTCCAAACCCACTTTCATCAATATAACCATCATAAATAGGAGGCATGCTATCATCATAAAAAATTTGCTGATCAAAACTTGGGAGACTAAAAATATCATCTTCATTAATCATAGCATCCCCAAGCTTGGGACAAACATTAATTGCAGAAAATAAATTCTCAAACATGTCATTTTCATCAAACATAGCATCCCCAAGCTTGGGCTTTTTCATATCATAAGCATAATCATTCTCATCATTAATAGTATGGATAGCACCAATAGTATAACAATTATCATCATCACAATGAGTAATAGGAGAAACATCATTTTGGAGGGATACATTTTTACCTTTGCTTCTCCGTCTTTTCTTTTTCTTATTCACATCATGTGTCGGTTTAATCCTCTTTTCGGAGCTCCTTATTAATGAGATTGGTTGAATAGGAGGCTCCTCCTCGTTACCCGATTCATCATAAGAAATAATAGGAGGATATCGGGAAGTCTCTTCCCTTTCATTAGTATTCTCTTCATATTCTATTTGTTTTCTTTTCTTTATGTAATTGGCAATATAAGGATTTTCAATGCAATTCACCGCACAATACATAAAAATTTCTTCTAAATCAATATCGAGGAATTTCTCAAGGTTACATTCTGGAATATGCTTAGTTATACGTTTCATTTCTTCATAACCCAAAACCAAACTAAGTTCATTATGAGGTGCAAGGGAAATCAAATCATCACAATTTTTGGACATGATATGATCATGAAACAATTTGCATTTGAGATTTAAATGACCATGTTCATTGCAAAGTTCACAAGTATGGTGATGAAATTTTAAATTTTCAGCACAAACATCTAGCCTCTCTTGCAACCATTTAGTTTCTAAATACTTATGCCTCTTGCAAAATCTATCTTCCATATTTGGTGTGTACTTGCAAACTCTATGCACTCCACAAAAATTGACATTCTTATAAGAGACATTTTCATTATGACTAGTGAAATCATCATTATTACTATGGATATTCAAGGAGTTCATACTAACAACATTGCAATCATGCTCATCATTCAAACATTTAGTGCCAAACATTTTAGAGACTTCTACTTCTAGCACTTGAGCACAGTTTTCCTTTCCATCACTCAAGCGAAAGATATTAACAAGATGAAGCGTATGAATCAAACTCAATTCCATTTTTTGTAGTTTTCTTTTATAGACTAAACTAGTGATAAAACAAGAAACTAAAAGATTCAATTGCAAGATCTAAAGATATACCTTCAAGCACTCACCTCCCCGGCAACAACGCCAGAAAAGAGCTTGATGTCTACTACACAACCTTCTTCTTGTAGACGTTCTTGGGCCTCCAAGTGCAGAGGTTTGTAGGACAGTAGAAAATTTCCCTCAAGTGGATGACCTAAGGTTTATCAATCCGTGGGAAGCGTAGGATGAAGATGGTCTCTCTCAAACAACCCTGCAACCAAATAACAAAGAGTCTCTTGTGTCCCCAACACACCCAATAGAATGGTAAATTGTATAGGTGCACTAGTTCGGCGAAGAGATGGTGATACAAGTGCAATATGGATAGTAGATAATGGTTTTTGTAATCTGAAAATATAAAAAATAGCAAGGTAACAAATGATAAAAGTGAGCACAAACGGTATTGCAATGCTAGGAAACAAGGCCTAGGGTTCATACTTTCACTAGTGCAAGTTCTCTCAACAATAATAACATAATTGGATCATATAACTATCCCTCAACATGCAACAAAGAGTCACTCCAAAGTCACTAATAGCGGAGAACAAACAAAGAGATTATTGTAGGGTACGAAACCACCTCAAAGTTATCCTTTCTGATCGATCTATTCAAGAGTCCGTAGTAAAATAACACAAAGCTATTCTTTCCATTCAATCTATCATAGAGTTTGTACTAGAATAACACCTTAAGACACAAATCAACCAAAACCCTAATGTCACCTAGATAATCCAATGTCCCCTCAAGTATCCGTGGGTATGATTATACGATATGCATCACACAATATCAGATTCATCTATTCAACCAACACAAAGAACTTCAAAGAGTTCCCCAAAGTTTCTACCGGAGAGTCAAGACAAAAACGTGTGCCAACACCTATGCATAAGTTCACGAGGTCACGGAACTCACAAGTTGATCACCAAAACATACATCAAGTGGATCACGGTATATCCCATTGTCACCACAGATAGGCACATGCAAGACATACATCAAGTGTTCTCAAATCCTTAAAGACTCAATCCGATAAGATAACTTCATAGGGAAAACTCAATTCATCACAATAGAGTAGAGGGGGAGAAACATCATAAGATCCAACTATAATAGTAAAGCTCGCGATACATCAAGATCGTACCACCTCAAGAACAGGAGAGAGAGAGATCAAACACATAGCTACTGGTACATACCCTCAGCCCCGAGGGAGAACTACTCCCTCCTCGTCATGGAGAGCACCAGGATAATGAAGATGGCCACCGGAGAGGAATTCCCCCTCCGGTAGGGTGCCGGAACAGGTCTAGATTGGTTTTCGGTGGCTACGGAGGCTTCTGGCGGCGGAACTCCCAATCTATTCTGTTCCTTGATGTTTTTAGGGTATATGGACATATATAGGTGAAAGAAGTCGGTCAGGGGAGCCACGGGGGGCCCATGAGGGTGGGGGGCGTGCCCAGGGGGCAGGCGCGCCTCCCTGCCTCGTGGCCACCTTGAAGCTTCCCTGACGTCTACTCCAAGTCTCCTAGATTGCTTCCATTCCAAAAATAACACTCCCGAAGGTTTCATTCCATTTGGACTCCGTTTGATATTCCTTTTTTTCAAAACACTGAAATAGGCAAGAAAACAGCAATTTGGGTTGGGCCTCCGATTAATAGGTTAGTCCCAAAAATAATATAAAAGTGTATAATAATGCCCATAAACCTCCAAAATAGATAATATAATAGCATGGAACAATCAAAAATTATAGATACATTAGAGACGTATCACCGCGCTCTCGCTGGAGTGGGCCACCAAAGTTTCCCTCACAACGCGGGTCCACGTGCCCATCTTTCACTGGCGACGATTGAATAGTGAAATGATATTTGACGAGCGAGGTAGTGTGCTCGAGACGCCAGTTGTGGACTGCGGTCGACACACCTTCTCGCTTAAGCCATAGGCGTACTATACACTGACGGTGTTCCAGGATAATTTGTGCTGCATCTCACACGGTTAGTGATAATAAACTGTGTGCGATCTACTTGATTTTTCATCCTGATTTGAATTACATAATGGGGTCAAAGTGGCAATGGACGGTGTTTGAATTGTTATACCTTTTATCTGAAGTGAACATGCAATTATATGTGTGTCATAAAAGAATTGGAATTATTCAGGGTTCGTTTAAACATTTTATACATTATATTGGTTTTCTAGCCATTTCACGTGCACAATTCAAAATTAAACTACATGCACATGCTCCGGTGCACCAACATGGGATGTAAAATCATATATGTGTCCATGGGTTTATGCTTATGTCCCATGCAAGAAATGGGGATGAAATTCAAACACCACGGCACCGTGGCTCTCCGGCAAACGTCGACGTACTTGCTTTTGTAATTCTAATAAATCTAAAATTAGTCCAAATTTCATGAAACATGGCATGCTATCATGGAGCGGCATCAACATGACGTGGTAAATTTTTTGTCCCATTTGGGGCAGGTTTGGGTATATGCTTCTCACAAACTAGAGCTTCTCACAACAAGCCTGATGGTTTCGGTAGGGAACATTTCACCTTTCTAGACGAAATGATATCCATTGCCTCTTCTCGATTTCAAATTTTTTCCTAGTGTCAACATAGAACAACATGAGTGTTGTGTTAATTTTGGGATTTTTCGAGGTTCGTTTGGACATTTTTATGCATTAATTGAGTTTTTAATGCATTTATGTGCATAATTCAAATTTGAACTACGTACACATCTCTAATGCATATAAATTGGTTGAAAATTCAAATATGTGTTCTTGGCTGCATGCTTAGGTCCCATGGAAGAAATGGGAATTAATATCAAGCACCCTGCCACCGTCACTCGGCCGCAAACATTGAGATACCTGGTTTTTAAATTCTAGTAAATCCAAAACTTCTGTGAAATTCATGGAAGTTGGCATGCTATCATGGAGTGGCATGAACATGCCATGGTAAAAATTTTGTCGCATTTGGGGCAGGTTTGGGAATATGCTTCTCAAAAACCAGAGCTTCTCACAACAAGCATGATGGTTTCGGTAGGGCATGTCCCACCTTTGGGGACGAAACGATATCCATTGCCTCTTATTCCTTTCAAAAACATTATCGTATCAACATAGAACAACAGGAGTGTTGTGTCAAGTTTTTTGATTTTTCGGGGTTCGTTTGGACATTTTTATGCACTAACTGAGTTTTCAATGCATTTATGTTCATAATTCAAATTT
Source organism: Triticum urartu (assembly GCF_056163025.1). Classification (NCBI taxonomy): domain Eukaryota; kingdom Viridiplantae; phylum Streptophyta; class Magnoliopsida; order Poales; family Poaceae; genus Triticum; species Triticum urartu. The sequence goes on along the minus strand of NC_141875.1, from coordinate 277,895,073 downwards.
GAACTGCATGCATATGCTCCAGTGCATATAAATTGGTTCAAAAATCAAATATGTGTCCTTGGGTGCATGCTTAGGTCCCATGCAAGAAATGGGAATGAATTTCAAACACAAGGGCACCGTTGATTGCCGGCAAAACATTGAGATACCTGGTTTTTAAATTCTAGTAAATCCAAAACTCATCCAAAATTCATGAAACATGGAATGCTATCATGGAGCGGCATCAACATGTTGTGGTAAAATTTTTGTCCCATCTGGGGTAGGTTTGGGTATATGCTTCTCACAAACCAGAGCTTCTCACAACAAGCATGATGGTTTCGGTAGGGAACATCCCACCTTTGGGGACGAAATGATATCCACTGCCTCTTATTGCTTTCAAAAAATTTCTCATGACAACATAGAACAACAGGAGTGTTGTGTCAATTTTTGTGATTTTTCGGGGTTCGTTTGGACATTTTCATGCATTAACTGAGTTGTTAATGCATTTATGTGCATAATTCAAATTTGAACTACATGCACATGCTCCACTGCATATAAATTGGTTGAAAAATCAAATTTGTGTCATTGGGTGCACGCTTAGGTCCCATGCAAGAAATGGGAATGAATTTCAAACACCAGGGCACAGTTGATTGTCGGCAAAACGTTGAGATACCTGGTTTTTAAATTCTAGTAAATCCAAAACTTCTCTGAAATTCATGAAACTTGGCATGCTATCATGGAGCGGCATCAACACACCATGGTAAATTTTTTGTCCCATTTGGGGCAGGTTTGGGTATATGCTTCTCACAAACCAGAGCTTCTCACAACAAGCATGATGGTTTCGGTAGGCAACATACCACCTTTGGGGACGAAATAATATCCATTGCCTCTTATTGCTGTCAAAATTTTTCTCGTGTCAACATAGAACAACAGGAGTGTTGTGTCAATTTTTTTGATTTTTGGGGTTTGTTTGGACATTTTTATGCATTAACCGAGTTGTCAATGCATTTATGTGCGTAATTAAAATTTGAACTACATGCACATGCTCCAGTGCATATAAATTGGTTGAAAATAAAATCTATGTCCTTGGGTGCATGCTTAGGTCTCGTGCAAGAAAGGGGAATGAATTTCAAACACCAGGGCACCATTGATTGTCGGCAAAACGTTGAGATACTTTATTTTGAAATTCTAGTAAATCCAAAACTCGTCTGAAATTCATGAAACTTGGCATGCTATCATGGAATGGCACCCGACATGCTGTGGTATTTTTCGTGTCCATTTTGATAGAAGGCGCACTCGAATAATGACAGCCAACAAAGGCATTTTGAAAAAATAGCTGCCACTTCAATATCTGAAACATTTGTATAATTCAAACTGTGTGCGTTCTGTTAACCATTCACGTGACGCCATGTGTCTTGGTTTTAATGGCTGTAGGAGGTGTCATGCGAATAGTTGCTTGACCTTGACTGAACGGGAGGCGTGCGAGCGCAGTCCGGTGCGCAGGCTGACCGACAGGCGTGCAAGTTGTCCTCGAATGTGCAGGGTCATCGGGAAGCGTGTGATCTGTACGCTACACAGGCTCACTAGGAAGCAAGACCTTTGACTTACATGGCCGGCCGCCTTCCTCTCCGTGCGTGCGCCCCCTCAGCGGCATGGGATGCCACCTCGAATGCTACCTCTCAGCGCCGCATTGAAGACTTCAACAACGGCGTCCTGGAAGACGACAGCGACAACGACAGCACGGCACGCCGCCTCCGCCGCCGCCGAAAATAGTTTTTTTCTTGTGTTTAGTACCGTATCTCGATCATATGAATATAAATTCGCAATATGACTGAATGAAAGATATGGTTTGAGCGAACATGCATTTTTCTCTCTTAATGTACAGACTTATCAAATGATTTTATTTTGAAAAAAATTTCAATGGTTTTTAAATATAAGACACTCATCGCAAACATTTTAGTTAGAACACCGGTATGCAAACCGACAGCTTCCCAAGGAAGCCAAGGGAAAATGTGCCGAGGACGATTTTTGCATCACTTGTTCACAAATGTTTTAGATAGAACACCCATATGCAAAGTGAGAGCAGGATTCGTTTAGCTCTTCAAAGCAGACGGTTCTTTTGGATGACCCGTGTGCAACCACTTACAAACAAATTGGTAAGATTTGCATCTGTCATATTGGGTATGTTACCATTTCTCAAACTAGAAAGATTGACATTTGCTGATCTAGTAACATTGCCATTTGTCATCCTTGTAACATTCTGATTTGTCGAAATATCAAGCTAAAAATCACTAGAGGTATCTAATTTTTGCAACTAAAATTCAGTAATTAAGCATAGATTTCATTCATAGATTAAGCAGGCGTTCTTAATTTGTACAAACAGTTCAACTCCACAGCTGAACCGACCAAACTTTTCCCCAATTGTTGCCAACCACGTACTGAAATAGCTAGTTCAACTATATATACTAGCGAATTTTAAGTACGTTGTACAGTTCCACCACACATCTATAGTCAGATGAACTGAACAAAATAGCCCCTAAATACTAGTACGGAGGGGCTTTGTGCTACTTCTGGCAGCATCTCCTCTACCGAGTGCGCTTAGTAAGAGGCAGAGGAGGAGGAGGATCCTACCGACGAGCTGGATAAATGCAATACGGTGCCTACCGCTGCTGCACGTTTAGCGACGCTCGCCAGCTCGGACGCCCACTGCCGCTCCAGACAATCCCTCTCGAAGCGGCCAGACTGCTCGTAGATCTCCTGATTCCTCGCCTTTGCGTCGGCGTGTGGTGTGGCCACGGCTGCGGTAAGGCTCTTTGCATTCTCGATGAGGGGCTCCTCCTCCTCCCACATGAACTGTATGTAGCGCACAAGGTCGCTGACGCATGTGCGGGCCTCCACCTTCGCCTCCCGCCTTCAGGTTGCGGCGGCGGAGAGGGTGATGATCCCGGTGGTCGATGGTGGGATGGCAGCCATAGCATCCGACGATGGGGTGGCGGCCACGACCACCACCTCTCGCCTTCGGGCCGTGGTGGCGGAGCGGGTGATGGCCACAATGGCCGGAAGTGGGGTAGCGGCCACGACGGCCACCTCCCGTCTTCGTGCTGTTGCGGCGGAGCGGGAGATGATCCTGGCTTTCAACGGTGGTGTGACAGCAATGGTGGCCGGCAACAGTTGCCGACGAGCAGCGGCGGCGGAGCGTGTGGTGGGTGTTCCGCGCACCCCCAATAGGGATGCCACGCGCACTACACTACGCCAGGGACCGCGCCACCGCCGTGGTGTAGCCTCCTAGCTGGAGCTGTCCTCTAATGACGGCGGAGTGGCTGAGCGACAACGATGGACCGGTGCCATTGGCCATTGTGGGAGAAGCAGGCAAAATAAGCTACTGGGAGGTAGGGGGAAATGCGACATAGGACTCGCCGGCCATGAGGGTTTATATAACAGGCCGGTAAGCATTCGGATTTTGGGGGATTTCACTGAGTTGGGTGGGAAGCTTGCGCGGGAACCTACGAGGTTGCGCGCAAATGGGCTCACCGACGATTCATTGTGCCATCGTTTGGCCAAAATAATGCCCCCGCGCGCTGCGCAAGCTTGCACTATAAGCCGTTTGTGGCAGCAGGGTGACAAGACGAGTGAGAGGAGGACGAAAGGCTATGTACACATACGGTTAATAAAAAACGTTTGCAATTTAATTACCTACTATACCCCCGTCCTGGTTTATATGTAGGATTTAACTAATAAAGTACGAATGCATTAACACTTTTTGTGACATGCATTAACACTTTTTTGATTATCGTTGGAGTCTTATTTGAACATAATTTCCAGCTATACAATTTTTGTGACATGCATTAACACTTTTTTGATTATATTTAAGGTTATGTACCAACAAGCGTTTTTCGGCAACACACATGGCTTATTCCATCACAAACAGCTCGGATGGATCAACTGTATGCCACGTAAAGCACACGCAACTCTAATCTGATTCGTGCTTGATGTCTCTGACATCGCTCGCACAGTTTGTCTTATCTGCCACCTTGCAAAGATATAAGTGGGGTCGTGCAACCAAGGATGAGCGAAAATGTGGAATCCACTAAAATGCTCTTGTTGCACAACACTAGAGAGACGCTAGCACGATTGCACAATAGGCGGATACGAAGACTTGTGCACAACCTACTAAGCAAAAATGCAACGACTTCTATCCCAAGTATGCTCTATGTATGGTATTCCGATGATATGATCCAAGATGATCTAGTATGTCAATCTTAATGTTGTATGATGCTATGGTTCTTGCTTAAAAGCTCTTTGCTTATCTTTCCCTTTTTGCTTAAAAGCTTGTTTGGCTCTTTGTGTTTGAGCTCTTTTCTCATGCAATGCTTCACGAACCAAGATAGCAATTGAGTATGTGATGACACTTTGTGACACAAGAGATGATATGCACCAATGATATATGTATGCTATGGGAATTATGATCACTAATGTGCACAAGTCTCGTTGCCGGCAATACTCAAAGGCTAGTCTCGATGGGTAAGTGACACAAAAGAGTAAGGCTATGATGGCTATCAATGTAATGGCAAGAATGAACTAGCACAATACCAAGTTGAGTTTACCGCTTTTTGCTTACGGTATGGTCAAAATGGTGTAGCGGTTGTTGTTGATGACGCGTCCATGGCAAAGATGAGCGGCGGTGATGTTGATGTCGAACCGTACCTAAATATCCGAAATGCAATAGGACACGGAACCGCAACTCAAATTCTCAAAACACAAAGTTGCAAAACGTATCGGAGTACGAAACGAGTAAGAAAAGGAGGTGCTATGCGGAAGTGGTGGTGGTGTAGAGGTGGTGGGAGTTCGTATGCGAAGGTGTGGCAGTGGTGGAGAACAAACTGAAAAAATTCAGTTTCGTCAGGGAACACCGGATGTCTGGGGGTTTACAGTCGTCCGGTCGTTGGATGTCCGGTGCCTGGGAAAAATTCGGGCATGGGAAGAGCGGCTAGGGTTCGCGGTGGGGAGGACGAAATTCATCGAATCCAGGCGATTTCGTGGATGGATAAGGTGGAGACAAAGGGGAAAAAGGTAGATCGACTCAAGGCAATGCAAATCCACGGATCAAATCCACCAAAATTTCATCACACCAACAAATCACAAAAAAATTGGGGCTATTTTTGTGGGGAATTTTCGAATTAGGAACAATATCAACAAAAACAAGGCTAGAAACACAACGGGGAGGCTCAAAATCATGATCAACATGGCTCCAGATACCAAGATGATGTAGGGTGGAACCCTAGATGGCCGATCTTTCATGAAAGGAGCGGATCCCAATGAGGAACACGAAGAACACGAGGGGAAACACGAGGGAAAACACAAGAGAATCACTCAAACCAACAAGATACGGTCACACATATGCTAGATCCTTGAAACACAAAGAGAAATACATGATCCACGGTCAACTAAGGACGATACAAGTAGCATGATCTTCTCCGTGAGGAGGTCTTGAGGTTCTTCCCGTGAAGGGACCTTGAATCCGGTTGGGGGATCTTCTCCGAGGAGGCACGATCTCCGAGGAGAAGGTAACCGAGTGGATGAGCAAAGCTCTCACACAAAATATGGGCTAATCATTTGCTAACCCTAGCTAGGAGGAATAGGAGGTCTATTTATAGTCTTAGTGCAAATGGGGACGAAAGGAGGGGGTACATGGGCCTCGGGCCTGAAACTGGACATAGCTAGGGGTCAAACGTCCGATGGGCGTCGGACGTTCGGAGACTCAGGACGGTCCGGACATCCGTAGATCTTCAGACTTCTGTAGATTAGGCTCTGGTGCCGTGGTGCCGGACGTCCGTTCTTCCTCGGATTTCTGTAGATTTCGTTCTGTTGGCGTGGCGTCGGTCATCCGGAGCCTGGGAGGTGTCGGACGTCTGGTCCAGGACGGATGTGCGGCCGTTGTAGCTTCCGTTGGCCCGATTTCCTTGGGCTGGTGTGACCTTTAGGGGCCGGACGTCTGGGCTGGGCCGGTCATCCGGTGGCTGTAGCTTCCGTGGCACCTCTTCTTCTTCTCCGTCTTCACGTCCATCTTCCTCTTCTGATTCTCCTTGCTCCTTAGCTTCTTCATGGGTAACTCCTTGATACCTGAGTATGCACAATGTCTCTGTTTGATGTAGTAGCCATGTCTCATGTGCATCAAAGTGGAATTGTCAGAGGAGATTTGTCACCTTGGTTTCGAGAGCTCTTGCACGTGCTCGTGTGACGGGTCCACTAGGCACTTGGTGCGACGATGGTAGGTCCATGGGCATGACCTTGGGATGCTCCGCATCATCTCCCCTCCCTTGGGAAAGATCCAACCTCAGATCAAATTCTTCATCACCATGGTAGGGCGAGATGTCCTTGACATTGAAGATGTCGCTCACAGAGTACTTGTCATGTGGGATGTCGATCTTGTAGGCGTTGTTGTTGTAGCATGCAAGCACCTTGTATGGTCCATCGGCTCGTGGTAGAAGCTTGGACTTGCGCTCGTGGGGAAGCGGTCCTTGCAAAGGTGTACCCACACAAGATCACCAATGTTGAATACCATGGGTTGCTTGTTGATGTAGAGCTTGGTCGCAAGTCGTTGTACTTGGCGCTCGATGGTGTGCCTTGTATCTTCATGCACCTTCTTGAGATGGTTCACACATGCACTTGTGTCCATATTGATGCGCTCTTGTAGTGTTAGAGGAAGAATGTCCAATGGTGACAATGGGTTGAATCCGTAGACGACCTCGAAGGGGGACTTGCCGGTAGTTGAGTGTCTTGCGCGGTTGTAGGCAAACTCGGCGATAGGTAGACACTCCTCCCACTCCTTGATGTTCTTCTTGATGAGCATGCAAAGTAGAGCGGAGAGTGTGCGGTTGGTCACCTCTGTTTGGCCGTCGGTTTGTTGATGGTACGCCGTGGAGAAGAGTAGCTTGATTCCGAGCTTGGCGCATAGGGTCTTCCAAAAGTAGCTTAGGAACTTGACGTCGCGGTCCGAGACAATCATCTTTGGCACTCCATGTAGACGCAATATTTCCCTACCAAGGAGATTGGCAACATGTGAAGCATCGTCTATCTTGTTGCATGGTATGAAATGTGCCATCTTAGAGAATCGGTCCACAACAACAAATACCGAATCCTTTCCATTTCTAGTCGTAGGCAATCCAAGTACAAAATCCATGCTAATCTCTTCCCATGGTTGATATGGAATTGGGAGAGGCATGTAAAGGCCATGGGATTGAGCTTTATACTTAGCTTTGAGACATGTAGAGCATCGGTTGGTGAAGTGGTTGGCCTCGCGAAACATCTTGGGCCAATAATAGTTCTTGGAGAGCATAGCGAAAGTCTTGTCGCATCCAAAATATCCCATTTGTCCTCCTCCATGAGATTCCTGCAAAAGCAACAAACAAAGAGAAGACTCGGGGATGCAAACCTTGTTAGCTCTCATAAGATATCCATCGTTAATGTAATAGCGTTCCCAAGAGGTATGCACCAAACATTTGGCATAAGGAATAGCAAAAGTAGGATCATGCTCATACAAGTTTTTTATGTTCTCAAAGCCAATGACATCCAATTCAAGTTGAGTAACAAGGATGCATATGCGGGATAGAGCATCCGCCACAACATTTTCCTTACCTTTGATGTACTTGATGATATAAGGAAACGACTCAATGAATTCACTCCAATTATCATGACGCTTGTTCAACTTAGTTTGACCCTTGAGGTATTTAAGCGTTTCATGATCGGTATGAATGATGAATTCATGAGGGCGAAGATAATGTTCCCATTCATGCAAAACTCGCACTAAAGTATATAACTCTTTGTCATAGATGGGGTAATTGAGTTGCGCTGTGGAAAGTTTCTCACTAAAGTAAGCTATGGGGCGCTTGTCTTGCATTAACACACCCCCTGTGCCATTACCACTACCATCGCCATGAATCTCAAAGGGTTTGTCGAAGTTTGGTAAAGCAAGCACAAGAGCATGAGTAAGCAAATTCTTAAGCTCATTGAAAGCGGTATCTTAGGAAGGTCCCCAAACAAAAGGCGCATTTTTCTTGCTCAAAGCATGCAAAGGCGAAGCAATTGTAATGGAAAGAATGAAGTAGCACAATACCAAGATGAGTTTACCGCTTCTTGCTTACGGTATGGTCAAAATTGTGTAGCGGTTGTTGTCGATGACAGGTCCGTGGCGAAGATGAGCGGCGGTGATTTTGATGTCGAACCGTACCTAAATAGCCGAAACGCAATAGGACATGGAACCGCAACTCAAATTCTCAAAACACAAAGTTGCAAAACGTATCGAAGGACGCAACCATTAAGCAAAGGAGGTACTATGCGGAAGTGGTGATGGTGTATAGGTGGTGGGAGTGCATATGCGGAGATGTGGTGGTGGTGGAGAACAAACTGCAAAAAAATTCAGTTTCGTCAGGGAACGCCGGACTTCCGGGGGTTTACGGTCATCCGGTCGTTGGATGTCTGGAGACGGGTGGACGTCCGGTGGCTGGGCGAAATTCGGGTACGGGAAGAACACCTAGGGTTCACGATGGGGAGGACGAAATTCGTCGAATCCGGGCGATTTCGTGGATGGAAAAGGTGGAGACGAAGGGGAAAAGCTAGATCCACTCAAGGCAAAGCAAATCCACGGATCAAATCCAGCAAAATTTCATCACACCAACAAATCACAAAAAAATTGGGGCTATTTTTGTGGGGAATTTTCGAATTAGGAACAAAATCAACAAAACAAGGCTAGAAACACAACGGGGAGTCTCCAAAATCATGATCAACGTGGATCTAGATGCCAAGATGATGTAGGGTGGAACCCAAGATGGCCGATCTTTCATGAAAGGAGCCGATCCCAACGAGGAACATGAAGAACACGAGGGGAAACACGAGGGAAAACATGAGAGAATCACTCAAACCAGCAAGATACGGTCACACATATGCTAGATCCTCGAAACACAAAGAGAGATACATGATCCACGGTCAACTAAGGACGATACAAGTAGCACGATCTTCTCCGTGAGGAGGTCTTGAGGTTCTTCCCATGAAGGGGTCTTGAATCCGCTTGGGGGATCTTCTCCGAGGAGGCGCGTGTTGGAAATATGCCCTAGAGGCAATAATAAAATGTTATTGTTGTATTTCCTTGTTCATGATAATTGTCTATTGTTCATGCTATAATTGTATTAACCGGAAACCATAATACATGTGTGAATACATAGACCACAACATGTCCCTAGTAAGCCTCTGGTTGACTAGCTCGTTGATCAATAGATGGTCATGGTTTCCTGACCATGGACATTGGATGTCATTGATAACGGGATCACATCATTAGGAGAATGATGTGATGGACAAGACCCAATCTTAAGCGTAGCACAAGATCGTGTAGTTCATTTGCTAAAGCTTTTCGAATGTCAAGTATCATTTCCTTAGACCATGAGATTGTGCAACTCCCGGATACCGTAGGAATGCTTTTGGTATAACAAACATCACAACGTAACTGGGTGGCTATAAAGGTGCACTATAGGTATCTCCGAAAGTGTCTGTTGGGTTGGCACGAATAGAGACTGGGAAAGGTTGTATGTGATACAACCAGAAGGTTTTATAAATCCTAAAAGATGCTAACAAGTATGCAAAGGTCCAGCAATCCTTCTAAGGACTGGAGTAGGCATCTCGGAGTTGGAATGTACGCTTTGATGAGATGATCAAAGATTTTGGGTTTATACAAAGTTTATGAGAAACTTGTATTTCCAAAGAAGTGAGTGGGAGCACTATACGATTTTTGATGAGTATATGTTGTTAACATATTGTTGATCAGAAATGATTAGAATTTTTGGAAAGCATACAGGGTTATTTGAAAAGTGTTTTTCAATGGAAAACCTGGATTAAGCTACTTAAACATTGAGCATCAAGATCTATAAGGATAGATTAAAAATGCTTAATAGTACTTTCAAATCAATACATACCGTGACAAGATTTTGAAGGAGTTAAAAATAGATCAGCAAAGAAGGAGTTCTTGGCTGTGTTACAAGGTGTGAGTATTGAGTAAGACTCAAGACCTGACCACGAAAGAAGAGAGAGAAAGGACGAAGGTCGTCCCCTATGCTTTAGACGTAGGCTCTACAGTATGCTATGCTGTGTACCGCACCTGAAGTGTTCCTTGCCATGAGTCAGTCAAGGGGTACAAGAGTGATCCAGGAATGGATCACATGATAGCGGTCGAACTTATCCTTAGTAACTAGTGGACTAAGGAATTTTCTCGATTATGGAGGTGGTAAAAGAGTTCGTCGTAAAGGGTTACATCAATGCAAATTTGACACTAATCCGGATGACTCTGAGTAGTAAACCGGATTCGTATAGTAGAGCAGTTATTTGGAATAGCTCCAAGTAGCGCGTGGTAGCTGCATCTACAAGATGACATAGAGATTTGTAAAGAACACATGGATCTGAAAGGTTCAGACCAATTGACTAATAAACCTCTCTCACAAGCGAGATATGAACAAACCCAATGGGTGTTTGATTCATTACAATCACATAGTGATGTGAACTAGATTATTGACACTAGTGCAAGTGGCAGACTGTTGGAAATATGCCCTAGAAGGAATAATAAAATGGTTATTGTTGTATTTCCTTGTTCATGATAATTGTCTATTGTTCATGCTATAATTGTTTTAACCAGAAACCGTAATACATGTGTGAATACATAGACCACAACATGTCCCTAGTAAGCCTCTAGTTGACTAGCTCGTTGATCAATAGATGGTCATGGTTTCCTGACCATGGACATTGGATGTCATTGATAATGGGATAACATCACTAGGAGAATGATGTGATGGACAAGACCCAATGTTAAGCGTAGCACAAGATCGTGTAGTTCATTTGCAAAAGCTTTTCTAATGTAAAGTATCATTTCCTTTGACCATTAGAGTGTGCAACTCCCGGATACCGTAGGAATGCTTTGGGTGTACCAAATGTCACAACATAACTGGGTGGCTATAAAGGTGCACTATAATTATCTCCGAAAGTGTCTGTTGGGTTGGCACGAATCAAGACTGGGATTTGTCACTCCGTATGACGGAGAGGTATCTCCGGGACCACTCGGTAATGCATCATCATAATGAGCTCAATGTGACTAAGGAGTTAGCCACATGATCATGTGTTACGGAACAAGTAAAGATACTTGCCGGTAACGAGATTGAACGACGTATGGGGATACCGACGATTGAATCTCGGGCAAGTAACATACCGATAGACAAAGAGAATTGTATACAGGATTGTTTGAATCCCCGACATCGTGGTTCATCCGATGATATCATTGTGGAACATGTGGGAGCCAATATGGGTATCTAGATCCCGCTATTGGTTATTGGCCGGAGAGATGTCTCGGTCATGTCTGCATGGTTCCAGAACCCGTAGGGTCTACACACTTAAGGTTTGGTGACGCTAGAGTTGTTATGGGAAATAGTATGTGGTTACCGAAGGTTGTTCGGAGTCCCGGATGAGATCCCGGATGTGACGAGGAGTTTTGGAATGTTCCGGAGGTGAAGATCAATATATTGGATGAAGGGTATTGGAGTCCGGAATTGTTCTGGGGGTATCGGGTGACGACCAGCGTGTCCGAAAGTGGTTTCGGAGGCCCCGGCAAGTGTTGGGGGGCTTTATGGGCCAAGGGGATGGGGCACACCAGCCCACTAAGGGGCTGAGTGCCCCTCCCACCCCATCTCACGTAACCAGGAGAGGTGGGGCGCCTCCCCTAGGGTAGCCTCCCCTCCTGGCTTGGGGGGCAAGTCTCCTAGGGGTGGGGGCGCCCAAAACCCATCTAGGTTTCCCTCCTTGGCCGCCCCCTCCCCTAGATGGGATATGAAGGGGCGGCCCCCTCTCCCCTTCTCCTATAAATAGTGGGGGTGGGAGGGCTTCTAGAAGACCGAGACCCTTCCCCTGGCACAGCCACTCCCCCTCTCCTACATCTCATCCTCCTCCGTAGCGCTTGGCGAAGCCCTGCCGGAGAACCACGAGCTCCATCACCACCACGCTGTCGTGCTGTCGGAGTTCTCCCTCAACTTCTCCTCTCCCCTTGCTGGATCAAGAAGGAGGGGATGTCCCCGGGCTGTACGTGTGTTGAACGCGGAGGCGCCATTGTTCGGCGCTTGGATCAGAATCGACCGCAATCTGAATCGCTGCGTTTATGACTCCACCAACCGCCATCTTGTAACGCTTCCGCTTAGCGATCTTCAAGGGTATGAAGATGCACTCCCTCTCTCTCATTGCTAGTATCTCCTAGATTGATCTTGGTGACACGTAGAATTTTTTTTGAATTATTGCTACGTTCCCCAACAGTGGCATCATGAGCTAGGTCTATGCGTAGATTCTATGCATGAGTAGAACACAATGTAGTTGTGGGCGATGATTTGTTCAATTTTCTTGCTGTTACTAGTCTTATCTTGATTCGGTGGCATTGTGGGATGAAGCGGCCCGGACCGACCTTACACGTACACTTACGTGAGACAGGTTCCACCGACTGACATGCAATTCATGCATAAGGTGGCTAGCGGGTGTCTGTCTCTCTCACTTTAGTTGTATCGGATTCGATGAAGAGGGTCCTTATGAAGGGTAAATAGAAATTGGCATATCACCGTCGTGGCTTTTGCGTAGGTAAGAAACGTTCTTGCTAGAAACCCGTAGCAGCCACATAAAACATGCAACAACAATTAGAGGACGTCTAACTTGTTTTTGCAGGGTATGCTATGTGATGTGATATGGCCAAAAGGATGTGATGAATTATATATATGGGATGTATGAGATTGATCATGTTCTTGTAATAGGAATCATGACTTGCATGTCGATGAGTATGACAACCGGGAGGAGCCATACGAGTTGTCTTAATTTATTGTATGACCCGTGTCAATTAAAAACGCCATGTAATTACTTTACTTTATTGCTAACCGTTAGCCATAGTAGTAGAAGTAATAGTTGGTGAGACAACTTCATGAAGACACGATGATGGAGATCATGGTGTCTTGCCAGTGACGAAGGTAATCATGCCGCGCCTCGAAGATGGAGATCAAAAGGCACAAGATGATATTGGCCATATCATGTCACTTTATGATTTTCATGTGATGTTTGTCATGTTTACATCTTATTTTCTTAGAAGGACGGTAGCATAAATAAGATGATCCCTCGCTAAAATTTCAAGAAAGTGTTCCCCATAACTGTGCACTGTTGCGAAGGTTCGTTGTTTCGAAGCACCACGTGATGATCGGGTGTGATAGATTCTAACGTTCGCATACAACGGGTGTAACCCAGATTTACATATGCGAAACACTTAGGTTGACTTGACGAGCCTAGCATGTATAGACATGGCCTCGGAACACAAGAGACCGAAAGGTCGAACATGAGTCGTATAGTAGATACGATCAACGTGAAGATGTTCTTCCGATGATGACTAGTCCGTCTCACGTGATGATCGGACACGGCCTAGTTGACTCGGATCATGTATCACTTAGATGACTAGAGGGATGTCTATCTAAGTGGGAGTTCATTAAATAATCAGATGAACTTAATTATCATGAACATAGTCAAAAGGTCTTTGCAAATTATGTCGTAGCTTACACTTTAGTTCTACTGTTTAAGATATGTTCCTAGAGAAAATTTAGTTGAAAGTTGATAGTAGAAATTATGCGGACTGGGTTCGTCAATTGAGGATTATCCTCATTGCTGCGCAGAAGGCTTATCTCCTTAGTGCACCGCTCGGTGTGCTGAACCTCGAGCGTCATCTGTAGATGTTGGGAAACATCTGACATACACGTTTTGATGACTACGTGATAGTTCAGTGCGTAATGCTAACGGATTAGAATTGTGGCACCAAAGACACTTTTTGAAACGTCACAGAACATATGAGATGTTCCAAAGACTGAAATTGGGATTTCAGACTAGTGCCCAAATCAAGAGGTATGAGACCTCTGACAAGTTTCTTAAGCTTGCAAACTTAGGGAGAAAAGCTCAATCGTTGAGCATGTGCTCAGATTGTCTGAGTACTACAATCGCTTGAATCGAGTGGGAGTTAATCTTCCAGATGAGATAGTGATGGTTCTCCATAGTCACTGCCACCAAGCTATTAGAGCTTCGTGATGAACTATAACGTATCAGGGATAGACATGATGATCCTTGAGCAACTCGCGATGTTTGACACGCCGAAAGTAGAAATCAAGTAGGAGCATCAATTGTTGATGGTTAAACCACTAGTTTCAAGAAGGGCAAGGGAAAGAAGGGATACTTCATGAAACAGCAAATCAGTTGCTGCTCTAGTGAAGAAACCCAAGGTTGAACCCAAACCCGAGACTAAGTGCTTCCGTAATGAGGGGAACTGTCACTGAAGCAGAACTACCCTAGATACTTGGTAGATGAGAAGGCTGGCAAGGTCGAAAGAAGTATTTTGAATATACGTTATATTATTGTGTACTTTACTAGTACTCCTAGTAGCACCAGGGTAATAAATACCGGTTCGGTTGCTAAGTGTTAGTAACTCGAAATAAAAGGCTGCGGAGACTAGCTAAAGGTGAGATGACGATATGTGTTGGAAGTGTTTCCAAGGTTGATGTGATCAAACATCGCAAGCTCCCTCTACCATCGGGATTGGTGTTAAACCAAAATAATTGTTTTTTGGTGTTTGCGTTGAGCATAGACATGATTAGATTATGTTTATCGCAATACGGTTATTCATTTAAGGAGAATAATGGTTACTCTGTTTATTTGAATAATACCTTCATAGTCTTGCACCTAAAATGAATGGTTTATTGAATCTCGATCGTAGTGATACACATGTTCATGCCAAAAGATATAAGATAGTAATGATAGTACCACATACTTGTGGCACTGCCATTTGAGTCATGTTGGTATAAAACACATGAAGAAGCTCCATGTTGATGGATCTTTGGACTCACTCGTTTTTGAAAAGATTGAGACATGCGAACCATCTCTATTGGTAGATATGCATGAAGAAACTCCATATAGATGGATCGTTTGGACTCACTTGAATTTTAATCACTTGAGACATGCAAATCATACCACATGGGAAAGATGACTGAAAGGCCACATTTTCAGTAAGATGGAACAGAAAGCAACTTGTTGGAAGTAATACATTTTGATGTGTGCAGTCTAATGAGTGCTGAGGCACCTAGTGGATATCGTTATGTTCTTACTTCACAGATGATTTGAGTAGATACTGAGTATATTTACTTGATGAAACAAAAGTCTGAATTATTGAAAGGTTTAAGTAATTTCACAGTGAAGTTGAAGATCGCCGTGACAAGAGGATAAAATGTCTATGATTTGATCATAGAGATGAATATCTGAGTTACGAGTTTGGCACACAATTAAGACATTGTGGAAATTGTTTCACAACTAATACTGCCTGGAACACCATAGTGTGATGGTGTGTCCGAACATCATAATTGCACCCTATTGGATATGGTGCATACCATGATGTCTCTTATTGAATTACCACTATCGTTTATGGGTTAGGCATTAGAGACAACCGCATTCACTTTAAATAGGGCACCACGCAATTTTGTTGAGACGACACCGTGTCAACTATGGTTTAGAAAAGCAAAGCTGTCGTTTCTTAAAAATTTGGGGCTGCGACGCTTATGTGAAAAAGTTTTAGGCTGATAAGCTCAAACCCAAAGCGGATAAATGCATCTTCATAGAATACCCAAAACAGTTGGGTATACCTCCTATTTCAGATCCGGAAGAAAAAGTGATTGTTTCTAGAAACGGGTCCTTTCTTGAGGAAAAGTTTCTCTCGAAAGAATTGAGTGGGAGGATGATGGAGACTTGATGATTGAACCGTCACTTCAACTAGTGTGTAGCAGGGCACAGGAAGTTGTTCTTGTGGCACCTACACCAATTGAAGTGGAAGCTTATGATAGTGATCATGAAACTTCGGATCAAGTCACTACCAAACCTCATAGGTCGACAAAGATGTGTACTACTTTAGAGTGGTATGTAATCCTATCTTGGAAGTCATGTTGCTAGACAACAATGAACCTACAAGCTATGGAGAAGCGATGGTTGGCCCGGATTCTGACGAATGGCTCGAGGCCATAAAATCCGAGAGAGGATCCATGTATAAAACAAAGTATAGACTTTGGAAGAACTATTTGATGGTCGTAAGGCGGTTGGGTGTAGATGGATTTTAAAAGGAAGACAGACAATGATGGTAAGTGTCACCATTAAGAAAGCTCGACTTGTCATTAAGATGTTTTCCGACAAGTTCAAGGAGTTTACTACGGTGAGACTTTCTGACTCGTAGAGATGCTAAGAGTCTGTTGGAATTATGTTAGCAGTTACTGCATTATTTATGAAATCATGCAGATAGGATGTCAAAACATTGTTTCCTCGACGATTTTCTTGAGGAAAGGTTGTATGTGATACAACCAGAAGGTTTTGTCAATCCTGAAAGATGTTAACAAGTATGCAAAGCTCCAGCAATCCTTCTAAGGACTGGAGTAAGCATCTAGGAGTTGGAATGTACGCTTTGATGAGATGATCAAAGATTTTGGGTTTATACAAAGTTTATGAGAAACTTGTATTTCCAAAGAAGTGAGTGGGAGCACTATAGAATTTTTTATGAGTATATGTTGTTAACATATTGTAGATCAGAAATGATGTAGAACTTCTAGAAAGCATACAAGGTTATTTGAAAAGTGTTTTTCAATGGAAAACCTAGATTAAGCTACTTGAACATTCAGCATCAAGATCTATAAGGATAGATAAAAAACGCTTAATAGTACTTTCAAATGAATACATACCGTGACAAGATTTTGAAGGAGTTCAAAATAGATCAGCAAGGAAGGAGTTCTTGGCTATGTTACAAGGTGTGAGTATTAAGTAAGACTCAAGACCTGACCACGGCAGAAGAGAGAGAAAGGACAAAGGTCGTCCCCTATGCTTTAGATGTAGGCTCTACAGTATCCTATGATGTGTACTGCACCTGAAGTGTGCCTTCCCATGAGTCAGTCAAGGTGTACAAGATTGGTCCAGGAATGGATCACATGACAATGGTCGAACTTATCCTTAGTAACTAGTGGACTAAGGAATTTTCTCGATTATGGAGGTGGTAAAAGAGTTCGTCGTAAAGGGTTACGTCGATGCAAACTTTGACACTAATCCAGATGACTCTGAGTAGTAAACCGGATTCGTATAGTAGAGCAGTTATTTGGAATAGCTCCAAGTAGCGTGTGGTAGCTGCATCTACAAGATGACATAGAGATTTGTAAAGCACACATGGATCTGAAAGGTTCAGACCTATTGACTAATAAATGTCTCTCACAAGCGAGATATGAACAAACCCCATGGGTGTTGGATTCATTATAATGACATAGTGATGTGAACTAGATTATTGACTCTAGTGAAAGTTGGAGACTATTGGAAATATGCCCTAGAAGCAATACTAAAATGGTTATTGTTGTATTTCCTTGTTCATGATAATTGTCTATTGTTCATGCTATAATTGTATTAACCGGAAACCGTAATACATGTGTGAATACATATACCACAACATGTCTCAAGTAAGCCTCTAGTTGACTAGCTCGTTGATCAATAGATGGTCATGGTTTCCTGACCATGGACATTGGATGTCATTGATAACGGGATCACATCATTAGGAGAATGATGTGATGGACAAGACCCAATCTTAAGCGTAGCACAAGATTGTGTAGTTCGTTTGCTAAAGCTTTTCTAATGTCAAGTATCATTTCCTTAGACCATGAGATTGTGCAACTCCTGGATACCGTAGGAATGCTTTGGGTGTACCAAACGTCACAACGTAACTGGGTGGCTATAAAGGTGCACTACAGGTATCTCTGAAAGTGTCTGTTGGGTTGGTACGAATCGAGACTAGGAATTGTCACTCCGTATGACGGAGAGGTATCTCTGGGCCCACTCGGTAATGCATCATCATAATGAGCTCAATGTGACTAAGGAGTTAGCCACATGATCATGCGTTACGAAACGAGTAAAGAGACTTGCCGGTAATGAGATTGAACGAGGTATGGGGATACCGACGAGCGAATCTCGGGCAAGTAACATACCGATAGACAAAGAGAATTGTATACGGGATTGATTGAATCCCCAACATCGTGATTCATCCGATGAGATCATCGTGGAACATGTGGGAGCCAATATGGGTATCCAGATCCCGCTATTGGTTATTGGCCGGAGAGATGTCTCGGTCATGTCTGCATGGTTCCCGAACCCGTAGGGTCTACACACTTAATGTTCGGTGATGCTAGAGTTGTTATGGGAAATAGTATGTGGTTACCGAAGGTTGTTCGGAGTCCCGGATGAGATCCTAGATGTGACGAGGAGTTCCGGAATGGTCTGGAGGTGAAGATCGATATATTGGACGAAGGGTATTGGAGTCCGGAATTGTTCCGGGGGTATCGGGTGACGACCAGCGTGTCCGAAAGTGGTTTCGGAGGCCCCGACAAGTGTTGGGGGCCTTATTGGCCAAGGGGAAGGGGCACACCAGCCTACTAAGGGGCTGTGCGCGCCTCCCTCCCCATCTCACGTAACCAGGAGAGGTGGGGGTGCCTCCCCTAGGGCAGCCTCCCCTCCTGGCTTGGGTGGCAAGTCTCGTAGGGGTGGGGCGCCCAAAACCCATCTAGGGTTCCCTCCCTGGCCGCCGCCCCTCACCTAGATGGGATCTGAAGGGGCCGTACCCCTCTCCCCTTCTCCTATAAATAGTGGGGGTGGGAGGGCTTCCAGAAGACCGAGACCCTTCCCCTGGCGCAGCCCCTCCCCCTCTCCTACACCTCATCCTCCTCCGTAGCGCTTGGCGAAGCCCTGCCGGAGAACCAGGAGCTCCATCACCACCACGCCGTCGTGCTGTCGGAGTACTCCCTCAACTTGTCCTCTCCCCTTGCTGGATCGAGAAGGAGGAGACGTCCACGGGCTGTACGTGTGTTGAACGCAGAGGCGCTGTTGTTCGGTGCTTAGATCGGAATCAACCGCGATCTGAATCGCTGCGTGTACGACTCCACCCACCGCGTTCTTGTAATGCTTCCGCTTAGTGATCTTCAAGGGTATGAAGAGGCACTCCCTCTCTCTCGTTGCTAGTATCTCCTAGATTGATCTTGGTGACATGTATGATTTTTTTGAATTATTGCTACGTTCCCCAACAGCGTGATCTCCAAGGAGAAGGTAACCAAGTGGATGAGCAAAGCTCTCACACAAAATAAGAGCTAATCCTTTGGTAACCCTAGCTAGGAGGAATAGGAGGTCTATTTATAGTCTTAGTGCAATGGGGACGAAATGAGGGGGTACATGGGCCTCGGGCCCGAAACTGGACATAGCCAGGGGACGAACGTCCGGTGGGCGTCGGACGTCCGGAGACTCGGGATGGTCTAGACGTTCGTAGATCTTTGGACTTCCGTAGATTAGGCTCTAATTCCATGGCTCCAGACGTCCCATCTTCCTCGGATTTCCGTAGATTTTGTTCTGTTGTCGTGGCGTCGGTCGTCCGGGGGGGGGGGCTCGGTCATCCGGAGCCTTGGAGGTGTCGGACGTCCGGTCCAGGACGGACATCCGGCCATTGTAGCATGCGTTGGCCCGGTTTCCTTGGGCTGGTGTGACCTTCAGGGACAGATGTCCGGGCTGGTTCGGTCGTCCGGTGGCTGTAGCTTTCGTGGCAGCTCTTCTTCTTCTTCTCCGTCTTCACGTCCATCTTCCTCTTCCGATTCCCCTTGCTCCTTAGCTTCTTCATGGCTAACTCCTTGATACTTGAGTATGCACAATGTCTCCGTTTGAGGTAGTAGCCATGTCTCATGTGAATCGAAGTGGAATTGTGAGAGGAGAGATGTCACCTTGGTTTCGAGAGCTCTTGCACGTGCTCGTGTCACGGGTCCACTGGGCACTTGGTGCGACGATGGTAGGTCCGTGGGGATGACCTTGGGATGCTCCGCATCACAGAGCCTTGTGACCGTTTCAACAGGTTTGTCAACAGCACCTACTACAAGTTCGCCACGATGGAAACCATCGACGATGTAAAAGGGCTTAGTGTTACGGGCTTGGCCTGCCAGAACCTTGTCGAAATCCATGACCGCTACAGGGTCTGGGGCAGAGTGAAGAAGGACTCCCTGTTCGAACTCGCCTCGGCCATCATCGACCCTTCTATGAAAAGTTGAAGTTGGATGCCCAGAGAACAAGTCCCCTATCCTAGCACAGGGCCTGGATGCGGCAACTAGATGAACCTCACCTCATGTTCGTGGCCAAGAGCGTGTACACATGCTACGAGATGCACAGGCGGGTCGCTGACATGAGGAAGTGCCTCGTTACCCAAATCGACGAGCCCGGATCGAGACACAAGCAAATCAAGTGTCACAAGAAGTAGATGATGATCAGATGATCGTTAATGCTAGTTAATCATGCATGTAATATATAGTTTACTTTATTGGTGTGTGGAAATGTCATGTGTGTAGTAGCCACCTATGTAATTATGCATGTAATAATTTACTTTAGTGTGTACAAATGCCATGGTTGTAGTAGCCACCTATGTAAGTGGATGTTTAATTTGATTATGCAACCATATCCTTATAAGTGTGTATATAATGTTGTTGTTCTATATGCAATCCCATCGAACAACACACACGTCTTGTTAGCAGCAACCGCCTGTGTTCTTATTGGTCTTCGCACACATTTCTGATTGCAAACCTGTTTGCCGCATATCACACACATCTTGTTATATTGAACCGTTTCTGTTTTCTTGTCTCAACACAAACAGTTCATCCGAGTGAACTGCATGCCGTATATCACACACACCTTTGATCTGGCTGACTGTTTCTTTTGTGTTGCCTAATCACAAACAGTTCATCTAAGTGAACCGTATGCTGTATATCGCACACACCTTCATCTAGCTGCCCTTTTCTTTTGTTCCTCCTCAACGCAAACAGTTAATTGAACTGAACTGTAAGCCCGGCATTGCACACGCAACTAAAATCTGAACCATGTTTGATGCATCCTCCATCGCAAATCTTTTGCACCTTTTTTGATGGGTTTTTTACACCATCGTTTGTGATTATTGCATCGCACACAGTTTCGTCGAAGAGTCTCTGATTGCAGTGTCGCGTTAGTAGCATCCTGCAGTAGTGAGAGCCCTTAGGGCATTGTTTAGACTTTCGGTTTTGTTTAGATTAAAAGTTCACCATAGCTGCAACTTTGCGTACTTCATTTGTGTTCAACGACCAGACCAAGACGTCACAGAACCCCACCTTGATCAATAAAGCTTTCATCTTATATTCGCAATATCTAGATTGCAATCTTAGTTTCTTGCCCATTCTTCGTTTGCTTGTAGGAAATAGACCTTCGTGGTCAGGTTGACCGTGCTCCGGTGTGGTCAATAAACCCTCGGAGTTGGTTAAGCGATTGCTAAGGCACGACGTCCTCGCACGTTCATAGCCGGATCGTCAAAGCCTAGTCCTCCAAAATGATATTCACCATATCATCAAAAGACAGGACACCTTTGCCTCTATCATACCATCAAAATAAGGACCTCTACGGTGTTAATTTCCCTCGCTAGACGCCATACTCTCCTAGGTTGTGAAACCAAGGCTATGATGACCAAAGCTATGGAAATCAAGGCAATGGAGACCAAAGCTCTGATACCACTTGTAGGATCGAAAGTAGGTCTAGAGGGTGGTGATTAGACTACTTGACCAAATAAAAATCTAGCCTTTTCCCAATTTTAAGTGTTGGCAGATTTTAGCAATCAACCTACAGATGCAATTCTAAGAGTGTAGTAGCGGAAAGTAAAACATTGCATATGAAGGTAAAGGGAAGGGCTTGGAGAAGGCAAATTCAATGTAGACACAAAGATTTTTGGCGTGGTTTCGATAGGTGGTGCTGTCGTACATCCACGTTGATGGAGACTTCAACCCACGAAGGGTAACGGTTGCACAAGTCCATGGAGGGGTCCACCCATGAAGGATCCATGAGGAAGAAACCTTGTCTATCCCATCATGGTCATCACCCATGAAGGACTTGCCTCACTCAGGTAGATCTTCATGAAGTAGGCGATCTCCTTGCCCTTACAAACTTCTTGGTTCAACTTCACAATCTTGTCGAAGGTTCCCAAGCGAAACCTAACCTATCTAGGAGACACCACTCTCCAAAAGTTAATAGATGGTGTGTTGATGACAAACTCCTCAAATGGAGAGGAGGGTAGAGGGGTATATATAGCCTCCACACAAAATCCAATCGTTACACACATTTGACCCAACTCAGTCAGACTGAATAGAGGAAGTCGGTGAGACCGATTTAGTTCAAAATGTGAACGTTAGGAATCTCGGTGGGACCGACTGGAAGAAGTCAGTGGGACCGATATGCTAGGGCTAGGGCAAAACCTCATCTCAGTGAGACTGATTGCATGAACTGGTGAGACCGATTTCAGCAAAGAGCAAACAGAGAGTTGGTCAAGCAAACTCAGTGTGACCGATTGCACATTTCGGTGAGAATATAATAATTACAACAGGCAACAAAGGGTTTGCAAGGACATCTCGGTGAGACCGAGATCCGTATCGGTGTGACCAAATTGTCTAGGGTTTTTGGCAGTGGCTAGGTCAAATGAACTCGGTGGCGCCGGATAGATCAAATCGGTGGGGCCGAGTTTAACAATGAGGTTTCGATAAATGTGGAAATGAGAAAGTGGTTGAGGGTTTTGGAGCAATATCACTGAGCACTTTGACCAAGTATACCATTAAGCAAACCCCTCATCCCCTTTTAATAGTATTGGCTTTCCTATGGACTCAATGTGATATTGGATCACTAAAATGAAAATGAAGAGTCTTGAGCTTTAGCCAATCTTTGTCGTTAGCATTTTGAGGGGTCCACATCTCTAGTCCATGCCATGCCAATCATTGAACTTTTTGAAATATTTAACGTGAATGGATATTAGTTCACTGAGCTATATCTTGTTATGAATTACGAAAACCACCCGGGAATTAGTTGCACTTTCAGCTTCATCGTTGAGACAGTTAAGAGGACAGTAGCGGACCAGAAGAGGTCTTGTGGATATGCCCCACACATCCAGACATTATCAACTCCAAGGTAGGAACTGTGACATATCTGCTTGATAGAGAGCATCTACCCCTCAGGCCAAACTTTGAGGACAAGAAGGTTTTCATGGATGTCTCACATCCTATTTGTGCTGAAGCCCAGGAGAAGATTGAGAGAGCTAAGGCTACAAAAGCAGCAAAGGCAACAAGTGCCCCAGATGCTTTAGTTGTGAATCTCAATACCAAGCAAGATCAACTCAGTTATCGGCTTGAGGCTGCCATGAGAATTTAGAAGAGCTTGGCCACCTTGTCTCAAAATCAGGATAGTCTTGAAAGGATCATACAGACAAAAATACATGACCTTGATGTGAAGGTCACAAAGATTCAAACCATTTTGGAGAAGCTAAGGGATGATGCTGAGGACAGTGATGATAGACCCACGACAAATACATTCCAGAGAGTGCCAAGGGCACAAAGATCATCAGCTGTGCTAGTTGCCAAAGACTTAAGGACTACCATCTCAGCTCCTGCAGCCACTGCCACAGTTGCCCCTACAGTGTCAACTCCTCCAGCTCCCAGACTTCAGACAAAGGCATTTGCAGACGCGGTCATCTCAACGCCATTTACACACACCAGAGCAACAAGCCAGAACACCCATTCAAGATCTCACAGAGATCGTGCTTAGAGTGTCGTATAGCACTATATGTTTTCGAATTTTTTGGTAACTTGTTGACAAAGGGGGAGAAAGTGACTTTCGTCTTTTGTTGGTTTTATTTGCCATGCTACTCTTGCTACTTTCACCTTTCAACATATAGCTCATTGAACCATTATCCATTCAAGTCTAATATTTCAGAAAGTTCAATGAATGGCATGGCATGGACTAGAGATGTGGACCCCTCAAAATGCTAAGGACACATATTGGCAAAACTTCAAGACTCTTCATTTATATTTTAGTGATCCAAGATCATGCTGAGTCCATCGGAAAGCCAATACTATTAAAAGGGAATGAGGTCTTGCTAAATGGTCTACTTGCTCAAAATGCTTAGTGATATTGCTCCAAAGCCCTCAACCATTTTCTTATTCCAAATATTTCCAAAACCCAAAGTCAAACTCAGCCCCACTGATATCTCCTATTCGGCGCCACCGAGTTATTATGACATAGCCATTGCCAGAATCCCTAACAGTTCGGTCACACCGATACGGATCTTGGTCTCACTGAGATGGCCTTGCAATCTTTGTTGCTTGTTGCAATTACTTTGGTCTCACCAAATTTGTGATCGATCACACCGAGTTGTCTTGACATTTTCTCTGTTGCCTTATTGCTTCACTTCGGTCTCACCGAGTTGATGCAAATCGGTGCCACCGAGTTGATGTTTGCCCTAAGCCCTAGCACATCGGTCCCACCGAGTTGTTCCAGTTTGTCCCATCGAGATTCCTAACGTTCACATTTTGAACTGAATTGGTCTCATTGAGTTCTTTCGGTCTAACCGAGTTGGGTCAAATGTTTGTAGCGGTTGGATTTTGTGTGGAGGCTATATATTCCCCTCCACCACCTTCTCCATTTATGAGAGAGCCATCAGAACGTGCCTACACTTCCAGCATACATTTTCTAACAGAGAACCACCTACTCATGTGTTGACATCAAGACATTCCAATCCTACCACAAGATTCTCGATTTCTAGCCCTCCCCAAGTTGCTTTCCACTCAAATCATCTTTCCACCATATCCAAATCTGTGTGAGAGATAGTTGAGTGTTGGGGTGACTATCATTTGAAGCACAAAAGCGAGGAGTTCATCATCAACACAACATCTATTACCTTTTGGAGAGTGGTGTCTCCTAGATTTGTTAGGTGTCGCTTGGGAGCCTCCGACAAGATTGTGGAGTTGAACCAAGAAGTTTGTAAGGGCAAGTATATCGCCTACTTCGTGAAGATTTACTCGAGTGAGGCAAGTCCCTCATGGGCGATGGCCATGGTGGGATATACAAGGTTGCTTCTTCATCGACCCTTCGTGGGTGGAGCCCTCTGTGGACTCGCACAACCGTTACCCTTCGTGGGTTGAAGTCTCCATCAACGTGGATGTACGATAGCACCACCTATCGGAACCACGCCAGAAATCTCCGTGTCATCATTGCATTTGCACTCGCCAAGCCTTTCCCTTTATCTTCATAGGCAATGTTTTACTTTCCGATGCTACACTCTTAGAATTGCATGTGTAGGTTGATTGCTTGACTTGTGCTAATTGCTAAAATATTCAACTAAAATTGGGAAAAGGTTAGATTATTATTTGGTCAAGTAGTCTAATCACCCCCCTCTAGACCTACTTTTTATCCTACAATATACTCTTGATGATCTTAAGGGCATTAGTCCCACTCTCTGTCAGCACAAGATTAATATGGAACCCAATGCTAAACCAGTTGTTGATCATCAACGACAATTAAATCCTAAGATGAAGGAGGTGGTCAAAACTGAAATACTAAAGCGTTTGGAAGCAGGTATAATCTATCCCATAACTAATAGTAGATGGGAAAGTCATGTTCATTGTGTCCCTAAGAAAGGAGGTATTACTGTTGCTCCTATTGATAAAAATGAACTTATTGCACAAAGAATTGTTACTGCTTATAGAATGGTAATTTTTTTTTAAAATTAAACAAAGCCACTAGAAAAGATCATGACCCTTTGCCTTTTATTGATCAGATGTTAGAAAGATTGTCAAAGCACACACACTTTTGTTTCAGATATTCTGGTTTCGCTCAAATACCTGTATCACAACCTAATCAAGAGAAAAAACACCTTTACTTGTCCTTTTGGAACTTATTTTTATAGACGTATACCTTTTGGTTTATGTAATGCACCTACTACCTTTCAAAGATGTATGACTGCTCTGTTCTCTGACTTCCATGAAAAGATTCTTGACATTTTCACGGTTCATTTTTCTATTTACAGAAATTCTTCTGATTATTTCTTACGCAACCTTGATCGAGTTTTCCAGAGATGTGATCAAACTAATCTTGTCTTCAATGGGGAGAAGTGCCACTTTATGGTGAATGAAGGTATTGTCTTGGGGCACAAAATTTCTGAACGAGTTATTGAGGTGGATAAAACTAAGGTTGATGCTATTGAGAAAATGCCACGTCATAAAGACATTAAAGGTATAAGAAGTTTCCTTGGTCATGTTGGTTTTTATACGAGGTTTATTAAAGACTTATCTAAAATTTCAAGGCCTCTTAGTAATCTCTTGCAAAAGGATGTTCAATTGTTTTTATGATAATTGTGTAGAATCCTTTGAAACACTTAACAAAGCCTTAACTTCTTAACCTATCATTCAACCAGCAGATTGGAACTTACCTTTTGAAACTATGTGTGATGCTAGTGATTATGTTGTTGGTGATGTTCTAGGACAAAGATTTGATAAGAAATTAAATGTTATCCATTATTCTAGTAAAACTCTAGACAGTGCTCAAAGAAATTATGCTACTACTGAGAAAGAATTTTTAGGAGTTGTGTTTCTTGTGATGTATTCACATCTTACATTGTTGTCTAAAGTAATTGTTCACACCGATCATGCTGCTATTAAATACCTTATGGAATATAAAGATGTTAAGCCTAGACTAATTAGGTGGGTTCTTTTGCTACAAGAATTTGACTTGCATATCATTGATAGGAAGGGAGTTGAGAATCCTGTACCCAATAACTCGTCTAGGTTAGAAAATATCCTTGATGAACCACTGCCTATTGATGATAGCTTTCCCGATGAACAACTAGATATCATAAATACTTCTCGTAATACTCCTTGGTATGTAGACTATGCTAATTACATTATTGCTAAATTCATACCACCTAGTTTCACATACCATCAAAAGAACAATTCTACTTTGATTTAAGACACTACTTTCGGGATGACCCACATCTTTATGAGTTGCTGGTATTATTAGATGTTGTATACCTGAGCATGAACATGAACAAATCCTATGTAAATGTCACACCGAAGCCTACGGAGGGCATCATGCTGGAGATAGAACTGCACACAAAGTATTACAATCTGGTTTTTATTGGGCTACTCTTTTCAAAGACGCTTGTAAGTTTGTTTTATATTATGATGAATGTCAAAGTATTGGTAATATTGGTAGACTTCAGGAAATGTCTATGAATTATTCACTTGTTGTTGAACCGTTTGATGTTTGGGGCTTTAATTATATGGGAACTTTTCCATCCTCTAAATGGGTGTACACATATTTTGGTTGCTGTTGATTATGTCACTATGTGGGTAGAAGTGCTATGTCTTGAGCTTGCGTTGGTTTTCCCCGAAGAGGAAGGGATGATCCAGCAGAGTAGCGTAAGTATTTCCCTCAGTTTTTGAGAACCAAGGTATCAATCTAGTAGGAGGCCACGCTCAAGGCCCCCGTACCCGCACAAAACGATAGCTACTCGCAACCAATGCGATTAGGGGTTGTCAATCCCTTCACGGTCACTTACGAGAGTGAGATCTGATAGATATAATATTTTTGGTATTTTTGATATAAAGATGCAAAGTAAAAAGTAAAAGCAAAGTAAAAAGAAAGCAAGATTAAAGTGATGGAGATTGATATGATGAGAATAGACCCTGGGGCCATAGGTTTCACTAGTGGCTTCTCTCAAGAGCATAGGTATTCTATGGTGCGTGAACAAATTACTGTTGAGCAATTGACAGAACTGAGCATAATTATGAGAATATCTAGGCATGATCATGTATATAGGCATCATGTCTGTGACAAGTAGACCGAAACGATTCTGCATCTACTACTATTACTCCACTCATCGACCGCTATCCAGCATGCATCTAGAGTATTAAGTTAAAAACAGAGTAACGCCTTAAGCAAGGTGACATGATGTAGAGAGATAAATTCATGCAATATGAAATAAACCCCATCTTGTTATCCTCGATGGCAACGATGCAATACGTGCCTTGCTGCCCCTTTTGTCACTGGGAAAGGACACCGCAAGATAGAACCCAAAGCTAAGCACTTCTCCCATGGCAAGAACTACCAATCTAGTTGGCCAAACCAAACGGATAATTCGAAGAGACTTGCAAAGATAACCAATCATGCATAAAAGAATTCAGAGAAGATTCAAATATTATTCATAGATAGACTTGATCATAAACCCACAATTCATCGATCTCAACAAACACACCGCAAAAAGAAGATTACATCGAATAGATCTCCACAATAGAGGGGGAGAACTTTGTATTGAGATTTAAAGAGAGAGAAGAAGCCATCTAGCTACTAACTATGGACCCGAAGGTCTGAGGTAAACTACTCACACTTCATCGGAGGGGCTAGGATGATGTAGAAGTCCTCCGTGATGACAGCCCTCTTCCGGCGGAGCTCCGGAACAGTCCCCAAGATGGGATCTCGTGGATACAGAAAGTTGCGGCAGTGGAATTAGGTTTTTGGCTCCTGTTCTGATCGTTTGGGGGTACGTAGGTATATATAGGAGGAAGGAGTATGTCGGTGGAGCACCGAGGGGCCCACGAGGCAGGGGGCGCGCCCTAGGGGGGTGCCCCCACCCTTGTGACCTCCTCTTTGATCCCTTGCAGTAGGGTCCATGTCTCCTGGATCACGTTCGGTGAGAAAATCATGTTCCCGAAGATTTTATTCCGTTTGGACTCCGTTTGATATTATGTTTCTCCGAAACACTAAAATAGGCAAAAAAACAGCAATTCTGGGCTGGGCCTCCGGTTAATAGGTTAGTCCCAAAAATAATATAAAAGTAGAAAATAATGCCCAATATAGTCCAAAACAATAGATAATATAGCATGGAGCAATCAAAAATTATAGATACCTTGGAGACGTATCAGGCATCCCCAAGCTTAATTCATGCTCGTCCTCGAGTAGGTAAATGATAGAAAGAGAATTTTTGATGCGGAGTGCTACTTGGAATAATTTCAATGCAAATCTTATTAATTGTGGTATGAATATTCAGATTGGAGAGATTCAAGACAAAAGTTTATGTTGACATAAAAATAATAATACTTCAAGCATACTAACAAAGCAATTATGTCTTCTCAAAATAACATGGCCAAAGAAAGTTATCCCTACAAAATCAAATAGTCTGGCTATGCTCCATCTTCCCAACACAAAGTATTTAAATCATGCACAACCCTGATGACAAGCCAAGCAATTGTTTCATACTCTAACTTTTTCAAAACTTTTTCAATCTTCACGCAATACATGAGCGTGAGCCATGGATATAGCACTATAGGTGGAATAGAATGGTGGTTGTGGAGAAGACAAAAAGGAGAAGATAGTCTCACATCAACTAGGCGTATCAACGGGCTATGGAGATGCCCATAAATAGATATCAATGTGAGTGAGTAGGGATTGCCATGCAACGAATGCACTAGAGCTATAAATGTATGAAAGCTCAACAAAAGAAACTAGTGGGTGTGCATCCAACTTGCTTGCTCACGAAGACCTAGGGAAATTTGAGGAAGCCCATCATTGGAATATACAAGCCAATTTCTATAATGTAAAATTCCCACTAGTATATGAAAGTGACAACATATGATACTCTCTATATGAAGAACATGGTGCTACTTTGAAGCACAATATATGAGACTCGCTATATCATGGTGCTACTTTGAAGCGCAAGTGTGGAAAAAGGATAGTAGCATTGCCCTTTTTATATATATATTTTTCTTTTTTTCGGGCCTTCGTTTTTTTGGCCTTTTTGGGACAATGCTCTATTGAATGATGATCATCACACTTCTATTTATTTACAACTCAATGATTACAACTCGATACTAAAACAAAGTATGACTCTATATGGATGCCTCCGGCGGTGTACCGGGATATGCAATGAATCAAGGGTGACTAGTATGAAAATTATGAACGGTGGCTTTGCCAGAAATACTATGTCAACTACATGATCATGCTAAGCAATATGACAATGATGAATGTGTCATGATGAACTAGATGGTGGAAAGTTGCATGGCAATATATCTCGGAATGGCTATGGAAATGCCATAATAGGTAGGTATGGTGGCTGTTTTGAGGAAGGTATATGGTAGGTGTATGATACCGGTGAAAGTTGCACGGTATTAGAGAGGCTAGCAAGGGTGAAAGGGTGAGAGTGCGTATGATCCATGGACTCAACATTATTCATAAAGAACTCATATACTTATTGCAAAAATCTAGAAGTTATCAAAGCAAAGTACTACACGCATGCTCCTAGGGGGATAGATTGGTAGGAAAAGACCATCGCTCGTCCCCGACCGCCACTCATAAGGAAGACAATCAATAAATAAATCATGCTCCGACTTCATCACATAACGGTTCACCATACGTGCATGCTACGGGAATCACAAACTTCAACACAAGTACTCTTTAAATTCACAACTACTCAACTAGCATGACTTTAATATTATCACCTCCATATCTCAAAACAATTATCATGCTTCAATCTTTTCTTAGTATTCAACACACTCAAAAGAAAGTTTCACAAATCTTGAATACTAAGCATATTATGATTAAGCAAATTACCATGCTATTAAGAGACTCTCAAAATAATTTAAGTGAAGCATGAGAGATCAATAGTTTCTTTAAAAAAAATCGACCACCATGCTCTAAAATATCTAAGTGAAGCACATTGAGTAAAATTATAACGCTCAAAAGATATAAGTGAAGCACATACAGCAAAACTACTTAGCTCAAAAGATATAAGTGAAGCACATAGAGTATTCAAATTTTAATTCATGTATGGCTCTCTCAAAAGGTGTGTACAGCAAGGATGATTGTGGCATACTAACAAACAAATACACAAATAATACAAGACGCTCCAAGCAAAACACATATCATGTTGGTGAATAAAAATATAGCTCCAAGTAAATTACCGATGGAAGTGGACGAAAGAGGGGATGCCTTCCGGGGCATCCCCAAGCTTTGACTTTTTGGTGTCCTTGAATTATATTGAAGGATGCCATGGGCATCCCCAAGCTTAGGCTCTTTCCACTCCTTGTTCCATAATCCATCACAAGAATTCACCCAAAACTTGAAAACTTCACAACACAAAACTCAAAATAGAAAACTCGTGAGCTCCGTTAGCGAAAGAAAACAAAAGACCACTTCATGGTACTGTAATGAACTCATTATTTATTTATATTGGTGTTAAACCTACTTTATTCCAACTTCTCTAGGGATTATAAACTATTTTACTAGCCATAGATTCATCAAAATAAGCAAAAAACACACGAAAAACAGATTCTGTCAAAAACAGAACAGTCTGTAGTAATCTGTAGCTAGCCCAAGATCTGGAACACCAAAAATTCTAAAATAAATTGACAGACGTGAGGAATTTATGTATTAATCATCTGCAAAAAGAATTAACTAAATAGCACTCTTCAAATAAAAATGACAGCAGCTCTCGTGAGCGCTAAAGTTTCTGTTTTTTACAGCAAGCTCAACAAGACTTTCCCCAAGTCTTCCCAACGGTTCTACTTGGCAAAAACACTAATTAAACACAAAAAACACAACCAAAACAGAGGCTAGATAATTTATGTATTACTAAACAGGAGCTAATAGCAAGGAATAAAAATAAAATTGGGTTGCCTCCCAACAAGCGCTATCGTTTAACGCCCCTAGCTAGGCATAACAAGCAAGGATAGATCTAGGTATTGCCATAGTAATAAGATAGATTGGTGAAACTCATTTCATATTCTCTACATTTGGCAGAAAGTTTTCTTTGAGGCAAGAAAAAGTAATCAAAATGACTAAATTTAACGGGACAGAAGTCCCCAGGATCAACCTTGGGAGGTATAGGTTCCTCCTTTGGTCCTTCATAATGCACCACCAATTCATCATTATAAGCATTCTTTTGATAGAACTTTGTGAGCCTATATTCAAGAGAATATCCTAGTTCATTATTTCGAATAGCCAAATCATCATTAAGTTCAGAAATTCTATGAACTAAAACATTGGTAGGAACCCTTCTTCTAAGATTTTCATTGAAAGCAACATAATCTAGAGATTGAAAATGCATTATTTCTTCTTGATCAAAGAGGATAGCCTCTATGGGACGATGGCAAGCGTCCACCCTATAATGCACAAAGATTTTGTTGGCTTCTCTTATTATGAATCTAAACTCATGAGCCAAAAAGATAGTAGCGGCACGCTTAACACAAGAATGCTCAATATTAGAAAATCCATAAAAATCCTTTGTATGGAAGGATGCATGTGCATGAATTGTCTTTCAAGTTCAACTACAAGCTTGGCAATAGTGTCCGCAAGACTACTAGTTCTGTGAAGGATAGAACTACCCATAGAAGGTAAAGCACAGGCACAAGTAAATAAATCTTGAATAACTCCTTTTCCCATAATATTACCACTACCAACACGGAATTTTTTATATGAAAGATGGTAGGTTCTTTAGCATGAGTATCAGAATTTTCCATGATACTGTTATCGCCCATATTGGCAATAACTTCCCCAATTTCAGACATAACGACAAGCAAGCAAACTAACACATGAGCAAACAAGAGCAAGCGGGCAAAAGTGGCAAACGGAGAGGGAGGATAGAGAGAGAGGGCGAATAAAATGGCAAGGGTGAAGTGGGGGAGAGGAAAAAGAGAGGCAAATGGCAAATAATGTAATGCGAGAGATAGGGATTGTGATGGGTACTTGGTATATTGACTTTTTGCGTAGACTCCCCGGCAACGGCGCCAGAAATCCTTCTTGCTATGTCTTGAGCTTGCATTGGTTTTCCCCGAAGAGGAAGGGATGATGCAGCAGAGTAGCGTAAGTATTTCCCTCAGTTTTTGAGAACCAAGGTATCAATCCAGTAGGAGGCCATGCTCAAGTCCCTCGTACCTGCACAAAATGATAGCTACTCACAACCAACGCGATTAGGGGTTGTCAATCCCTTCACGGTCACTTACGAGAGTGAGATCTGATAGATATAATATTTTTGGTATTTTTGATATAAAGATGCAAAGTAAAAAGTAAAAGAAAAGTAAAAAGAAAAGCAAGATTAATGTGATGGAGATTGATATGATGAGAATAGACCCGGGGGCCATAGGTTTCACTAGTGGCTTCTCTCAAGAGCATAAGTATTCTACGGTGGGTGAACAAATTACTGTTGAGCAATTGACAGAATTGAGCATAATTATGAGAATATCTAGGCATGATCATGTATATAGGTATCACGTCCGTGACAAGTAGACCGAAACGATTCTGCATCTACTACTATTACTCCACTCATCGACCGCTATCCAGCATGCATCTAGAGTATTAAGTTAAAAACAGAGTAACGCCTTAAGCAAGATGACATGATGTAGAGAGATAAATTCATGCAATATGAAATAAACCTCATCTTGTTATCCTCGATGGCAACGATGCAATATGTGGCTTGTTGCCCCTTCTGTCACTGGGAAAGGACACCGCAAGATCGAACCCAAAGCTAAGCACTTCTCCCATGGCAAGAACTACCAATCTAGTTGGCCAAACCAAACGGATAATTCGAAGAGACTTGCAAAGATAACCAATCATGCATAAAATAATTCAGAGAAGATTCAAATATTATTCATAGATAGACTTGATCATAAACCCACAATTCATCGATCTCAACAAACACACCGCAAAAAGAAGATTACATCAAATAGATCTCCACAAGAGAGGGGGAGAACTTTGTATTGAGATTCAAAGAGAGAGAAGAAGCCATCTAGCTACTAACTATGGACTTGAAGGTCTGAGGTAAATTACTCACACTTCATCGGAGGGGCTAGGATGATGTAGAAGCCCTCCGTGATGACGGCCCTCTTCCGACGGAGCTCCAGAACAGTCCCCAAGATGGGATCTCGTGGATACAGAAAGTTGCAGCGGTGGAATTAGGTTTTTGGCTCCATTAAAATTCTTAAAGAAATTATTTTCCCGAGGTTTGGGGTCCCTAGATATTTAATGACTGATGGTGGTTCACATTTTATTCATGGTGCTTTTAGAACATTGCTTGTTAAATATGATGTCAACCATAGAATTGCATCCCCTTATCATCCTCAATCTAGTGGTCATGTTGAGTTGAGCAATATATAAATAAAGTTAATATTACAAAAGACTATCAACAGGTCTCGACAGAATTGGTCTAAGAAACATGATGATGCACTTTCGGCCTGTAGAATAGCTTATAAAAATCTTATGGGCATGTCTCCATATAAAATGGTTTATGCAAAAGCTTGTCATTTGCCTCTTGAGTTAGAACACAAAGCGTATTGGGCAATTAAAAATCTCAATTATGACTTCAAACTTGTTGGTGAAAAGAGGTTATTTGATATTAGCTCACTTGATAAATCTCCATATTGGGAAATTAAAGAACTCAATTATGATTTCAAACTTGCTGGTGAAAAGAGGTTATTTGATATTAGCTCATTAGATGAATGGAGAACCCAAGCCTATGAAAATGCGAAATTGTTCAAAGAAGAAGTTAAAAGATGGCATGATAAAATAATCCAAAGGCGAGAATTCAAAGTGGGTGAATATGTTCTATTGTACAATTCTCGTTTTAGATTTTTTGCAGGAAAACTCCTCTCCAAGTGGGAAGGACCATATATCATTGAAGAAGTTTATCGCTCTGGAGCTATTAAGATCAATAATGCCAAAGGCACTAATCCGAAGGTGGTCAATGGACAAAGAATTAAGCACTATATTTTAGGTACACCTATTAATGTTGAAACTATCATTGTTCAAACCATGACACCGGAGGAATACATAAAAGAGACCTTCCAGAACACTCCAGGACCCTGAAAAGGAAGAGGTACATGATATGGTAAGTAAAAAGATTCCAAAAATTCCACAATTTTTTTTCTGTCAGTTTGTAATATTAGAAAAAAAAATATAAAAATTAAGAAACATTGTTCAAACCATGACACCGGAGGAATACATAAAAGAGACCTTCCAGAACACTCCAGGACCCTGAAAAGGAAGAGGTACATGATATGGTAAGTAAAAAGATTCCAAAAATTCCACAATTTTTTTCTGTCAGTTTGTAATATTAGAAAAAAAATATAAAAATTAAGAAACAACCGAGAAGGCAACCGAGGTGCCCACTAGGCACCAGGCACACCTACCCCTCCTGGCGAGCCCTCATGGGTAGTTGGCCCCTTGGGAACCTTCCCGACTCCATTTTCCTATGGTATACTTGTTTCCGAAGATAAAAATTATTTATATATACTCCATTTTCCGAACATAAATATCCTCTGTTCTTGTTTCGTGTTGTTTTCTGTCAGATATGTCAAGCTAGGCATCATGTCTTCTCCCTCCTCCAACAGCATAGAAGAGATGCTTGGCTGCTGAAGATGAAACTAAGGAGAGAGGAAACAAAAGATGCCACCAAGGAGGACAAGGCCAAGGAAGTTGCAGGGAATCAAGCTCAAAAAGGAAAGCAAGCCATGCTCATGGAGGAATTGAGAAAGAGGAAGTTATCCTTCAACTCTACTATAATCATCTTACCCCCACTATAATCGAAGCCTCACACTACAAAAAGATACACTTTCATGATGATACATGTTTGTCATAGTAGGTCACGTTTTCTATCATGCATGTACATCCATGACGATTTTATGACAGAATCAAGATAGTCATACCTGTGCTGTCGTAGAAGTGTTCCATGACAATACCAAAATTATCATCACGAAAGTGTTCACTTCCATGACGATAAATGACGCGTCATGGAAGTGCTTTCGTCAAGGGTAACCGACACGTGGCATCCACCATAACGGGCCGCCGTTTATCTATCGGGTCCGGTTTTGAATCCGACACCCCGTTAGCAACGACCAATGGCAATTTTCCACATGTAAAATTCTCATTGGCCGTATGAAACACGTGTTAGCTCGTCATTGGGCAAGATACGCGCCTTTGATATGTCGACATGTGCGACGGACAAACACTAGCCAATTTAGCTTACAAAAGCCGGCCTGTTTGACTTGGTCAAAAGATAGCGGGCCGGCCCATGAAAAGCCTTTTAATGGTTTGTTCACATATAGCCCGTTTTACCGCCCGATAACTCATGGCCTGTTAGGGCCTTCCCAAAATCAGCCCTACATCATCATGTGGGCCATCGAATATAACACCAGCCCATTTCACTTTTGGCCCATGTATGGCCCATGACGTCTTTTGGCCCATATGAGGCCTTTTTTATCTTTGGGACCTTTAGTGGCCCACAGTGATTCTGGCCCATAACGAATAGTAAATTTCTTTGTAACCATTAACGGCCCATTATTCCCATGGGCCGTTTCCATCCTGTGTTAACTTTTGGCCTACTAATGGCCCGTACATTCTTGGGCACCTTTCCGGGTCTCGATTACTTTCGTCTCGTTACTGGCATGTTCCCTAATGGGCTAAATTCGACCCATGGCTAGAATCGGCCCATTTGTGGCCTGTTAACCCGCTGCATCGTTTCCAGCTTGTCCTACATTCTGGCCCATTAATGACCCGTTATGCCTGTGACAGAATTAAGCCTTTGCTATCTTATGGCCTGTTAACACCCCTTTTACCGTGCTGGCCCGATACCAATTATGCCCGTTTATGTCCCATGTGGGCCCATTGATTCTACGGCCCATTGGAGGCCCATTTATCCGACGGCCCATAGGAGGCCCATGGATCCTACGGCCTGTAGTAGGCTCAAGGTTACCACGGTCCGTATATGGCCCATGGTTGTTGCGGCCACTAGCAAACCAAGGAAAAAGATGACTAGAAAATAAATAGGCCAGAAACTAAGGCTAGGCTATTAAGGTGATTGCATAGAATACATCCACTGGGCATCAAAGTTCGCCACCAGTGCAAATATAGGGAACACCCTACACTATACAAAATGGCTTGCTATTTCCTTGAGCCGGTGGCTGCACATTAAGAACAAATTTTGTATCGCAACAAAACAAATTACAACCGTAAAACAAAAGGAAGGTTGGCATAAAAGTTAACGGTCCAGCAGATAAATTGATGCAGAGCATCCTATGGCCATCCCCATAGACACTACCTCGACTATCCAAGCTCCAAGTGGCCCCATGACAAGAGCAAGAACTCGTGCTATTCAATCTGAGGTGAAAACACTCCTACTTGAGTTTTCCCCTCCTTCGAGTGAGACATGGCTACTGCCTATGTCTGAGACGCTATGTGTGATCAGATACAACGCACAAGCCACGAAGCCGAGAGCTGAAGAAGAAGAGACAGGCGTCAACTCTCTGTCCAGCCCGGAACCTCTGGCCAGAGACCAGAACTTCCGGCCCCCGGAACCTCCGACCGACACGGAACTTCCGGAATCCGACGACACCGACTAGCCCGGGCGCGCCCACTTTCTGGTTAGCCAGGAACCTGCCCGGACCTTTCGGCCCTCGGAACCTCCGTCTCTCCCGGAACTTCCGGCCCCCAGACGCCAGCCCAGCTCCCCCCGTGCCAACTCTCAGGTTAGGCCGGACCCTCCCCGGAACCTGGCCCGGAACATCCGGCACTCGGAGCTTCCGGCCTCGCCAGGGACTTCCGGCCCTGCCTGCGTGCAATGACCTGGGCCAAGGCCCGTGTACCCTTTCGCCCTCGAGACTATATATACTCTTCTCCTACCTACGTTTTAGGATTAGCATTGTGATAGCTCATATGTGAGATAGAGCCTCGCTCATCCATCCGGATCTACTCCATCATGAGGGACCATCACCTCTTCGGAGAAAATCCACTTGGATTCAAGACCCCTAACGGGAAGACCTCAGGACCTCCTCACGTAGAAGAACCAGTTACCTTTGTATCGTCCCTCATTGATCATGGATCTTGTATCTCCTTTTACGTTTCGAGGATCTAGCATATGTGTGACCTAATCTTATTGGTTTGAGTGATTCTCGTGTGTTTCCCTCTATGTTTTCCCCTCGTGTTCTTTGTGTTCATCGAGGAATCCGCTCCTTTTGTGAAAGATCGGCCATATAGGGTTCCACCCTACATCATCTTGGTATCATGAGCCACATTGATCATGATTTTGTAGCCTTCCTCTTTGTTTTCTAGCTTAATTTTGTTGTGATTCGTCCCAATTTTGAAAATCCCCACAAAAATAGCCCTCCTAATTTTTTTGTGATTTGTTGGTGTGATGAAGTTTTGTTGGATTTGATCTGTGGATTTTGTGTGTGGCTCGTAGATCTAGCTTCCCCACCCTTCCTCCCCCTTAGGCATAGTTTTGTAGCAAGGGATCCCCCCGAGATCCCCATCGTTTCCCTGGGAGGGAAGAGCCTGAGTTAATTTCACCTACATCTTTACGCAGGCCCATTTGGTGTTGCGAGGGAGAGGCCTTTCCATCCCCAACCCACCTTGATTCCCGGGCTAGGAAACCCTCGCCTCGTCACATCGGAAAAATTCTTCCTATACGTGCCGCTCGCGAAGTTCTGCGCTGCCTTCAGCCTCGCGGCCTGCTCTGCTCTGCTAGGAAAGAAGACGCTAGCATCCCCTTTTCACGCTAGCATCCCCTTCTCTCCCAAATGACCAGGTGAGTCTCCATGGGGTTTTAATTTTTCCAAGAATATCCTACCCAGGTTGTATTTTATCTGGAAATAGCTAGCCCCGCATCCAAACAAGGCCTTAAAGTTTTTCTTTTCCCCCTCGGATTTGGGTTTTCCCGAAGTTTTTCCGCCTAAATCCCCGATCCCCAATTCTCTATTCTTGGCAGAGTCGCGACCCCCAGAACTTCCAGCCCCGCCCGGACCTTCCGGCCATGCCCGGAACCTCCGGACCCCAGACCTTCCGTCTTGCCCGGATCTTCCGGCCTAGACAGAAAGTCTGCGCATCTTCGATGACTTCTGCTACTTCGACTACTACGACTACAGTGTAGCGGCATCTTCGCCAACATACTGAAGACCGTGCACTATGACATCAACAACAATCACATCATTTTGACCCTCTCAACCGTAAGCAAGAACGGTAACCGTGACAAAACATTGTGTATTTCTTGCCATTGCTTTTATAACCCCCATAGCCTTCCTTTTGCGTCACTTACCCATCGATACTGGCCTTTGAGTATTGCCGGCAACGTCACTTGTGCACATTAGTGATCATACTTCCCATTGCATACATATCATATCATTGGTCCATATCTTGGTATCATGTTTTGTGTCACAAAGTTTTCATTGCATACACAATTGCTATCTTGGTTCGTGAAGTTTTGCATGAGAAAAGAGCCCAAAAGAGAAAGAGCCAAACAAGCTTCTAAGCAAAGAGAAAAGATAAGCAAAGAGCTTTTAAGCAAGAACCATAGCATCATACAACATCAAGATTGTCATACTAGATCATCTCGGATTATATCATAGAAATACTATACATATAGCATATTTGGGATAGAAGTCGTTGCATTTTTGCCTAGTAGGTTGTGCACAAGTCTTCATATCCACCTATTGTGCAATCGTGCTAGCATCTCTCTAGCATTGTGCAACAAGAGCATTTTTGTGGATTCAACATTTTGGCTCATTGCTTGGTTGCACGACCCCATTTATCTATCCGTGTGTGTGTTGTTGTGTACCACATCTTGCTATTGGTCTACTTGTTGCATTATAAATTTGCGAATCTTTTCCAACTTTATTGAGTCTCACTGATGATTGCATCAATTTTGTACCACCATCCTAACCGAGCTCCACTATAAGCTTTTTGTGTAGGTGCGAGAACCGACAAGAATTTGTACCAATTATGCTATTTCCTTGTTCCACATTGGAGTGATCATTGATCCATCTTCAACATCCGTCAAGGTACATTTGGTATAAGTTCTTCTCTTTATCCCACTCACATATTTGTTTGGAATGATGGATAGGCCAAGTACTTCTACCAACCCACTCTTCATCGAGAAAGACGATGACATGTCCTCCTACGTCACAAAGAGCCACCTCTTTGGTGCACAACATGCTTTGCATCAAGAGCAACAAGCAATGAATGAACGCATCGACAACCTCGCCACCAACTTGCGACTCTCCGAGCAACGTACAAGAGACTACTTCGACAACAAGCTCAATGAACACAAACAAGAGAATGACGCAAGAATAGACGAGATTCGTGCTTTGTTGCTCAACCGCTCTTCTTCCACTTAGTCCTACTCAAGACGGAGCCGCTCAAGTCGACAGTCCGACGACACCATCTCCGGCTCAAGTACACCGACATCGAATACCCTTCGACGTGCCGCGCGCAAAGATCGTCAAGAAAATAGCAATCCTCTACACGACAATGCCTCTCAAGAGCAATGACACCGTCAAAACCAAGATACTTTCGCACAAGCACGAGAACGGCAACGCGAATGCCATCAAGAAGAGGAAGAGCGAGCGAGAAACATCAAGATGAACAAGATTCCAAGGCAAAACGTCAAGAACAACAACTATGTGAAGCTCAAGCACTTGATGCGCAACGTGCCCTCCGAGATTCAAGTCGAGCTGTAGCTATGCGCGACCGGCAAGCTCGTGAGCAACAAGAAGCGCTTCGCGAAGAGGTTCAAGAGACGATTTTTCAATCACGAGTGCATTGTCAAGTTCCTCAAGCTCCTCCACAAGCTCGACAAGCACCTCAAGTCCACCAAGAGCAAGAAGACAATAAATAATCCAAGACAAGAACAAGTTGAGGGAGACAATTCTCCTCGTCAAGGACGTCACCACCCACAACCCCAACACAATGAAGAGAAATGCTACGGCAAGCTCAAGTTCACCATGCCCAAGTTTTCTGGAAGCAATGATCCCGAAGAGTACCTTTCATGGGCATTGAAGGTTGACAAAATCTTCCGCTTGCACTACTATGAGGAAGAGAAGAAGATCACGATGGCATCCCTTGAGTTCCAAGACTATGTCCTCATTTGGTGGGAACAAATCATTGAGTGTCGTGAGGAAATAGGTGAACCACCCATCACTACTTGGGCGCAACTGAAGGATGTCATGAGAGCACGTTTCGTGCCAACATACTACAACCACGGCCTCTTCAAGAAAATCCAACTCCTCAGGCAAGGAACCAAGAGCGTTGAAGAGTACTACAATGAAATGGAGATTGCCATGATAGAAGATAATGTCACGGAAGATGATGAGCAAACTATGGCACGTTTCTTGAATGGACTCAATCATCCTATCAATAAGATCGATGACTTCCAACCATACTCGAACCTCATCGAGCTAGTGCATCAAGCTACCAAGGCGGAACGTCAAGTCCAAGATGACTTTAAATATGCCAAGTTCTCATCCAAGTCCCGTGGTTTCTCCAACTCTCAAGCTTCAACAACTCCAACACCTTCTACTTCAACCAAGCCATCTACAAGCAACGATGACAAGTCAAGTTTCAAGAAAACTTCGACAACCTAAAGTCATACTCCTACTAGAAGCAACTTCAAGCCAAGAGCTTGATCATCCTCTACCACCGACCGATGAGACTGTCAATACAAGTTCCTTCAAATGCTTCACATGCGGCAGACGAGGCCACAAGTCTTCCGAGTGTAAAAACAAGCGCACCATGATCCTCAATGACGATGGTACATATGACTCCATGAGTGAGGGAGAAATTGAAGCCCTTGAGAATGTGGCCATGCACCGGCAAGTGAATGAGGATGATGATGATCAAGTATTTTGTAACGAAGATTCGTGGCCCGCTCTCATTGTCTCCAAGGTCTTGAATCTTCAACATCAACAACAAGAAGACCAAAGATGCCATATATTTCACACCAAGGCTGGCATCAACGGAAGCTCTGTCAAGGTCATCATCGATGGAGGGAGTTGCCATACCTTAGCTAGTGAGGAACTATGCTCCAAGCTCCAATTGGTCAAAATGAAGCACCCACATCCCTACAAAGTTCAATGGCTAAGCGACTCCAGCACTATCCAAGTTGAGCATAGAGTGCAAGTCTCCTTTAAAATCAGAGCTTATGAAGACACTTTGGAGTGTGATGTCGTTCCAATGTTCGTTTGCCACCTTCTTCTTGGGAAACCATGGAAATTTGACCGAGGTGTCATCCACAACGGGCATACAAATAACTATAGCTTCAAAATGAAAGGCAAGGAATATGTGCTACAACCTATGTCTCCAAGCCAAGTGATCGCCGATAGTAAGCCACCCATCGTGGAGAGAATAGTGAGAGAGCGAACCACCCAAAAGAGAGTGAGTGCCACAAGCCCAAACAGAGTGCCTACACCATGAGCGACAAGAACTTAATATTATTTGCTACCAAACGTGAGATGAGAGAAGTGTGTGAGAACCCATCAAGTGTCATGCACTATGTCCTTTTGTGCAAGGATGACACGCCAAAAGCTAGCACCTCCCACAATCTACCTTTAGTATTGTCTTCTATTTTGCAAGAATTCCAAGATGTTTACCCCGACGAACTACCTCCGGGTCTACCTCCACTATGAGGCATCGAGCACCGAGTTGACCTCACCCCCGGAGAACCCCTTCCTAACAAGGCTCCATATTGCGTCAATCTGGAGGAAACCAAGGAGATCCAACGGCAAGTACAAAACCTCATCGACGACGGACAAGTACGTGAAAGCTTGAGTCCTTG
Organism: Triticum urartu; assembly: GCF_056163025.1. NCBI lineage: Eukaryota > Viridiplantae > Streptophyta > Magnoliopsida > Poales > Poaceae > Triticum > Triticum urartu. The sequence goes on along the minus strand of NC_141875.1, from coordinate 277,852,547 downwards.
TGCCATCCTGGTAATCCTTGTTCCCAAGAAAGATGGTACATATCGCATGTGTTCCGATTGCCGTCCTATCAGTGCTATTACCATGCGTTATCGTTACCCCATTCCACGCCTAGACGATATGGTAGATGAGCTTAGCGGAGCTGCAATTTTCTCTAAGATTGATCTTAAAGGTGGCTACTATCAAATACAAATCCATGAAGGTGATGAATCGAAAACCGCATGTAAGACCAAATTTGGCTTATATGAATGGCTTGTTATGCCAATGGGTTTATTCGAAGCACCCGGTACGTTCATGCGACTCGTGCATTTTGTTCTTCGACCCTATATTGGTGTATCTATTGTGGTCTATTTTGACGATATCCATGTTTTTAGCAAATCTCTTAAAGATCATGTCACCCACCTTAGAACCGTGTTACAAACCCTTAGGAAAGAGCGACTTTATGCTAATATGGACAAATGCCTTTTCGGTGTTGATAAGCTTGTTTTCTTGGGTTTCGTTTTGTCTTCTAAGGGTGTTCATGTAGATAAATCTAAGATCAATGCTATTAAAACTTGGCCCCAACCAACAAACTTGCAATAAGTGCGTAGTTTTCTTGGTTTAGCCGGTTTCTACCGTAGATTTGGGAAGGATTTCAGCACCATTTATTTACCTTTACATGCTTTGAGCAAGAAGAATGCACCCTATGTTTGGGACCATCTCAAGATGCCACATTCAATGAGCTTAAGAATTTACTTACACATGCTCCTTTGCTTGCTTTCCCCAACTTTGATAAACCTTTTGAGATACATTGTGATGCTAGTAGTTATGGCATATGAGGTATGTTAATGCAAGAGAGGCGCCCCATAGCCTACTTTAGTGAAAAACTTTCCAGAACGCAACTCAACTATCCCATCTATGACAAATAGCTTTATGCTTTAGTAAGAGTCTTGCATGTTTGGGAGCATTATCTCCATCCTCATGAGTTCATTCTTCACACCGATCATGAAACACTTAGGTACCTTAAGGGTCAAACTAAGTTAAACAAGCGTCATGCTAAATGGAGTGAATTCATTGAGTCATTTCCTTATGTCATCAAGTACATCAAGGGTAAGGACAATGTTGTGGTGGATGCCCTTTCCCGCATATGCATGCTTGTTACTCCACTTGAACTAAATGTCATTGGCTTTGAGGACATAAAAGACTTGCATGCACATGATCCTACTTTTTCTATTCCTTATGCCAAATTTTTGACACATACATCTTGGGAACACTATTACATCAAAGATGATTGTCTTATGAGAGCTAACAAACTTTGCGTCCCCGAGTCCTCTCTTCGTTTGTTACTTTTGCAAGAATCTCATGGAGGAGGACTAATGGGACACTTTGGACGCAACAAGACATTTGCTATGCTCTCCAAGAACTATTTTTGGCCCAAGTTGTTCCATGACGTCAACTACTTCACCAACCGATGCTCTACATGTCGCAAAGCTAAGTCTAAAGCTCAATCCCATGGTCTCTTTATGCCTCGTCCAATCCTGTATCAACCATGGGAAGATATTAGCATGGATTTTGTGCTTGGTTTGCCTTGAACTAGAAATGGAAAGGATTCCGTATTTGTTGTTGTGGACAAATTCTCTAAGATGGATCATTTCATTCCTCACAACAACATAGATGATGCTTCACATGTCGCACATATTTTTTGTAGGGAAATCTTGCGCCTGCATGGAGTACGAAAGATGATTGTCCAAGACCGCGATGTCAATTTCTTGAGGTACTTTTGGAAGACCTTATGCGCTAAGCTCGGAATCAAGCTACTATTCTCCACGACATACCATCCACAAACTGACGGCCAAACGGAGGTGACCAACCGCACACTCTCCACTCTACTTCGTGTGTTGGTCAAGAAGAACATCAAGGAGTGGGAGGAGTGCCTACCCATCGCCGAGTACGCCTACAACCGCGCAAGACATTCGACTACCGGCAAGTCCCCCTTCGAGGTTGTCTACAGTTTCAACCCGTTGTCTCCATTGGACATTCTTCCTCTACCACTCCAAGAGCGCATCAATATGGACGCGAGTGCCCAGGTGAACTACCTCAAGAAGATGCATGAAGATACGAGGCACACCATCGAGCGCCAAGTACAACGACTCGCGACCAAGCCCAACGTCAACAAGCAACCCATGATATTCGACATTGGAGATCTTGTGTGGCTACACCTTCGCAAGGAACGCTTCCCCAACGAATGCAAGTCCAAACTTCTACCACGAGCCGATGGACCCTTCAAGGTGCTTGAGTGGTACAACAACAACCCCCACAAGATCAACATCCCATGCGACAAGTACTCCGTGAGCAACATCTTCAATGTCAAAGATCTCTCCCCGTACCATGGTGATGAGCATTTCGATCCGAGGTCGGATCTTTCCCAAGGGGGGGGGGCAGATGATGCGGATCATCCTATGGCCATCCCCATGGACACTACCCCGATTATCCAAGCTCCAAGTGGCCCCATGACAAGAGAAAGGGCTCGTGCTATTCAATCCGAGGTGACATCACTCCTACTTGAGTTTTCCCCTCCTTCGAGTGAGACATGGCTACTGCCTATGTCCGAGATGCTATGTGTGATCCGGTACAACGCACAAGCCACAGAGCTGAGAGCTGAAGAAGAAGAGACATACGTCAACTCTCTATCCAGCCAGGAACCTCCGGCCAAAGCCCGGAACATCCGGCCCCAGAACCTCCGGCCGACATGGAACTTCCGGCCTGCGACGACACCGACCAGCCCGGGCACGCCCACTTTCTTGTTAGCTCGGAACCTGCTCGGAACCATGCTCGGACCTTCCAGCCCCCGGAACCTCTGCCTTGCCCAAACCTTCCGGGCCCCGGAGGCTAGCCCAGCTCCCCCCGTGCCAACTCTCTAGTTAGGCCGGACCCTCCCCAGAACCTGGCCCGGAACCTCCGGCGCCCGGAACTTCCGGCCCTGCATACGTGCATTGACTTGGGCCGAGGCCCGTGTACCCTTTCGCCCCCGAGACTATATATACTCTTCTCCTACCGATGTTTTAGGGTTAGCGTTGTGATAGATCATATGTGAGATAGAGCCTCGCTCATCCATGCGGATCTACTCCATCATGAGGGACCATCACCTCTTCAAAGAAGATCCACTTGGATTCAAGACCCCTAAAGGGAAGACCTTAAGACCTCCTCACGGAGAAGAACTGGTTACCTTTGTGTCATCCCTTGTTGATCGTGGATCTTGTATCTCCTTTTGTGTTTCGAGGATCTAGCATATGCGTGACCTAATCTCGTTGGTTTGAGTGATTCTCTTGTGTTTTCCTCCATGTTTTCCCCTTGTGTTCTTTGTGTTCATCCAGGAATCCGCTCCTTTCGTGAAAGATCAGCCGTATAGTGTTCCACCCTACATCATGAATACACCACCAGAAGTTCAGAAGCTCAGCTCATTTGACCTGGCTGTTACGTTTTCATGTTGTACTGGTCGATGGAGCACCATAACCTTTGCCTTCATTTCTCCTAGGCTCCTGAACAACATAGAAAATGTCTGATAGTCTGGTTTCAAAACCATGCATATCTTGACGACATCGAACAATGGATGTCCTTGTTTCACAAAGGATCTCTATTAGGGAATGGACTTGTGTCTGGAGCGCAAATATAACATTGTTTTGAGCTTGCATATCTTGATCATGATGCAGTTTGGACGAGATTGCCTTAACAATGAACCTAGTATTACATAGGAACATGATTTTGGCACTGTTAGTGGATAGGTACTGACCCACTGCAGCAAGAGGTGACATTGCGGTTATAATTGCCACGCCACCTTCAAAAGGTGGCGGTTCCACCATTTGTTCCATAGCTTGCTGAAAAATTGAGTTTTTACATGAGTAGTACCAGAATAGAAGATATTAAGGAGGCAGCAAAACCAAACAAAATAGCTTTGGTTTATATATATAGAACTTGTTCTAGTGAATCCCTGTAAAATATTAGTTGTATTTTACTTGAAAGTACATAATAAAACCAGATTCCAAACATATGACCATGTACCATGGCTAATGTATTGTCTATTTCTTCACATTGTATTGACAGCTAAGGATAAAGAGACAAAGTTTATAATACGGTAAGCATAGTATGACATCATTCATATCACAAAACAACCGAGAACAGACAAACATGCAATTGTAACATTGTGTAGACAAGTCCAGCATGGAACTAGATTACAGATCAAGACCAAAGGAACATCACTCCTCTCTTTTAAACCTTGTAAGGTGCAATGATATGCTAAGAAAACTATGTATAAAACTGAAAAGATTAATAGACATTGGCTGCAAACCGTGCAGTTCAATGCACAAGTCAGAGTAAGTAGTAGTTAAAAGGCATGAGTATTAAGGACTTACAACAGCGGCTTTGGCTGGTGTAGTGATGCCCTTCATCTTGCTGGTGTGACAGTCCTTGAAGATTTCAACATCATTTGGTTCAGGTACTTTTTGGTCCTTGCAGGCTTTCGTCTGCATTTGGAACAAGTCAATATCGATCTGATAATATGGCACAGTGAAAAGAGTGAAACATCAGCTAATTACAAGAGCCTCGCAGTGTGCAATATAGCTACGAGATCCTGTCGTCTATTGGAATTTCACTTTCGTACGGCTGGCCTTGTTCTTTGAACAGTTCACCTACAAGAAGATAGATTTGTGAGGCACATGCATAAGTAGGAGTTCAACATGTGATATGATCACATATATATAACGTACTTGATACTTTGGATCAGACCAGTGGTTAACGAGGCCTCTCGAGTCTTCATCCGATATATTTTCTGCTGGAGATGTTCGGGAAAGTTCACTGTTAGCCTTGCCTGCAAAGTGAGTTTTCCTCAAGTTATACCGATATTGTCGCAGAGTAGACTTGAAAACATGGGTGTAAGCTTGTCTGGTTGCATCATCCTGGCTATCCAACTTGAACCTCATCTGTTGAAAATTATGGGAGTCTCATTACCAGCAACCTAGAAAGTATGGGACAAAGCAAGACGATATTACTAGTTTCCATACATAACCATACTTACAGATAAATGGTCCAGGAAGGTGTTAAACTAGGTTTCGTCTTTTTCATTCCTATACTAAATCCATGTTGGGAGGATACGTGCATGACACCTAACAAAAACCTCTGCATCTGATACTAACTTGGCCGACTCTGTAGCATCACATGGCCTTTTTAAACCTGCCTCAAAATGGATCTCCATTCTTCCTCCTCTGGATTTAGTTAACCTATCGAGCATTGTCCCTGATATCTGTTTCCTCTTGCGCCTAGGTGCTAGTCCAACAACGAATGTAGGAAGTGTTAGTGTACATCAAACCATGAGACTACATATAAAGAAGCATGCAACTGTCACTTGACTCCAGCAACTACCTTCTTGTTGTTGAAGCTCACAAGGTTCATCTGATCTTGCCAACTCGTCTTGTGTCAAGAGTGCTTCAGAAGTAGTGTCAGGTGGCAAGGGAGCTTGGGAACGTGCTGCTAGCTGAGTTGAAAAACGAGTAACTCGTGCAGCGGGTGGTACTATGGAAGGCGTTGCAACAACTAGGGTTGTCACTGCTTGTTTGGTGGCAGCTATTAGTTTCTATTTGGGTTGTTTTGCAGCTGGTGTAGCACGGGATACCGTGTTTGTACAACTTTTTGGTGGACTTTGACCTTCTATTGCACCATCATTACTAGAAAAATTAGCATAATTCTTTTGCTTCCGTTTCCGTGCGTCCTTAGTACTAACACCATCCCCTGCCATTCTGTGTTCCTTCCTCTTTCTCTGTGCCATGTCAAGTCAAGCCGACAAGAAAAAGGATTAAAAATTTAGTTCTTCAGAACAAATTGATGTGTGGTCCAGATGAACTGAACTTTGATGTTAGACAACCGCATGATAGGAGGATGTATTATGTACGAAAAACAAAACGACATGAGATAATCATAAGTATGATGTGTAAACTAAGCAGAAGGCATTTCAATAAATTAGAAGCAATGCAATGGAAGGTAGACAACATATGAAAGATGCTAAAAATATCGCTCTACCAAGTAAACAGTTTCTCGTCATAACTGGCATTCAAGCAAATGTGAAGTAGTACAAGAAATAAATCATATGCAAGATGCAAACAACATCACACTACCAAGTTAAAGGTCTCTCGTCATTAGTGCCATTGCATATTCAAAGCATTGCATATTCATAGCTATGATGTGAAAACTAAGAAGAAGTAATTTAATAAAATTACAAGCAATACAATCTAGACACCGTATGGAACATGCAAGACAATATCACACTACCAAGCTAGATAAAGCACCAGGGATGCCGGTTTCGTCATAAGACCGCCATCAGTCCTTGCCTTAATTTTTTTCCTTCCTCTTTCTTAATTTTATTGCCTTGTCCAGTCAAACCCACAAGAAAAATGAATAAAAATTCTCTTTTCAGAACTCATTTATGCGGGATGGTGATGAGCACTACTTTAGTGCAAGGCGATCGCATGATAGGATGATTCAATGTGTAAGAAAAAAGGACAACATTGCATATTTGCAATTATGATGTGTAAGCTAAGAAGAAGGCATTTCACAAAATTAGAAGCAATGAAAGATAGAAACCATATGAAAGATGCAATGAATATTACTCTACCGAGTTAAAATTGCCTCGTCATAAGTTCCATTTCAACAACTTAAAAGTAGTACAAGCTAGAAAGGAATGCGAGATGTAACCTATATCACACTCCCAAGTTTAACGTGTCTTATGATGTGACGCCCCGAGACCGTTGCGCCAGGTGTCTTCCAGTTATTCGTTATCTTTGCCATGTCATTCGCTTGCGTGTTGCATCTTTTCATGTCATGATGTGCATTGCATCACCATGTTTTCAAAACTTGCATCCGTCCCGGTCTCCTCGTTCTCTCCGTTGTCCGTTCTGAGCCCAGACACACTTGCATGTGCCCATGGCATGTCCGAAATGTTCTCGGAATGGGTTGAAAGTTGGCGTGCGGTCTTATTTTAGTGTAGGTACACCGCCTGTCAAATTTCATCGCGTTCAGAGTCCGTTTGAGCCCCAACGTATAACTATAGCGGCATCGCTGCCGGTCTAACGTCAGACGTTTTCGGTCTCCGAAAACTGCTGCCAGGCCGTCTCTCTCTTATCACCTCTCAGCCTCGCCACAGCCCACCTAGTCCATCTACCTACCCCTCTTCGCGCCTGGAGCCATCCGATGCGATCACACGGTCCGAAAACCCCTCTTTGCACAGTGCACCGAGCCCTCACATGCGCGTCCGAAACTTCCCCGGACCCGACCCGGGCAGTCGTCACCGTTGGGTCCGGATCATTCCCAAATGTCTATCAAACATCTCCGTTTTATTATTTGGACTCCCTAAGCTTTTTATTTCGCGACCGTCCGATTCCGATCAAAGGGACCGAGGAAGCCCCTAACCTAATCTGTGATGTATATATAGTCCACCCCTAGTCATTTTGGACAAACCCTAAAATCTTGGGACTTTGTCCCGTCGAGCCGCCGCCACCTAATGCATCTACCTCGGGATCCCCTTCTCCTCATTTTTCCTCCACCCACCAACAGGAGCCCGAGCTCCTTCTCGCCGACCCCGAGCACTCGATCCACCTCGCGGTACCTCCTCCTCCAAATTCGATCGGGAGAGGAGATCCCGATCTGAAGCTTCCTTGCGCTCGTGCCAAGGCCTCGCCTCTTCCTCCTCCGCCTGACACCCACCGTCCTCGCAGTCTCCTGCAGCCTCCCGTTGCCGCGACCCCGTCCGCCTCGTCGGGCCGAAGCTCGCCGTCACCGGCGACAGCAACATCGCCGTCGCCCTCCATCTTCATCGTCGCGCCGCCCGTGCTCCCCCGAACTGTCCAGCAGTAGCGTACCCCAGTGCCCGCTCCTTTCCTCCGCTCGCGGCACCAAGCCCGAGACTCCCGTCGCCAAACGCCACCATGGCCAGCCGCCGGAGCCAGACTAGACCATGCCGCAGATCCTCTGCCTCCCTCTTTTCTCTCTTTCTCCATCTTCTTTATCGTTTCTCTCTCCCTCCCTCACGCATCGCTCTCTGTTTCTCAATGCAGGAAGCCCGCCATGGACATCGTCTCTCCAGTGGGTTTGTGTCGCCTACTTCGCTCCGGGTCTGACTCCCTCCGCCTCGATCCGGTCGCTGCCATCGCGCCAAGCTCCGCCGTCGCCTGCACCAGCGCCCATCGTCGCTTCCCGCACCAATCGCTCCTCCCGAGCTCCTCGCGTTGACCGCCACATGCCTCGCGTCACGCCCAAGTCCCTCCCGGCTCCACCGGTGACTGGTCCTCGCCGGCCTTCCCTGGAGCCCGCTGCCGCTCGAGTCCGCCGCTGCATCCTCTTCTTCCCCTGCGCTGCGTCCTCTTCTTTCCCCTGCATCGAGAGGAGCAGATTGCCGCACTGCAGTCGTGATGACCGCAGCCTCCTCTAGCGAGGCCCAGCACGCCCCTTCGCGGCCTGCCCAGCCTCCTCCTCTCCAGCTTGGCCATGGCCCATGGTGAGCAGCACCCCGCGCCCCTCCTTTTTTATTTCCCTCCTGCTGGGCCAGCCTGCTGTGTTTCGGCCCGCCTGTGTTTTTTTTCCTTCTGCGAATTTATCTTTTATCCAGGTGTTTGGCAGTTTTACAGAAAAGCCCCCATACTTCATTCATTTAATAACTCACAAATGGTGCATCAGATTAAAATGTTTTATATATGAAAAATGCTTAGAATTATGTGTAGATTAATAATATGCAACTTTCATGCATGTTTAAAATGGTTGAAATGTTGTTTGTTTCAATTTGCTTAAATGCCATGTTAAAATGCTTTATTTCATAACTAAATAACCGTAGCTCGGTTTTAAATAAACTTTATATGTAGATGGGGTAGAAATATGCCTAGTTTAACATGATGTATTTACTTTGCATGTTTAACAACTCTAAAATATGGTTTAGGGCAGAACAGTACCAAATCCATAAATTGCACATGAGGATTTTTTCCGGACATGTTGTTTGTTGTTTCGACCTCATTTAAACTTGCCTAGATAGGTAGTTATCATTTGGTTCACCTCTTGCCTTGTTGATCAACATTTAATATTGTTGGGTACGTAAACGAGATCGAACTAAATAACTTGAATGTGGTGTTCCGTCAATATGCAACTCATTGCATATTGAGCTCCAGTTAACTTGTAGTGTTGTTTGTGCACTTTGCCATGTCATGCTTCATTAAACCGGACATGCATCATACTTGGTTGTGCATCATGCCATGTTGATGTGATGGTAGTTTACTATGTTGTTTGCTTCTTTCCGGTGTGGCTTCTTCGTGTTAGTTCCGATAACGTCGCGTTTGTGAGGATCCGTTCAACTACGTCTGTTTGTCTTCTTCATGGACTCATTCTTCTTCCTTGTGGGATCTCAGGCAAGATGACCATACCCTCGAAATCAGTTCTATCTTTGCTTGCTAGTTGCTCGCTCTATTCCTATGCCACGATACCTATCACTTGCTATATCATGCCTCCCATATTGCCATGTCAAGCCTCTAACCCACCTTTCCAAGCAAACCGTTGGTTGGCTATGTTACCGCTTTGCTCAGCCCCTCTTATAGCGTTGATATTGTCAGGTGAAGATGAAGTTTGTTCCATGTTGGAACATGGATATCGTTTGGGATATCATTATTATTATATCATGTTTACTTTAATGCATCTATATAGTTGGTAAAGGGTGGAAGGCTCGGCCTTACGCCTGGTGTTTTGTTCCGCTCTTGCCGCCCTAGTTTTCATCATAACGATGTTATGTACCTTAATTTTGCATTCCTTATGCGGTTGGGGTAATGGGACCCCCTTGACAGTTCAATTTGAATCAAACTCCTCCAGCAAGGCCCAACCTTGGTTTTACCATTTGCCACCTAAGCCTTTTTCCCTTGAGTTCTGCAGACTCAAGGGTCAACTTTATTTCAAACCCCCGGGCGAGTGCTCCTCTGAGTGTTGGTCCAACCTGTCAGCAGCCTGTGACCACCAGGGGCAACTTTGGGTTGGCCTACCGAAATCTTGGACAATCCGGTGTGCCCTGAGAACGAGATATGTGCAGCTCCTATCAGAATTTGTCGGCACATTCGGGTGGCTTTGCTGGTCTTGTTTTACCATTGTTGAGATGTCTTGTAACCGGGATTCCGAGTCTGATCGGGTCTTCCTGGGAGAAGGAATATCCTTCGTTGACCGTGAGAGCTTGTGATGGGCTAAGTTGGGACACCACTGCAGGGTTTTGAACTTTCGAAAGCCGTGTCCGCGGTTATGGGCAGATGGGAATTTGTTAATGTCCGGTTGTAGAGAACTTGACAGCTAACTTAATTAAAATGCATCAACCCCATGTGTAGCCGTGATGGTCTCTTTTCGGCGGAGTCCGGGAAGTGAACATGGTTTTGGAGTTATGTTTGAACGTAAGTAGTTTCAGGATCACTTCTTGATCACTTCTAGTTCACGACCGTGATTTGCTTCTCTTCTCGCTCTCATTTGCGTAAGTTAGCCACCATATGTGCTAGTGATTGCTGTAGCTCCACCTCATTACCTTTTCCTGCCCATAAGCTTAAATAGTCTTGATCTCACGGGTATGAGATTGCTGAGTCCCCGTGACTCACAGATTACTACAAAAACCAGTTGCAGGTGCCGTTGATACCAGTGCAGATGACACAAGTGGGAGCTCAAGGAAGATCTTGTTCGTTGTTTTGTTTCGTTTCTGTTGATTAGTAGAGGAGCCCAGTCGGGGCGATCGGGGATCTAGCATTAGGGGTTGTCTTTATTTATTTTGTTCTGTAGTCGGACCTTGATTGTATTCAGGATGATGCAATGCTATATTTATGTATTGTGTGATGTGGCGATTGTAAGCCCACTCTTTATCCCTTTCTTATTCAGTACATGGGATGTGTAAAGATTACCCCTATTGCGACATGCCTACTATGCGGTTATGCCTCTAAGTCGTGCTCCGACACGTGGGAGATATAGTCGCATCGTGGGTGTTACAAGTTGGTAATCAGAGCCTTTCCCGACTCAGGAGCCCCCTGCTTGATCAAATCGCTGACGTTGTTGAGTCTACAAAAATGTTTTGAGTCATATAGGATTATATATATTGGAGAGTAGGATTCTTTTTACTCCTTGGTCCCTTCGTCGCTCTGGTGAGGCCTCCTGACGTAGAGTTTTGACTCTTCTCTCCTCAAATTTCACGAATTTTTTTTAGGATCACGCGGGTATCTTGGAATCGTTCTGATGGTTTCATGACAAGAACATTGTTCTTGGTGCCTCCTGACATTTAGGTGTTGTGGCAGTGTCCCGGGGAGTTGAGCTCTGAGGTGTTGTCTTCACAATTTTATCGCTGCTGTTCTGGAATACCTGAGTTTCGCCGACATTGAAAATCTCTTTTATGCAGTTGTTGGTGAGATAACCTCGACGCCACCCAGTACTGGGGCGGGAGTTTGGGAGTATTGCCATAACTCGTATAACGGATGGTTTTCGAAGGTTGAGGTAAACGATTTCCGGAGTTTTCTTGGTTATGTGTTGAAGGATGGATACAGCTGGATGTAGGTATTGTTAGTTTTGGGTGAGATATTATGCTTCCCCTGTATCCACAACACCTGATTGCATAACCAGAAAGTTTTGGGAGTTTATAAGTGGGAATTCAAGTATATCGTAGGATATCTTTCTGACAGATGTATGATATGAAATTGGGGTTCGATGTCTAGTGGTCCGCCTATCCACGGTTGGTTTTACAGTGGTCTCATTGTGTCTTAAAGAGTCCTTGGCTATGCTGACTCGGGGACGCTTCGTATGTCATGTGCACTGCCTTGTACATGATGGTGTTGTACGATCGAGCCCGTGTGAGCCCCACCATGAAAACTTTGGACAAAATCTCTATCATATGTTTGTTCCGGCTTATTTTGCAAGCCAGTCCTTTGTTTTCTTTTGAGTTGTGGTATTCGAGTTGCTTCGATGTCAAGTGTTGAATCCATACCTTTTCCTAAGCGGTGTTCTCACATTTCTATGTGAATACTAATCCTTCATGATAATCGAGATTGTCATGTCAATCCTTTTCAGCTGACGTGTTTCTCTTCAGGTGGATCCGATCATTTCAACATCCGCAAGATCACCTCTCGGTTTTTTTCCAATGTTGTTCGTTTCATCTGTCCCCAAGTGGCCTTTGTTTTCCCGCCCACCCACCCCATTTTCTTCAAGGAATCAGATGTATTAATCAAGTATCCATTTTATTCATGTGAAGTCTCTTCATTCTTTTCAATCAATGTTCTTACCCGGTGGTTCTCATGAAGATGCTCTACAAGTTTACCATTCTTCGTTTGTTTTCTTCTCCGGTGGATCCAATTCAAGCTTTTTTGGTCATATCCTTTTTCCTCATTTCAAATACCTTCTCATGGCAGCGCACCTCATAATCATTCACTTCTCGCTATTCATTTGTTCGGGAGTGCTGAAGATATCTCAAAAGGCTCGTGTTTTCATTCAAGATCCGTTCAAATCTATCTCGAGGTTGTTATCTTATTCAAGCCATTTAATTCAACCGGTGCAATCTCTCTTTTCAAGCAATCGTTCAAACGTGTTTCTATTGAGTGGGCCCTAACCCATAGTTCTTTTCCCAGGATCTTACCTGACTCTTCTAATTTTCCCGGAGTTATTCGCAAATTCATTTCAAAGTTTGACATAAGAATGATTTGTCATCAGTCAAATGTCTTTCTACAAGATCTTTAAAATTGTTTTCATCGTTGGTTCAACCTTTCTAATTTTCATTCCGGAGTGCCTCAACAATTCATGGCGGTGTATATCATCATCATTCTCAACATTTGAAGACTAAAGAAGAGTTTCTCTCAAATCTTGGTCTGTTATCTCAAAGATTCGTGATTCTAGCTTGATGCCATCCTCTCATAAATGTTTTCAATTATGATAACGCTTTTCATCCTTCCGGAGCAATTCAGGAGTCTTTGCAGTTTGATTCTCCAGAGCCCATCATTTCGGGTTTGTTCATTCCCAGCTTTCAGCTTTTGTTCCCCAAATCTTACCGGTGCATCATTCAAATTTCTCTAATCACCTCGGGATCTCTTCGATCACTTGTATATAAATTTTCCCAAGTATCTTCTTTCGTTTTCTAATTCTTCCCGGTGTTTCTTTATCCTTTCTTCTTCCGTTTTCAATCCTACCGGTGGTTCGTTGAAGTCCTTCTCAAGTTGCGCTATATCCATCTACATCCTTTCTACGATAATAAGTAGTATGCCAAATCCATTGTTTGTCATCAATTTAATTGGTGAAGGATACGCATAACATAATTCTTATTCTTGCTTCATCCAAGTGATGGATTCATTCTTCTGGAGTTTGTTCACGATGAGTAAATTCTCGATTCAAGTGCTTCATACTTTCCCGGAGTTCCAAGATATCTCAATTATATCACCACGAAGATTCATCTAAATCATTGCAAGGTTTCACCTTGTGTTTTCAACTTCTCTTTCTTTCTATCATTCTTTGTTACCGGAGTTCTTCATGGAGGTTCTACATGATGGCTCATCAAGGATTCCTTTCATTCTTCAATTGTTCTTCAAGATTTCTCTTGGAGCTAAGATCCGCCAAGCTATACTCTAATATAAACATGGTGTTCAATACATGTTTTGTCTTGAGTAGTTTAAGCATTCTTCATCTTGCATTCTGAAGTGCAATTCCTTCTACTTTATCTTTTGAGATGGTGTTATGTCATTTTTGACAATTTCCTTCATGTTTCATGATTCAAAAGATGTCAGGAATGAGCTAGTTAAACACATCAATTTCTTCGAGCATGAGCTCTTCTCAATCCATCAATCTCTTCATTGGAGTTATCTTGGGTTATATTTCACCTAAAGCTTTCCCTAAGGATTGTCACTGCTTATGGTGCTTATAAATGACTCAAGTTATTCATTTATCCTCCCGGTGAAATAAGTTTCTCGTCTCCTTGTTCATATCGATCCAACCTATTATTTTTGTTAGTGGCAGAATTTCACCTCAAGATCTCGAGATGTTTTCCATAAGCCCACTACAAGCTTATTCTTTTCGTTATTGATTTCCCAACAACCCCGTGCAATCCTTCCTTGCAAGGATGCTTTCCAAGTTCATTTGTGGTAGAGTTGTCATTCTCTTGTCCGTTCTTTTGTTCCGACGATCTACCTTTTATTCCTTCATCCGGAGGCATTGTGATGTTGCTCTCTTCGACCAATCATCTTGTTTTTCCCAAGATCTTCCTATTTCCTTTGCTTATCCATTTAACCAGAGTGTTGTGTCATCTCTTCAAGTTCTTTTCATCTTATCAAGTTTTCCTTCTCCTTTCAGTCGGAGGGCTGCCCAAATTATATCATTCTTATTCCTTCGCTATCTTGTTTTGACCGGAGTGTTGTGGCTATCATTCCTTTTCTAACCGGAGTCTCATCCAAGTGCTTTCATATTGCAAAGTTCATATTCTTTACCTTCCATTTCCAACTGGAGTGTTGCCGTAATTGATCTTTATCATTCCTTGTACATCTCGTGTCAACCGAGGTGCTTGCATCTACTTATTGTCCATTGTAACCTTTTATTATGTCTTTCATCCCATAAGGTTCTCGTGATGTTCCTTGTTCCTCTTTTCTAACGGAGTGTTTTCAACTTTCTTCATCTTCGTTGTATTATTTCTTTCAATTTGTTAAACCTATCAAGGTTCTTTGGTTTCAATCATTTGTCAATGAAGCAACTTAGTTTTACCTCCTCTCTTCCTCTTCCTTTTTCCCTCCGGTGCCATCCTAGATCTCGGGACGAGATCCTCTCGTAGTGGTGGACTGTTGTGACGCCCTGAGACCGTTGCGCCAGGTGTCTTCCAGTTATTCGCTGTCTTTGCCATGCCATTCGCTCGCGTGTTGCATATTGTAATGTCATCATGTGCATTGCATCATCATGTTTTCAAAACTTGCATCCATCCCGGTGTACTCGTTCTCTCCGTTGTCAATTCTGAGCACAGACACACTTGCACGCGCCCGTGGCATGTCTGAAATATTATTTTATAAGTGGCCGGAAAATGTTCTTGGAATGGGTTGAAATTTGGCATGCGCTCTTATTTTACTGTAGGTAGACCGCCTATCAAATTTCATCGCGTTCGGAGTCCGTTTGATGCCCCAACGGATAACTATAGCGGCACCGCTGCCGGTCTAACGTCGGACGTTTTCGGTCTCCGAAAACTGCTGCCGGACCCTCTCTCTTCTCTCCTCTCAGCCTCGCCACAGCCCACCTAGTCCATCTACCTACCCCTCTTCGCGTCCGGAGCCGTCCGATGCGATCGCACGGTCCGAAAACCCTCTTTCACACTGCACCGACCCCTCACGTGCGCGTCCGAAACTTCCCCGGACCCAACCCGGGCAGTCGTCACCGTTGGGTCTGGATCATCCCCAAACGTCTATAAAACATCTCCATTTTATTATTTGGACTCCCTAAGCTTTTTATTTCTCGACTGTCCGATTCCGATCAGAGGGACCGAGGTAGCCCGTAACCTAATCTGTGATGTATATATAGTCCACCCTTAGTCATTTTGAACAAACCCTAAAATCTAGGGACTTTGTCCTGTCGAGCCGCCGCCACCTACCACATCTACCTCGGGATCCCTTTCTCCTCATTTTTCCTCCACCCATCAACAGGAGCCCGAGCTCCTTCTCCCCGACCCCGAGCACTCGATCCACCTAGCCGGTGCCTCCTCCTCCAAATTCTATCGGGAGAGGAGATCCCGATCTGAAGCTTCCTTGCGCCCGTGCCAAGGCCTCGCCTCTTCCTCCTCTGCCCGACACCCACCGTCCTCGCAGTCTCCTGCAGCCTCCCATTGCCGCGACCCCGTTCGCCTCATCGGGCCGAAGCTCGCCGTCGCCGGCGACAGCAACATCGTCGTCGCCCTCCATCTTCATCGTCACGCCGCCCGTGCTCCTCCAAACTGTCCAGCAGCAGCAGCGTACCCCAGGGCCCGCTCCTTTCCTCCACTTGCGGCACCAAGCCCAAGCCTCCCATCGCCAAACGCCACCGTGGCCAGCTGCCGGAGCCAGACTGGTCCATGCCTCAGATCCTCTTCCTCCCTCTTTTCTCACTTTCTCCTTCTTCTCTGTCGTTCCTCTCTCCCTCCCTCATGCTTCGCTCTCTGTTTCTCAATGTAGGAAGCCCGCCATGGACATCGTCTCTCCAGTGGGTTTGTGTCGCCTACTTCGCTCCGAGTCTGACTCCCTCCGCCTCGATCCAGTCGCTGCCATCGCGCCAAGCTCCGCCGTCTCCTGCACCGGCGCCCATCGTCGGTTCCCGCACCAACCGCTCCTCCCGATCTCCTCGCGTTGACCGCTCTGTGCCTCGCGTCACGCCCAAGTCCCTCGCGTCTCCACCGGTGACTGGTCCTCGCCGGCCTTCCCTAGAGCCCGCTGCCGCTCGTGTCCGCCGCTGCATCCTCTTCTTCCCCTGCACTGCGTCCTCTTCTTTCCCCTGCATCGAGAGGAGCAGAGTGCCGCACTGCAGTCGTGTTGACCGCAGCCTCCTCTAGCGAGGCCCAGCATGCCCCTTCGCGGCCTGCCCAGCCTCCTCCTCTCCTGCTGGGCCGTGTCCCATGGTGAGCAGCACCCCGTGCCCCTCCTTTTTTTCTTTCCCTCCTGTTGGGCCAGCCTGCTGTGTTTCGGCCCGCCTATGTTTTTTTTCCTTCTACAAATTTATCTTTTATCCAGGTGTTTGACAGTTTTACAGAAAAGCCCGCATACTTCATTCATTTAATAACTCACAAATGGTGCATCGGATTAAAATGTTTTATATATGAAAATGCTTAGAATTATGTGTAGATTAATAATATGCATCTTTCATGCATGTTTAAAATGGTTAATATGTTGTTTGCTTTAATTTGCATAAATGCCATGTTAAAATGCTTTATTTCATAACTAAATAACCGTAGCTCGGTTTTAAATAAACTTTATATGTAGATGGGGTAGAAATATGCCTAGTTTAACATGATGTATTTACTTTGCATGTTTAACAACTCTAAAATATGGTTTAGGGCAGAACAGTACCAAATCCATAAATTGCACCTGAGGATTTTTTCTGGACATGTTGTTTGTTGTTCCGGCCTCATTTAAACTTGCCTAGATAGGTAGTTATCATTTGGTTCACCTCTTGCCATGTTGATCAACATTTAATATTGTTGGGTACGTAAACAAGATCGAACTAAATAACTTGAATGTGGTGTTCCGTCAATATGCAACTCGTTGCATATTGAGCTCCACTTAACTTGTAGTGTTGTTTGTGCACTTTGCCATGCCATGCTTCATTAAACCGGACATGCATCATACTTGGTTGTGAGTCATGCCATGTTGATGTGATGGTTGTTTACTATGTTGTTTGCTTCTTTCCGGTGTGGCTTCTTTGGGTTAGTTCCGATAACGTCGCGTTTGTGAGGATCCGTTCGACTACGTCCGTTTGTCTTCTTCATGGACTCGTTCTTATTCCTTGTGGGATCTCAGGCAAGATGACCATACCCTCGAAATCACTTCTATCTTTGCTTGCTTGTTGCTCGCTCTATTGCTATTCTGTGGTACCTATCACTTGCTATGTCATGCCTCCCATATTGCCATGTCAAGCCTCTAACCTACCTTTCCTAGCAAACCGTTGTTTGGCTATGTTACCGCTTTGCTCAGCCCCTCTTATAGCGTTGATAGTTGCAGGTGAAGATGAAGTTTGTTCCATGTTGGAACATGGATATCGTTTGGGATATCATTATTATTATATCTTGTTTAGTTTAATGCATCTATATACTTGGTAAAGGGTGGAAGGCTCGGCCTTACGCCTGGTGTTTTGTTCCACTCTTGCTGCCCTAGTTTTTTCATACCGGTGTTATGTTCCTTGATTTTGCGTTCCTTACACGGTTGGGGAATGGGGCCCCCTCGACAGTTCGCTTTGAATAAAACTCGTCCAGCATGGCCCAACCTTGGTTTTACCATTTGCCACCTAAGCCTTTTTCCCTTGAGTTTTGCAGACTCAAGGGTCATCTTTATTTTAAACCCCCAGGCCAGTGCTCCTCTGAGTGTTGGCCCAACCTGTCAGCAGCCGGTGACCACCAGGGGCAACTCTGGGTTGGCCTACCGGACTCTTGGACAATCCGGTGTGCCCTGAGAACGAGGTATGTGCAGCTCCTATCGGGATTTGTCGGCAAATTCGGGTGGCTTTGCTGG